>NC_046237.1:4955765-5555765 GCF_009819885.2 Catharus ustulatus | reverse complement strand
AGGGCAGACAGGCAAGGCAGCAGCTCCGAGCCCTGCAGTGCCCCTGGGATCTCAGCACTCAGAGCAGCTCAGGCTGGGGGCTCAGCTCTCATTCCCACCCTCCAGGCTCCAAGCCCTGGCTGCTTTCCACGGCTCTGCCCAGCAGCACAGATCTGATGCTTCTAACAGATCTCAGGAAGGTTTTTCAGGGCAAACATCCCTTTATGGGAACATCCTTCAAACCTGACTAGTCCTTGTTTGAAGTCAGAAGCAGCAGCTGATGTTTGGGTGCTGTTTGTGCTGCAGAGGGCAGGGACAGGAGCCCTCAGGGCCCTTGTGCAGAGGAGCTGCAGATCCCAGTCCAAGGCAATGGGATTCCACCAGTTTAGATCCCAGCCAGGCTGCGACAACCAGGCACACCTGCCACTTCAAGCAAAAGCAGCCCAAGCCTTAAATTTGGATATTTATTTCTTAGGATCAATAAATGACAAAATAAAATACCATACAGTACAAAGGCTATATCAGGAATTAACCGTTTCATGACACTTTGATCAGTAAATACAGTATCAATAATAGCATGTTACATTGAAAGAGTGTTTCCCATTGCCACACAGAAGGGTTCCACACCCTCTTCTTTCCCTTTGTCACAGAAAATATTACAAAGTAGACACTGACACACTTTTAACATTCATTTTTTTCCCATTGAGCAACAGGCCACAGAAAATAAAGCACATCAACATTTTGTATCTCAGAATAAAAGTAAAAAAAAAAAAAAAAAGGTGCACTTTAAAAAATATTTGCCATAAATACAATATGTGCAGGACTATCAGGTGGCACAGCTGAGGAAGGACTCTGGATCACAAAGCCAGGACACAGCATCATGAAATTTTGGATCAGCAATTTCTGCTTTCATACTAAGCAAACCCAGACTGAGGACAGGAAGAGTGGCTGAGCTGTGATGTGAAGAACCAGACAGAGCTCTAGCAGACACAGCTTTGGTTAAAGAGTTAAACAGCACAGCCAGGAGGACATGGAGTGACCTGTGGATGTTTGCTGTCCCTGCCCTGCAGCTCACAGGGGATGGGTTCAAACCTGCAGCACCAGCTGTCTGCAGCTGCAGCACACCTGGAGTTGTTTCACTGAATGCTGGAAGTGCAAAGCTCCTGCTACTGCCATGCCCTGCTCACCCTCCTCGCCCATTTTCCGTTGTTTTCTCCTGAAAAGCTCGCTGAAGTGAGGTCTCATGCACTTACAGGAAAACACAAACTCAGCAGAGCATTCCAGCACTGATGGACTGGTCCTGTCTGGGGGAAATTTCTGAATAGCAAAGACTTTATAAACCTGATTTCACACTCTGCCAAACGGATGGCTCTGGCAAGGGCGCTGTGAAGAGAAACAAAACCCCAAAACAACGTTTGAAGAGGTCACTTGATAGACGCTCTTCAGAATGGAGTTCCTTAGAATCAATCTGGCAGCACTTCACATCTGCAGATTCCACAGATTTTATTCTTTTTTTAGTCAAAACAAACAGTTCCAAACACAGGCAATTTGCATGGATGAGCAGAGCCCCAGCACTCACCTCTGCTTCGGTGAAGAGCCAAGACAGGGACACAAGGGGCGGGAGTTTTTATTCTGTCTAATGGCAAAAACCATTCACACCAGAGTAAATCCAAAAACCTCATTGGGTTAGCAGTTCAATCATTGTTAAAAGGCATTAAAGAACCATTTCTCTGGAAAATATGGGGCAGTTTGTACCTTTTTCTCTTCTACTGTTTCAGCTTTCCTTTACAAGGCCAGTTGGACAGGGCTTGGAGCAACCATTCATGGAAAGGTGTTTGTGCCCATGGTTGGGGTTTGGAACTGGATGCTCTTTAAGGTCCCTTCCAACCCAGAATGTCCAGTGATTCTCTGGAAACCATGGGGGTTTCCTATCCTCACATCTTTGAGCTCAAGGGAGCCACATCTCTAAGGTGAATATAGCAAAATTAGGTGAGGAGGGAAGAGGATGGAAGCAGCTGTAACTTACACTGCTCAGCTGAAAGGTGTCAGATTTGGCCAGTGGAAGAGGTAGCTTTGAGCTGCAATCTCAGATTAAGGCCATGGACCCAGGTCTGCTTTCCTGATAAACTGCAAGAACAGAGCTGTAGAAGCCAGCAAACCACTTGGGTAAATCCCTCAAATTCCCCCAGCTCTTCAGCACTCAAGTGGCCCAACAAACACTGTGGAAAGGGTTTATGATTAGTTCACTTTTATTCCAGCTTTTTCCCACTGTCATGTCTAACCAAAAATAAACCTGCCAGTTTCTCTGAGCTGTGATCAAATATTCTGTAAACTGCCAGTGTATCTCGGTGGTGAAAGTCTAAACCAAGCATCTTATGTGAAACAACAATTTTTGTACAGTATTTTCTAAGATAATCAAGCACATTTCAGCAGGTTGGTGTTGAACAAGTGTAGTAATAATGTTTAATATTTCAAAAGCAAATGAGACATGCAGGGTGTTAAATTGTAATGAAAGTTAAAGCAGTGTAGTTACAGCTTCCCTGGGAGGTTTCAGAAAGCTCCTCCCAGCTGCTATTTAGAGGTGAAATAAAAAAATTGGGTCATTCAGAAACTTTTGAAGTGTCTTGCCTGAAAGGCCAAAGTTAAATGTTTGACACCAAGACTCCTCTTCCTCTCAAGGCAGATCTTCCCCCTCTCCTGTTCATGTACCTGGATTTTCCCACTAGGCAGGATGAGCAGATCTTCTTCCAACCTGCCCAAGCCATTTCACACACACCATACTCAGAAAATACTTGCTGGTTTCTCACAGATTTCCTTCTGAAGAGATCAGTCTCCCTTTTGCCTCTGTTTCAATTTATTTATTTGTGTGCCACTACCTGTTTTCTTTGTCAAAGAGGAGTCAACAGTCCATGAGCAACAAAAGTGCTTGGTCAAATAGAATCCCTGCCCTCTGCTTGGTACAACCAGGGCAAGAAACACAAGAAGGCATGACAGAACAGAGCTGGCAGTTTGGCTGAATCAGAAGAAGTGAAAGCCCCACTGACTTTTATTTTGAGCCCTTTCTTTTGCAGGGGTTCTGTACTCGGTATTAAAATCACCCCCCATGCCTGGCAGGTCATGGCCAGCTGGGTAAACATTATAAATGCCCCAAAAGCAGTCACTCATCACCAACAGCTCACAGCAAAAGCCCCCAAATGTTATTTCCTCTATGTGCTGAGCCCAACAGGACCTAAACCACGAGTGCAGGGAGTTGGACTCGATGATTCTTGTGAATCCCTTCCAGCTCGACCTGTTCTGTAGCAGAGGATGTCACCAGTGGTTCAGCCACTGGTGTCCATCACTGTGTGACCCTCACTTGGCCAATCCACACCTCCAGCTCTGTGGTTTCACTTAGGGACCACAGGTGCTCATTAGCTGAAGGGTGGCATGGGGTGGCCAAAGCCCAGAAAGCCAAACTGAGCCCACTCTCCTGCCCTGTCCCCTTCCAGAGGCAAGCCCTGCTCTCCTGATGATGTGTGGTGTGACAGGGGACACCAGGTCACCACCAGCAAACGCTGCACAGGGTGATTGATCAATTCCAGGTTTGTGCAGGTCACCAATTGGGGAAAAGCCCTTTAGCTTGTCCCAGAGCCTGTTGTTTCAGTACTAAAGACTCTGGAGCAATTGCCTGTATCATATTAGAGCTGTTAGAGCTGGAACCATATGGCAGAAAACTCGTGCTACCTGGGAAATTTCAAAGAGAATTTTCAAGTGTTGTTTCTGTTCCTCTGGCTTGTTGAAAGAAAAGTGGGTTTAGAGTGAAGACTCCCCAGTTTAGACTTCCTTATGCTCTGCATTTGAACTATCTGAATAGTGGGGTGCAGATAAGTGTGCCAACAGTTCTGGTAGCAAAAAGTAATAAAAGAAAAGGTAGAATGAGAGGACCTGCTGCCTACAGCTGCTATATACGGAGATGTCAGCCTTGTGGAAATGGTGAGGAAAAGAGTAAAACTGGAATAAGAATGGGAAAAATCTGAAGGTGTCACAGAATTGGGGCAGATTGCTCTTATCTCAGCAGCCTGGAGCCCTCATAAGCTCAGAGTTTTCTCATCTCTTAATGCAGGCCAGCAAACTGTTCTCTGTGGTAAAAAATAGGATTTGGCTGTATGGCAAAAGGAAGATTTCCCATCTCTGTTCATTTTCAGCACTCCATCTGGGCACAGCCTCTGCATTCTTGACTTTGCCAGAGGCTCTGCTGTCATGGGTGCAGTGGTACCCAAGCCAGGCACTGTGGATGCCCTAAAGCCAAAGGTGACCCCAGTCCCAGGCCACAGCCACCCCAGCCTAGGTAAGGCATCATCTGTTCTTATTTAATTTCAAGGAGCCAGAGCGGCTCTCTTGAGCACCTCGGTCATTACTCCCAAAGGAGATATATTTCTGAAATAACCACCTGGCTCCCTGAGTTTTCACTCCTCGTTCATTGAACATCCCACAGATGAGCATATCCATTCTCCAAGAACTTCCCTTTCTGTTCAGAGCTTCTCTCTCCTCATCAAACTCTCTGCTCGGTGCCACCAGGATCTCAAACCCTCGGATGTGAACACGGCATCTCTGCACTGAGAAAAGGATGAAAGGCAGAACAGTTTTGCCTAAGTTGAACACATTTTGGCTTTCCCAGTTAACACCACACCTGGATTTATGCCAGACTGAAGTTACAATACATGTAGACATTACTCACAAGAGGCAAGGCCAATGCTCGAAAATAACCTCAAAGTTACTGGCAGAACAAAGCCTATTTTTTCCAACAAAAATGACTTTGCTAAACACATTTGTGTTATGTGAATTTGGAGACCATGCATGAAAGTCACAGAGGCCTCTCTCAAGTTTGGACTCCACCATGAACTGCGTTCCTCCTCCACCTTTGGCTTCAGTATGTAGTTTCCCTTGTGACCTGGCTGGAAAATGTGTGGTTGCTGGAGATGCTGTTGGATTTCCTGGCAAAGGCCAGTCGCTTCTTCTTCTTCCTCCAAGGCAGGCACAGGATGGTGAGCGTGGAGAGGAAGATCTGGCGGAAGTTTGCCGACACCAGGTTGTAGAGGATGGGGTTGATTGCTGAGCTGACGTAGAAGAGGACGTTTGTCAGCATGTAGAAGTAGTGGTAGAAGTTGTAAAGGAAACTGGAAGAGCAGAGGAAAGACAAAAATCTGAGTGTGAAGAACTCAAAGCCACAAGGGTGAGAAAAGCATAAGCTGCTTTCCAGCTCACCTTTTCTAGCTGCAAACATGAGCTTAGTGGTGCCTGAGCCACCACCACCCACCAACATCCACAGCTGGTTAAACATGGGTCAGATACCCCTGTGAAAATATTGCCCCACTCACCAGCAGTTAGAGACATTTAGCCCTGGAGCCAGACAAAGTATTTACCTCCTGCGTTCATTTTTTGCTTTGGAAATAGGCATTCTGGAGACTGGGAAGCCAGATGGAAATTTGCTTCTGTGTCATACATACACATTAGCTTGACTTTTTTGGCTGCAGTTCTGATCTACAGAGGTTGCAGAAGAGCCAAACTCCAGTAACAGATGCAGCTCTCTCCTCCCTCTGGCAGTGAGAGCAGAATCAGCTCATTCAATGGGTCCCTGGGTTGGGATTTGTCCATAATGTGGGACAGCATTTCCTGTTCTGGGGGCAAGCTGGTGACAGCATGCTTCTGAAACACATCCTAACCACCACAATTTAATGTTTTCAACTAGAATTGATTGAAAATGTTTTATTATCTTCTATACTTTCAGAAATATCTTTCCTTGAGCCAACTCAGAACAACAGCCCTGAGCTGGTAAAGCATTTATAAACACCACAGGTCTCATTTTCAGGAAGATGTTCCTCAGAAGCATTTTTCTGGGTGAAAATTGCAGACCTTTTTTCTAGTCTGAGCAATGTCTAACAAAAGATAAATAGAGAAGTGCTGGACCACATTGCCCATCCCTCCACACCCCCTCAGCACTGCCAAGGACTGCATGGCCCATCCAGCTCTTACAAGAAGAGTTTCTCTGTGTAGCTGTGAAGAATTAATATTGGAAAAATTTTCTCTTCTTCAGGGGCAAGGCACATGTGTTTATAAATGAACATGCCAGGCTGCTGCAAACTCTTGGTTAGCCACCAGACTGATAGTTCACTACCACTCTGTAAATTCAGTGTTTTCCTAAAATCACTCATGGTTTTAAAAAGAAGAAAAAAATATTATGTGAATGCAGCCATGATGCATAAATTCCCACTAACTGCAGACAGACTTCTCTGCCCCTCTTGCTCAAAGCAAATGCAGCCATTACATAATTGAACAGTGCCTTAAGTGCTTTTCATATAGGAAAGCAAAGGAGAAACAGGAGTTTGTCCCAGTGTGTGCCTAAAGCTCTGTTTTCATGGCTGAAGATAGATTTTGGATTTTATTATGGCTGGATCCATAGTTCCATTCAGTAGAAGGCTATATCCTAATTTATTGTATTTTGTGTTTGGAGTTGATGGGATTTTAGGTTTTCATTGCTGTTCTGTTTTTTGGTATTGTAGATATTTTTTTTTCTTTCCCTTGAAAGAAGCAGCCCTGGTCTCAGGTAGAACAGGGATGTAACACCATGCCAGGAGACACAGGAGTGATCCCTTGGCATCTCAGACTTCCCCAGTGTGTGTCCCCAGACAGCATTAGCTTTAGATGATATATATAAAAATAATAATTAGTTTGGTGGCTGCTTTGCTGGCCTCCTGCCTCAGACAGGAGCAGGGAGCTCCTGGGGTGCCTTTGTACATCTGTGAGCAGTGCAGTGTGTTTGTGCAATTATCCCAGAATTCTCTGACAATCTGGGCACTTCCTAATCAGCAGCAACTGCTGGTATTTTCTTTTGATCCATTCCCTGCAAAACCCAGTAAATAACCTGGCCCAGACTCAGTGAGGAGCACAGTCATTCCCCCACCTGTGTCATCTCCCCTGTCAGAGAGGAAATGTGGCCTCATGGAGCTCAATTGTGTGCTGACAGGAGCTGCTGCATCAACATCTCTGGCACAGAGACTGAAATCTGGATGTACCAGCCCCCCTGCCCAAATATCATTTCATCAAGGGCTGCCAGACTGAACCCCATGGCTGTGCCAGCAGGGGTGAGGAGGAGGAGAGCTGATGATGAGTTTTGGTTCAAGGCAATGTTTCCTACCGGTAAAACAAAGACTCTTAATTTGCCTGGCAAACACCAAGACATCAAAAACAAACAAACCAACCAACCAAAACCAGCAAGTAGGAGTTTGAGACTTTAACCCTTTGGTTGTGGGTGCCCTGGCATCCCCAGCCCCATCCCAAGCCCCCAGCCTGTGCTGGCATGGGGGGACCCCACTGTGTCCCCAAGCTGTGTCCCCAAGCTGTGACTCACTCTGTCCAGTGGCTGGAGGGGACATAGCAGAACATGAGACGCCGTATGTGGTAAGGGAGCCAGCACACCACGAAGGCAATCACCACAGCACCTGCAAGGCAGGAAAAAAATCCTTAACTTTGGGAGCAATTCTCCATCAGGGTGAAAAGGGGACTTGTCTGCCTGGGTTTAATTGCTGTAACTTGTCCTTGTATTGCTGTAGTGCAAAGAATTAATAACCCTGAGGGACAACCAGCCTGCAAATGTCTGTACAAACAAGCAAAAGAGAAGGAACAGAGAACAGCACTAAGCACTGGGGCAGGGATATCAGGAGGTGCAGATGAAGGACTGGCAATGCCCAGTTCAGACACTGGCTTAAAGGAAACTCTGTTTGCCTCTGTATCTCATCCAAAGTGTTCACAGAGACAAGTGGTGATGTTTTACATCCAGGTAGACAGGGAGCCAGGGCCACTCTAATCCCATCAGCTGGAGCCACTGGCCACAGTCCCCACAGTGCTGAGAATCATTAAACTGCTCTTCCCAGTGGCAGGGCTCGTCCTTTCCTTCTACATTTGTGCCATACCTGGTATTATAACCTCTTTGGGTCTGGGTTTTGCCATAATAAAAATGATTAATTAAAGGGTAAGCAGAGAAAGACGCTGTTGCTTTTTTCCTTTCCAGATTCTGAGGGATGTCAAACAATGGAAAATAAAATGTAACAACTCTGAGGCATAAAGTGCTGTTGATAGAGTGCATTTGTCAGTCTGGATTAAAAAGTAGATCTATCAGGCAATCAAGAGAAAGATTTGTTTCCTTTTGTAGTATACATTTCAACTTCTGCATGGAACAGCAGGATTCTGGCAGAATCCTAGCAGGAAATAAAGAAATCTCAGTTAAAACATAACACAATAAAAGACAAGAAGAAAATAAAGACTAAATAAAATAACTAAGTTAATTTTGGGTCCCAAATTTGCTCTACAGACAACAATGGAAGCATCACTCTTGTCCTTTATGTGACCTGTAAGGGGCTGGGAAGCAGCAAAGCTCTGCTCCAATGAGAGGTGCCACAAGTGCAGTGTGGATTTGGCATGTGGAGCCAGAGGCTGGGGTTGTATTTGCCTTGGGATTGAAAATATTTATGTGGATATGTCCCAAACGCAGACACTGTCATCCCAAGGGTCCATGTCATAGCTCAAGGAGAAGAGGTGCAGAAGATGTGTTTCTCTTGGACAATGCAGTCCAGGAGGAACCAGGCTGGCTGTGGCTGCACCTCCCCATCACTGATGCTTGGCCAAGAGGCACAGGAGAGCAGAAATTAAATAATCCCTGGTGTCCAGGTCCATATTCAACCCTACTCCAACTCCATGAGCTCCCTTTCTCATTAAACACACAACTAACAATGGAGAAGGTTCTATTCCACAATGCATGACAGCATCTTCCAGGAATGCTGCAAAAGCCATTTATCCAATAAAGATTTAAGCAACTGAAGGGATATGCTTTGGAAGGAAGGCTAGAGGGTCTGTTTTTATTCTCTTGTCCAAGTGAATTCATTTTTTCAAACTGTTTTTTGGCTGCTCTCTGGCCGCAGTGATCACAGATATAATTCATCACCAGACAGCCTGCAGCCCTTCAGATGCCGTCAGGTGAATGAATTTGAGCTGGGTCTGATCCTTCCCTGAGGAGCTTTGATGGGAGTTTGATGGGAGAGCCCCTGCATGACAGGTGGCACAGGAGAGGAGGGGACATCCCCTGGGAATGGAGCATGGATGCCTGCCTTGCTCCTTGTCCAGGGTTACAATCCAGAGTGTGATAAAAGGTGTCTGTTCTATCACCATCTGTTGAGGGTGGGGGCAGTGATCCTTATCTCAACGGCAGATATTCTGCTAATGGACCATCCATTGAAACCAGGCAGGGCATTGTTCTTTATCTTTTCACAACCCATCCTTCCTCCAGCCAGTCATTTTCTGCTCATGGCCATTGAGTCCCACTGTGGGACTGATAAAATTACTGCATCCCATTGGGAGTTGCTCCAGCCAGGGGGAAGAGCCCAACATTTCTTACCAAGATAAAAACAGAGGTTTTGGGACACTAAGGGAGCCCCTTTCTCCACTGGACTCCAGAGGAAAACCGGATTTCTCCACATCCCCACTGGAGCTCCAGAGGGAAACTGCACCTTGTCCAGGAGCACTGCTCCAACTGAGCCACATCTGTCACTGCAGGAGGATGCAGCCACCATGGGATGGGACTGCTGCCAACACCCTGCCTGACGGGTGTCAGGTTGTACTCTGACTGTGTCAGGGTTTGGGGTTTGTTTCTTTGTAGTGCTGTATTTCTATTTTAATTTCCCTAGAAAAGAACTGTTATTCCTAATTCCCATATGTTTGCCAGAAAGCCATTTGATTTCAAAATTACAACAATTTGGAGGGAGGGGGTTTACATTCTCCATTTCTGCCTTTCTCAGCAGACACCTGTCCTCCAAACCAGGACACTCCTTCACATTTCTGAGGCCCTGCTTTTGGCCACCTCCAGAAATTCATTTCTCTGTTGGATGGAGCAGTGATTCTCCAGGAGATCCCTCCCAGGGGCTGCAGGAGCAGCAGCCCTCTGCAGCCTCTGCCCCTCCATCCCTCAGCCTCGGGCCAACAGGAACGAGCCAACATCACAGCTCCAGCCCATCTGCTCTCCCAGCCTGCACAGGATTAGCTGCGTTTTCAGGCTGCAAAAGCAGCTTCCCAAATGGCTCCAAACACAGGTTCACTCAGGCACATCATGATTTTTGCAGAAAGCTCCACGCACTGGCACTCCTCAGCTGCTCACCCCTGCGTGCAGCTCTTTAGGAACGGCGGGATCCGGATTCTTCCGACAGCCAATTAGAAGAATCTCACACATCTGCTTGTTAAATTTACCAACATGTTAAATGAAAGTGGTTTTCTCCTGGTAAATGATCTCTGCTTCTGCTGCTCAGGCAATGCTGTGCCAAATAATATGGATCTATAGTAACAAAAACACATATTGAGAGAAGTATCTGCTTAACATCAGCAATTAAGTAATCTGTGATAATTCTGTAATATCACATGCAATCACTCCGCAATTAAAACTCTATTAAACATGTGAAGAGCACTGGAGACACTTGTGGTCTCATCTGGAAGCCCCACCTATGTGACACACTGCTCTGTGCTGCACAGATTAGGAGATCCCGACCTGGATTTGTCACCCTTAATCCGTATGTTTTCATTTTATCATACAAGGGATCAAGCAGAATTAGGGTTGCAATCCTGCCCTCTTGGGTCCTCTCCCCTGAGAGGAATACAAAACACAAGACTGTGTTAACTTCCACTTAATACAGAATGAAAATATCCTTTTCTCCCAGATACCTGGTTCCTTTTCCTGCTGTTTGGTTCTTCCCTGAGCACCTGCCTGTCAAAATAATTGAGCTTAAAACAAATCCTGGGTAAACTGTCTGCCAAAAAAGATTTTTTTATTGTTGTTACGAGCTCCTAGGATGTTCCTAATCATCAAAAGCTTGACACATGGCTTCCTTTGGTGGAGTGAGAAGGAGCAGCTCAGCCTGCTGGAGCTGAGCACTGCAGGGGAAGGGTTTGACTCAGTGTGTGATGGGGTGACTGTCCAGGATGGTGCTTGTGAGGTTGGAGATTTCCTGCCTTTATTTTTTGAACTAAAAATAAACCAGACACATCCCTCACTTCTAATTAATTCAATAAGGTTCTAATAGGAGCAGAGCTGCTCCACGAGCTTCTGATATTTCCTATATTTGAACAAATGAGGTGCCAAACCTCAAGGTTGGGGAGTGGATGTGGGACCCCAGCAAGATGACCCCATGGTGCCAGGAGTGGCAGGGAATGATCCTTCCACCAATGTAGGCTCTCATTTCCCTTCTAAACCAAACTCCCAATTAAAATGTGTATTAAATCCTGAATTGTTACATCCTGTGTCTTTCTATTTTGTCTTATAAAGGCTCTTTTCTCTGCCTGTTTGAACTGCAAGCCAAGGAAGAAGGGGAGAGGAAGGAGGAGTGGCAGAGGACGAGCCCTGGTTTGTTTTTCCTTCAGGAAGTCCTGCAGAGAGAAACATCAATTCTGACTGACATTTTTTTCATCGCACAGGAGATTTAAACTGTGCCAGTCTCGATTCTCAGACTAAACTGGACGTGGGAGCAATCCTGGAAGTGAAACTCTATTGGATCACACCGGGTATTTTATTTTGCCCTGTGTGTATCCCGGGCTGGGGCTGGGAACCTGCCCTGCTCCAGGACCACCTCTGGGTTAGCAGGAGCAGAGGATAAGGAAGTTTGGCTGGTTTGGCTGAGCTCAGGAGGGATGCTCAGGAGGGGATCCCAGCCCCCATCCCCTGGTGGGGCCATGTGAGGCTGGGGGTGACTCAGAGCCTGGGACAGCCAGGGGTGAGGAGCCACCTCCAGTGACTCACTGGGGAGCTGCAGAGGCACAGAGCACTCGCTGGGCTGCTGTTCTCCTCCTCACTTCATCTCCTCCAGCCCCCATGGGACTGCTGAGTCACAGCCCTGCAGCCTGGGGTGGCCCTTGGCGAGGGCACCCCTCTGTGCTGTCCTCCTTTCCCTCCAGGAGAGGCAGAACAGGGATGCTGCTCCTTCTTACAACACCTCTGCTGCTGAGGCTCTAGAGAGGCTCAGATCCATCTTCCTTTGATAGTTTTGTCCAGACTATTTCAGCCAATTTATTTCTTTTTCTCTGTGTTTGAAGGCGAGCTGAGCCACATACAGATGTGGAACAGCACAGTGGAATTTATGAGCAAAGGCAGGAGCTGTTTGGGCAGGTATAAACCTCCCTGAACAACAGCTCTGAGCCTTTTCTGTGCTTCAGACTCACCCCCGGGGCTGCCCAAGGGGTGCACACCCACCAGCTGGTGCAAATGAGGAGTACAAAAGGTTATCAGGCTCGTGTCAGGGTAATGCTGATTTCTGGAGAAACAATCCTTGTATATCCCAAGCTCCTAAGATTTATATACTAATTTAGTCAATGCCATTACAGGAGAACGTCTCACAAAGGGCTGTTTGATATGAGAGGTGGTGAAAGCTGGGCCAAGTGCAGGCACAGCTGGCACAGCCTTGTTAAACCTCGAGGTGCTGTTTATATTAACATGATGTTCTACCTGACAGCCTGTTGGCAATATTTATATCAGCAGGCCCCAAAGTAGGGATTGCAGGAGCTGCCAGGGTAGGTATGAGCCCAGTAAAATTAAAACTACTCCTGCTGGTATTTGGGTCATAAGGCTGTGGAACAAAGGATTTCCATAAAAGTCAATAACAATCAGCAGGGATTGGGGATCACCAGCATGAACCAGGAGTACTCAGGACAGCAAAGAAGAAAGCGGGAATAACAAAGAGCTTGGGAAGTCCTCAGCTCCTCTAGACACCACTGAAAACACACAGCATTTGCTGGACACAGTCCCCCAATGCTCTTGAACATATTATTGAAAAAATCCTAAATTCTTCTTTATTAGTGAAAGTGAGACAGCACAGTGAATGAAAAAACCTTCTGGGATTCAAAATCAACATATTTCACTCAGACTGTATTTTCCAGTCCTGATTTTTAATGGCTTCAGATGACAGATTTGAAAATAGATGTGAATTCCTGCCCCTGCTCACGCCAGTGGTTAAATCATCCCCTGGCACCAGTTTCATCCATAAGGAGCAAGGCAGAAAATACAGATTAAAGCTGGCCCAAGAACAGGCACTAGCAAGCAGCACACCACTGCTGTCCCAGGGCAAACTGGGGTGTCTTCCCAAGTTTCCTTCTAAGGTAATTATTCTTTTGGAAATTAGAGAAGAGGTTGCTTGATTCCATTTAAAATTCACCCATGCCATTTCCCCTGGGGATGTTTGGATGTTTGGAGAGGGAAGAGGAAAGGAAGAGAAATTCCTCTTTGAAAGGTAGAGAAGGGATCCTATGTTATCCTCACCAGGTTCAAGTCTGTTTCTATTTTATGAGATCAGATCTAACCTGAACTGGCTTCCTCTGCAGCCCTTTCTTCTTTGCCTTCCAGTTTTGAGTTTGACATATCCTTTGTTCCTCCCAGAATAATTTCTGCCCATCAAAGGGACCCTGGAGCTGTATTCACTGCCTGCTTCTACACTGACTAAAGCCCTGGCCAGACTTCATGTTTAGAATCACATTAGTTAACTTTTTAAGCACTCACATTGTCACAGCTTAACACCTGGGAAATCTGCTGTCAGGGCATGGCACATCCTGGAGTTCTCTGCAGAGATGCAGCCACCAGAACCTGCAGTTCCTGTGCCAGGCTGGGCTGTGGTGCCAGCACATCTTGGGAGAGGGGAAAAAAGAGACTCCCTGACCCCAGAGGTGCAGCCACCCCTGGTTTTTGCTCCTTGGAGGGTGTTTATAGAGTGCTCTGATGCTGCTTGTTTTATCTCACTTGGCAGGCTGCAAAGTAAACCTACAGCTACAAACATCTCTGGCAAATATATACAACTGTTAAATAGGTAATTTATCCTCCCAAATTTCAGTGTGACACTTCAGCTGTTAAAATCAGCTTCCACTCAAGCTTAATGCCACAGGGGTTTTGCTGAACTCCACTTGGAGTTGCTCAGACTTTTTATTAGAGATACAAACTGCCATGCATTTTGTTCCTTTCTTGAAAAGAAATGATTCATGAACAAATAAATCTGCTTTCCTTAGAATATAGGAATTATGAAATACAACTGTTTAAGGAGTTTTAGACTGGTGCTCTTCTGTGTATTGTGGTTGCCAAGTATAAGCTATTCCTGTCTGTAGGCTGGTTATGATAAATCTCATGGCAATATCCTCCTCCTGAAATGAATAACTCAGTCTTGGAGCATTGCTGATGAGAAATGAATGGTTTCTTCAAAGTGTTTGTTCAGAAGGGGAATTATTGATGCACAAATTAATGAAATACATGGATACATCATTAATTCTTGACCTTTGTCTTGTATTTCTTGATGAAATGCAGAGGCCCCAAAATTAAAAATCCACAGACGCTCAGTAAAAAATGTGGCTTGACTTCATCTGCTAAAAAGCATTTTACTGAGGCATCACCCAGCCAGCTGGGGGAGACTGAAGGATATTCTTTTAATTGGTTAAACCTCTAAGTGCTTTATAATTGCTTTCTCTAAGCAGCTTCAGTAACAGACACACTCTACCTGGACCTGATTACATTTTAATGGGCTTAGCCAATGTCCCCTTGCAAAGCCTCCCCTTGATGTCCATCAGTTTGTCTCAAAGTCATGATCAGAGCTCAGCTGTGCCATTCAGTAACTCCTGCCTTCCCTCCATCCATGTGGGAGCTGATCTGACAGGAGCTGCTGAAGCTGCTTGCAGAAGGGGCTGCAGGCAGGTGTACTGGTGGGGTATCAGCCCCTGCCACAAAACTGGCCCCTTTCCAGAAGACATTTTGGCTGAACAGAGCTTTCACCCTGAGCCAACATCAAATACATTCTGGTTTTTGAGCAGCAGAGAGAATTGGGGATGTTCAGCCTGGAGAAGAGGAGGCTCCAGGAGGAATTTTCTGCAGCCTTCCAGTGCCTAAAGGAGCTCCAATAAAGCTGGAGAGGGACTGGGGACAAGAGCCTGGAGTTACAGTACAAAGGGAATGGCTTTAAAGTGAAAGAATGAAGGGTTAGACTGGATATTAAGAAGAAATTCTCCCCTGTGAGGGTGCTGAGCCCTGGCACAGGGTGCCCAGAGAAGCTGTGGCTGCCCCTGGATCCCTGGCAGTGTCCAAGGCCAGGCTGGACAGGGCTGGGAGCAGCCTGGGACAGTGGAAGGTGTCCCTGCCATGGCAGGGGTGGAATGAGATGAGTTTCAAGGTCCCTTCCAACCCTTCTATGATTCTATGATTGCTCTGGTGTGTGTGCATGTGAGTATTTAAGGATTGCTTAGGATTTTATCAAGTGATTGGGGTATCTGGCTGTGCAATCAGAGAACATTCACACAGAGAATATTCTGTGCTTCATCACAGCTTTGGGAGACTCAACATTCCAAGGAATAGCAGCACAAATTGGAGGTGGTTTCATGGAAGGAACTGGAAGGATGAAGTCTCTTGGTGAATGGTATTTTTAACAACAGAACTGCTTGCCCTGTTATTCTCAGAAAAAAAAAGCTGGGAAGCTGCAAGTGCCTGGAGCCCTCTGAATTTAAATCCTCACACCTGGTGAACTCTGACAGCACAGAGGGAATTACAATCAGGAATCTCATGCCTACTGACTTAATGAGGTGGCTCCCAGGCAAGAGGCCTGACACATTCCTTAATCCTGATCACCCTCATTATTTTGTACATGACCAAAACCAGACAGAGCCAAGAAAATAGACAAATGCTACCAAAAAGGAGGAAAGCTGTTGTGGATGCTTTGAATGAGGCTGTCAGCCTGGCCACTCTCTTATTTCAATGTAAACAAATATTGAATCTCAGTACATTTGGAACACCGAAGTTTTTTGCTGCTCTGATCTTATCCAACAGCTCTGCACATCATGAACTACAATTTTTTTTTTTCTTAGCACTACTTTTACAAGTTCTGAAACATTTCATCCTTAAATCCAAATCATCCTGTAGTTGAGGCCAAAGTCCACTTTTGGGAATGGAAAATACCCCCATGAAGCTCTGATACTCTGCCAACAGTTTTATAAGGAGGGACAAGTGTCATTTTTCTTTTCCCACCCTCTTCCATAAATGAGCCCAGACTCATGATTTTAGCTGTCATGGATGCTGGGATAAATCATGTGCATCCTTGTGTATTTTTTGCTACTTTTCAGACAGCTCAGAGGCCTGGGCTATTAAAATATAACTCACGAGGAACAGGTGACAAATGTGAGTGTGAATCAAGTATCTCCAGTAATCAAGTGCCTCTGAAAAACTGAACTGCAGCAGGATTTCACTCCCATTTGCTAGATAAAGAGAGCACTTCTGCATGGTGGAGTGAATCACAGACAAAAGTGAGGGAGGTTTTTTTTTTTATTTGCTGAATCTGCCTCAGCACAGAAATGGAACAAACAGCTTCCCTCTCATTGCCTTCCCAGCAGGGAGGGGAGCTCAGCCCTGCTGCTGGGGGGCCCTGAGCAGATGCTGCAATCCTGGGCATCACTGCACAGGAGCCACATCTGACCCACTTTTGAACCATCTCAGACTGAAACCCTCACTGCTGCCAAATATTCTCTGCTTTTGCAGTACACAGCAAACCCAAAAATTCACCTGGAGAAGAAAAAGAGGAAGCAGAAGAAGATGAAAAAGAAAATTATGCTTATTGCTCAGAAAGTGAAGGGTTGTTTTTCAGTGCCTCAGAGGAGATGTGGACCTGTGCTGAGGAATGCCAGGTGTAAATTCAGGTTTCTCTGCTATTATTCATGGAGAGCTCTCTCTTCTTGATGATCAAAGAGGATACAATACTAAAAGCAGACAGGGAGGTGTGAGGTGGTGCAGCACGAGTGAGAAAAGGCAGTTTCTCACTTCATGGCAGCAGGCAGAAGTGTTAAAAAACAGAAAAGGATAGCAAGGAGCAGAGTCCTTGAAGCAGGGCTCCCTCCTCACCCACCCGTGGGTAACAGTTCATTGGGGTGCACAGACAATAAACAAACACAGTCCAACAAGGTAATCGTGGGGGATTTAATGTCCCCTGTGTTTTTTTTCCTTTCTCAGCAGGCATTTCCCAGCTGGCAGCTGGGATGCACACAGTGCTCACCCATGGCATGGGCAGGGAGTGCTGCATGGGATGCATTCCTTGGGAAAAACAGCTGGGAAATGGTCGTGGAGGCTCCTGGTGCCCTCTCTGGGCTTTCTGTTTTTGGGAATGTGGTCTGGGCCAAAACACTTCAAATGCCAAGATGCCCCATTCCTGAAGTGTCCCAGGCCAGGCTGGACAGGGCTTGGAGCAAGCTGGGATAGTGGAAAGTGTCCCTGCCCATGGAAAGGGTTTGGGACAAGGTGAATTTTAAGATCCCTGCCAACCCAAACCCTTCCAAAACCACCAGAACATCAGAAAGCTTTCTGCTAACAAATCCTCCTCATCCAATGTTTGAAACCACTACGGGCACACTTTGTTAGCAACTTTGAGTATTATTTTTGAACACCTTTTGCTTTATCCTCCTAAGGTTAAGCTACCAAATTCTTTGGTCTTTTCCTCAGCTTATTTAATCAAGACATCCACTATTCTGCAGTACAGTTCAATTCCTGAGTGCAGGATCTTTTATTTAAGCTCTGTCTGAACCAAAGCTCTGCAGAAAAGGGAAGTAATGAAACAATACAAGCAAGGTTTAAATTGCTGCTGACTAAATCATTAAAATGCTGGGTTGGTTTTGTATTTCCAGAGCGAGCAGGTCTGCTCATTATCTTTGCAAACCAACAAGCAAAGACAAAAGGAGAGGGTGTTTTGGGTGAAAGTGTTTTTCAATTTCTACCTGTTACTCTTTGAGAGGAATGTTGGATTTGTCTTTACAAACGAGCTGTGGATCTGCTGGTAGATAAGAGCAGCACTGAGAGATAAAAGAAACAATGGGATGGATTCCATTAATGAACGGAAAAAATGTTTTCATTTACAAACGAACTGCAGGTTTGCTGATAAATGGAAATTGGATATTGGAAGATGAAAGAAGCAATGGGGAAAATCTATGAATGCTATAAGAATTAAAAATTAAAAGGGAGGGTTATACATTAGAGGGGAATCTTAGGTATCAGGCATTCAGGAAGTCTGAACCTTTCAGGTACCTCAGCAATGTGGAGAGGGAAATGTGGGATATTGGGATAAAAAGGAGGCTGTGTCCTCCAAAACTCTGAGAGACCCCAGGGGAATGCCCCATGGCCTCTCCCTTTATTAGAATAAAGTAAAAGAACTCCTCAGTCTCTGTTTTGGACATGAACTCTGGTGTTTGTGGCTGAGTGTTCCTGACACCCAGGCTCCGTTTCTTTGGCCATCTCCCGGCGGTTGCACAGAGGGAAGGCGATATGTGGTTTTTCTTTTTGGTCCCTGGTGGTATTTACCAGGACCAGAGAGTGCTAACATTTAGCAGTCTCTCAGAAAAGCTCAGATTTACCCAGCAGAGAAAGACCGGAGACCTAACCTGACAAGTTCCACAAGAGTCTTTATTTCATGCGAAGGGTGGTGAAGCAGGATTCTCTCAGAACAAAGGGCAGACAGCAATATTTATAGGTTCAGGGAGGATTCAAACTACAACCAATAAAAGTTTATACAAAGAACAGCATCCAATCTAAGTGAGAAGTTCTAAATGTAAACTGACCAATTACACAAACTAATTTCTAACCAATTATCTTCCAAAGTGTTAGAGAGTGACCAAATTCTTGAGGAATTTGGCTCAACCTTGGTATATAGGATCCCTTATCTATTACAGCAAGTTCCAGGGGCCAGGGGAAGATGGCTTGGGAGGGATTGTATCATCCACAGCAATACTCACGCAGGACCCTCACGCCGTGCTTCAGGGCTTGCACCCTGCTGGGCTCCATGGACATGCTGAGCATGGTCTGCTGGCCACCAATGGTGCACACCTGGTTCTCCTGGGCCGCCTGCCTGAACATCACCAGCAGCTGGTTGGCGATGATGGTGTTGAGCACGGAAATGACGACCATGGGGAACACGAAGGAGATGAAGGTGTTGACCTGCAGGGGAGAGATGGGGACGATCAGGGATGGGATCAGCAGAGCAGGAGGTTGGGTTTTATTTCTCGAATCAGCCTGCAGTGCAAATCTTTCCCTCCTCTTACTCAGCTGGTTTTGGAGGTTTATTGTACAGAGGCAGAACTCGAACACTGCTGACGCAGGTTCATTCATGTCGGTCAACACCCTAAAGAGGCAAAATCATTCATATCTAATTACATTCTTTTCCCCTTTTCAGTGCAGTTTATTGCCAGAAATGTCTCGACTGAAACATGCCATTGATCTTTTCATCTCCCAACCAGCAGGATGCTGCTTAGCTTTCATCATGCATAGCGTGACTTCTGAATAACAGTGTGTTATTGTCTTTTTTCTGCATTGTGAGCACTCTTTAGGATTTTTTAACTACCTTTTTTTATCTTCTGTCCTTTCCTTGTAGACTTAATGACAGCATTTTGTTACCTCATAACTAAGTTAAATAAACCTTGTGCCTTAAAGGATTAAAATTGATCAGAATAAACAAGTGGAAATCATAATGTTTTCAGTACAAATTATTTGATTACTACGGTTTTGATAAAATTAAATGGAGGAGCAAATTAAGCAGTGATTGAATCAAGTTGAAATCACAGTTCATGTCAAATGGAGGAAAGCTGCTGTTTAGAAAGCTCAGTGGAGCTGAGCTTGGCAAAGGGCAGCCCAGGGAAACGTGTGGGGTTTGCCTGCACATCTGCAAGGCTGCCAAGGTGGGATGGGGAGCTGCTCTGCTGAGCCCAAGAGCTCATCCTCTCTGCTGGATGGCACAGGAGGAGACTCAGCACGTCACTCAGGTGAGTGTGGAGCAAATCAAAAGCCCTTCAGGCTTTTAGAATTTCAAAATATTGACAAGAATTAAACCGTGCTGCAAATCGCTGTGAAAGCAATTGTATTAGAAGTGATTAAATGACAAAAAGATGAAACCACGAAACTCAAGAGGGAATTTGCTCAGTGGGAGGCTCCAAGGCAGGCTGACTTCTTCCCCACACAGTGACTTATCCTCACCTCACTGGGGTAGGACACAGAACAGCCCTGCACTCCAAGCACACACCAGGTCCCTCTGCAGAGTGCAAACCTCACCTAGAGGCAGGAGCAGCACTGCTGGGGTGGAGATGTCCCCTCCCCACCCACCATCACCAGGGGGACAAGGCTCTGTGCACCCTGTGCCTGATGCAGATTTGTGAGCTCTGTGCTCTGGGGGATTCAGAAATGCTGGAGGTGAGTGGGAATCACCCAAACACAGCCCCAGGATGCTGCAGAGATCCATAACAGAAATGAGCAGCACATGGGAGCAGAGGCACATCAAGCACTTTGCTTTCTCTGTCCATAAATCTGAAGCAGAAAATGCTCTTTAGGTGAAGACAGGTGCTGCTGTTGTTGCCCAGGTTTTCTTTGGATGGATCAAGTCTCCCTACACCGGAGCTCAAGGTGTTAAACAAAAGTAGAGCTGGGTTTTGTCTCTCCAGGGTGAGAACATCCTCTCCCGTTTGTGCTGGTGATAATAACAGAGCTCCTCTGGGCTGAGCCAATTCCTGCATACACCCCACCACTCCAAGCTGCTAAAGGCCTCTTTTGTCAAGTGTAAAGCAGTTTTCTACCCTTCTGAAAGATCTCACAGCCTCCTGTATGTAAAGAAGAGTTTTTTTTTTGGAGTGACTCCACAGGCTAAGACAGATCATTCAGCAGTAAACACCAACCTTTTATCCTTTGCAATGCAGCCAGGCTGAGCTGGGGCACACAGGGGTGAAACAGCTCAGATTTACCAGGCCAGACTAAGGAACAAACCCTGTAGCTCCTCACTCCAATTTCTGTGATTTTAGCTGCCCTTCTTCTTCCCCACAGCTGAGCAATGTCAGCACATCAGCAAAACCCAGCACTTAACTCTGGAAATGTTTCACTCTGTCACCTGAGAGTCAGGATTTATTGGTTTTCATTCTAAATTTTTGCCCTGGCTGTAAATTAGACTTGCTTGATATAATTTTGCAGAACTCTAAAAGTCTTTTTCAAGCTTTCTTAAAAGCCTTGATTCATTCCAAAATTGCACTGTGAAGTCTTTTAAAGAGCTTAGGAAATTGGCTAGAATAGCATTGACTTTCCCTTTTAGGAATTGTTATAGTAAAAGTGAAGTGGGAGTATTGCATACTTTCTATCAAAGGCAGTATTTAAAGATTTTTTTTCCCCTGCCTTGATTTGTAGGAAAACTCTCATATAGTAAAAAAAAAAAATAAAAAAATTTAAAAAATCAATATTTCCCCCAGTAGCAGAATGTTTTAATTTGTTAAAAGAATTATGAATTATTTGCAAACACAAAGTCCTGAGTACACAAGTGCCAAATTTCCTAAACAAACCCTCTATATTCCCTGTTTTTCTGTCGAGCTGCTTGCAAGGAGCCCACACACTGTGCAGCAACACTTCATTTTCAGGTGACTTTGCACACTGCTGGAGCTGGTACCTCCATCAGCTCTTCAAAGCCAGTGGAAAATTTCCCACTTACTCAAGAGGAGCTGGTCTGGAATCCCAGGACTACATATATGAAAGTTCAGGAGCAGGAAGGCTTGCAGAGGTGTTTAGTGGGATTTTCTCCAGTGGGCTAAAGTGGCTACAGCTGCCAGTGAACACCCACGGGAGCCTTTGGAGCTTTACAGATCTTTCCAGACTGCTCTGGCCCCAGGAAGGAGGTTTGCAGAGTGTGCAGGCTCATTTTGGACCTGAAAGTCTCAGACTGATGCTGGCTCACCATGGAAAGCCCAGTCTGTGATGCTGGATCTGCACTGAGCTGTGTTCAGGTTCTTTGTGTGCACACACACAGGGGTCTGGCCTCATCTCTGCTCTCACCAAGCATGGTTCAGTTTGATTCTCCTCTCCTTCAAAATTGATGTTTTTGCACCAGAGTGAAGCCACCAGAGCCCAGCACCACAAGGGGCAGAAGGAGCTCAGTGCAGGAGCCCAGAGCTGTGCATGGAAAGGCTTAGCTGGGCTCTCTAGGCTAAAAATCCCACACAAAAACAACACCTCAAAACCATGACTGTGTGCTAAATCCTCATAAGAAAAAAACCAAAAAAAACCACAAAAAACCAGGAAAAATCCAATATTGCAGTGTTTGCAGTGATTGCAGAATGAACCACTAACCCAGTTCCATGCTGCTGTCACTGCTGGAATCAGAGCAATCCTAAAAGCTGCTCAAGCACCAGACTGGCAGCATCTGTGGGATGGGATTAGTGCTCAGGACCAAATCTTGTCTCATCCAGAACAGCAGCCTGCCCTCCCAGCACTGCCTGAGCAGTGACAGCCAGAGACCCAAGGCACTCTGCTCTGCCTGTGCTGAGCAGGACAATGACAACACTGGTGCCACCTTTCTCTTGGCCTTTCTCTACTGCCAAAGGTGATTTTGGTATGAAATGGGAATCATTGTAATTGTGCAGGGGTTTGAAGGACACAGGAGATGGAGCAAAGCTGAGGATGGAGCCTCAAAAGCTCATGAGAAGATAAATGGAGATTTGTGGGAATTTAATCAGATTTCTAGAAGGGAAAATGATGCAGCTATCAGCCTCACAGTTAGCTCAACAAAAATTAGAGTTTGTGTGAGACAGAGAATTCAAACTTGTGTGAGTTTGCTTCTTCCTTCCAAACAAGAGTGTGGGAGAGAAACGGGAGAAGGGACAGCAAAACCAAGGGACACCCAGCTCTCAGATTTGTGACTCTTCCTCGATCTTTTGCAGGGAAAGCTGCTCCCCTGGCTCTGCTGAGCTTCCTCTGACGTGATTCACTTTTGCCAAGTCGTCCCTCGAATGGTTTGACTGTGTGGTTTCCCTGGGTTACCACCAAGAGCAGCCATCAGCTCCCTGCAGCTGTGGTGGAGGAGATGAGCACACAGCTCCACACAGCAACTCCCCAGAGGGCTCCAACAAAGTCCTGTAAATCTGAGGGTTTGCTAAGATTGATTCTTCTGTGCTCCAAGGTGATTGTTGGAGGAACACAGATTCACAGGTCACTTTGGAAAAAACAGGGTTTGGATCCCTACTACAAGACAAGACTTTTTTTGGTAGATTTATCTGAAGGCTAGGAGGGTAAAATTAATGAGTTTTGCACTTTTTATGGGTCACCTTTGCTCCCAGCAAAATTCCATCCCCTGAGCCACCTGCAGCTGACTGTTCCCACAGTCCATCAGCACATGATTTTGGAGAGGCACAGAAAAAATGTGAGGTCTTGGAGGAACTTCAGTGGTTTAAAAGTAAAAACATTAGGCTAAAAGCTTTTCTGGAAATACAGTGGCAAATTCAAGACTGTAAGTATTTATGATAAAACCAGCCAAGAATCAGAATTAATCACAACATTTTAATTGGAAGAGTTTTGATGAGAAAATAGAAAATGTTCCAGTACTGAGAACATAGAAGATTTTTGAACATGGATCTTGTGTTTTCCCTCCTGCCTTTTTTTCCAGATAAGTAAATAAAATCCCCCAAAGCCAATGGAGCATGAAATGCTGGCCAGAGCAGCAGCTCAGTGTGGTGCATCCCATGGGGCAGCAGCTGGGATGCTCTGCCAGCAGCAGCAAAGCCCCAGGAGTGGACATGGGACCCAGCTGAGATTAAGGGACAATTTTAACCCTGGGTTATGACAGGGATTTTGTGTCAGAGATGAGAGATGTTCCCGTGCAGCCTGATAAATGAGGTGACAGCAGAGCCAGACCCTTGGTGTGTGTCAGCACAGCCTCTCCAGGGACACAGCCCCTTCCAGCAGTGAGCTGGATGCACACAGCGATTTTTCTCCCTTTTTTTTCAGGGCTGTGGGAAGGACAATTAAAATGGAGAGAAGTGTGGGTGATGATGAGCTGGTAAAACCTCATCCATACCCACCAAGCTTCTGCCATAGCTCACTGCCCTGGGCACACCTGGGGAGTGCTGTGAGGTGGCTGCAGCCTTCCTGGTTTTATCTGGGGAGGATTCTCAGTGCAGAAACTCCTGGGGATGTACCTGGGGAAACGGGTGAGAAACCCCAAAGGAGCTGAAAATTGCCTCAGGAGGAGATGTGTCCTTGTGGTTTCCTGGAAGTGACAGGGAGAGGACTGAGGATCCAGTGCATCATTTGATTTGTTGTTTTGAGCAAATCTATTAAACCACAGAGCTACATTTTAACAATCTACCACATTCTGGTTCACCTCATTTCCAATGGAAATGGAAAGTAAATTATCCTCCCCCTGACTGTGGAGGCAGTATTGTTAGCATATGTCAATCAGGGAAGCACATTCTGCTACAACAACATTTGGCTGCCAAAAAATCTTATTTGACTAAATGTACTTTACAAAATTACTGGTTATCTCACTCAGTAGCCAGAATTAGCATTTTTTTAACCAGCCAGTGGATAATTTCAGCTGTTAATAAGCACAGTACTGCATTCCAGGATACAGCAATCTGTGTAAGACAAAGCAGGAAAGAGGAAGGTACATCATGTTGGGATGCCAAAGGGAGCATTTGGCAATGGCACTTGTGTTTGATGTTCACAGGATGTGTTTGATGAAAAAAAAAACATCCACAGGTTTTTTTCCCCCCACAGTAAATAAATTGCCATAGAATTAACCCCACCTCTACACAGCTCTCCAGCTTTCCATGCCAAGTATCTCACAATTATCAGGTAAATGCCATTCCTTAGCTACAACAGGGCAGGAGAAGTTAGTGTTTGTGAGTGATAGAAGAAAATAACTCCTGTTTTGGAGCCAGTAACTGGCACAAGGAAAAATGTGGAAGCTGGACAACTACAGCCTAGCAAGGGAATTTATCTCCTCTGGAATTTTTGAGGGGACCAGTACTGCAAGGTATTGCCTCTGGTTGTTACCTTGGATAAGGGCATCCTGGTATGTGAGCACAGCTCCCAGGTAAATAGGAATATTTGGCCAGGAGCCAAAGCCTGTGTGAGTGTCTGGAGCTCCACCAGTGCATTTGAGCAGGAGCTCGACCTTTACACGCTGCCAGTTTTAGCTGGGGCAGGTTTGCTGTCACACTTCATTTGAGGCAGCTGCTCTGTGCAGCAGCCTGGACAGCGTGGCAGGGGTGACACAGCTGTCACCCTCGGACACAGGCTGGCTGCTGACGTGGGTGGCTGCCACTCTGTGCCCTGTGCAGGCACTTTGGCTGGGTGCACGAGGGTGTGGTGGAATCCTGCATCCCTCGCAGCACCAGTGACACAAACCCAGCTCAGCCACCTGAAATAACCCTCCTCTTTCCTCCTGAAAAGGGACAGGATGCAAAAATCTCTGTAGATCCAGGATATAATATCCCATCATTAGCTCAGTGAACAATCAAATACAAGATATCAAAACACAGCTATTATTTTTCTCTTTGAAATACCCTGAGAATTGGCCACAAAAGCCTCTGGTTGTTATCTCCAGGTATACCCTGTACCTCTTCTACCCAGCTAGAGGTGAGTACACATTCCATACACATTATCTGAAGAGTGTGGCTGTGTGAATTGCTCTGATCTCATCCCAAAGTGCTCCTCTGTTCACCCCCTGGAGCTGCAGGAGCTCAGAGAGACTGAGGAGCACCTTCCCTCTGCCTCGGGGAGACCTTTTCAAAGCGCTGAACATCAAGCCCAGACACTTCAAAGAAAGGTTAGCATGATGTAAAATGCTGCTCCCGGTCACAGGTATTGATGTCAAAATGTGTGATCAGCTCTGAGGTACAGAGGCAAAGCCTGAAGCCAGGACACAGCTGCCTGGGGACACGGGGTGACAGTCACCAGCAGCTGAGCATCAGGAGCTGGGGCAGTGATGAGAGTGTGAGCATGAACACACACGAGCAGGACATCCAGACTTTTTCATCCAGGGGGAGAAATCCCAAAGAGAAGCCTGCAACACAGGCTCATCCTGTCCAAACTCAGCAGGTTTTGTTGACCTCAGCTGGCATCAGGCACAGGAGCTGGAATTAGCCAAAACTCTGCATTTCAGGAGCCCCAGCTTTATCTCTGCTTTGGATGTGGTCTGGGAACAGGGGACTGCAGGTGCTGTTGCTGAGCTGAAGGAAGAGAACAGATGAGTCTGAAGATAAATGATCAGCTGGAACTGATGGAGTCACTGGGGTGGTTCCTGTGCCCATGCTGCTGCTGCTGCCCTGCAGCCAATTAGTGTCAGTGAGGCTGGAGCTCAATTAATTGCACAGCAAGGACATGTGAGCATCTGCTCCTGACACATCCATTTACTTGCTTTACTCATTGAGGGAAAACCCCTCCAAAGACAACTCAGAGGATAATGCAAAAGACTTGTTCTTGAGCTCTGGCTGCTCGATGCTGTGGAGGAGTTTCAGGTTTTGTATTGGTAGATATTTATATCAGAAGAAAATCCGTGTTACTACAAGGCTTGGGGTGCAGTGTGCACTGACTGCAGTCTGTGCTGTGCCTGCAGATCTGCAAGGTGCAGGTTCCTCCAAGCTGGTGCACAGCAGGAGGAGGTGGCCATGCACAGGGCATGGTCCTCTCCTCTCTGTGCTGGCTGCATGCCTCCAGAGCTGTCTCCAGCTGGATAACACCAGCCATGAACTCTTCCAAAGGGCTTAATTTAGCTCTAGCATTGAGATCACAAAGAGGATCTGCTTAAACTCTGTTTTCATTAGCATTTTGTGTCTGCTCCACAGCAGTGATGTTTTCCTGGCTTCTCTCTGTAGATCTGTGGCCATCACAGAGAATAACCAGGCAGTGTGGATTAAGGTTTTAAGAATAACCAACGTGTACCATTTTCAAGCCTGTGTGTGGTCCCACACTGATGAACTATAATGGGAATGCAGAGCAGCTAATGATGTTGAGAAGTTGAGTTAATCACATACTCTGCAGGAGTTAATCAGATACAGAGCAGATGGAAATAAATTGAGTACTGACAAAAAAGCATCCATCATATCTATGGCAAAAACATTCCCATTCATAAACTTCCCTCCTTGGAGAAAACATTTGTACATAAAAAATAACATCTGACGCAGAACAACCTAAATGGGTCTCTTGCTCATGGTGGGTTGGGAAAGATGTCAGAGCACTGAATAATGGTGGCACTCCTGAGCATGACTGGGTACCTGAAGGATCATTTTACCTCATTTTACAATGCTGTGACCTGAACTATTTTCAGATTTATTTATTTATTGTAAATAACAGCAAAAGATGTGATTCATCCTTAAGTGTTTCATATAAATCTTATTATTCTGAATTTTACACAAGGGTGACACCTAAATGTTGAACTCCCTGGGGACCTCAGAGCTTTACATTCCCTCCCTAAATGCCAGAGAACCTACTCCATCACAACTCTTCTTAAGAGAGAAATTCCTTCTTTCCTGGTCTTTGCCCACCAAACTCAAACTTGGAGGGCTCTACTGACTCCACCTTCCAAAGAGAAAGAAAAACTGTTAAAATCAGGAAATCCTGGAAATAATGGACTGGAGAATATACAAACTGGAAGGTTCTAAAACTTATCACTGTGCACTGGAAATGTCTTGTATACCATGAAAGTTTTTCTCTTAATAAAACTGAAGGAAAAATGTTTATTTAGAAAAATGGAAGAGTAGTCAAAATAGCCCAATGCCAAAGGAAAAAAAAAAAAAACTCCTAAAACCAAATTACCCAAGTTCTCTGTAGGATTGAGCTTGATTGAGATGATGAATTTGGGTATTTGTGCATCTCACTTCAGTTAATTTAGAGCCTCCTGCCACTGATTTAAGAGGGATATGTGGAATTTAAAAAGGAAGGGTTTTGGCATGGGGCAGCTGCTGCCTTCCTGTGCCTTGTGAGGGAGGACAGAGGCAGTGACAGAGCAGCAGTGATGATCCTCCATCACATCATCATTAACCCAAAAGCTTCAAATCTGCCCCACTCCCTCCTTCAGGAAATCACAGAATCACAGAATATTCTGGGCTGGAAGGGACCCACAAGGATCATCGAGTCCAGCTCCTTCCTTCTTCATTTCCTGTGACTGGTGCAGTGAGCTACAGGGTAAATTAATTCAATTTACCCAATTTTGCTTGCAAACAGGAATAAAGTCAATTCATATGCTGTCAGTTTGCTGGCCTCAGCCTCGCTTCTCAGATCCATTGCACTATTTAGGGCAATATTTTTGGTTGAACAAAACTCAGTGAATAATGTTCATGCTTTTCCCTTTGAACACACAGGTCTTTGTTACTATCTCCCTCTCACCCTCCCCAGCAGCTATGTTCTACTCAAGGGGAAATAATACTTCAACTTCAAATGACAGATTGGAAATACACTTTAAATAATTCACCAGTGCAGTTGGATTTCAGTTCTCACTATCTGCTGGTATTTTGGTCCCTGCTTGTTTTTGCCAAAGGGATCTTGCCCATTGCCTTTCACAAGATATTTGGGTTTCTCCAGCTCTGCTGCTTGTCAGCCCTCTAAATAATTGAATAAATGTTCATAGGGTACCTAATGCTCCTGACAGCTGAGTAATCCTAGTCCAGATTTTGCAGTTATTTTCTGCCTATCCTCTTTTGGTTCTTCCTTCCCACTGGGTTGCCCAAGCTGTGGGATCTCAGGTGCTGGACATTCACCCAAGGAAAGTTTCCATGGTGCTTCCTATGGAGCAGACTGATGCTCTCTGCTGAGCATGGCTGATGATGTCCTTGTCAAACCTCAGGAAATCAGCCTCTTTCCTGTGTTCTTGGCCACAACTGCAAGTGCTCAGCACATCTGACACTCCTGTGTGGCTTTTGCAGCCTGGGATGCTGCAGGAGGGGCAGCACAGTCTTGAGCACAGCACAGGCTGCAAAAGCCACACAGGAGTGTCAGATGTGCTGGTTTTGTGAGCCAGCATCCAGATCCTTGCTCCTCTAACCTGTGCCTGTTATCCCATTCTTCTTTGGTTCATGCTTGGGATGGCTGATGTCATGAATGAGACTGTTAAGCTTGGATATTTACTCACAGACAATGTCAAGAAAAATATTCAAACCCTGGTGACAGTCAATCATCCCCCAACTTTTCTTGTTCTGGCAACACTGAGTCATTTCATCCCTCACAATCAAAAAGGATGGCTTTTGCCCACATGGGTATGAAGTCACCAGCAGTGATTGTTTCAGGATTTAACTAAACAGTCTGCTTTAGCAGGGAAACAAAGCCAAAGACAAGCACAGGAGCATAACAAGAAAGATTTCTGACTGTGAAGAGCAGCAAACAGTTGAATCAAATGGTGCTTTCTTCCCTTCTTCCCACACTCTCCTGGTAGGTGGGTGATGGCAGAGAGAGGTGTGGCTCTGTTTGGTGCCTGCCAGGCTCCAGTTTTGCACCTGGAGAGTGATGAGTGTGGGGCAAAGCTCCAGTGTCCCTCTCTGGGGACAGGGGCAAAGCTGCAGTGTCCCTCTGTGCTGCCCTTTGGGGGGAAAAATGAGGATGCAGCCAGCAGCTGGCTGACAGGAGAGCAGAAACTTAATAGAGCACGGGGTAATTAATAAATCAGCTCCATTCCCCAGGATGATGGTGAAGATTTAAGATAAAGACTTTGTTATAAACCAGCCAAGGACTGCAGCCTTCAGCCTGATGCATGAGGTACACACTGCAGGAGGATCCAAAGGAAAGTTAATTTAAACAAAAACCCAAAGAAATGGAAAGAACAAATCATTCTCCTATTGAAAAATATGTTAGACCCAATTCAGAACAATTCAAAGGAAAGTTAGGTTAAACAAAAACCCAAACAAAAAAAAGAAAAAAAATCATCCTCCTGTTGAAAAAATACATGAGACCCAATTCTGGTTTTGCATTTCTGCCAGGTGAGGTGGAGGTAGAGGAGGGTAAGAGATGCTATAGTGTCTGAGAGACAAGTAATGTCAAGACAAAAAAAAAATTAATCTGTTGAATTACATTTCAGTATCAATTTTTCTGAAGCTTTTTGTAATATTTCACATATGCTGAAAAGTCTCATTAATACAGCTGGTAAAATAACAGCTTGTCTGCTTAAAGTAATTAGTAGTTGACAATTGGGTTGAATTTTAAATCCACAAGGAGCTTTGGTTAGCACTAATAAATGTTGATTAAGGTAGCAATTAAAATCTAACAATCTCTCTGGGGGCCTGAACTCTAAAGCTGAAGTTTGGAACATACCTCAATTTACAAAGAAAATGCTACAGTTCCTCCCCAAGCTTTATTAAGCTGTGGCAGTGTGGATTTTTATGTCCTTTGGTTGTTTTGTTTTCCTTTGTTTGTTGTTTTTTTTTTTATTCTTTCCCTTTTTTTATTTTTTTCCCAATTTACACAAATTAATTACAGCCTAAAGTAGTGGTATTTTTTATTGCAGAGCTGCACAGCTTGGGCAGCCAGCAGCACCTCTCCTGGCTGACATGGAGACCTTGGGACAGTGGTGCCATTTAGAGAGGGAGGTTTGATCTTCCTCTCAGGAAATGCTGTAGCACCCTCTTGACACCCCTGTTTGTGGGGCAGCCCTTCCCAGGGGCAGAGCCTGCCTGTCCCTGTCCTCACAGAGATCTCCAGCTCTCCTTCAAGAGGTTCTGCAGCAAGCACAGCGAGGTCAAGGGTGGCAGCTCTGCTCATCTCTCCTGATCCCTCCAAGCATCCCACAATCAGGGTGATTGGATCAGCTGCCAAGGAAAGGCATTGACTAGGCAGTGTCTTGAGGAACACTAAAATTATCTCTCTTTGTTGCACTTGAGTGGTGTGACCAAGGCAGATCACGAAGCACATTTTGTTTATAGACTTCTTCTACTGATTTATCATCAGGACACTATTCATGGAGGCCTCAGGTTCTTTGTGATCTTACTTAACCTGATAAAATTTCAGTCACTTCCCTGCACTTTTTCTATTTTGGAAGTCAGAAAGCACATTTGTATTTCATGGAGCATCTCCTTTATAGTGGCCAAATCTTTTTTTTAATTTTTTTTCACTCTTGCTGTAGGCAAGACATACACTGAACACAAAACCAGATTTGTCTTTATCACACATTAGCTCTGTGTCACCCATTAATTACATTGCATCCCCCAGCTTTTAAGATGAAAGCCAGTGTGGGAAAAAATAGGAATAAATTGTGAAATGGGAGCAACTTGGTCCTCTGGTGTTCCTTGGAGTGTGTCAGTACTTCTGCTCTGTTCATGCCACTTAAACCAACAGGTTTATCATTATATTGTTTTCCAGGTCTGTTCCTGCTGACGTTGGGAGCTGCTGAAATGAGCTCCTTTTCCTGCTTGCTGTGGCTGTTATGGAAAAAACCAGACCAGCAGAAAATTTGTGCACATGGTGGTGAAATCCAGGGAGTGTTCCTGGGGCAAGGCAGGGGGGTCAGAGTGAAACTGGGTCCCTTTGCCTTCCCAGGGCTCCTGCTGAATTTGGTGGCTGCTCTTGGTCCTGCTCCCAGCCCCAGCACCCTCAGGAGATGAAAGTCTCCATCCTGAGCTGCCTCTCATTCTGGGAAGGAGCTTTAATAATCAGAATAAGTTTTAGGTACCTTCTTAGGCCAGCCTATGTGATGTGAGCGTGGCTGTTGGTTTCTCCACAGAACTGTGTGTTCCTGAGTACATTTCCTGAGTCCATTCATTGTTGAGGATATTTACAGAAAAAGAGAGCTGGAGAATTGAGGATGTGAAGAGCTGGAGGAGGAAAAGGAAAAAATCCAGAGGGTGGAAAAAAAGCCCATTCACTATCAGTCAATGTGTCTATCATTTTTTTTTTCTTTTTTTTTTTTCTTCTGTGTTGTAAGGATGAAATACAAATGGCTTGGATAAATGTGTAAGGGGATGCAAATAAAAGCTTCAGAGACAGAGATATTCAGAGATTTTTTTTCTTTTTTTTTTTTTTTTTCAAAGGAGGCTTAAGAACTAGATGAAATAATGCATTTCCATTTGAGTGAGCAATTCCCATGCCTGAAGCTTTGGGACAGGTCGTTCTCTCTGCAAGATGGACACAAGGGTTGGACCAGCTGGGAGCTGGAGCCACAGAGGGCACAAGGGTGAGCAATGCTTTGGGTGTGCTGGCACTGCAGTTTTGGGGTTTTCAGGGAAAGCAGCTGCTCTGGGAGGGTCTCCAGGTCATGCTGGAGATCTCCACCCACAGCCAACAGCACCCTCCACGTGGATCCCCCAGTGCTGCAATGGGCACTCAGGGCTGCTGTGGAGACATCACCTGGGGTCTGGGAACATTACTGCATGGAAAGCCAGGAGCTCCTGAGGAGACACCAGGCTGATTATTCATGCTCTGGCTTTCAGACTACTTGAAAGGGCCTATTTAATATTTTTACAGTAATACTATGCACTCTGCTGCTCTTACAGTAGAATTACAGGTGTCATCCTGAGGAGGTGTGAGTGGGGGGCAGGTTTTTTTGGAGAAAAGCCATTTTGCCAGGCACACGAGACAAGCAAGGGGCTGCAGAGAGACCTGGCATCTCCAAGGAGCTCAGAGGATTTCCTGGTTTCAGGTTGCTGCCTGCCCCCTCACATGAAGATAAATCAGCAGGGAAATATTCAAAGAGTGGGGACAGTATGGGAGGATGTTGGTTCATGCAGAGAGAGAAATCCTGAATCTAGCACAGGTAAAGCAGGTATGAGCCACCTCTCCCTGGTGACAATGTCTCTCTTGGGCAATTAAAAGCCACTGCATTGAACAGGTCAGATGCTAATGAGCTGTGGGTCCAAAGCCTGACTGGGCAGCTGGAAGGCTCTGTAACCCCAAATCCACATGGTCTCTCAGAAAATGAACCCAAGGCAAAACAGATCGAGAAGGTCACAGCTCCCTCCTGCAAACCACAGCACAGGCAAGCCCTGAATGCTTTCCCATTTCTCAAAATTGATTTTCTTTTTTCCAAATTAAAGTACAAAATGAACATGTGAGACCAAATGCTGTCGGACCAGACTGCAAATGAGGCTAATAGGCCAAATGTCAGATTTGCTTCTGCTGAGGAGTCATTACTTAGTAGGGAATTTATGTGACCTGCTTTGCTCTAAAGCATAATCCAGCCAGCTAATGACTGGCATGAGAAGGATGTTTTGCCTGTGAAATGGCTTCTTTGCTGTTATGAATTTCTCTGGACCTTACCCCAAATGTAGGGGTACCCACCAGGCTGCAGGCAGCATTTGAGGTTGGCTAAAAATGGATGAGGGAAGCCTGGGTTAAATAATTCCTTGGATTCTGTATAGAGCAAAGTTATAAATTGCTATTCCTCAAATCAAGGTTCTGTTTGCAGGTTTGGAAGAATCTCTAACCATTTCTCCACGGCAGCTCAAACTCCTGCAGCACAATCCACAAGCTCTTAACAGGAGGGTTTTTTTCAGCTTTACCTTTCTCAAAACCACAGAGCTCCATGGAGGAATGGCTGAGAATGTTGACCTGGAGCAGGTACCAGCTTCCAATGTCCTGAATGTGCAATGCAGGAATCAGAGGCTGAATCTCTGCAGCACCCAGTAACTCCTGGGGCTGTTCAAGGCTCTGAGTGTGGCTGCTGGTCACATCCCCCTCTGCTCACAGAGATGTTGCAGCTGCTGTTGCTGGCACTTACTTACACCAGCCTTTGCTATGCATTAACTGAAATAATTTCCTTTTTGAAGCACAAAAATTTCAGTGCAAAAATTGCTGCTTTTATCCCTAAGGCAGGCTGCCCAGACACAAGACTGTCTCAGGTAGGAACCATTCCTGTCCAAATAGTTGTGGAGGCAGATTCCTTGCAAAAGAGGAAGTGATTTAGTAAGATGAAGTAATCACAGTTTTGTGAATGCAACCAGGATTTCCCTGTTAATTACCTCACTGTTAATTAAGGGACCATTTTTTTATTAAAATTAATTCTCATCTTTTAAAAATATACTATTTTAAAAGGGGATGTACAGAAGTGTTTATCACTGATACCCTAAGATGCTAATTTCCAAATGTTATGGCTTGTAATCAAGTTTAATTTTCTGACTTATCCTCCAAAGGAGAGACTTTACACCAGTTTTGACATTTAAATTACCTTTGATTTGCAAGTCCAATACTGCCATAAATATTCATAGCCAAGAATCCAGTATATTCAGTCTTTAATTTTTTAATATTTTTAATTCACCACTAAAAAGCAGAGCAAGCTGAAGGAATGAAATGAAGCCCATTCTATCTGAGGCACTGGGAACATCTGGCTGTGCCACCCAACAGTGAGCCAGCACACCACGCTTCTGTTTGATGCTGCCCAACAAAATGTGATGGCAGAATCATCCCTTTGATCCTCTCCCTTCCATCTCCTGGTAAAAAAAAATAAAATAATAACTGCTGTGAGGCAGGGCTGCTGCCCAGCACTGTGGTTTTGGCATGTGCCACAGGGACAGAGCAGGGCAGGCACAGCACTCTGCCTTCTGTCACAAGTGCATGACTGCTGGCTTTTCACAACTATTGAAATAAGTATGTATGGATAATGTTAAAATAGCTTTTCTGTATGAATATGGGTTTTTTTCTTCTAATGTTACTGGAAACACATAATTATATGCAGGTGCTTTTATTGAAGGGCTCTGGGATCAGGGGTACAAACCCAAATCTGACTCCACATGGATTCCAGAGGGACAGGTTTTATACCCTTTTCACTGTGTAACTACAGAATAATTACTAAACCCATATTGTTCTATTGTACACATTGATCTTATCCAAACATGGATTCTTGTGATTTCCATCAGGTCCCCAAAATCCCCATTCTCATGATTCTTGTTTCAACTACATTGCTTCTCATGATTCAAACAATAATATATTCCATTTACCAAACAATTACTACATTTAACAATCACATTATTTATCACATGATGATTCCACAGGTGCAGTTTCACAGGATCCAATAAATACAAAGCTCAACCTTCGTTCCCAGGCCTGGTTCCCTTTCCCAGCCCTACCAGACCCAACCTTTCTTTCCACCCCCTGAATCTGTTGTATATAATTCCCATGATTTTAGAAACATTTTTAACCCTATGCTATCACTAATAGCAAAAGTTAGACATGAGTTTTTTAGAGATAGGATGCTTAAACTACCTGCCTAGCTGAAATAACAGCCTGTGAATGTGTGATGGGGACCCTGCAGCTCTCACCAGCCAGGACCACCACCCAAATTAAAAGATAATAAGAAAAGAATTAAAACCACAAGCCAAAAAACACACATGCTCTAAAAAAGCAGACCCAAAAAGTAACCATGCTAAATAGTTCCCTGAAATTTTACTATGCAAAAAAGACTGTGAATGTGCAACAAGTTAATGTATTGTAAAGTGTATTTAAAGTGTGCTCTTAGCAGCTTGCCAAGCACCCAGCCATTTAAACCCTTTGCTTTATGTATGTCTCCTATTATCTTCTTATTAAACCTTTTAAATTTTACCAAGACAGTAAAACGTGTTTTTCACAGCTTCCACAGCAGATCTGCTCACCCTGATCGTGGCCAGGGGGAGGACAAAGCCCAGCTTGGCATGGGGAGATGCCTGCTCAAAGAGTGCCCAGGGCTGGGGGAAAGAAGCTCTCAAAAAGAGTTTTTTGGTGCTGCCTGGCCCTGTGAGCCCCATGACCCTTCCCTGCCCAGGTGGGCACAGCTGTCCCAGGCCATGGGAGGATCCCTGTCCCCTCTGGCAGTGACAGCAAGGTGTCCTTTGCTGCTCTCCTCAGCCTCCATTGAGCTTTGACCCATTCCAGTCAGAGAGGAGGAGGAAGCAGTGCTGGGGACTGGCAGCTCTCAGGATGATGTGCCCCACTCCCTTCCCTCCCCTGAGCCCAGGAGAAGCAGAAGAGCTGAGATGCTCCAGCCCCTGCCCCTGGTGGTGTGGGTCTCTGTGGTGGCCGATTTCTGTCTCCAAATGTCACAAAGATGCTCCGTTTTTTCTCCAGGATGTTGTGAGAACGTGGGGCAGCGTGGGATGGGATCAGCTCTGATGTTGAGCAGAGGGCTCAGTCTCAGAGCCCAACTCTGAGGCACAGAGCAGCAAACACCTGCACACATCAGTCACAATAAAGGGCAAATTGGCTTCATAATGAAACATTCTCCTCCTTTCAGTGACTGATGGCTTCTTCAATTTTTTTTTTTAATATCAGATACACTTCAAATGTAATTAGTTTCTCCAGTCTTTTTCCTTCTTTCAACAATAAGACAGGGACTGAGAAGCAACACTATCACTATCCATTTCTTAAAATAATTTCTATTTCCAAAAGGCTAATAAAAAATCGAGATACACTGTGACCCTTTCTACCTTTATACCAAGGAATTTATTTTAAGCACAAACATCTACTTCTGAGAGGAGCCACTACCAGTGCTTTAACTGACACAAGATGGAATATGACACTGCTTTTATGACATGTTAGATGCCCTCAGCTCACCCCCAGCCCAGGGACAATAAATACGTACCACAAATGTACCTTCTGCTGCTTCCAGGAGTGTCCTTGGTTTCTGGTGTGGGCATCTTTGCACCACTGGGATTGATTTTCTGATACATAACCAAGGTATCTGCTCCTACCTGAGATCAAAGAAGGATCTGCTTTCCCAAGAACTCACCCTGATCTTTACTTTGTCTGCTTCTTTTCATTTCAGTTCATTATTTTAATAAAGGGTATTTTCTCTGCCTACAAGATAATAGCTCACAATGGAAGAAAAGCTCACTTCTGGTATTATTTACCTCTTCCATTTGAAAAGGAATTGCTTGCAGTAAAGTCCTACTCAGTTGGGATCTGAGTGTAGCCTTGGACACTCCAAGCTTTGAAAATGTGGGATGGACCACAGAGAATCAGGGATGCAATTTCAGGTCTGTTTCTGCCAAAAAACCTGAAAAATGTAATTATTTGCTGGGGCAATGTCCCTCTGGTCCGTGTCTAGGACTAAATTTAACCCAGGACAACAAAGCCCTTCCAGATTCACTTTCCATGAGAAGGATGAGCATCAAAACTGGTGACATGAAGTGATTCAGCTCTGTTTTTTTTTTTTGTTTTTTTTTTTTGCAGAGACTCCACAATGGTTAGAGAAGACTCATAAGAAAACCTGGACTTTGTTCTCCCAAATAAATCATGGCAATGTAGAAGAGATGATCCTGTGTCACTCTGGGAGAGAAAAAGACATGACAATGGCCTGAAATGTCTTGATTTTTGATTCAGTAAAATCTGAGAGTCTTTTAAGTGACAAGTTCTCATAAATAATTCCATCTAATGGAAGATACTTTGGTAATTGCAGTATTTTAATTTCAGCCCTTTAAGTGCAGAGAATTCTCATTAGCACTCAGCATTCAGGTACTGCAATGAATTTTCATGGAGAGAGAATAACACAGTGCTGAAATGGTGGAAGTATGATGGATTTATGCATCATTTTATGGACAAAGATATTAAGTGATTCATTAAGCAAAGCCATTCATTTCCTTCTGGGTACAAGAAAGTTTTTAATATTCCTGTTTTTCAGGTAAATAGATAGAGGCAGAAAATTACTAGGTCTGGCCTAAACCTCTTCTTCCCAAGCATTTCCACAGTGACTTTCTCTGTTTTCTAGCAGGGTTTATTTATAAATGAAGCCTTCAAGTGACCCTGGAGAGTTTGGCTTTCCATGCCTCAATCTAACTCCTGTGCAATATTGCCTTGACTAAAGGCAATAAAAACATCCACAGGGGAGCAGAAATGCCAGGCTGGCAGACTGAGTGCATGAATATTGTAAATGAATGAAGCAAAATTTGGATTTCAGGAAAAAATCTCACCAATGCAGAGATAACTGGGCCTTGCCATGGTTGTTTGAAGGAATTTGCAGCACCTTGGAGAGGTGACCCCTCTGTTGCCGTGTGCTGCCAACTCGGAAACCGAGACATGGAAATTAAAACATCCATGCTCTCAATTATTCCACTGGCACTGGAAGTGCTGAAGGAGGAGGAGGGATATTAAATAAGAGTGTGCAAGAACAAAAGTGCTGGTTTCACACTGAACTCAGAGCTCTCTTGTGCAGCAATGACTCACAAAGTCTCGGGCAAGCAGCGCTCAGCAGAGGTGGCACCATGGGCAAAGAAAGGACAGGCATGGCACATTCTCCTTCTAATTGTCTCCTGTCTCTTAATTGGTTTCAAAACTAGGTGTTAGCAAGGACAGAAATGCTGCTTCCTTCAGGTATGCTGCAGTTAAATGCTGGGAAAGGTAAAGCACTGCAGGTAGATCTGGTGGGAATCTCAGAATCCCAGACTGGAGTGGGTTGGAAGGGACTTCAAAGCTCATCTCTTAGGTCCCTCCTAACTCATGGGCATCCAGCTCCAGGCAGGTCTCTGCAGCTGCACTTGTTACAAGCAGACAGAGCTGTTGGCTCTGCAAAAATCCCTTTTCAGTGTAATTATAAAGCTATTTTTGCAGGAAAAATGGTTGTTTGTATGAATTTATGCATGGACCAGCTTTATTTCTAAAGGTAGAGTTCAAATCTTATTTGAGTGTGTCAAAACTTCTGCATAGGCATTCAGAAATTCTGCTTTGCTTCACAGTCTTTGGTAAAGCAGAAATCATAAAAATGATGAAAAAAAGGGATTGGTCTGATCTTTAATGATACAGCCAGTCTCACAACCTGAGAACCAAAATAAAAAGCACAAACCAAACATAAAGAAGGGGAAGCACCAGCCACTTCAGTGCTATTTGGATTAATATATTTAGAGCAAATTAGAGACCTTATTAAAGACTCTTCCCTCAGGACCTCTCTGGTCTGTCCCTGACACATGCAAGGAAAAACATTTGATCTTTAGCAGTGAAGGAGCAAAAGCAAAATAAATGTTATAAAAGACACACTGAAGAGAGATACTTCAAACAAAATGAATCAAAAGAGAATGCCAAGAAGATTGTGCCTAACTTCTAGGGGACAGCTTAAGTCTCAGTTTATCTATTTATTATGCATTAATTAAAATGCCACAAAGAAGTGGAACCTGGCTCAGGGAGTGATAAAGCCAAATCAGATGTGCTTTGACTCATCACAGTGACACAGTGAAAGCTGTACAAAAATATTACCAGGAAGATCTGTTTGGAGAATTTAAAATCTTTGTGCATTTAAGGAGTTACGACATGCTGTTGTGAGGCAATGAGAAGCACAGGGACTGAGGAGATGTGAGAACACAAGTTATAAAAACAACTGAAAAATGTTTCTGTCTAAGAGGTGTCCTCTGTGTAAGAGGTTTCTAATAGCTGAAGTAGTTCTAATTAGCTAAAGGCAATTAGAAAAAACGAATAAAATGAAAAAGTGAAAGCTAATCTCGTGGTCCTAGAGGCCTCCTGTACCTGTGTCACGAGCTTTGAATATCTGCTATAACTCAGAGCTGCTCCAACAGCTTTTGCAGTGGTTTTGGACCCCTCCTGCAGAATGAAGTCAGTAAATTGTGGATAAAACCCTGTGCTTGTACTTCTGGAGATCCCTGGCTCAACCAGTCACCCCACAAGGCTGAGGCAGAAGGATGGGAGATACAAACCTGGGGCACAGGACACAGCCCTTGCTTAGGAATGCAGCAGTTAGAGACAAATTATCTTCTTGAGAGAGTGGTGAATTTGATGCAAAATTAATTTTTGGAAGGAAACCAAAAGCTACTTGTCATAATTCAATATACACTACTGAGAAAAAAGGGGGAAATGTTGAACTCTTTCAGTGTTTTCAAATAAACACTTGTTTTTTTTCCCTGGAAACACGAACACATTTCGTTTCAAAATATTAGATAAAAAAATATGTTGAACTTCTGCTTTATTTCAGAATTGTCCTAAGCTAAAAAAGAAAGAAGAATAAGATGGGTTATAAGCCCAAAATGAAGCAAAGTGATCCACCTCAGCTCAAACTAGAAGCTTAATTTGCACACAAAGTGCTGTAGATCAACCCTAAATTAATTGCTTTTAACTCATCCCTGATAAATTTAAGTCATTCTTCTTGGTTTGACCTGAGCTCCTTTTTTCTCCTTTGAAAACAAATTATTTCACTATGAAACCACACGTCTCTTCCCTCTCCCGCGTGCAGAAAGAACATCTGCAGTGGAGAGGGAGGAGGAAGGAGAAACTCTGATCCCTTTGGGGATGTCCCACCTGCTCTGGGCTCGCCTGGAGCTGCTCACCCAGCATTTCTCTGGGCTCCTGCCATGGCAGAGAAGGCCAAGATTTCTCCCAGAGCATCAGTGCTTTTGTGAGGCTCAGCATTTGGGTGCAGAGGTTGTGGCAGCAAGGCAGCTTTGTTTACCAGAGTGAACTACCAGTGCCTTCAGAGTATTTTGCCTCTCCCACCCCGTTCCAGAAAAAAAAAAAAAAAGTGTAGAAATGAAGAAAGTTCATCTGAACTGAAATAAAGGAGGAGGAAACAGCCTGTCCTTTCATTTTGATGGATCTTTCTCTGCAGGGAGCATTGAATATCTTCATTTTCCAGGTATCATTTGGTCTCAGATTAGTCATTCTTGACACGGGCATTTTCCAGCTAACAGATTAAGCTTCTCCTACTGGGTGCAATGTATTTGGATGTTGTCTTGTACAATAAGTAATTTCCTCCCCCTCCTTTTGACCAGAGCAGTCATTACTGCTCGCTGGTTTAGACAGTGAAAGAGTGGGTTATTTTAGAAAGAATGAAAAAATAAAATAAAATAAAATCTGGGAACATTTCCATTTCCCTCAAAGCTTGCTTAACTGGTTTTAAGGTTTTATTTAAGGCACAGAATGGTTGACAATAAAATTATTTCTCTGAGCTGGGAGAGGTAAAGCAGATTGCTACACACAGGGAGAGGGGAGCTGACTGCTCTCATAAATAAGTCAATGTGTTACTCCTGCAAGACTGGAAGTGGAATGACAGCTCCTCCAGATGCTGATGCTCTACTTCTCTGTGGCCCTCAGTAAACTGAAGTTTGCTAAAAATACCCTCCAAAAGCACACGTGCTCCAGGGCTGCAGGAACTCTTGGAGCAGGGGAGGTTTGAAATGGCCAAATTCCAGCTCCATCCCCAGCTGGACTGGCTGTCACACCTCTGCTCACGTGCCCAAAGCTCTGTCCCCATGGCTGAGGGGCTTTGTGGCCAGGGTTTGGGGGGTGCTGGTGGAGCCTGAGCTGCTGAGCCTCCTCAGGGTGGTGGGGATGGTGCCTGCAGCATCCTGGCTGCTTTGGGAGCAAATCACGGCTCTGGGGTGTTTTAATGGAGAATATCTCAAGTTCTGCTTCTAGCAGGGATGGTTCCACACATGCCCAGCCCTGCTCTCCTCCCTGCCCTCTCTTGGCAGAATGAAGAGTGATAAAGGTGATAAAACACAACAAAAATTAAAGGCAAGAGGAGATGGAAGCCCATTAAATTCCAAAGCACAGCCTTGTTTAGGGATGAACATCACTCCTCCAAATTCACCTTGTGCAGGCAGTGGGCAAGGACATGTCCCCTTCCCCTCCTGACACCCAACAGGGGAAATAAATCAGTGCCATCAAACCCCAGCTTCTTTCTCCCCTTCTTTTGCAATTTGATGTCTGAGGTGCATAAGGAAGAGGAAAGCACAGGTATGACAGGGTGATTAGTGCTAATCTTTACTCACACAGAGAATCAGTCACCAATCAGCCACTCTGCCCCCATCTCCTTATTTAAAATGCAAACTAACATGAATGAAACAATAACAATTTAATTAGATGGAAATAGAAAAGCTACAGGAGAATGCCATTGTTGCAGCAGTCTGAGGTTCCTGAGCTGCATGTAATTACTTTGATGGATCACACACTAAAGGGAGAGTTAAACAGCACAGTTTCCACAACACTTTTTGCACCATTCCATCTCTTCTCACTTTCAGTGGTGGAAGCCAGAACAGCTAGGGAAATGATTTTCCTTCCAGTGCAGCAAGCACAGCCTTCTGAGAAGCAGACCCAGAAACCATCAAAAATGGAGGAGAACATGTAAACCATGATGGAAAGTAGAGAAAAAGAAAGGGAAAATTTGAAATTAAATAACTCACAAGTATAAGGATGTGCTCTGACAAGAAAGGCTGTCACAGACCAGTTCTGATGCCAGCTTGGACTCTGCTGTGGTCCAGGGGTCTGCCTGGTTCCCCCAGACCTGTGCAGCTTTAATCCCAAATTTTGGAGAGGCACAGCCCAGAGCAGGCTACATCGATGCTTTTGAGGCGGGGCCTGCTGCCAGCACCAAATGTGTCACAGTGAATCATCCATACACCAGCCTCAGACTAAAAACTGTTCCCTGAATCATGGTGAAAAGCACAAATGTTCTGCTCTGAAACAGAAAATTCACTGACTCCTTCTCGAGCCAAAAACAGGGAAAAGGGTTATGTAATTAATTTACTTTGAAAAATAAGCATTTCAAAGTTATCTAAACAGCACTAACAACAGGGAAATCTCTGTTTATTTAATCAGTCCATTTTTTGCTGGGCTTGGTGCTGGTGCTCCAGACAAGTTTGTCTCGTTCACCTTAAAACAACTTAAACACAAAACTTCACCCAACAGCTGTGAGAGGCTGGCAGGGCAGCAGCTCCACTTCACATCTACATTACTGCCTGAACCATGGGCTCCTAAAAACATCCCAGGGTTTGGTGCACACCACGTTGAGAGCAGAAGGAGAAGCTGGAAGCATTTTGTGAGTAAGTCTTGGAACAAGCTGTTTTCTTAGGGGTGACCAGTCCACATTTTATCACTGGTTTGCCCCTTTTCCAGCCCAATCAGCTTGGATTGAGGCAGATTTCTGACAAGTTGCAGCTAGAATTATAAATGAAAAAGCCATGATTATTTTCAGCTGAAATTCTTGTCTCCCTGGATAAGTACTCTACTTCCCTCAGCAGTCTTTGCAAAGCATTCTTTGTGACCAGACACAAAAGCCCTGTTTTCTATGAGATCACTTATCTCCAGCAAAGTTTCAATGGAATATTGAATGAAGGCATCAAAACTCTGTCAAAACAACCACTGCCACAGCCTGGAAGGTAATTTTTCAAGGCTTCTTTCTTGATGTTTGCTGGTAATGATTTTTATCAAGTTCATTCCCAGAAAGGGCTGGGGGATTTTCTCCCCATCAGCCTCTGGGATGCTGGGCACAGCAGTGTCCAAGGCCAGGCTGGACAGGGCTTGGAGTACTTGGTTGAGTGGAAATTGTCCCTGTCCAGAGCAAGGGGCTGGAATGAGAAGTTTAGCCCCCTTCTAACTAAAACCCTCCTGTGATTCTGTGATTCACCACTGCTGAAGAGGTGTTTGATTGCCAAACCCACTCCTGAGCTATTCCCAAGCACTGGGATCACTCCCCATCATCACCAACCCCTGTTTGGGACTGATGTCTGTTTGTGAGCAAAGGCAGCCAGGCAGAAAGGCTCTTTCTCCACCTGAGTGGTTTTGATGCTGACCTGAGAGGCCCCAGGCACAGGCAGGAGAGCAGCACTGCTCCTGGGGATGCTGGATCTGGAGAGGAGGATTGGGTCGGTCCAGGTGATGGCTCCATGGAGCATCAACAGCTTTTCCAGGTGTGATTGGAAATTGTGAAATCAGTAGGACAGAAATAGAAATAGAAATAGAAATAGAAATAGAAATAGAAATAGAAATAGAAATAGAAATAGAAATAGAAATAGAAATAGAAATAGAAATAGAAATAGAAATAAATAGAAATAGAAATGTGCTAACTATTAAGGTTTTCCTAGAATCATCTTTGCTTAGCCACTCAGTATGGAAAGTTTTCCTAAAATCCAAGCTGACCCTCCTAGTGCAACTTGAGGCTGTTTCACCTCATCCTATCACTCACTGCCTGGCTGCCCAGGCTGACCCTCAAAAGTGTAAAGCACTGAGGTGTGGACCTGAAGATGAAAGAAGCCCAGTTCTGGAATGGAATTAATGCCCAGAAGATTTTCAGCTGTGCTTCAATCTTGTCTCAAGTCAAGATAATCTCCACAGCCCGATCAATACACGTGGCTTTGAAGCCAGCTCCTCTCTGCTGCTCAGGAAAAGTGATTCCTGCAAATCCTCAGGGAAAATCAGGCACTGCACCCTGACAGACACAGCCCCAGCAAGAGGCACCTGGCACAGCCACGCTGCTGCAGCCCTGTGAGACTGGGGGAAAAAGGAGCTCTTGCAAATCACCTGAACTGACTCCTTCTCCTGAAAAATCATCTGGAATGTTTTAGGGTTGTTTTTCTTCGAATTTGAGAGCACAGCTCTGATTTAGACCCTGAATTCAGTGGGGAGGAAGGCAGCCTGTCTGCAGGCGTGTGGCTGCTGTGCACAGCTCCAGCTGCAGTTCTACAGCTCCAGTCAATAGTTGCTCTACAGAAAAAAACAGTTTTGTTTTGCAGGCACAAAGACCTCTTCTATCCCTACCCAGCAGGAGGTTTATAAAACTGTCATTTCTTGCCCTGTTTCTGCCCTTGCCTCTTTGCTTCTACTTCTTACAGACTGCCAGTGGGTTTTTTATTGCTTTGGGTGTTTTCTTTTAATTGAAACTGAGTAAATTGCATTTTTCCCTAAGTAGTTGATGAGTTTAACAAATTTTTCCATTATTTCATGGGGGGGAATGCACAAACCTTTGGAGGAGAAAACAGAAACATTATTTAACTTGGTTTGTGCAAGAGCACAGAGACATAACCTGGCAATGAAGGGGGCAGCTCCTGAAGGCCCTTAAAAGCTACTTTTGCCTGGACAATATTTAAGGGATGAAGTTTAGCCCAGCACTGCATGATATGAGAAAACCTCTGGGGCATGACCAGCTATTTTCCCTTTCCCAAAAACACTCTTTTTAAAGTAATGAAGACACCAGCAAGCTTTATTTCTAGCTGTTCACTATATTTGTAACAGCCTTCCTGGCAGTAGCTCCATTGATAACAGGGGGAAGAGGGAAGATAAAAGCAATCATAAAAGGGAAAGACCTTCTGCCTCATCTCCCCTGATAAAGCCATTCCCTGCAGATCACATCTCCAGCCCCTTTTGGAGGAACTCAGGCTAGGCAGGGAGGGACAGGGGTGGGAGCCTCATTTGCTGGGTAGGGACAGAACTGCAAAGCAATAATGCAGCTGGCATCTCATTCTCAAAAATAAATGGCTCCTGCCATGCTTCATCTTCCTTCTCTTTCCCTGCAGGACCCCTAACATTAATATCACTAGTGAGAAGAGGCCTTTTCTCCCTTATCAAAAAGCAGAGCAGCTCCCCCAGGCACAGCTCTGTCCTAAAGCCCCATCCCTGTTTTTAACCTGAAACATTCCTCTTCCTTCCAAGCATCTCCCTGAGCTGCCAGCCTGCCCCTCATGCAGTGGGGATCACCCTCCAGAGGAGGAATTGGAAGAGCAGCTTGGCAAGGGATTACACCAAGCTGAAAAAAAAATATAGGAAGCACCAGTGTGACCTGATGGGATCTGGGAGGAGCAGGGAGGGTTTGTGGCTGAGCTGAGCTTGGCCAGGGGGTGCTGGGAGCCACAGCCTCTCTGGTTTGCTGTTATTATCCCCTCTCTGCCCTGGAAAAGCTCTTTTCTTTGGGTAATTGTGGTTTTGTTCTTGGGACATGCTGCTGGTGACACCCCCATACTTTGGCTTGTGATGAACTGAGGGAAAATGCACCCATAATGGAGCTCAGCTGGAAATTCCCTGAGCTTTTTACTGCTCCCAAGCAGAGTATTCAGCAGTGACACAAGGTCTAATAGGCTTCTGCTGTTTCCTTTGACTCAGAAAAATGGCTATTGCAGCTGCTAGTGCTCTGTCTTCAAACAAACTCCCTTTCTTGCTAGATACTAAAGGATAAATGGTTTTTCCTTGGCTCCAGGATGCTCTTGGAAAGCCATCAGATCAGGCAGAGTTTCTGGCCATGCTGGCATTGCAGTGACCTCTCTCCTGTTACAGCTGGGCTCCTGATACTCCAACGCTGCCCTCAAGCAGCAGCTGCCCTTGGGAGTCTCATCACTGTTTGACTCCCTCTAGGAAAAAGGAGGGCAGAGGTTTCCCTTCCCAAGCTCCCAGCAAGCAGCAGTGACAGAGCCAGAATCTGAAAGATGGCACAGGGAACAAGTGGCATCACCCTGCTGGGGCAACAAACGGCTTTGGCCACTTTTTATAGTGTGGTGTTGGTCACATTTCTCCTCCATGAAAGGTGAACAGAGGGAGGAACAGAGAAGGACCCAAAACAGACATAGACCAAATCAAACCTGCTAGCAAATTCCATAATGAGGTGCTGGGCCCATGGCATTACACCTGGCAAATTCACCACAGGGAGAGCCAAAGGAATAAACCAGCTCCAGATAATTTCAGGGCATGAGAATATGTTCAGTGTTATCTTAAACTTGGTGAGATTAATTTTCCTGACAGCCTGTTTAAAAGAAAAGTGGGTTGTATGATTAAAAGAAATAAACCTCTCTCCAACGCCCTATTACATGATCAGCAAAAATAACCCTTCTAGGTTCTCACCAACTGGATGTCAGCATTTCCCAGAGGTTTTCATGCCTCCAGCCCTTTTCTTTGCTTGTGGAATCACAAGCAGGCTCTCAGGCACCAATTTTTGCAAAACAGCAGGCACAGATATAGATTTCTGGATTCAAATATTGCCAGCACTTGCCCACAAAGCACAGGGCACAAATCCACGGTGTATAAACCAGGGTAATAGAAAAGCCAGGCTGTTAATCTTCATAATGTGCCTCTCAGTGGGGATTTCACTTGAATGTTATTTGCATTAAATATGATACTGAGTGGTGGATATGCAGTTATAAATAAATTAAAGGCCATATTTAAGTCAAACACTGTCCCCCTGTCGACTGCAGCCCCAAGTGTGAGAGCTGCTAACAGTGGATTGTGCAGCTCTGCTCATCTGCATCACTTGCTGAAGGGAAAAGTGCTGGAAATTTCCATCACTGGTGCCCTGAAAAACTCTTTTTTTGGGGAAAATTTGACCTGTTTTGTGAGGTTAGTGTGTCAGCCCAAGCTCTGTGAGTGCTGAAATTATTGTGGACACTTTTGCATGCCTCTGCCCATCCCCACACTCTGCTCATGGATTTTTTCCACAAAGGCTGAGCAGGCAGGAGGCTGTGCTAGAGCCCCTTGGGTTGCTGAGGATGGGGCCAAAGAAAATTCAATTAGACCTCCAAGGGAGAAAAAAAGGACTTATTCTGAAGGAGAAGTGAACTTGGTGCTTTTCCTCTGTGCTCTCCTCTGCTGCAGCTCCTCTCACAGAGCCTCAGGTATTACAGGGTTTGTTTCCTGGCATGGTTTGATCTCCAGGCTGTGCTCAGAGTGCCAGGCTGGCCATGTGCCTGGCTCCTCTGGACTGCTGCACTCTGAGGTACTTACTGATCAAATTTCTGCCTTTTCTTGCTTCTCTTTCAAGGGATTTTCCATCCTGCATTGGCCAGGAATCACCTGCAAGCTGTGAGGGAGACAAGCCTGAGGCAGAGTTTGCTCCTTGGGTTGGTAAGTGCAGTCTATTAAGTATTTGGGGCATCCACAGCTCCCAATCATTGTACCTCGAGGTCAAATAATCTCTTTATGAGTCTAAACCTATCCTTCTTCTGCCTGCAGAGCTTTATCAAACTTGACACGCTTGGATTTAAGGAACAAGTATGACAGTGTCACAAGTCCATGACTGACAGCAATAAAAAATGAAACATGGGAAACTCAAAGGATTGAGTTTCCTTTTTTGAATTAAATGAGTATATTAAAATGTATAAATTACCCCCGTGGGGATAAAATGTAAGGTCTTTGCAGGAGGAATCAATAGTGATGCGAGTAATGAGTTAAACCTTCCCAGCAGCTGTGTGAGCTGCATTTTTATAAGATGGTTTTGAAAAAATCATTGAATAGGAGGGGAAAGTGGGTTAATTTCTTATTGAACATACTCAAATAGTCATGGACTTATTAAACAAATTCTCCAAGGGAACAAGGTGCTATGAAAGTCCTGCCACATATTAAGATCATATTTGCTCGGTTCAGCAGTGCAGACATGCTTTGTTCTTGATTAAGTTAAAATTAATAGGATGTGGCACTGCAATGACTGTATTAATTAGCTTGTTGGAGTCCTGATCAAAAGTAGGGGTCTGCTGAGCCAGATGTCATCCTGCATCCAAGAGCTCGTGGCAGATCTGCAGCAGGTCCCTGCTCCCAGGTCTGGGTGAGGCTGTAAGGTGATTAACCCCTTAATTCAAGGTAAAAAGAAGAAGAAAATGGGATGGTGAAGGGGTGAGATTGCTCCTCCTCTGGCTGCCTGGCACCTCACAAAGCCCTGAGAACAGCAGGGAGCACCTGAGGCTGGGCCAGGCAGGAGGGGCCCAGCAGCAGGGCTGAGCTGCCCAGGAGAAGGCAGCAGGACACCCCTGGCTGCACTGTGGCACAAGGGCTGCTCCCCTGCAGGTGACAGCACAGCCATGGGCAGTGCCACCCAACCCAGGGCACGGCCCCTGGCACAGCTGCCCCTCCCTGTTAGTGATTCTGAACATTCTTCCTGCTCTGCCCACGACTCCTCAGAGGTCCTCCCAGCTTTTTAATGAGCATTTTGCATAAAATAGATGCTTTTTCTTCCCTTTCAAATACTAGTTTGCATTTTTCCCTCTTTTTTTTTTCCCATCTCTACTAGGAAAATCTCATCTCTCTTTGATTCCTGCCTTCAGCTGACAATTGCCCCTAGCCCATGAGGACACGAAAACTTCAAAGAAACCTCACTGAACTTGTCCTCAAAGGAAAAAGTTCAGCTACAAAGGTCCTGTCCATTCTACCTTCCTTTCCCTGGGAGAGGAAAAAGCTCCCATGGAGCTGTGCCCAGCAGTGCACTCTGCACTGAGAATTACTGAAGTGAAAAAGCCACAGGAGATGAGAGCAAATCTCACATGCTGAAACCACCTGCAGGTGAGCAGCTCCTCCAGCCCACCAGATGCATCCTCTCCAAAGGCCAAGGATGAGAGGCACACAGCACAGCCCTGTGCCACAGCATCCTGTCCTGCAGGAGCAGGGCTGATGATGAGTTTCTGGTACCCCAGGGAGGCAGGAGGAGGGACCTTGAATAATGGGATACAAATCTGTCTCATTAATATTTTCTTCCCATACACAGAAAACAAGTGAATGCAGAAAAATACTGGGAATGAACTGTCAGCTCAGAGGTTTTCTCCCTAGTCAGGGTTAGTACTCCACCATCACCACCTTTTCTAAACCCAAGCACTTTTTACCTGAATAACTCATCAGCTCAAATGATTTATCATCATTATACATTTGGGGTTTTTTCAATCCCACACCTAAGAGACTTTGCAATTGGATGGAAGAAATGGTATCCATGGGAAGCAAGACATGGGGGAGATGTTACTGGAGCACAAGGAGTGAGATGAGCATTGGAGGCATCTCCAGCTTCACACAGTGACTGTCCTGGAGGGCAAAGAGCAACCAGACAGAGTGGGAATGTAAAAACCCAGATTTATCTCCTTCATGAGAGGGAAAGGAGGGGTGTCAGCACTGGGAATGATGGGTTTGGTGTTTAATGTTCTCTGCATTAAGGCTCAGACTTCCCACCCTGCCAGCCCAACCCCAGCACGTCCCCCAGCCCCTCTGGTCACCTTTGCTGTGTCACTGTCCCCTGGGTCAGCAAGGGACAACTCACAGCAGGGAAAAAGCAGTGGGGACACCATGGAAGCCCCAATTCCCCTTTATCCCCCACCCAGGCACCCCTGTGTCCCACAGGGGATGCTGCCCATCCTGCCTGCCTCAGGCAGGACACAGAAACGTTTCTAAACGTCAGGAAGCCCAAAGTGCCATCTGTGAGTCTCCAGCAGATGCTGCACAGAGATGGAGTGAAAGTCTTTAAGGGAAAGGAGGGGGGAAGCAGGGAGATGACAATTAAATAGCTGTTTTAAATTATCTGAAAGATTAAAGGCAGATGAAGGATTTTTTTTTCTCTGGGAAAAGCAACTATGAGATTACCTTCATCTCTTCTGCCTTCACAAACTGCTGGTAAGAGGAAAACCTAAGAGCTAAACCAATCCACCACATTTCCCCATTTTTTTATTATCTCTCCAGCTGACATCTTGGGAAGGGGGAGGGAAAAAGAAATCGAGTGAATTAAAATCAATTGGGGGGGGAAAAAGAGAAGAAATTATGTAAGAACTGGCAAAACACAGCAGGCCAAGTGGTTATGTAAAGCAATGAACACAAGAGCTTATTTAAATTAGATCTAGCTGCGAGACAGAGCAGAGTGTAAACGGGCTGGGATTAGGCAGGCTGGGCTGTCGTGCATATGCTGAGTTAAAGCCCTGGTTCCCTGAGTAGTCCATGAAATAAAGGCAGATTTTGAGGGATGCTCCCACCACAGCAGATGGGCATTGCTGCTGGGGTCCCTCTGCACCACTGTGGGGATGGATGCAGACACTTTTACACAGCAATATCTTCATTTTCTTGTCCACCTGAGGGTGTGGCAGTGCCATGACCTGATGGGACAGTCCTGCCACCAAGGTGCCATTTGTGGTGCCATCAGAGGGGTGAGTGGCACCCAGGCTCTCTGGTGTGGTGAGTGATTTAGAGCAGCACAGTTAGAGCAGTAGGAGTTTGGCTGAGACTTAAGGAAAAGAAATCAACTTCAATTCCTCTAGTCAATACCAGTATAAACACAGGATTCCTGAACCATTGACTAATCCTGGATAGGATTTGCCAGCAAACCTGGAGAGAATTCAGGCACTTGAGTTTACAGCTTGCTATTTTCACGAAATAAGGAGAAATACTTGTGATGTTTATTTACTTGGAATCACAGATCTGATGATGGGCAGGGCCCTGCCTTCCACAGCACCAGAGCAGTGAGCACATCCCACATCCTGCCAAGGTGCTCCTCAGCAGAGCAAAGCGTAAGGGAGGGTTTGCAGCATCCTACATGGAATTAATAACTCTGTGAGGCTCTCAGACTAATGGAAATCTAATAGATGATGTTGGAAGAGTGTGTAGAGAGCATGGTAATGGATGTCAAGGCTCCTGGTCCTTCCTTTCCATTCCCTCCACACCTGAGGCTCTTTAGCAGGTCCCTTCAAAGGCATTGCATGTAGGCAGAAATAAAGCTGAGGAGCCACTTGAGCAAAGAGTTGTTTCATGTGCAGAGTTATTTACTTTACAAATCATCCAAACTGTGAGCAGCCTTCATAAAACACAATAAATGAGGGCTCTGGAGGGAAGGGTGAGCTGCAGCACACGGGATGGGCTGAGGCAGAGCAGATCCACAGCAGAACAGAAATCCTTCCAAAGGGTGAGGAGTCCAGAGGAGTTCCCCAAGTGCTGCCCTAACAAATGAGCAGCTCAGAGCTGCTGGAGCTGTGGCAGTTTCTGGAGGAGCAGGGCCTGCTGCCATGTGTTTTAATAAATGGGATCACACCAGCTGTCCGTGCAAATAAAACATTAGCATGTGTCAGACACTCTGCCCAGGCACTTGCTGTAACTTGGGGGACATTTTGCAGCAGAGCCACCCAGGCACAGGCTGTGCCACACCAGTGGGAGAACATCTTCCCCTGTGAATTTTGGGGTGCCAGGGGCTGCCCACACCCAGCTCCCCTTGTGTGCCCAGTCCAGGCTCAGATGATATCCTAGTCCTGCTGACTCTGTGTGGGGACTGATGGTGCACAAGGATTGTTGGTATTTCCTTCAGCTTCCTCTCTTTCCCCACCTTCTGCTGTGAACCTCTCCAGAAAACAGGTATGGAGGTAAGAAAGTAATAAGCAGGAAAATCAATTTGCATCTGGCCAGTAAAATTCAGAGCTTTTTGAAAATCAGGGCTGAGAGTGTGCAGTGTTAATGGCACACAGGGCTGCAGAGGTAGATCAGCACTCTCAGAAGGATCCTTTTTGAGGAACTGGTTCCAGAGCCAGCCCCACAGGCACAGGCTCACAAGTGAACAGGGAAAACCTCCCATCCTGCCCCAGAACTCTCCTTTCTATTGCTGACACAACGAGGAGCTTTAAAACCTCCTCCACCAGAAGTGCCATGAAAACATGAATTTATTTCTATGGCTTTAAGAGGTGTTTAATCTATGTGGAAAAAGAACTGAAAACTGGCAACAGTGCTTTTCAGAGGATGTCTGCCAGCTAAAGAGTTTACTAGACCTAAATAATGTGGCTATAATGGAACTTACTCCTGGCTCCAGATCCCACGTGGATGCCAAGATCCAAAGCAGACATCCCTGACCGGCAGAAGAACATGAAAACTTGGCAATGGGGAATATATAATAAACCAGATCCACAGGCTGAGTGAAGCAGCTGCAAGGACAGTGATGAGCAAAGGTGGAAAGAGTTCTAAGAATTCCATTTTAGAGGCCTCAATGGCAAGAGGTGAGATGTGCCTGGTTTGTGGGGACACACAGTGTCACCCTGCAGAACATCTCACCTATTGCTCTTCCTGATTGTGTGCTGCCCTGAACAATTTGCAATTGCTAGAATAATATCAGTAATTACCTCTTACAGCTGTTGTGGAGCTTAAGTGGTGCAAGTTAATACGTGCAAGAACCAAATTTCCTGAGTATTGTTTGAATAATTACTTTTTTTTAGTATTATGACAATGAATCCTGGTTGTTCACATTCTGTCTAATTTCACTCAGGAATGTCTATTAAAATTTGAATGCTCAAAGAAAATACAGAGGAACTTTTTCAAAATCAGAGATGTTAAATTACTATAATGGAACAGGCCCTTACAACTCAGAATATTCTGTGATTCTGTGAAATACTTTTTCCAGGAAGCTTGTTCCAGTTCAGAGAGGATCATTCTCCTGTAATGATCCCAGCAGAGCCACAGCTCACACTTGTCTCTGAGGGTATAAATGGGTACAATGCCCTGCTCTGGGACAGAACTTGAACTTCTTTCAATCAGTCAACAAATAAAACCACTTGGAGAACTAATGGTTTCCAAAAAAAATAAAAAGACAGCTTGCTTTAGACAGTTTGCCAAACAGGAATAGGAGTGAAATATGTTGAGTGATTTATTACAAGCGATTTGCCAGCTCGAGCAAGTGCATCCTTGCTCTCCTGAATTTAAAGACAGAAAATGAATGCGAAGAGATGCAGAGATGCTCTAAAGCAGCTTGAACCCACCACAAAAGACCAGGGCTCCAGATTGCCACCCAGCAAGACCTCTGCACGTCACACTGCACATCAGCACTGCCCTTTCTCTCCTGGCTCTTCCATCACTTGTCTTTTTTTAAACCTCTGCACGGCTGACGCGGCGCGAGCGCCGGCTCACACGCTGTGCAATGCTTTCCATTAACGCACTGCAAACCTGACTTGCAGCTGCTGTGCTTATTCACCCCAGAGCCTCCCCAGCCCAGGGCCCTGCCTCACGGTGTGTAATGCTTCCCTGTGCTCAGAAGAATGGGGTGAAACCATGAAACAACCTTCCTGTCTTGGCAAAGCCACTTTTGCAGCTGGATCCCCTGAGACAGAATGGCTTGACACGGTTTGGGGTTTGGTTCCTCCTTCTCCCCCAACAGCTGCCTCCTTAACTTTTAAATTAATCCACTAGTTTATTAAATATATATTTATATGAGGAAAAGCCCACAGGTGGACTTCACTTACACATAATACATTCATGTCTTCCTACTCCTGACTTGGCTAATAGGATGAGGTAGAGCCTGAATTATTTCAAGACTATAAGGTACACTGAGAATTGTTTAAAGTGTAATCTCCAAAGATATGGATAGGAAATAACCCTCTAGTTTTAGCCCTACCATGGTAACAATGAGTATCAGTTTAATCCTAGAAGGAAGATGAGTGGAAATAATGCATTTCAGTCCCATTGTTCTCAAATCAGATGGCTCACGTCTCCTCAGAGAGCAGAGAATTTGGGTTAAGTACACTGGGCTCCAGCTGACAAAACCTTCCAGGAGAAATGCAGCCCTCACCACCTCAGATGAAAGTTAGGGATCATGGCAGAGGCAATCCAGGGCTTCTATCAGAGCTTGATTTTGGCTCACTGGAGCAGTACAGAGGGGAAACTGAGAGAATTCTGTCTAAACATTTATGGACTCTGATCTTAAATCTAAATGCACATATGCTCACCTGCTTTTAGTGGGAAGGAATGGTTCTGATTCATTTTCATTTAAGTTCCCTCTCTTCAAGAGTGGGAACATCCCGACTCCAGTACACATGCAGCTTTAAATTTCAACTGCCCGCTGATTAACCCCACCTGAAATTCATGTTCCAAATAAAAAATTGAGCAGCTATCACATGCAAGCCTGGCAGCCAAGGGGCTGTGGAGATTGGTGTCTTGCTCTCTTCTGTCCCTCCTTTCATGTCTCTTACATTTTTCAAGCTCAATGCTCCAGTAAACAAATGCCTCAACCCGCCAGAGCACTGGAGCACGGCAAGTGTTGATGCTGAAATCCTTTCCACGCATGGGTGTGTTGGATTCAGCACTGTCTGGAGAGCACCAAAGCCGTGCTGAAGTCAGGAGGGGCTGCTAAAACCAGCTACGGATTTCCCCAAAACAGCAAAAATAGCAGCCTCTGCCTTTCACGATGCAGCTCCTGTTCAGAAGCCTTTGCTACACCCTGTGTCCAAAACTTTCTGAAATTAGGAGCTGTCACTATACTGAAGGAAAGGGCTCTGGATCAACATGATGAACTGAGGGAGGGGGAGAGATGGTTTTATTTCTCCTGAACTTGCTGGCCGCTTTCCAGCAGAAGGGAAGGAGTGCATAAAATGCAGAGAAAGGATGGAGATTTGGGGATTTCTGGCCGTGATCCGCCACTTTTGGGGGGACCCGAGAGTCCCCGGTGTGACACAGCGGAGCGGGGCCGGCTGTCCCGGGCTGTGCGGCACCAGGAGCTCCGCACCGGGACCAGGGAAGCTCCGGGCACGGGAAGGAGCTCCGGGGAGGGCTGCACGGGCCCGGGGCAGGATTTAGCACGGGGCAAGGTCTCTGCTCAGCGTGGTGGGGCAGGAGCGGGTGCGGGGAGAGCGCAGCAAGCACAGCCGAGACCTTCACAAACCCCTCCTGAGCTCACCTTGGGTCCCTTCAGGGCTGCCCGGGAGGGACATCCCCGGACATTCCTGAGCCCGTCCCCGCTCCAGCCTCACCCCCTGCCCGCCCGGCTCCGCAAAGTTTGGCCAGCCGGGGGAGCGGGCGGCTGCCGAGCATCCCTCACCTGGATCACCGTCTTCAGCGTGGAGGTGTCCACGATGGCCGTGCAGATGAGCGAGTCGGGATCCTGGTCCTTGCCGTAGATCTGCCCCATGGTGAAGATCATGGGGATGGCGAGCAGGAAGGAGGCGATCCAGATGCAGCTGATGAACTTCTTGGTGCGGCTGCGGGACATGATGCTCTTGGCTTTGAAGGGGTGGCAGATGGCCATGTAGCGCTCCACGCTGAGGCTGGCGATGTTGAGCGCCGTGGCATAGGTGCAGGCGTCCCGGAGGAAGTAGTAGCCCTTGCAAACGGCCCCCCCGAAAGCCCAGGGGTGATGGACCCAGATGAAGTTGTAGAGCTCGATGGGCATGCAGAGGAGGAAGATGAGGAGGTCGGAGAAGGCGAGGCTGGCCAGGTGGTAGTGCACGGTGCTCTGCAGGTTCTGCAGCGACTTCTTCCGCACCAGCGTGTACGCCGTGATGGAGTTGCCCACGGTGCCCACCAAGAAAAGAGCCAAGTAGATGACGGTCACCATCACTTTGGAGTAGATGTCGGTGTTGACGTCCAGGTCCTCCTCGTCGGGCACTTTGGGCAGCAGGTCGGAGCGGTTGGTGGCGTTGGCATAGCCGCTGGGGTGCGGGTGCAGCGGCCCGGCGGGCACGGCCGTGGCGTTCGGGTGCATCCCCGGCGCCGGGCAGCACCGCCCGGAGCCGCCGCTGCCCCCGGCGGGGAACTTGGCTCGTTTTAATGCGGCGGGAGGAGCCGGCGGTCCCGGGGCTGCCGCGCGTGTGCGGCTGCGAGACGCGCCCCCCGCTCCGTGCGAGCGCCCGCGGCCCCGGCTCCCCCCGCCCTGCGGCTCCCCCCGCACGCACTGATGTGCCCCGGCTGCGGGAGCCGCCCGCACACAGCGGGACGTGGGTACACACCGGGACATGGGTACACACCGGGACAGGGATACACACACTGGGACATGGATACACACAGCGGGACAGGGATACACACCGGGACATGGGTACACATAGCGGGACATGGGTACACACACCGGGACATGGGTACACATAGCGGGACATGGGTACACACACCGGGACATGGGTACACACATCGGGACAGGGATACACACACCGGGACAGGGATATACACATCGGGACAGGGATACACACCGGGACATGGATATACACATCGGGACATGGACACACACCGGGACATGGGTACACACCAGGACATGGATACACACACTGGGACGTGGACACACACACCGAGACAAGGATACACACAGCGGGACATGGGTACACACCAGGACAGGGATATACACATTGGGACAGGGATACACACCGGGACAGGGATATACACCAGGGCATGGGCACACACCAGGACATGGGCACACACACCGGGACATGGACACACACACTGGAACATGGGCACACATACTGGGACATGGACACACACACTGGAACATGCCCCGCACACACTGGGACATGGACACACACACAGGGACACGGTTACACACCAGAACACGGGTACACATCGGGACATGGATACACACACTGGGACATGGATACACACAGTGGGACAGGGATATGCGCACACACACACACACACACTGGGACACTGGGACACGGATACACACACCGGGACATGGACACACACTGGGACACGCACACAGAGACACACACACACACTGGGATACGGATACACACACGATGACAGGCATGCACACAACACACACACCAGGACACGCTCACACACACACACACACACCCGCACACACAAAGGACACACACACACGCTCACACACACACACACACCCCTGCCCCGCACAGCCGCACCTCCCCGCCGGTCACTGCAGAGCAGCCCTGGCCCCGCTCGGTTCTGCAGCCCCAGCTCGGTCCCCAAAGTGCTGCCCGTGTAGGGACAGAGAGAGGGAGCAGGTCCCGGGCTGGGCTGAGACTCCCCCACACCTTCTCCATCCCTCACTGAGTCAGACGCACAGGCATGGAAGCCAAGGGCTGGTAAGGGGCTGCTCGTGGGTCTGAGCCCTCTCCTTCATCCCCCTCCGGGTGGGGAGAGGCATCAGGGGTGCTCTGACACTCTTGTACATCTGTAGGTACTGCTGATTCCCAAATATCCACTCAGCTCTTGCTGCTGCTAGGATAAATGCATGTAAATGAAGGGGAAAATGCACCTAAAAATACCTACCTGTGCCCTGACCTGCTAGGGGCACCCTCAGTGCCATGGCACAGCTGCTCTGCTTTGGTCTCTATCAGTGACTTTTCCCTTAATATCTTCATATTTGGGGATGTGGGTTCCTCTATGAGCTTCCCTGTTGCAGGGACAGGGGCTGTGAGGGTGTTTGGTGATGCTGAAGGTGACAAATGGATCCTCCAGAGGGAAAGGTTCCCCAAGAATGAGTGGTCCATGATGGAGTTACTCCTTCAGCCACATGTAAAGCTCTGGTGAGCTGTTTGTCTGCTCAGTCGCCTTTGAGATAAAAATACTTGAAAATAAGAGAGGAGATGGAGTAAATCCCACTCAGGGCATCACTGGTTTATTCAAAGACAGCCATAATTTTTCCTGTTCATTAGCAGATGCCAAGGACCTTGTTTCCAGTAGCCTGTGGGCTCTGTGTTGACCCAGACTGCTTACCTAGCTGATGAAAGATGTCTAATTCTTCAGTCAATCAAATCATCTCTTGAATACAAGCAGCAAACTTTCCCCAACTCATCTACCAAGAGTCGATATTCCTCCCAATTTTGCTGCTCTTGCATCCATCCAATAAGAACACCAAAGTCAGATTTATTTAGTCATGTTACTCATATCAATTTGGAGAGAAATATTTTCCAGCACTCATCCCACTCTGGTTTAGAGAATGACTAATAATCTCTTAACACCAGTGTTCCTTCCATTTCAGCTCTTCTTTTATGAAATTTCTGTTAGTTGGGAGGAGTTTATCAGAGTTGCTGTTCCCAGCTGGTCTCCCCCATTGCTCCTGACCCTTGGACAAGGTCTTGGGGTGGATCAAGACAATTTATCCTGGAAAAGGGAAGTGGAAGATGAAGGAAGTTGGTGGTGTACTGCTGTCTGAAGGAGAGCTGCAGCTGGGATTCAAACCTCTCCTGGCTACCCCCTGTGCCCAGCCCTCAACCCCCAAGCTGGGGGGAGCTCAGAGCCCCATGATTTAAGCACAAACCCACAATTATGGACTAAAGCAGCTCTCCCACAGATGCAGTGAGTGAGTTCTGTTGGGATCTTTATCTGTAATGAAGAGTTATTGTCCCTTCTGGTGCTGTAACTTCATTTTGGCCTTGTGAGAAGCAGTTGCTATTCCCACAAACAAGATACCCATCTGCTGGTCTAATTTTGCAGTGTGGATGTGCACGTTTATATCAATAGCTGTCTGCAGAAATGCTCTGGTTTGGGTTTTGCTGCCTCGTGTTTCTGCACACAGATGATGCTCAGGCACGGCTGACAACAAGGAGAGAATTGCCCCAGCTCTTCCTGAGTGCTCCATGTGCTGCCTCTCCCACTTTTCCTCCATGCCAAGCACTGCCAGGGAATATCAAGAGATACAGTTTAAAAATAATTCTAATTGCAAACTGAAATAGCAGGTACCTGGAAATAATGTGGCTGTTGATCTACAATCAGCACTTCCTCAGGCTGGTGCAGTTTGTGCTGGCCAAATCTCTCCTTTCCTGAAAGTGCATGGGGAAGGTGCTACCCAAAAAGTTGGTAGGGACCACCCCAAAAATGGGCTGGGTGCTCCCATCAGGAAAGGTCTCAGCAGAGCATTTCTATGAGCTAATTAATTTAATAAATTCTATTAATTCCTTGCCAAATCTGCCTGAGCCACACATGAAGGATTCTCAGGAGCAGACAGCTCTGCTTCTCACAGCCAGGGTGATGAGCACAGAGCTTGTCTCTGGGATGCAGCTTTGAATGGATGAACCTTCCCCCCTTTTCAGGAAGTTTTTGCCCAGGCAGGTTCTCCCTTCTGTCCTCACTGGTTTTTGCAGAGCTGGGCACCTGGTCCAGCCTCAGACCCTGCCAGCCCTGGTGTCCAAACAGGCAGAGGTCGAGCCTGCCAGAAGAAAATATCCAAGATATTCCCCCCTTTCCCACCCTTTTCCTCTCTGTGCAGCACCTCTTTTCTCTCCCTGCTGCCAGCACAAGCCCTGGGGAATTTGTGAATTCCCTTTCTACAAAATGAATGACAAAAGCATCTCTTCTCACCTTCACTTCTGCTCCCAGCGAGGTTTTAATCCACATTGCCCTTCCAGCCAAAGCAGAGGCGGGGATGAACCGCTTCCTTCTGGTGCTCCAAAGCCTCCACCTTAAATCCCCACTGTTTGTTTCGGAACCAGCCGACCTTTTAGCTAATCTGGGCTCGTTTTAATATATTTTGTGTGTGTGTGTCTGCGGCTTAAAAAAGGAAAAGAATCATGGAAACCAAGAAACGCCTGATCTCAAATGTTACAGCAAGGCATTTACTTAAAATCTTGCTGGAAAATGTCACCCAAAAACCTCATCTATTTAAACTGCCTGGACTTCGAGCTGAGGGTCCCACTGTGCCTCGGATGTGAAGCCTCACTCCCCTTTTATGTAGACTCAAGTATTTTTCATTTTTTTCTTTTCCAGGTGATTCTAGTCACAAGGAATTTTTCGTGTTAATCCTATTGCTGCCTGATTTCATCGGGCAGGATTTTTTGGATGACACAGGAAGCAGCAGAGGGAAAGCTCTGCAAGAGGTGGGTGCTAAGAGAGAACATAAAAACCTTTTTGTCATTGAGCACCCAGCCCCAAACCCCTGCTAGAGCAGGTTCATGAGGCAGGGCATGCTGGACTGATTGAAGCCTTTAAAATCACTTCCCACTGGGCTCACTATAGACAGCCTCTCCCCTAAAAGTCAGGAGTGTCTAAGATGGGCTGGGAAGGTGAAATCCTGGAGTGTACAGGGATTTTGTTAGGGCATGCTGTGCCTGAAAAGCAAGGGAGTGAAGGAGAAAGGGGTGATGGAGAAAGGAGCATTGATCAGCATCGTTGGTGGCAATATTGACTGGATCATTACTTACAGGCACTCCTACACTCAACTTATTGCAAAATAAAGTGTTGGCTTGGCTGAGCAATAAACAATATTTACTGCCTTTGGCTGGACTGATTTCAGAAGGGTGTTTTAAATCAAACCAGTTGATACACAGGACATTTATTGACTCTGGTTTTCACAGCAGATTCACCCGCTGAGGCTCTGCAGTGTGAGCCAGTCGGAGTGTGGGTTGGCAAAGTGGACAGACATGCCCAGAGCAGAGCAATGATCACACACCCCAGCATGTTTGTTCTTGGGCAGCTTTAAAAAGGAAAAAGGCAGCCAAAACACAGAACATGCTGTGATGTGTATGGTGCTACTGGTAAGAGGATCACTCTGAAGAAGGATCAGTCTCTGGGAAGGAAGAACTGGGAAATAAAGGCACCTTTTACAGGTCCTGTATTCTGTGTGTTGCATGGTCATATTCAGTCCTTTACACTGACAAAACTCCTTCTAAGATAATGAATGCACTGGCTGGCAGACCCTGTGTATTTGTTTCAAACATCAGAGACTGACACATTAAATGGACACACACAGGAGATATCAACTGCCTTAGCTTAGAGATAAAGGAGTTTGGGGTCCCTTGGGCTGGTACTGCAGCAAGCCCAAATCTGATTCCTCGTGGCAATAAATGCATTTTGTCCTCATATATGCAGTACAAGTGCTCACCACACTGACAGCCGTGCTGCACACAGGGCTTCTCTTTGGGAATCCTGGGTTTATTCCAAGAACAAACACAAGATCTGACAGAGGAGTCCAAATGGGAAGTTTGCACTTGCTGTGGCCGGGAGCCCCAAGCATGGCACATACAGATGGGCTGTTCCTCTGCTCCCCAGGGGTTTAATCTGCTTTTGCAGCCCTGGCAGAGGCTGTGCCAGCCGTGCTTCCAACAGCTCCACGCAGCGGTGCCGGCTCTGAGCACAGCCCTGGCTGCCAGGAGCGCTCCAGCTCCAGCCCAGCCCCGTCCCTTCTCCTCTCACACCACACCAGAATCTTTCTCAGCAAGTCTCAGGACTCAATTTGCAGATTGACCTCATTTTCTCAGCCCTCCTCCAAATAATTGATGCTGTTTTCTAAAATTTCAGTGAGCCTGGCAATTGTAAAATGCAAAGGAAAAAGCAGCGCAGCAAAAATCCCTGGCAGCCAAATTCTCTTTACTGTCTTTCCCCAGTGACCTTCCCATGCATTAGAAGTACTCACAGATCCTGATTAAACTCCTTGGATTTCAGGAAACACACAAATCACTGGCCATGCTTTGTGCTCTTTCCTGGTGGGAGCTTTTTTATTAAATGCTGGAAATGCCATGGGCTGGAAGAGTTTTTTCCTTGGCTCTATGTCACCAAAGAACAGGATGTGTTCAGACACCCTTCACCCTGGTCCCTTGCACTCACAAATTCCCTTTCCTTTTCCAGGGACACCAGCACTGAGGGATGCAGCAGGGTCAGCACCAGAAAGGTTCCCAGTGAAAACTTTCCTGGGACTCCCTACACTGGCTTTGAGTTACTCTGTGACATTTTAAACTCAAAAACTTGGCACTTCATTTCTTCCAAAGCCTGCTGTGACCTGTGCAAATGTTTATTATTGGTTCTCTGTAATCTGGCTCGTTCCTGCTATTCTTCCTTTTAAGAGCCCACATCCTCCTATTTTTTCAAGCACTGACACCCTGAGCCTGGGCTGCTCCCAAACCCATGTTGGAATTTCTATCCCAACATGGTGTGAGAGGAGGATGCTGACACTGTTCTGCAGCTTCTGAGGGTCCCCCCTGAACATCACAAGGAGGGATAACTGGGGCTGCTGAGCTCCATCCCTGCCCTGCAGCTGCCTGGGCACAGCCTGACCTCAGCCTGGAGAATCCCACTTTCCATCCTGCTGTTTGCTCACTGATGTCACTGCAGGACCTGCTGCTCTGATGCTGAATGTGAGACTCAGAGGAAGGGTTTATTCACACTCCTGTGGCCAGGAAACTGTTGGTATCTCCTCCTGGGCTTGCCTGAGGTTTTGTGTTTGCAAAGCAGGTGCAGTCCTGCTGACCCCAGCAGATCTGCAGAGGCACCAGCTCCCTGTGCCCACCCTGACGCCTCCCAGCCACATCTCACACCTCAGGCTGTGCTGATTTCCTTCCTCCCCTTGGCCAGATTTGTCCACACAATTTCTCAGTTCAAGCATCTTGGACCAGAGATGACAAAAACAGTGTTAACTCTGTTAGAGTGAGCAGAAATCCCTGGAGAGGGATTTTCTTTTCCTTCTCTTATGCCTCAGAGGCTGCTGCACCCAACCCAAGGGAAAGGGCTCCCATAATCAGGTAAAAGCCCCAACTCCAGAGGCTCTGTAATGTAGAGCAGCCCTGGGACTGCTCTACATTAAACTGCAAGAAAACAACCAAAGGAAGCAGGAGATAAAGAAAAAAAATCTACAAAAAAATATGGCTAGGGAAGTTCATTCTTTTCATCCTGTGTTAGAGAGGGAGCTCATTCAGTGCCTTTCAGTGATAATTGGGGTTGCATTCAGTGCCTGACATCTTTTTTTCCATAGGTCTCATACAGGGTGTTTGGGGAACTGCAGGTACTGGAGAAAAAGAGATAAATAAATAAAAAAAAAAAACCCAGCTTGTGGGAAATAAATCTTAGGTTGATTTAGTGGAAAGATGTTTACTGAGAAGGGGAACTCTCTGGACAATAGCTATCTTTCTAAACATTCTCATAAATCACAGACAAACTGTTCTGACTCCAAGCAAAAATACTTCCAACTGTTTCACTGTTAAAAAATAACTTGGGTTTTTTTCATTTTACAGAAAACAATGTCTGCTCTTGCAGCATCTTTTCATTTTTGTTTCTAGAGACTTCCCAGCTCTGCTTCTTGTCTTGCCTAACCTGTGGATATCCTTCCAAAGCCTTATGCCAAAGCAAAGGGGTGATCCTGGGGTGTCTGTGCTAAAATGGGTAACTGGCTCCTCCTGCTGAATCAGGATTATGGAATGGTTTGGGTTGGAAGGGACCCTAAAGGTTGTGTTCCCATGGGCAGGGACAGTTCCACTGTCCCAGGGTACTCAGAGCCCCATCCAACCCGGCCTTGGATATTGCAGGGATCCAGGGGCAGCCACAGCTTCTCTGGGCACCCTGTGCCAGGTTTCCCCACCCTCACAGGGAAGATTTTTTTCCTAATGTCTCATCTCTGTATGTTCTCTGTCAGCTTGAAGTGATTCCCCCTTATTCAGTCACTCTTGTTAGCCTCTCTCCATTTTTGCTGTAGCTCCCTAAGGTACTGCAAGGCCACAATTAGGTCACTCCAGAGCTCTCTCTTTTCCTAAGCTCAGGCTACAGTTTTTCTCTTTTATTTACAAAGCCCATGTGCACTGATGTTGGAACCAAAACAAGTTCACTTTTAGTGCAGTACATGATTTTACAGCAGAACAGAAGTTACCTACCCAGCCCTGAACCCAGCTCTGAATGCCCCAGGAAAAAGTCTGGAGAATGATTTGGGTAGAAAGGTGCATTCATACAAGAAATTGCTAAACATCAGCAAAGCTACACTGGTGACAAGGATGTGAAATAGGTTAGAAAAATTAGATGGAGTCCTCCTTCCTCCGTAATGATCATGTCATCAAAGGAAGTCATATTTCTCCAGGTGGCAAAGAGGAGTAACAACACAGAAACTTCCACAAAAGCACCTGTGAGATGAACTGGCAGGCAGCTGGGCAGAGTTCAATCAACACAATTATTTCTTTAAATGACTCGATTCTCCAGAATTCACTCTGATCCTTTAGCAAATTCTGCAGGTCAGCTTGGCTCCAGATTGTGTGAGGTTCAGAGAAACACTTAAAGCCCTTCTCTTACCTGGAGCTATGCTGGCAAGATGAGCAGGTTGACCTCAGTGCAAGGAGAAATATTCCTCTGCCAGAGAGGCACAAGGAGAAACAGAGCTATGAAATTCAAGAATTAAAAGCCAAAAGTCAAGCTGAAGTCAGGGTGGCAGGATCTGCCCAGATTTTGTTTGTATAAGTAATAATTTCAGAGAGCAGAATTCCCCAGGCAATGCTTTCTGTCCCCTCTACAGCTTAATTTGCACAGCAAGGCCAATGCTTGGAAATGCTTTTCCAATGTTTGGGGCCTATAACAATATGGAACATATTAAAAAAAAAAAAAGTGGGATTTTGACCATAAACATCAGAAGTTATTTTTAAAGATTCTGGGAGTTACTTTGAAAGACTTTTGGGAGTTCTTCACCAGTTGTCCTCAAACAACCTTGTCTCAAGGGGTGCCTCATTTGAGTCTGCCTGGAGAAAGAGGCACCTGAGACACCTCAGTGGATCATTACTGAGAAAATAACAAATTAACAGCACTGATGAACCTCTGAAACCACTGGCAAATTAGCTGAGTGAGCAACAAATCCTAAATTAATCTTTGTGAGGACTAAGCTTTGGATGCAGTAGGATGTGTAGCCCCCTCCTGCTTGTATCTGTACCTTAGTGGAGATCTTCACTCCCCAGAACCCCTCCAAGGAGCTCAGAAATACACCCTGTCTTCTGTGAGACTCTCTGCTTCCCTTGATAAGTATGCAAACACATTTTATTATGAGCCTAATATGCCAGCTAGAAGGAGAAATTGATCGTCTGCCATATGAAGAGATCTGAGATATGCTGGAAAAAGGGCAAACTTGCAAGAAATAAAATCCATCTTGTGTTGCAATATGAGGAGATCACTTTATCTGTTCATCTTTTATTGGAATAAAAGGGCATGTGCAGGTATTGAATTAGCTGCGTGACATGTCACAGGCTGAGCTCAAAGTACAAAAAGAAAGATTTTGATCAAATGCACACTTGCTTCAAGATGTGAAAGGGATGATGTGAAGAAGCAATTTTTGCAAATTTAAGCAAAATTGGTTTAGAGCAGATTTTGACAGCAAATAGAGACAGAAAATGTGACAATCTCACCCTCACCAACCAACCAACCCACAGCAAACCCAACTGCAGGGTCTTGTCACAGCTGGTCCCTGGGAACTGAGCCAGGGCACCCAGCACATCCCTCTGCTGCAGCCAGGGCACCCAGCACATCCCTCTGCTGGAGCCAGGGCACCCAGCACATCCCTCTGATAGAGCCAGGGCACCCAGCACATCCCTCTGATAGAGCCAGGGCACCCAGCACATCCCTCTGATAGAGCCAGGGCACCCAGCACATCCCTCTGCTAGAGCCAGGGCACCCAGCACATCCCTCTGCTGCAGCCAGGGCACCCAGCACATCCCTCTGCTGCAGCCAGGGCACCCAGCACATCCCTCTGCTGGAGCCAGGGCATTCAGCACATCCCTCTGCTGGAGCCAGGGCATTCAGCACATCCCTCTGCTGCAGCCAGGGCACCCAGCACATCCCTCTGATAGAGCCAGGGCACCCAGCACATCCCTCTGCTGGAGCCAGGGCACCCAGCACATCCCTCTGCTGGAGCCAGGGCATCCAGCACATCCCTCTGCTGCAGCCAGGGCACCCAGCACATCCCTCTGCTAGAGCCAGGGCATCCAGCACATCCCTCTGCTGCAGCCAGGGCACCCAGCACATCCCTCTGCTGGAGCCAGGGCATTCAGCACATCCCTCTGCTGGAGCCAGGGCATCCAGCACATCCCTCTGATAGAGCCAGGGCACCCAGCACATCCCTCTGATAGAGCCAGGGCATCCAGCACATCCCTCTGCTGCAGCCAGGGTATCCAGCACATCCCTCTGATGGAGCCAGGGCACCCAGCACATCCCTCTGCTGGAGCCAGGGCACCCAGCACATCCCTCTGATAGAGCCAGGGCACCCAGCACATCCCTCTGCTGGAGCCAGGGCACCCAGCACATCCCTCTGCTGCAGCCAGGGCACCCAGCACATCCCTCTGCTGGAGCCAGGGCATCCAGCACATCCCTCTGATAGAGCCAGGGCATCCAGCACATCCCTCTGCTGCAGCCAGGGCACCCAGCACATCCCTCTGATAGAGCCAGGGCATCCAGCACATCCCTCTGCTGCAGCCAGGGCACCCAGCACATCCCTCTGCTGGAGCCAGGGCATTCAGCACATCCCTCTGCTGGAGCCAGGGCATCCAGCACATCCCTCTGCTGCAGCCAGGGTATCCAGCACATCCCTCTGATGGAGCCAGGGCACCCAGCACATCCCTCTGCTGCAGCCAGGGTATCCAGCACATCCCTCTGATAGAGCCAGGGCACCCAGCACATCTCTCTGATAGAGCCAGGGCACCCAGCACATCCCTCTGCTGGAGCCAGGGCACCCAGCACATCCCTCTGATGGAGCCAGGGAAGCTCTTGGGCTGACTCCAGCCTCACAGAAAGGGGGAAGAGAGATGGAAACAGGAGCCCAAGGAGGTTCTTTTGCTTGAGGGGTGACTCCTGATCCTGTTTGGCTTTTGAACCTAACAGAAGATCTGGAGAGGGTGATGCTCCTAATCCAGGACAGGTGCAGTAGTCTCATGTTCAGTTCCTGACAGGCTGAATTTCTCCTTCAGGTGCTGAAAGTCAAGGAGGTAAGTCGAATCCATTTCTCTATAGATTCTCAGTCTGCCTAATTGCAGACTTCCTCACAAGTGCTGTGCTCATGGAGGACTCAGAAGATAGGGAGCTATTTTTACTCTACATTTAACTCTTCTCATCCAGTAGCAACTGAGAAGTTGTGATTAGTGCTGCGAGTTCTCCTGTAAAACAGTTATCCAGTGAATCACTCTTCACTGACAGGGCTCTGCCCACCTTCCCACCAGCCTCACCAGGTGATAGCCTACTATTATAACTCCTCCAGGAGGCAATTATTTCATGGAGACAATCCTTTTCTTCCTCTCCTGCCTGGTAGGGAGCTGCTGTGCTCAGCTCCATGGCAAACAGCAGCTGCTGGTGGAGGTGACCCTTCCATCCAGGGTATCCTCACTGATGGGGCTTCAACTGCTCACACACCAGAGAGCCACAGGGAATGGTCCTGCTGGCTCCAGGCAGCTGATAAAGATGGAAACAAATAATTGTTACCCCAGATTCCTGGAGATTCACTGTCCAGGGTGTGCAGGGGGATCTGAAGTCATGGTTGTGGTTTGTGAAGTTATCCCCATGAGCACACCTTGCTTTAGCCACCTCCAGCTGGATTAGGAGGGCAATCTCCCCAAAATGAAAACTGCCTTCCCCCCAGTGTGTGGTGCATGCAGCACTCCTGTCCTCCATTCTCTCCCAAAATCAATGCACAGCAATGCAAAATCAAAGCACAGTAATCTGCAGGGTCTCTCCTGAGCTGTGTTTCGTCAGGAGGAGGCAGGAGCAGATCCAGACCTGCTGCAGCACCTTGTGCTGCTGTCCCAGGGGTGGGCTGGCCTGGGCTGAGCAGGAACAGGGGAACCAGGAACTCTGGTATTGATCATGGGAGGAGAGGAGCTGCAAGTGACAACAATAATCATCATCATTCTAATTGCTTTATTTGATCACACAGACAGAGCCCGAAATGTGCCGATAATAACAGGAACACCCTGTGAGCATCTTTGATTTTCTCGTCATGAAATCACACGTTTCGCTGTTGTTTCTGAAAAAACATGGGATGAGAATCATTACTAGGCAAATTAGGTTTGAATGTTGCCAGTTTGTGGAGAGAGGATGGAGAGATGGTCTCAGTGAGCTCCTGTTCTGGCCAGAATCTGGAATCAGTGTCAGAGCTCCACATCTGAGCCTGATCCTGCCTGCCCAGACCTGCACCAGAATTCAGCAGTTTCTGGTTTTTGCCATGTCCCAGCTGACTGGGAGCTAAATAACAGGCTGGGTTCAGAAACCACCACCAATGTGTTTTCATATTTCCATTAGCATTGGTCTTGACAGTTCTGGAGGTCTTTACCAACCTTAATGATTCCATGATTCTATTCCACCATCAAAATCAAAGGGAGTGGAGAAACCACAGGGCCAAACTCCACTCCCTTCCTTTAACTCAGTGCACTTGTGTCTTACTGTCTCCAGCTAATTATTACAGCTTGTGTTTATGTGGATCTTTTTGCCAACCTATAAAATAGCAGCAAATCCTCATGTTTGGCTTTGGCACTGAGCAAACATCTCAAACAAACCTGCCTTGAAACTCTCTGGTTCCTGCAGCCCATGGATTTGTCCTCCAGGGTGTCATGACAGTGAGGTTTGGTCCCAAAAGGCTTAAATGATATTAAATTGTTACTCCAACAGCAAACCCCATTCATGGGTGTAATTTCTGACCTGGCACAGATGAATGGAATTAAATTTGTTTGATGATATCCAGAGAAATGCTTTTGTTTTGGAATAAATTAAGATAGAGGGTTAGAGGTGCAGGTTGTGATAATCCTGCAGGAAACCTGCTCAGAGCTGCTACAGGCTGAGCACCTGCAGTGCAATAAGGCAGATCATCCTGGATGGGATGCAGAATATCTGCAAATATTTCACATAATGGCATTTGGCCAGCATGTGTGGATTTGAGGAGCAGCAGCCTTTACTTTCCTTCCCCACTTCTGCCCACTGAGGATTTTCCTTCACAGAAAGATGACATAAATCCCTAGTTTAGAATCAATTCTGAGCGTGGAGCGAGAGGATGTTCGATGTTAAATGTTTAAATTAAACACAGCAACTTGTGCTATTCAGACAGAAACCCACTCCCTTGGGAGGCTTTCTTGTAGGTGTGTTTAATGGGACCAGCTTTGCAGCAGCCAAAATCAATGTTGAGCCTGCTACAGCACAACCACAGGGCTGAAGCTGGACAATGTTGGCTCAAGGGTTTTGTTGTGGGCTCCCAGCTCAGCCTGTGATGAGGGAATGTGCATCCCAGAAACGCCAAGGCAGCTTCTTAGTTAAGGTTTAAAATTTTCCAAAGTACTTTGCTATAATTGTATGCTTTTCCTTAAATTAAATGCTTGAATAATTCTAGAAATTAGCTTGAAGTAGAAAATACTTCACCTCTAACTATAATTTGCTAGGAAACAGGCAAAAAGAGGGAGAGCTCAAGCAAGAGTAAGTAGCACAAGTATAAAGAGGTTTGGGAGAAAGGAATTAAGGAGTGAATATGTATCAGCAATAACTTACATTTATGTTACTGTCACAGAGCCCTGGAAATAAAATCCACGAACAAACAGGGATAAATATTAAACCAGCATTTATGTTCACTTTCATTTCAACAGTGCAAATACTTAAACACATTAAAAAATATTTAGATTTTCTAGATACTCAGAGGTTTTTTAGGGACTGTCAAATTTGATTCAAGTCAATGAAGAAGTCTGAATGTTCTGTATAAATGTGCTGCTTAGTAAGCCTTCTGCCCAGCCCAAAAAGCAAGATATTTTTAAGCAGCAGGCTAGAAATGAGATCCATACAGCCTCCTCAAGATTGCTCTGGAAATTTGGACAAAGAAGAGAATCTGCATGGGTGTGTGCAGAGGGTTTTAACCTGTGCTGAAGCAGAGGTGGGAGAACACAGCCATCCCCAGCAGACAAAACACATTTTCCTTGCAGGATGCTGGAGGAGGCAGGAGCAGCCAGGTCCAGCCAAAATCTGACACATTTCTGTGTTGATTCATTTGACAGTTCAAGTGTGACCTGGGGCTGGAGGCTCAGCAGCTGCTAAAAGACTTGTGATGTTGGGACTGCCCTGCTGGAGAGTGTGGGGTGAGCAGGGACTGCAGCCCCCAGGGCTGCTCAGCTTTGTGCTGTGGCTCAAAGAGATGAAACCTCACAGGGGAGATATCCAGGGCAGGAACAGGCATCACCTCCTCCCTGAGGCAGCAAGGACAGCTTCCCATTTGAAAATCAGAGAAATTGAACCAATACAGGATTTTGCAGCATCAAAGGGGTCCTGAGGAGGCTGCAAGGTGCTTGGACAGCTCAGCACAGGGAAAAATCCACCTCCACTGGGGCTTTGGCCACTGCTTCTGGAGGGACAGCATCAGGATTGACCAGGGTGTTGATTGACTATGGATGTTGATACTCTAATTTTCAGTCTTGCAAACGTGGTTGCAAACTTGGAACTTTGTTTGACTCGTGACTAAAAGGAACATATGATTATTACAGCATTTGGACCCAAGATTCAGCAAAAAACAAAAGCAGCATATGAGGTAACATATGGTAAATATGTATTTAGAAAGTAGACAAACTCATCTGGGTCAAGATTTAATCAGATAATGTTTGGTTTAGACTCAGCACTAATGCTGCTTTGGAAGCATATTACATTTGGTATCAGTATTTAAAACTCTGTTACAGGCAAATGAAAATAAAAAGTAAGAAAAAAAAAGAGAGTGACAAATTCATGGCATGGCAGATTTTCTGATTTCTTTGGAAACCAGAAGATCAGGTCTAATTAATCCATACTCACCCACTTTCCTTACACTTCCAGCACAAAGGGCTAGCCTGGGTCTATAATGCAGTTAATTACTCATTTCCTTTTGGATTCTTCATCTTTATTTATTAATTCCCAAATTCCAGCTAGACCTATAAATAGACTTAGACTCTGAAGAAGCTCCTGAAAGAAGAAAAAGGAAAGCTCTGATAATGCTGGAACTCCTCTGTGTTTTATGAAAGTCCTTCTGGTTCAAGAGGTCCTGCAGGTTTTCAGGCAAAATATTTTCCCCAATGTCAATGAATCACAAAATGCAGTCAGTGCTACCATAGCTTAGGTAGTTTTTAAAGAATTTTTCCAGTACCTTTTTAATTTCCCAATTCCATCATTTGTGACCTTTGACAGGTTCCACAGTTTATGTTGTTCCAGCATCAAAATGCACTGTTCACATTCAGGTCTCTCTCACTCAGGTGGAAACAATGGAGTAACACCATTGTCTGTAGGTTGGGAAAAAGATCAGGACCCATCCAGAGTCTTTTCCTCAGCCAAATAATTACAGCTTCAAACCATGAATAACACAAGATATGTGGGGAATCAACACAAGCACGCCTGAGACTCGTAGCACATACAATTTCCTCTGAACCCTGACGGATGGAGTGGTGCAGCTCTGTTCTCCATCACTTATTTCCCCACCAGACCATTGCATGCACATGTCCCATTGTGGAATCCCTGTGCCAAGCCAAATGCAGCCACCAGCAGAGCCTGTCACACCTGCTTTCCGTCACCTCCTGCTCCAAACCCTGCATGCCTTGGGACTCTTCATTGTTCTTCCATTTCATTAAATATTCACAAAACCCTCCATTTGGTACAGGGTTCCCTACCCAATTTGCACTAACAGGTATGAATTTATTCATTTAGAGAGAACTCAAGTGGGGACACAGTAAGGATCACAGGAGAGAGCAGGCACGCTAAAAGAGTCCAAGTCCAGGACAGGCGATTTCGGAGCAGACGTGTCTGTCTTTTAGAGTCAGGTTTAAGCTAGGATCAGGCATTTGATGTGGTCGCTGAATTTCTTACATATTTATGACTCTACACATGAGAAAAGTTGTCAGCTTAGAGACGAGCTGAGAGCAGTTTGCTGCTCCCTCCCCGTTTAACAAAGGCACCAGGTGGCTGGCAGAGACGCTGGATTACTTCATTAGCAGCAAGCAGAGCAGAAGGCTGGCTGTGAACAAGCAGTGCTGAAGGAAGCCAAGCAGATGAAGCTGCAGGATGGAGCCCCTCCAAGTGCTGATAGGAGAAGGGAAGATGGGCCAGGCTGGTGAGAAAACCCTGTCACCTCTTGCAGGCACTCCCAGAGCCCTCAAGCGCCCCTTTCTCACATCTGTGACACCATCTCTGCCTCAGCCTCTGCCTTCCCAACAAGGGCTGCTGTCCACAGGACAGTGATTGCAGCAGCCCCCCTGGGAGCCATCAACCACTCAAACATATGGCTCTGCTCCTCCACATCTGCTGGGATCGCTGCTGCCTCCCTTCTCACATGAGATGCCCGGCAAAGACGGAGATGTGCGGTAGTGGCTCATGGTACCTATGGCTTTGGATGGAATGGTTCCACTCTCCTGGTTTTTGGACCATCTCTCCTAATTCCATCAGATTATGGCATTAGTGAGGGTAGGAGAGGCAATAAACTAATGCATCAGCCTTTCAGGCTCGGGGGGATTTGCTACCCTCCTTTTCCTTGTCTCACAGGGATGCAGCGCGGTTTGACGTGGGTACTGGGATGCAGCCCTGAGACTGTGTGGCTGGGAAGCAAGGAGCTTCTCCTGGGTCCTGGAATTAATTAATTAATGTGTCCCTCCATTTTGAAAAAGAACACAAAAATATCAGACTTCTGGGGCACTTGGAAATTCTGTTACCAACAGGTACTAAAAAAGCACACGGCTTGCTTCCTGCCAAGGACATCAGGGAAATGAAAAGAGAATATCTCCAATTTTAACTGAAGAGAGGACTCAGATAAAGGATCTCAAAGCTCTCTGACAGGGCATGCTGCCCCTCAAGGTGCTGTAAATAGCCACAAGCCAATGATAGCTATTACTGGAATATTTTCCCTTTCCTTCTTGGTGGAGATTCACCGAGCCCTGGCAGTACAAGTAGTGTCACACATTGTCATTAACAGCATGGGAAACTCAAACACGCTTCTCAGGGCCTCACCTGTGCTGAGCACAAGACAATTTTTCCCAAAGCAATTGCAACCCCTGTGAGCTCCAGGCAAAACCTGAGTTTATTCTACAATTTATCCAGGTTTTTTCAAGAAAGGATTGCAGCAGGCAAGGTGTGGCTGCCAAGCCTTTCTTTAGGGGGCTGTTTGGGTGTCTCCCTTCCCCTGAGCCCCAGCTCTGCAGTGATCCTGTGCTGCTCCCCCTGCCCATTCACCTGCTGTGCTCACCCTTCAGAGCTGGCACTGCACACAGGGTAATCCTCTTTGGTGCCTCTAACTTTCATTAAGAGATTGCCTTTCAGACTCCCATGAGAAGAGCCCAGTGGTCCTTTCTGCTCTTCTCACAAAGCAAATTAGTCATCAAGTCACAACTGGGAAATTCAGCATTTGCAAAGATGGTAATTAATCACCATTTCAGTTCAAAGGACTCTCTGGTTCACCCAGGACAGCAGCACTGAGGGAAAGGAAAAATCTGAGGAGCTGTGAATGGGGATCTTAATATGTTATTGTCAAGTGAATGAAGCCTTGAGAACAGGTTTGCAGACTTGAAACAGAAATAGCAAAAATGGAAAAAGAGAAAGGTACATCTTCATCATGGCAGTCATGTTTGCTGCTGGTTTGAACTGGCATGACCAAGAGGAAAGACTGGCAATATTCCTGCATTATAATCCATGCAATTGTGGTTTTGGGGCAGGGCACTTTGAAATCATTCTCTATTTCAATGTTCAAGGATCAGGTGAGCTGGCTTTGAGTGTGGTCAGTACTTCAAAAACTCTCTGTCACTCCTCTCCTGCCCATGTGCCACCAGCCCCAAGGTCCCAGCCATGCAGACTTGTCCCAGCAGGTGAGTCAGTGCCTTCCCATCTGTGGAGAGGAGTGAAACCAGCAGCCTGTGCTTAGCAGGAATAACACAGGAAGAGCAGCACTGCTAACAAACACGGCAAAATGAGTAGCTAAAGCCACAGGGACCATTTCATAATGCCTCTGGAAATGCAGAGCTGCTCGCCAGTTTTCCCTCACTGCTATTTCACAATACTGGCTGATTAAATTTTGCTGTCTGGTATTGAGTCTAAATAACAATGAATAACTTATGAGGAGCTCTTCTAATGAGGCACACTGTGTTCCTGCAATTCACTGAGTGTTGGGATTGCTGCTCAGCAGACCCAGGGGACACAACCAGGTCTCCTGCCCATTTTCCACACATCTGGACAACAGCTGGTGAGTGTCTGTAGCTGACACTCCAGTGTCACCCACAGCTGGCTCCCAGCTACTTCAGGCCATGGATTGGCACCCCAACCTTTGCTCCCACACCTCTGGGCACCATGGCCAGCTCAGGAGATGAGTTGACTGGTGAAGTGTCCAGGGAGAATACAAAACCAAAATCCCACCAGCCTCCCTGGAAGCATCCAGCCTGTCCCACCAGCTCTTTCTTTTATCCAGCTCTTGTTAGGTTTTTATTTTCTGCTGAAAGCAAGTCTCCACTAGAATGAAGTGCTGGACAAGATACTTTAAAATGTTTTGAGTCCTCCCAGAAGTGTTTTAGTTCTCCTAGCCCCCATTTCTAGTGGTGGGAATTTGCACCCAGAAGTGGTGCAAAATATCCATTGGCTTTGCTTGGTTGAGGCAGCAGGAACTCCACCACCCCTCACTCTGCTCTGCCCCGGGTAGGGGTGATGCTTAAACCAATTCACTTCAATACAAACGGCGTAGAATGTGTTACAAAGGCAGCTCTGAAATCCCCAGGCTGAAATGCACTTAAGCAGCAGCTTTTGTGCAGCTTTAGCTCTGATGATCCACGAGCAGACGGGTGGTACAAAGTGCCTGTCTCTCCTCCAGACTGGGAGGCAGCAATTTCTCTGCCCGAGTGCTGTGAGTGCATCCGAAATGCATGAGGAGCTGTTTAAGCACCAGTTGCCAGAGCCTGCCAAACAAGAAATAGATTTGCCTTCTACATTGAAGTGAATTTTTATTTTTGTCAATCTTGCCACTCTTATAACATGGCCCCCTGTGAAATGTGTTGAGCTGAGATAACCGGGCATAACGCATCCGCAGGGATTTGCAGTGGCAAGAAAACAATCTTGATATTCACGATGAAGAATGTCAAGTAGTTTTATAGTATCAAATGATGATGGTTTTTATATTCTGTCTGTGGAGAGGAAGCTGTGGGGAAAGCTAGACTGTATGAATTAATGTATGTGTGTGTGTATTTCCTGATCAGATCAAGAAAGCAATGAGGAATCTCAAACAACCTCATTGTTTCCCCTACACACCCCAGGACTTCTTCCCTTGCTGTGTTTTTTTTTTCCTCTTCTAATTACAGTGATGCTGTTACCAAAATTAGCAGCTGAGAGTGCACAGAAAACCTTTCCAGGACCAGGTGTGGTGGCAGTGAGCAGAAAACACACGGAATTTGGGGAGTCCCCTCTGTTCCCTGCAGCCACAGGATCCTCCAAATCGGTGATTCTTTGTTGGTTTAGCCTTTGTGGACCACGGTCTAACTGCAGCTGAGAGTCCAGGGCAGCTCTGAAGAGCCCATGGATGGGGAAGGCAGTGGGAGGAGGGTTTGCCCTCCAAAGGGTTTAATTAGGAGAAAAGCAGCTGGTGGACATGGGATAAATAAGATCTTCAGGGTATAAATGAGTAAGTATGACATAAAAACATTTCTCTCTCAGCTCCTGGTTCCACCATGTGTTTCTGCTATTTGCCATCTTCTCCAGCACAGACAGTGCTTAAAAAACCTGGGGTAGTGCAATGAAGCTGATTTTCCAAACATGTACTGCTGGCTAGGAGGTATGATTTGTGTTAACTCTGTCTCCCTTGAGTGATTTTCTCAAATGTCAAGTAAAATTCTTAGTTCTGGGAAGATTTGTGCAGAAATTTAATTTTAGGAGCAGGCCAGAGGTGGGGCTGAGCTCCAGAACCCTGCAGGGCTTGAAGCCACCTGGATTGCTCAGGTGCTGAGCAAGAAGATGTAAGATCCACCCCTCCTTGGCTTTTAACTCAGACCTAAAGCTTCTAAATTTAAATGTTTGCACCAAAGTTTGCATGATCTCAAAACCGAACCTGTCAAGGTTTAGCAGCACTTGGGTCTGGTACAGAATTTTAAACTACATGCTATACTGAGTCAAAATTTAAAGTTTTTTTTGTCTTTTCCAAGATGCTTTCCAGTCTGGATGGGTTTAGTGTCGTTACCCAGGTATGTAATCCCTGATCAGCAGCAGGACAGCAGAGGGATGCAGCTCTGGGCTCTGTGACTGTCAGGAGGCTGCACAGGGGGAGTTTCCCCCCAGACACCCACGGCTGCACAGTGTCACTTCTTGCCTGTGTGACAGAGAAGGGAAAAAGCTCCAGGCAGTGAGGTGGGGAATGTGTGGAGCAGAGAGGGAAGGGAAGCCCCTAACATTACACTTGTCACACAAAAGGTTAGCAGGAGTGATCTCTCCCTGGTGCCTCCTTAACCACCCGCTCCCGGTGACACCCTTCCTCTGGCTGCAGGTAGGGAAGGATGGATTTCCACTATTCCCACAGCTGTTTGGGAGTTTTAATTACATCTGGCACATCAAGAGAAGCCTAAATCAAAGCACTTGGCACGGGGGAGGTTAAATGTTGCTCTTTTCAGACTACATATTGGTTTTGGTTCTACCTCTATAAACAGAATATGACGGAAGCAAATGTGGCAACGCTCAGCGAGCGCCTCCTCCTCCTTAATCCACCTCAGCACTTGCCTGCTCTCAGTTGGTTTCTGCAGTAATCACATTTCCTTTATCTTTAATTCATGACCTGATCTTTCATTTAAAGTGTTTCTTTCTTCCTCTAGCCCCGTGTATGCATATTCCTGCTCACAGCTCTTGCAATCCACAATGTAACCTAATGCCAGAGGGGAAGCGAGGTGAATTTTTGCAGCGTGAAACTTCTGAAGGAGGCTGACATTTGAGGAGGGATTCAGGTGCCTGAACACACGTCATGTGCTGCTTTGGAACTCCCCATGGTAGCTGAGGCATCCCCAGAAGGGCTGGAAGATGTCATAGGAAACCTTTGGGAGGTTGCATCCTCCTGGGGACCGTGGTCCCCAAGGTTGGCTTAATAGAGCAGACAGAAAATCAGAGTGTCACAGCAATCATTCCTGATGCTGAGACACTCCAGGGCATGATGAAAACCTCCTCTCTGGCTTATTTTAGTCAGGGATTTTGAGGGTGAGAGCCTTTAGCCCTTGCAGTGTGCCTGGGGAGAGTTGTCCCCCTTTTTGGGCCACAAGGAGCCCCAGGAGCCCTGGCCCTGCAGCCCTGGAGGGGATAAAATGCTCAGATCTGCCTTTAATCTACTGACAGGATTTGTACAAGAATTCTATGAAATCTGGTAACTAGAGCTCTCAACAGGTAGAGGATTTGCTGTGATCCTGGGTGGAATAAGCTAAAACGTTATTTCTTTCAAAACCTAATCTGCCATAGATGTGGGTAAAACCCCTCAAATCCACACAAACCCTATTTTAGGCTGTAAACATGCAAAAATATGTGGTTTAAAAGAACTTGACTCCAGGAATAGGATGGGTGCTTTTTCCTGAGCTGCAGAGACACAAAAGGAGTTTATTTTAATAAATGTGGGATCACTTCCTTGCATGGTGGCTGTGGAGAGGTGGCAGGAGGGGATGTGGGTGGGACAGAGAGACCCCAGGGCAGCTGTTTGGAGGAGGAGGGTCAATAATTCACCTCCCAGAGCTGCTGCCCCTCTGTCCCATCTCCTCCTGCACTAAAGGACTTTTTATCCAGGTAGGAAAACTGTTTCCCTGTGTCACTTTGGAAATGGGAAGCCAGAAAAATACAGGAATAAACTTTAAAATCCTTCAGCTGCCTCCTGGCATGGGGCAGTGTTTGTGATGGGATCTTCCCTTAAATCTTGATCCTTTGGATGCTTTGTCCTGCTGAAATGAGAAGTGTGGGCGATGCCAGGCGGGCGTTGGAGAGGAGCAACATGAAAGGGAAATAATAAACAAATACCAACCTAAATTAGCAGCAGCAGTCTGGGACGTGGGTCCATTGAGCACTTTATCTGTGAGTCACATCACAACGTGCCCAGTTCATTCCCACTGCTTCCCCCCAGGAGCCCACAAACACAAAAATAATTCTGTAAATACAATTATTTGCTTCTTGGAAGTGCCTTTTCTCCCCTGAAACAAAGAGAAATAAAATTCCAGAATGCCTCTATAGGAAGTGAGCATGAAACTCAATTGGTTGCATTAATCTGCTTTGCATTTTTTTTTTATTTTTTATTTTTATTGTGCATTCCTGAAGAATAAACCCATTTTTTCCCAGCTGGAGAGCGGCTGTCCTTGAGCAGAAGCCACAGCACACACAGCCTGTGCTGCTCCTCTGTCACTGTCCTGGTGTGACCCAGATTCACAGGGGATTTGTCACCACTCTGGGGAATGAGACCAAACACAGACAGGGAATTCAGAGGCTGGCCCACATTTAGGGAGATTTTGTAGCCCTGGCCTCACCCTGGGTTTTATTTGCCCTGGATGGGCTCAGACGGACCATGTGTAACTTGCAGACTGATTTCTGCTGCTGGGGAAAATTGGGCCAGGTAAGAACAACTGAGAAAAAAACCTGGGAAACAGTTTTCCCTCTGGGAAACAGGGCAAAGCTGTCTGAAAAAAACAGCCTCTTGGTAAGTTCCCTAAGAAAATCTGGAGCTCTTAATATTTTTATAACTTCTTTTATCCCTCTGGTAGGAGAAGCAAAAGGGAAAACACGACCAGAATTTACATTTGGTTGCTTACAAAAGGAATTATATGATGGTCTAAATTTAATTCTGTTCCTACATCAAGATCAGCTGCTGGAGCCTGGGAAATCCCTCTGGTCAGTGTGTCTGGCAAGAGACATAAATCATCTCACATTTATCCTTTCAGGAACTGAAAATTCCTGCTATAAGCAAAACCAAATATACAGATATTTATGAAACTGAAGGGAAGAAAGAAGGGGCGGAAAAAAAAGGAAAAAGACCTGCAAAATGAAAATTTAGAAGTCTGATTCATTCTGATGGAAATAAGTTGTACAGTTTTAGGTTTTCAGCTCGCTGAAGCACCAGTTAATTTTTTTTTTTCCTATGCAGAATGTAAAATCTTGTCATGTTTTGGGGTAGGAAAAAAATAACCTCATTGTTACGAGATTGAAAAAAAATAATAATCTCTCTGCCTTTCACTGTTAGCGAGGCACAAAAGACAACAAACCTTCACTGTGCAAAACTCTCTGTCGTTCTGCACTCGGGGGTTTTCCCCCATCTCCCCCCTTTCCCCTCATCCCTAACAGCCCTGTGAAAATGCAAAATACTTCACAAAGGCAGAGAGGAGATGAGAAAACACAACACATTTACAACTCCGGGCAAAGCGGCGTTCGCGGCTCCGAAACTCCGCTAATGAGAGCAGCCCTGCGCGGAGCGGGCGTGTTAATCAATTAGACACGCAGAGTATTAATGATGTTCTTTTGCCTAATTAGATTAGCAGAACACGAGTAGAGGCAGTTCGGTTTTTCCCCCCGAGCTCTCCAGGGTGTGCTCCCGGGGAGCAGCGCCCATCTGGCTGCGGGATGCTCAGGAGGGATGTGGGATGCTCAGGAGGCATGAGGGATACTCAGGAGGGATGCGAGATGCTCGGGAGGGATGAGGGATGCTCGGGAGGGATGCGGGATGCTCGGGAGGGATGAGGGATGCTCCGGAGGGATGCGGGATGTTCCAGGGGGATGTGGGATGCTCAGGAGGGATGTGGGATGCTCCTGAGGGATGTGGGATGTTCCAGAGGGATGAGGGATGCTCGGGAGGGATGCAGGATGCTCGGGAGGGATGCGGGATGCTCCGGAGGGATGCGGGATGCTCGGGAGGGATGTGGGATTCTCGGGAGGGATGCGGGATGCTCCGGAGGGATGTGGGATGCTCAGGAGGGATGTGGGATGCTCAGGAGGGATGTGGGATTCTCGGGAGGGATGCGGGATGCTCCGGAAGGATGTGGGATGCTCAGGAATGATGCGGGATGCTCAGGAATGATGCGGGATGCTCAGGAATGATGCGGGATGCTCGGGAGGGATGTGGGATGCTCAGGAGGGATGTGGGATGCTCGAGAGGGATGCGGGATGTTCCTGAGGGATGCGACATGCTCGAAAGGGATGCGGGATGCTCAGGAATGATGCGGGATGCTCAGGAATGATGTGGGATGCTCCGGAGGGATGTGAGATGCACTGGAGGGATGCGAGATGCTCAGGAGGGATGTGGGATGCTCAGGAGGGATGCGGGATGCTCCAGAGGGATCTGGGATGTTCCGGAGAGATGCGGGATGCTCAGGAGGGATGTGGGATGTTCCAGAGGGATGCAGGATGCTCAGGAGAGATGCAGGATGCTCAGGAGGGATGCAGGATGTTCTGGAGGGATGTGGAATGTTCCCCAGGAGGGGGAGCAGCTGCCTGTGCCCACAGCCCCGGTGCCCACAGCCCCGGTGCCCACCCTGGCACGGGCAGGACAGCACAGTGGGAAGGTTCCCAGCTCTCCCCACAGCTTTTAAATGTCTGGGGCTGAAGGCAGAGGTTTAGCAGCCCCTCCATCCCTGCAGCACGTTGTCCCAGGGGAGCTCAGGGAGGAGGAGATGTTCTACAGAGCTCACAGCATTCCCAAGGAATCTGAAACCCCACTGGGAATTCCCAGGAACCTCCCCTCATGGAGTACTGGGATGTCCAGGATAGCAAATAACAGAGCTATGGAAAAATGAGAGGAGCCTTATCTCCCAGAGAAGAGCATCAGAAGATTTAGAGCAAGACAAGAAGCAGATAAGGTGCCAGCAACACTCACAAGTCCACTGACCTACAAAGTGTGAAAACACTGATAAATTTGGCCTCCATCAGTTTTCCTCCCCGTTATCTGATTTATGCAGATGCAGGTAACACACTGCTGAGGGCCCAGCTCCCAGCACAGAGGAAATGAAAGACACTGCAGTGCCTTAATGAGGGAATATTCTTAGAGCTCAGATCCAAGTGAAGTCTTAAAAGGATTGCACAAATGATCTTCCCAGATTGCTGGTGGAGAATTGGGAATTATCACATTTGAAAACGAAAATTGAAAAAAGAAATTGAAAGCAAGGTTTTAAATATTGTTAAAGATAGATGCACCACACCTCAGAAGGCCCCTGATGGGTTTCTTTAGCAGCTTGGGCTGTCTCTCAGGAGAAGCACAGGGAGCAGCAAGTTTTTGATAAGTTAGATGGGCAACCCTCAATGATAAAAAAGCAAAAATCCTTTTTTTTTTTTTTTTTTTTTTTTTTTTTTTGGTGCATCAAGCTCAAACTTACTGATTTTTTTCTTCCTCACAGAGAAATACAAAACTCAGTGTCTGCATCTCCCAAGACAAATCCTCTGCCAATCCCTTCTTAGGAATGAAGGAATGCAGAGACAAAAAGCACTTTACTTTTTCTATTAAAAATGCTTTCATTGCTACTGTTAGGTGGTAAGTGAACAGTTGGAATTGGCACAGGATGCCCAGAGAAGCTGAGGCTGCCCCTGGATCCCTGGAAGTGTCCAAGTCCAGGCTGGGCAGGGCTTGGAGCAGCCTGGGATGTGGAAGGTGTCCCTGCCATGGCAGGGGTGGAATGAGATGAGCTCTGAGGTCCCTTCCAACCCAAACCATTCCATGGTTCCATGATTCTATGAACTACAGGGCAGATTTTATCTGCAATGCACAGAGGCTTGGGTAGCTCAGGATTTTCCATTCTTCCCCCTCCTGAGGTGCAAGGCTACATCTGTGATTTCATCAACTTCCAGAGCATTGCTCCACTTGGAACAGATTTTGTATTTTAAAATCAGAAAGCCAGAATAGTAAGAGATCACATTTTTCACATTAGTTGCAAGCAGGGCACATTAGTATGTTGAACACTCATGTCTGGAGCTACAGTTTCTATAGTTACTCGTGCATCAGTGTTTCACTGAACTACTGCAATATTCATTTTACAGCAGCTCTGCTTCCCCTTTACTAGAAGGAGAGAATTTGTGGTGGGTTCATCCCTTTGTATGCACTTTTAGGAGGTTTCTCAGGATGCTCTTAACTGGCAGAGTGTTACTTGGTAATGAAGCAGGCGAGATGTAACACCAGAGAAAATTCTAATTTAATGTGAGATCCATTCTTCTGTGCCTCTCTAGGAAATTGGACAGCTGGTCCCTGGCTGGAGAAGACACGCAGTACCTCATTAGAAAGAACAGAATGGTCTCATTTTCCTCTTCTAAAATCGGTGCTTGTAGGTCAATATGAAAACTTGAGGGAAGACAAGAAAATTCTGGCATTTATTCTGTTCTAGAGAAAAATGATTTGGCCACAGAAAATGCCAGCACATTCTGCTTCCTCCAATTCCTGTAACTGTGTGATGGAAACCCAACTCTGCTCCCATGGCCAACCCTCACATTTGCTGGGTTGAGGTTGCCCTGGCTGGTAAAACACACACATTACCCTTAACCTACCACTCCTCTTTTTTTCTGTTTGATTTTAAAGCAAGTTAGATAAATTATAAATTATAAGCCTGACCCAGAGACCACTGGGCTCAGTGTAAGGTTTACCATGGAGTTCCACCTGGGTCAGAGCACCTGGGATTATTCCTTAACATCCTTTTGACTGGAGGAGAATACAGGCAGGCTTGTCTCAGAGTGAGGTGAAAAGATCAGGCTAATAGCAACCCCAGTTATAACATCTGAAGGAAGAAAATCAAAATATAAAAACTGCCCTGTGAATGAGAGCTCAGAGCCCTCCATCCCTGCTTGGGAAGGGAATGCTTCAAATAAGAATTTATCAGATTTTAGAAACATTACAGCTGCTCTGTTTGGACCCCCATCTGTTGCACAGCTTTCTTCTTACAAACTGTATATTTTCCCTAGAATAATGCATCACTAGATACTAAAATTTTACTGTTGGAGCTTATTTGGATCTTGCATTAGTGGTTTTGCTGTTGCAAAGCTGCAGTGCAGTGCCCTGATGTGATTTCTGTCCTCCCCACAAGCCCAGGCAGGCGCTGCCAGCAGCACACCGAGGTGCTGGCCATGGCACCGTGCTCCATTGCCATCTAGTGGCATCTTCCCCAGCCCCAGCTGGCCCTGCACAAACCCTGACCCACGGCCACGAGCAGGGCTGACCCTTGGAAACAGGGAGGGTTCTTCCTTTTGCTGAAATCACATCGTGCCAACTGTGTTCTGTTTGCTTGGCTGGCGTTTCTTTTTCCTTCCTGTGTTATAGGAAGTATGGAAAGTGGATTGTTGGTGTTTGCTCCCATTGCTGTCTCTGCAGGGATGGGGCAGGGGAAGCCAAAGGATGCAGCTGCTGGGACAGGGAGGCACCGAGGCTCTTCTGCACATCCAGGCGTAGGAGAGACGTTGGCAGAAGGGTGGGAAGCTCTGCAGAGCCATCTGCGTGTCACTCAAAGCTTTTATTTACTGGCATTTTAAAACCTCCAGGAAGCTTCCAAACAAACTCCTCAGCAGAGAGAAACTGCCTGGGATGTTGCCCACAATAAATAACATGCAGTTCCCCCTGCCCTCCCTCTGGGTGCTCATTTGCTTCATTTCCCTGCAGCTCTCCTCAGCACCAACCATGGTTTGTTTGCAGTCCCTAACAGCACAAATGGCCCTGAGCAAACCACAGGTGACACAGAACTCCTGATCTTTATTCACCCAGAGCAGGTGACACAGAACTTCTGACCTTTATTTACCCAGAGCAGGGCTGGCACACACTCCTTGGCTTTAACAGGGCTGGTGGATGAAGAAGGGAAATGATTCTTCTTCCCCAGGCAATCACAAACCTCTGTCACAGGAGGAGAGGGTAAATCTGCAGCAGACACCAACCCACAGGGCCTGAGGGTGCTTTATTGACACTGCAAATTAACCACAAACCTGAGTTCCAGCCTTCCTCCTCGGAGATCCCACGATGACCTTGCAGCAAATGGCACCATGGATTCACCCCTGGCAAGAACTGCAGCTGGGAAAGGTGACAACTGATGGAAAACACACACACAAGTATCTTTGGAAGAGTGGATATATTTCTATGCTTTTATGGCAACGTAATACTTCACATCAGACTGGGAAACATACTTCCAAATATTTTAAGTTGCCTGTACACCTAAACAGCCTGTTTATGGAACAGGACTGTCATATTGCTGCTTACTAAAATCCTTGAATTACCAGTCCCACAGCAATTTAATAAATGCCCAGAATCCCAGGAGCTTTTGTTTAGCTCTGGAAACAACACACTCGAATAAAGGTCATTTTATAAACACTAAAATTGCATTGCAATATCCATATCCATATATATATATATATATATATACATACCCATATATATATATATAAAGAAAAACTTCTACCTTTCATAAATACATCATACATAAAATATGCTCCCAAAATACATTCATGCTTTTCCCCATCTGAGATTCCTGCTTGTACCCAAAGTGTCTAAGCTGGGAAGGGCAAGACTTGGAGACAGGCTGGTGTTGGCAGGTGGCTCCAAACCCAGGTGAAGGTGTTGGGGCAGAGTTGGGGTTAAATCCTGCATCAGTGGGGCTAATCCTGCCTCCCTAGGAAAGCAAGGCTCTCCTGCACACTGTGCCCCAGCAGAGCTGCACCAGCTGCCCACCCACAAGCAGCCAAAAGTCATCATCTATCCATCCTTATCACTTACAGTTTTTCCAGCAGCTCCTAGAGATAGAAACGGAATCATAGAATGGTTTGGGTTGGGAGGCACCTTAAAGATCATTTTGTTTCAATCCCTTGCTATGGGCAGAAACATCTTCAGCTAGACCAGGTTGGTCAAAACCCCACTCAACCTGGCACTGAGCACTTGCAGGGATGGGGCAGGGGATGCACAGTCTGTCCCAGCACTCGACAGGGGATAGATATAAGGGCTTTGGAAGCAGGGATTTCACCATGTGGCTTTGGTGGAAGGGCATCTGTGAATAGAAACTGCTTTCCCCCTGAATAGACATGAATATCAACCACACCCCCAGCACCACCATCCCTGTCTGCAATGGGAACAGTCTGAGTCAATCCTTTGCTAATGAAGGAAGCAAATGCCCATCCTGTGTCCATTTGTGAAAGCATAAATACACAAAATACACAAAAACACCTGCAGGGTGATTCTGAGTGGGAGCTGGCAGGAGGGAAGCCCCAGCTCTGCAGCTCAGCGCTGTCGGTGCCATCCCCTGGGAACCTGCACAGGGCAGGTTTAGGGCTGGCCAAGCCTCCCCTGGGCATGCACCTGCACCATGTGGCTGTGCAAACGCTGGCACACCAAGCACTAACCAGCTCTGCACTGACAGGGAAGCCAGACTCACACATGCCCCAATTCCACTTCTGTCCCCCTGCTGGATATTGCAGAGCACATTCAAAGGCCATTTTGGGAACGCTGCCCTCTCTCCTTGCAAGCAGCCCAGTTCTGAGCCAGCACCCCCTTCCACAAGGCAGACCCATCCCTCAGGCTACTGCTCTAGAGACAAACTGAGTTCACTCCAACCTTTCCATTTACCCAAACCACTGTCTTTACAGAACAACTCAAGATAAACATTGCATAGATCTGTATCTCACATCTTCCCACGCCCAGCAAACAGCAAGAAGTTCAAGTTTTGCACAGTACATTACAAAAGGCATCACTTTTAAACAACACAAATAAAAAAAATGAAGTGTCACCACGGTGTAAACCCTGCAATGAGTGAGGCAGTGAGTGTACAGTGCTCAGCAGCTCTGGGAATGGCTGCCTGTAGTGTACTGGTGGATTTGCAAATCAAATCTCCTCTCCCAGTAACAGGAACTTGCATAATGAGAGAAGCTGCTCCTGACCAGAGTGATTTGTGTGTCATGGGAAGGAGGAGGACACTGCCAGGGCTGTCTGCTCTGCAGGCAGCAGTTCAAGGGCCAGCTGACCCCTCTGCAGTGCAGACTGCAGGACAGCAGTGCTCCTCCCAGGCTTGGAAATTCCAGCAGTTTTGCTACAGTTGACTTTACAACTGAGATATTCTATACAGTTGGCCCAGATCCTCTGGTGGTTTAAACCCCACATGCTCCATTGGAGTTACCAGTGATTACTTCCACTAGTGGAGAACGTGGTCCTGGCTTGTCACAGACACAGAATAAATCTACAGTAGCCCTTTCTTTAAATAAAATTAAATAACTGCACATGGCACCAGAGCACAACTTTAAATGTGCTTCTGCCGTTAAGAAAATAGCAAAGCACACCAGTGGTCACTTAAATTATTTATCTTCAACTAAAAAAAGAATAAAAATTTGAAATATTACTGCTGATTTAAAAACCCCTTGGGAGACTGCATAATGTCCTCTCATGGTGTTTCTGAGGCTGAGAAAGTCACTTGCATGTGGACAGCACTATATATCCTCTTCAGCTGGCAGTGAAGGCTTCTGCTCCTGGAGGTCACTGGTGCCATTTTCGGATGGATCTGAGCTGCCTGGGGCTGACTCTGCAGGTGGGGGCTTGTAGAGTAGACAGGCCACTATGAAGAAGGTTGTCCCGAGCACCTGCAGGCAGGGAGAGACCCCATTATAGTCTGCTGTCCCCCAAAACCAGGGGCCCACCCCACATCTGCAATGAGCTTTGCTCACCAAGCTTTGGGGAGAAGGAGCTATTGGTCAGTCTGGGAAGCAGAGCAGCACACAGAGCCAGAGGGGGTAAAAATCTGAATTTAGCCAGCCCCAGAGCAATGGGAATTTGGAAAAGTTCAGCCCCACACAAACACCTGGAGCACAGTGCTGCATGAGCCAACACTGCCTCAGCCTTTTGCTGGAAGGCTTTTGAAAACCTCTTTATCAGAGCAGCTGTTAAACACTACTATCTAGGGCAAGTGCCTGTTTGGGAGCAGTTAAAATGATGGTTTTCTGCTAATAAATAAAGCCCACAGCTCTAAGCTCTCTTATTTTCTAGCAGTGACTGGGGAATGGTTATTTACAGCCTGCCCACAATGCCATCCCTCACTCTCACTAATACACTGCACTTAGATATTTTACTCCATTTCTAGCAAAAATCACTTTGGCTGCTGTTGGAAGGAGGTATTTCATATGGTGCAGTAGAAGCTGTAAGCCTAGAAAATAATGGGAATTTAACAGAATGATGGTGCCTGGAGCACCATTACCCGATGAGAAGCAAACGGGGCTTTTGCCTTCCCTGAGAAATTTCTTGTGTGAAAATTTAATTTCATCTGGGGGTGGGCCAGATCAGGGCAACACAATTTTGTAAAATTCTTTCCCAGAGCAAACCACTGTGTCCTAAAGGCCTGATTGCTTTATCAGGGAGGGGAGCTAAGCAGCAGCATCACCTTGTAGACCAGTCCAGCGACGAGGGTGTATCGGCTCATGGCTGAGTTCTGGTACACGTAGCAGGAGCCCTGCTCTCCACACTGGTCCTGCCAGAGCAGGCAGGATTTATCAATCATGGATCCAAAGGCAATGGGGCCAGGGATGCCTCCTGTGGGCAGAGAGAGGGCACCTTCAGTTTGGGCAGCAGCCCCTGCAGGAAAGCACCAGGCTCTGCTGATCCTGTGATTAAGAGAACTCATCCTGCAGCATCCAGAGCCACCAGGTATCAAAACTATACTGAATTTCAGGATGTGAGAGTCCAGCAGGTCTTTTGGCCATCCTGACTTACATGTTGCACAAGAGCCAAAAGCCACTCACAGGAGCTTCACCACCTCTGCTCCTTTTCCTCAAAATAAGGGAACATTGGCAGGACACTGAACCTCTGTCACCTGTGATGTGTTACAGAACCCTCTGTTCAGTTTGTAAATCATGTGCAAAGGGAATTAGGTTATCCTGGATGACAGCAAATGAAAGAAAGCATTCTCCTTACAGCAGTGTGTGTCCTACTCCCTTCTTTTCCAACCCAGTGTGTTTTACTGTTGGCTGACAGCTTGGCACACTCCTCCCAGAACCACCAGACCGTTCTGGTGTGCAGATTCCCTCTGCTCCATACCTAGTGTTCGTACCACAATCCACTGGATCCCGAGTGCAAAGGACCTCTGTCTGTCAGAGACACACCTGGGCAAAAAAAGGATTTGTTTAAAAATGCTGCCAGGCTGCACCTCCCAGCCTCACAACTCCAGGTCCTCAGTCCAGCCCACCTGGGACCTCCATCCCCTCTGGAGATTTAGGATCACCCCAGTGCAATCCCCTCCACCCCTGCTGTAAATGTGTGGATCCCATCTCAGAGCACAAAGCTTCCAATGCTGAAATTTCCTTTCCCAGCTAGACTGGGACAGGAATTACTCCTGATGGCTCCAGGCTCCCACTAACTCAGTGGTTCCCATCACACCTTTCTCATGCTTGATCCAGCAGGACAAAGCAGAGAGGAGGATATTGAGGCTTCCTGCAGTGCTGGCAGAGGACAAGGCCATCCTGTGCTTACCTCAGAGTGGCAGTCAGGGCAGGAATGCTGCTCAGGAAGGTGAAGAGGATGACCACGAACATGAAGATCAGGAGCAAGGACTTTTTACCGCAGGAGGAGGTGCATTTCCCTGCCTCTGCTTCACCAAAGCCAGGCAGGAGGGTGTTGTCAATACAGCTACACTCGTGGTAGACCTGGGAAAGAAAGGCTGGTGGGGGCTCTGCTGAGGAGAGCGTGGGGACAGCCAAAGCTTTAGAAATAAGACATTCAGGGAGGGCAGAAAGCAGCTGGTTAGAGTCTCAGAAGGAGGTGGAAATCAAGCTGCAGTTTTGACACACCTCTGTTTCCAAACAGGGCAATCAAACAGGGGAAATGAACTCTGCCAGGCTGCTGAGTATCACCTCTGCCCTTCCTAAGCCTTTGCCTGACTCCATGAGCAACGTGCTGGAAGGATAAGGAGGTGCATCATGTTCATCCAAGACCCAAAATGAGCACTAGGATAGAAACCAGGTGTTTACCAAGCTCCCTGCCTGATTTTCCATGGATTTTGGCACAGTTTGACCCAGAATGAGGCAGAGATGATTGGATACAAGGAGAGAAGCAAAGCAGGGTGACCTGAGGGTACCTTCTGCCTTCATCTCACATGGTACCTGAGAGCACCCACCCTGCCTTGGCTGATTTTCCACTGATTTGCAGCAAAGCTCAAGCCTTTTGCAGAGCCAGCCAAATCACTCCAGAGATGTGCCACCACCCTGTTCATCCCCAGTGCTTTCAGACCTACCTTCTTGCCACTCTTGAGGTTTTCATACATCCTCTTGCAGCCAGCATGGCAGGGGGAGTAGTACATGATGCCATCAGTGCCACAGACAGGGCTGTAGGTCTCCTGCAAACAGCCACACTGGGCATTGCAGGCTCCTGTCAAGTTGAGCTGCCCACCTGGCAAAGCACTGAGGGAACACAGGAGCAGTCAGTGAGCAGCACTTTACAGGAGGACATGGGGAGAGGAAAGGATGGTGGGAGTTGTGATGGATCCCCAGGGAGCATAAAACCAGGCTTGGAAGGCTTTCATCTCACTAAATTTTAACCATGCCCTGGAGCTGTCTCTCCCACAGCCACCAAGGGAGTTTAAGGGACCAGCTCTTAGGGTGACACTTCCATTCAGAGAGGAGATCCCCACTTTTGATCCAGTTTATCCCACTGGATAGAGATGGGGGCTGCTGCAGAGGCAGCTGAAGAGTGGAGTAACTCCCATTAAACTATTCCAAAAACTCCATCTCACTGCAAAACCATCTATTTTCTATGTCTCACCCTCAATATTTGCCTGTAGGACAGACTAGACACCAAGTTTCACCCCCAGCACATCCACACATGACTGCCACCAGCACTGTGTGAGTTATCCTTCTGTACAGACAGACAGACAGACAGACAGGGTGGTGGTTGTTACCTTCCATCGTACATCTGGGTCACTCCTGCCATGGGCATGTTAGGGCAGTGGATAAAAAAGACAAATATGGCCAGCAGACTGAACACTGTGAAAAACAAACACAACTTGATGATTCCTGAACAGCGCAGTTTGAATTTATTCACGAGGAATCCTCCCAGGAATGTGCCTCCCCCTCCGGCTGGCACGACAAGGTAACCTGAAAAAGAAAAGGAAAAAACCCAAAGTGAGTTTAGAAATGTCAGTAAGGAGTTTTCAGGTTTGAATACATCAATTGCAGTGTATTTTGACCCCTTGTTTCCTGTGTGGCTTCTTGGTGTGAGTTCAGTGGCTGGTCCTCTCTAACAGCTCTAATGTGGCATGAGCCTGGTAAGGCAGCTTTTCCTACCCAGAGATCTTAAAACTGACTCTTTGAGAGCACATCATGAGTGCTGAGGCTTGTTGGACACCATTCCTTGGTCTGTGTTATGGCACTTCCACGAGGATTTTCCCAGTTTCTGGAAGCTGACAAAATATCCCCCCCAGCCCTGACATCTCTCCTCACAGGAAACGTTCAGCCAATGTTTCCTGGTGATGCACTAGGAGGAATTACAATTATTTTGCCTTCCTCTAGAGGGTAACAGATGGCTACAGAAGTGACACATTTCCTCCTGATGTCAGTAGATGCAGCTCTGGAAATGCACTGGGTGTAGGTGTGCTGACAGGAAATGATCCTAACAGCTGAAGAGGATAACCAGTCCAGAATTAAACTGCAAGCTAAAAGTGCTCTTCTATTTGTTGTCAGAATGGGAAAACATTGCAAAGACATGGTTTCCTTACCAAAAAAGGTGGCAGCTTCAGAGGCACTTAAACTAAACTGAGACTCCAGGAATTTGGGTCCAAAGGTGGACATCCCTGCAATCAGGGTCGCTTCTGTTGCTCCTGCCAAGCAGAGGAAGATGAAGGTGGGGTTCTTCAGAAGCAGCAGCACTGACCTGGGAAGGACAAATATATTGGAATTGAAAAGCTGATTTAAGGCACATTTTGATTTCAGGTCTTCTAAGTCAGAAGGATCAGAAGCATCCCATCATCCTGCAACTCTTTGAAAGGAAAAACACCAAAAGGGAGCTAAGTGGGGTTTGAAAGAGCTTTTCCAGCCAGTGACACAGAGTGTATGTGTGTGATATAACTCACACTAAGGGCACCCACCACTTCTACATCTCAGCAGTAATTTCCCACCATTAGAGTCAGGGTACTTTCTGTTTTTAAATACTGAGAGGACATTACTCCTCACCAAATCTCCCCCATTTCAAGGTTTTATTAGGGCCTGTTGGTAGATGTCTCAGGACTCCTGACTCAACCAAGTCAAACTTGTGCTACATCCTCACATACACACGTTACTTGTGCACCAACACTCTCAGAACAACAACAACCTCTGATAATCATGGATGTTTTGTAACTCAGGGGAAATACCAAGCAAGCCTTTCTATATGGAGGAAACACCTCCAAGACACCTGAAAAAAAAGCAGGCAATCTTTCTGCCACAATCTAAGCCCAGTTTTACTTGAAGTTTAGTGTATAAATAGAGTAACTCCATTTTATTTTGACCCACTGGAATTTAGGAGAGAGCTGCAGATATGCCTGAGAAATTGCCATGTGTCATTTATATGCAGATCCAGCAACAATTCCATCCCTGAGATGCAGAAAGGCCCTGGGGCACAGGGAATGGTCTCAATTATCTCTCACTATCTCGGATATTGGACTGAGAGGACTGACATTGCTGTGCAGGGAATGTTTTGTAACAAGATTCAAATTCTGCCCCATGACTTCCCTCTGGCCAAGCCCAGACCATGCCATGGGTTATCCCATTTCTGGGATGGGCACAAATGCTGCAAGAGAGGTGCCCTGGGATGCTCACTGAGCAGGAAGGCAGCACCTCCTGCTCTGGTGGAAATGTGAGATCAGGGAAAACCTGCCTTGGTACAAGGGAGAGATGTGCTGAGGCTCAGAGTCAGATTTATGCAACTTTACTTAAATGAAATGGAGAATTTCATTACATCAAAAGAACAAAGAAGCTGAAAGACAGAAATACCACACATTCCTGCACTTTGATTACAGGGGGCTTTACACTGCCTAGCTCTTGGGATTAGTTTAGTGTACTATTTTATTTTCCAGATCTTTTGGACTGTGCCTAATTTAAAAGCATAAAACCTAATATTTTAGTGAGAAAACATTTGTAGATCTTGAGGCTGAGGCAGAAAACCTTTTTCAGAAAGTGCCAAACCAAAACAGAAAGTGCCTTCACCTTTTTACAGAGAAGAGTTGCTCCCTGGCACTAGTGTGATTTGTGCCCTCTGCCCAAAAATTACAGGCTGGACTTGCAAGTAAAAAAATGCAAAGGAACTCCTTTCAGCACTAAAAATAAGGATAATTTAATCTGTCTGAAGATAGAAGATGTAGTTTTGAGGAGCTAATGCACATAAAACTTTACCAAAGAAAACAAAAACTTTTTTATTACATCAGCAGGACTTTAAACACACCCAAAAATCACATAACTCTTGAATAGCCTTGGCAGTGCTCATTTCTTACAGCCAAAGGGATTTCAGGAGGCCCAGCAATGCAGAGAGAGGAATCCCAATACCTAAAAAAGCTCCCAGACTTTACTGATATGGGCACATACAGGAACTCCTTCTCCCATAATGGTTTTCTGCGTAGGTTGGGACCACCTGCATGCTCAGAACCTGCTCCTCTGAGAAACACTGGCATGCCCAGGACACCCAGACTGTACCAGAGTACAGACACAAGCTAATGAGTCACTAATAAATGGATATTTATACAGTTTTACAGCTCGTGAACGGGGACTTTTCCAGCACAAAATGACACCCACTGTCACCAGCACCACAGGAACAAAAACCAACCTCCCTTTGCCATGTGGGGAAGCTGCAGAAAAGCCATGACATGAAACAAAGTCCCACCCTGCACCTAACCCAGGAGTGATCAGTGAAATATTGACCACAGCTCCTCGTGCTGAAGATCAGGGAGTGATCCTCACTAACTCCACCCTGCAGCTTGCAGGGACAAAGCCTCCTCTTGGTACAGCTCTGCATGCCCTCCCTTTGAGTTCCTCACTCCGACAGGAGGGGCTGCTCCATGACAGCAACCACATGGAAGCAGAGAAAGGAAAATGCTGCTTTATCAGGCCTTTTCAAGCCAAGAGTTAAGACAGAAGTGTCTCCAGGGCAGAGGATTAGGCTGTATGGGCTGCATTCCTGTAAGCTCCTGCTCTTAGGCAGCACTGTGAATGCAGCAATTCATTAACCTCACTTAGAAAGGAGCTGATGGCATGGAACAGTGTTTTATTTCATCAGTATTTCTGCTTATCTTTGTGAGACTGTTACTGCCTGTACTGTGAGAAAATGTGTGGCACACGGTGCCTAAGACAAAAGGAACAGTGAGTGCCCCTTGGCCTCAGCCTGCAGCCTGCTCCACGTGTCCCCAGAGCTGCCTGCACAGATGGGATCTCCTCTTTAATGCAAGTTTCCAGAGCAGAAAGCCTTGGAGGCACTTCCCTTTCATTAATCAAAACCAGGGACCACAAAAGTCTGTTGGGTTCCTGCTTTCAAACCACACCGAGGTCTGGACTGCTCTGAATTGTCTGGTACAAATTCCCACCTTGGGGTGGTTGTTATTCAGGAAAGAGGTGTGAAGATGCTCCTGGAGCAGGATTGTCTCTGTTCCTGCTGGCAGCCAGCAGAAACAGTGTGAGCTTTGCTCCAGACAAGCAAGAAAAGCATCAACCACTGAATTTCATCCCTCTCTGCTGCCCCATTCGTGCTGGTTTTAGTCACAGCCCTATCGTTATTTAAATGCAGGTTTATGAATTCAATTTCCGTGAGGAGAACAAGCCATGACCTCGGAAAATGGCACCCAGTCAAGAATGCCATTTAATAACAACACTGAAATCTGTTCAATGTAATATTCTTCATAAAACTGTCTTAACCCCTGGTAAACTTCCTACAAAGTTTGCAAGAACTTCAGGTGGGTGTGAGTTGTTGTGTTGACACAACACAGCTCGACTGGTGCTGAAAATTCCTGTTCTGAGCACCTGCTTCCATCCTGCTCTGCCAGCACAACCAAGACCTCAGCTAAAGCTCAGAGGTGATTGTTGGCAGCAGCCTGGGGTTTGTCTTTGCAGGGAGCAGCCATTACACATGGGTAAAATCTCCTCCTTAAAAATGGTCCTGGTAGAAATAATAATTTGAAAGAAAAAAAAAAGAAAAAAAAAAGGAAGAGTCCCTTATTGACTGCAAGCTCCAAAAGGAATCAATACCCAGGTATCTCTGCACCAGCCAGAGCCTCCATGCCAACTAACCCCAAGTAATAAATAATGCAGCACCTCTCCCTCTGCCCTCCATTTCAATACAACTCAACACAACAAAAAAGAAATCATAAAATGTTGCAAAAATCTGTGGTTAAAAGACCAGATTTTATTTTGGCCCCTGCTTTGTTCCCATCACAGAGCTGAGCAGCAGCCCAGGATTAAGCAAGTTGCTGTGTCACTGCCTTGCTGAAGAGATAAGAAATAGTATCACATAAAAGGTGGCTGGAAGATGTGAAGGCAAAAGAAAAAAAAAGGAAACAAAGAATAAAAGAGAAAGGGAACTGAAAGTTACAGTGTGGAATATCTTGTTTGGAATGGAGCTGTGAGAATCGCAGGGCCTGTTTCATCTCGTTTCTCATTAAAAATGACAAAACAGGGATCTAACACAAGTAAAAATAGAGGAAAGGAATAAAACCCCGAGGGGCTGGGGAGGAGGAGCTGTTGGAAACACGAAATTGGGCCAGGTGAGGCCAGGCAGAAGCAGCCAGGCTGAAATAATGCTGCTGGGGAGAGGGAGGGAGCTGGCAATGCCTGGGCATCTCCCACCACCTAAAGCTTGGCATCAAGGCACTCTCAGGGAAACTCGGTGTGTGGCACAGGACTGCAGGTGGACACAAGGTTCTGCAAACCCAGATGGGACTGGGCACTTGTCCCCTGCTCCCTGTGTGATCCCCAGCACCAGCTCTAGTTCAGCCTCGCTGCCAAGAACTCCCAAACCCTGACAGAAGCAGGCACTTGGACACCTCCTCTGCAAGAAAGGGTCATTGCTTGAAGCTGGGCAAAACCTTTGAGCTAGCAGGGCTGAAAGGAAGCTCAGCCAGGGCTCATTTCTCTCTCCTCTCTCTGGAGGGCTCCCTGACCTCTGTGTGGGGTTTTCTCACCGAGGCAGATCTTTCACTGTTTTCCCAAAGTCCGGATCCGACGCTTTTTGGTGGCTGCCATCCTTCAGCTGATGAGCCTCTGACACTCTCATAACGATGTAGCGCTGGGATCCTGCAAAGGAGAGGCAAAGGGAACGAGGAGCGTGTCAGACATGGGATGTGGATATCCTGAAGCCGTGGATTTACAGGGGGAAAACACAACCTGACATCCTCCCTCCACCAACAGCTGCAAGGGCACAGCAGTAACAGATGGAAAGCCAAAGGGGTGAAATCCATGTAGGAATTCCAATTCCAACACAGGAGGCTCCTCCTTTGCACAGGTGCACAGGATGGAAGCAGCCCCAGCCCCAGCCCCGTACCTGGGAGGCGCTGGGGGTAGCCCAGGATGGGGATGGAGATGAGCAGGGAGGCAGCTCCAGCCCCCAGGAATCCGATCCACCACGCCCCGACCCACAGCGTGTTCTCGGGGGCGATGTCGATCCTGCAAGGAGCCAGAGGGACACAGGGGACAGAGAGAGAGAGGCGCTGGTTGGGGACGGAGCGGGGCAGCTCCGGGTGCCTCTCCCTGAGGCTGGCAGGGCCAGGGGGTGACAGTGAAGGAAATGGAGTGATCTGAAGGGGATGCCATGTCCACCATCCCTCCTGCCTCAGCACAGCACTGCCTCACCACAAACCCAGGAAATCACACCCACTTCATTCTCATTTCATCTCAGGTTTGCACATTCGCCTCACTCCTTTTCAACTGTGCTCTGATCCTTGTTCCACCCCAAAAAACATCCTTTGCAAGAAAACTGGTGGAAATAACCCATTCTTCCCCTGGAAACCCATTTCCCCTTTTTAATTCATTAATCTGGTCTAATAAATGGTGCCCCTGCCTATGGCAGAGGGGTTGGAACTTGATCATCACTAAAGTCCCTTCCAACCCAAACCATTCTGTGATTCTATGACCTACCAAAGAGCTGTAAGGAAACAAGAATGAATAACAAACATTACAAAGCAAGAAGGAACTAAGCATCCTGGTGGGATGACTGGGAGGGTGAGCAGCACTGCTGGGAGCACTACCTCATCAAGGAACTCCTTCAAAAAATTCACCTGCTGCTCACAGCCTCATTAGCACAGGCAGTGCAGCGTGAGGAAGGATTTAAGCTGACAGGTTTGTCAGCAATTTCCCTCCAGCAGCAGCACTAATGCAATCCACCCTTCCAGCCTCCCTGCCTGCAGACACACCACCCAACACCCCAGGCACACTTCCACCCAGCCACCAGCTCATTGCTCCAGATCATTGTTATCACTTTTTTCTACCCCAAAGGAAACACAGAGCAGAAAGGGAAAGGAACAAGATTTTTTTTTAACGACTTACTCTCTGCCAATTTCAGTATAAATATTTAGAAACATTCCTCCTACCAGATAACCCGCTGCAGGCCCAAGGATTGCAGCAGTGTAGAAAACAGCTGAAAGGGAAAACATGTCGTGTTAGACAACCAGCAGTGTGTCAGCCAGGGATCCCCAGCCCGATTCCCTCCTGGATGCAGGATGCTCAGCCTCTGGCTGCCTCACACCCTTCCTCCTAAACCAGCAAGACACAAACCCAGATCATTCCAACAAGTTTTCCTCTCAAACTTCTGTTCCAGTGAAGCTTTTTTTTGGGACGTTTTATAGTAAAATAAAAGAGGGGCAGGTAAAATTTGTTTATGAATCATATTTATCAGGGATGCAGCTGATCCCACTGCCACATCTTGACTGCCACAGCACTGAGCAGCAGGATTCTCTTCTCACTGACAGCATTAAATGACTATACTAAACACAGCACCACAGGCACTTATTTCAGTTTGCTGTTTAAACCATGACCCATGGAAAGATCATCCATGCTGATGATCTCCTTGTGATCTCCTTCCCACACTACACAGCCTTCTGATACAGCATGGGCAGACTGATACATTTGGAATTGCTAAAAGATCACTCTTTTGGCACTTTCACCCCCAGGACTGTGAGTTTGGCAGCTGCTGAGTGACCAGTGATATGGAGGGGTGAGCTGAGCCTCTGTTCTTGGCTGTGCTTTGCCCCAGCAGTAGCTGAGCAGCCCAGAGACCATCCCTGCTGTGCTGAGGCGTGAAGGGATGACAATCTAAAGATTCAGGTTAGATATAAATGATGGTGATAAAACACTGGCACAGCTGCCCAAACTGGCGGTGGATGTTCCATTCAAGGTCAAATTGGATGGGGCTCTGAGCTACCTGATTGATTTGAAGATGTCCCTTCTCATCGGCCTAGATGACCTTTAGAGGTGGTTTTGCACCCAAATCCTGCTGTGATTCTTGCACCCTTGCACAGGTGGGGGTATGGCCTCATGGCCACGTGCTAATGCCACAGGAGGCACTCCCCATCTACAAGACACGAGGTACAGGACAAAAAAACACCCAACCATGCTCAATTTTCGTCCTGGTAAACAACCCAAGCCTCCCCAACAGCTGCCACATCCTTGATTTCCACCTCGCCCCTCAATGGGAACAAAAGGCTGAGCAGTGTTGGGAGAGGTGCTCCCAGAGAGGGCTGGCCAAGGCAGAGGGATCATCATCCCCCTGCCATCATCCTGCTTTCCCTTCAGCCCCACTCACCAATGTACACAGGGGAGTAGTTGGTCTTGACGTTTTCATCCAGGTAGGTGACGCCGAGCGTGTAGAGCGGCGTGGCTCCCATGCCGTGCAGGAACTGCCCCAGCATGAACACAAACCTGTACCCAGAGAGGCTGGAGGCGGCCTGCGAGCAGGGCACGCTCTGGTTGCCACCACAGACGCCCACCTCGGCCGCCGAGCGCGCCTCGTACTGCCCCGTGGTGAAGTGTGGCAGGGCGAAGAGCAGCGAGCCCAAGCCCATGACCAGCACGCCCCAGCCCAGCCAGCGGGGTTTGTGGCCATTGCCCCCGAAGTAGCTGACGAAGGTGAGGCAGACGCAGGCCGCGATGTCGTAGGAGCTGGCGATCAGCCCGCTCTGGTAGCTGCGCAGGTCGAAGCGGCGCTCGATGGAGGTGATGACGGTGTTGATGAAGCCGTTCACGGTCATGCCCTGCAGGAAGGAGGCCACGCACAGGAAGAACAAGACGCCCTTGGATGTGTTGCAGAGCTGCAGGCAGCCGGGGGTGAAGCCCCCCCAGCCGCAGGCCAGGTCCTCCCCGTCAGCAGACACGTATTTAATCCCTTCTTCGAACGGCGGCTCCTCCTCGGCCGGGGTGGGCGTGCAGAGGGGCTGGGCACAGGAGTCACAGGGGCTGGCAGCCCCCGAGGATGTGGTGCCATTGCTCAGGGGGGTGCTGCAGCCATCCCTGGCACTCAGCGCTCCAAATGGCCGGCCGGCCTCGCCGGGACGAGGGGACGCGCAGGAGAAGTCGAGGGGCTGAGTGAAGCAAAAGCCATTTTCTCTGGTGGAGTTCTGGGGCATTGCCATGAACGGGAATGTGGAGTCCAGGGGCAGGGTGAGGTGGGCTGGTGGCCAGGGTGGCTCTGAGGGGCAGCGAGGAGCAGCCTGTCCAGGAGATGCAATTTCCAGCACTTACTTCAGTAGGGAGACGGTGTAGGTCTGAGCCAAGACCATTCTGATCTGTGCAAAGAGAATTTTTACATGCCTTTATACAAAACCATGCTCAAACCCCTCAAATATTTTTCTTTTTTTTTTTTTTTTTAATAAGTATAATCATTTCACTGTGCAGTTCAACTGGTCATGTGCTTTCCACCATGGAATGTGTTGGTACCTCAGGTGTCAGGGCATCACTAACATTACAGAAAAGAACAAAACATCCAAGAGCCTTAAAAGAAAAGCACCTCTAAGGCACTGTCCCCACTGACTGAACCCCCTTATTCCTCCTCTGATAAAGACCTGGTGAGACCCCACAACCTCCATCCCCCTTCCTCCCCCTGCAGAGAACAGCCCACACAACTACAAGTTTCCCACTGCTAGAAGTCCTTTGGTCTCTCTTTCACACTCTGCCAATAACAGTTTATAATTATCCTGAAAAGTTTCCACAGTCAGATTGATTTTATTCCAAGCCTCAGATCTGTTTACAACTATTCAGTAAAATCCTTTCTATAACTAATTAGACTACATGCCATTTCAGAGCAGGCTGGAGGGCAGAGGCAGCTGACTCTAACCTGATTACTGATGCAGACTGCCTTCTTTCACCCTGCTCCTGTGCATTGCAGCACCTGACCGTGCCAGAAACCAAGAGTATTTTTCCTTAAATGCCTTGGCTGAACTATAAATGATGAAAATAGTAAGGTTCTCTCTTGAATACTGGTCTTAAATATGCAACAAATGCTAGGCAAGAACCCTTTTTTTTTAGAGAGCATGCTCAAAGCATCCTGTATTTCTCAATAATTTTGCCAATATCTGTTCAAGAGGTTCCCACAAAAGATTTCCCCCTGACATGACAGCCTCATCAGCATGGAAGAGGGAAAAAGGGCATTTTTCCCTGATAAAATGAACTAAGTTCAGATGGCTGTAACCTGAGAGTATTGCAGCCTTTGGTGAAGACTTTAATACTTACCTGTGTGTTGCTGTAAAAAAAACGATTGACATTTGCTAAATAGTTGTGTTTCTCTGCACCAGCAGGTTTTGCAGGCACTGGGCAGGAGGACTGGGCAGAAGGACGGGGCAGAAGATCCCCCAGAAGGGCAGAGCACAGCCCACGTGTGCTACCAAAAAACATTCATGCCACTAGTGCTGCAGCACCTCTGGTCCTTAAAGTGAGTTCAACAAATGAGGTTCAACTTTCATTTGCAAATAATTTTATCTTAATGACCCTGCACGGGGAGCAGAGTGCATGGACTTTTTCCTACTTCAGGGTGCAGATTCCAGCAGATTTGATGACAGTGCAGGGCAGGTGAGCCTGGTGGGTGGGAGGGCACTGCTTTGCAGTTCCATGCTGGAGTCCTCCAGGTAACCCCTACCTTAGCTAGCTGAGTACAGGTAACTTTGATGTGTAAAATGTAAATGCAGGGGTTGAAATTTTGCTGCAGAGACAGACTGTTGTAGTGTGTTGGCACAAAAAAAAAATTATGCCTTGGTGCAAGGATCTATTTTTTCCACTTTTTTTGCCTCTCCAGTGTTCTTATGACTCTTACAGCTCTAAATCTGTTTCTCATCTTTGGATGCAATATTGGAAGCAATAAATAAGCCTGCTTTAGCACGCTGTTAAAGTCAGGAGTGATTATTAGGCGCTGAATCAGGCTCTAAGGGGCGGACTGGTTCATACTCATGTAAATCAAACGCCTCCTTGCACAGCAGCCAGGACTGCAGCTGCACCCTCCTCCTATCAAACTTGCATCACACTCATGTCTGATGTTACACTCGACTGCACTTGTAAAGAAGGTTTCTTGGCTGGGGATTGATTTTGCTCTCACTGATTTCAGCAGGCAGCAAAAGCACATCTCTGTTATTACCTGATATGCAAGCAGGAGTCCTGAGCTCCCAAACTGGCCCAGCTCCACCCTGGAGGGAACTCCTTTAAACACTGGGATCTCTCCTTTGATACCTCATGAATTTATATTGATATTTTGCTATTTCATGGGTCAGGAAAGAGATTACAGCTCTTCATCAAACCTTTTTCCCTTGATGGCAGCAGACCCAGGTGACCACGCCATCCCCCCTTCATCTCCTGCCACTGTTAGTGTGAGCTAACAGCAAACAGGGTGAAACACTTCCAGGGAAGCAGCCAGCCTTTCCTGCAGGCAGCAGATGTTTCCCCCCACCCAGAAGCCTCCTCAGCCCCAACACCACCTCCTGCACACATCCCAGAGGACCTGGGCTAATGACTCGTGCCCAGGTGCTGTGGGCAGGGAGCCCACGCCTGCTCTGTGCTGTCCCCCGAGCTGCTTGGCATCTCTTGAAGGATTTATAAACTGCCTGTGACACGTTCACTGCGGGTATCAGCTTCCACAGGAGCCATATGCCACTTTAGAGGACAAAATACAATCTTCAGGGGAAAAATCCCAAGCAACTTCGTGCACTCCCTAATCATTCATATTCTTCCAAGTCATCCATTTATTGCATCCCATTCATCTCAGTTTTTAATGACTCAGCAGGTGATTTCTTGCTTACACTGAATCAGTCCCAATGCTATTATCTCTCTGCCATAGATTTCTTCATTTTGCTGCAAGATTTCTACTTTTTTTTCCCCCCACTGTACAGCTTGTTCCAGAGTGCCAACATTATTGAGTAAACACAGCAAAAGTAGTAAGGTAATGAAAGCATATGATTTGTATTTCCTGATGAAATCTGTAAAGACTTTCCCCCTTCCCAATAATATTTAGCATTAAATCAATAGTAGAACTTACAAGCTTTTCATCAGGTGATCATTTAAAAAGTCACAGGACCAATTAAAAACATTCTGTATCTCTGCCAAGGACTGCAACGAGATTAATGTTGCAAATTAACTCATAACTGACATGCAAAATAATCCCATTTGCTGAAACATGCCCAATAATAGTTAATCTTCCCTTCCACATTATGGTTTTTTGACTTTTATATGGTATTATTGTGGCAAATAACATCTATACATAACTTCTGCATTCCACAGCTGAGCACAGTTTATGAGCAGATTTAGCATTTTTTCAATTCCATTGCATACATGGAGATATTTCCTAACGAACAGAGGTAAGGGATTAAAAGTGATCAGGAAGTGTACTGCAAACAGGAGAGGAGCAGCCCCAGGCAATGCTTGCTGGCTGGGATGGGTCTCCTTTATTTTCCTCTGGGTCTCCTCTATTTATATTTTCCTCAATTTGTGAGTGAGCCTGGACTTACTGATCAAATACTGGGAAAGTCCACATCCAAGTACCAAGCTCATATTACTGCAGCCAGGGATAAATCCATCCGGGTTTGTCCGTTTAACTTCTCTTGGTAACACACACTGAATTTTCCTTGGAGAGTTTGGCTTCAGAGGATTAGCAGCACTCCTTCTGTCATGGCTGATAAACACCATATGGGTCAAGTGTAATCCACAGGCTGCTTTAGGAGTGGAGAAGCCTCCCAGAAGTGAGATAAATCCACCTCCCAGTCCTGTGAACTGGGCTTGTCCTTAGGGCACTGCTTCAGTGCGAGGGAGATAAAAGCAAGAATGGGATGAGTGAGTTGTTCTGAGTAACACTGAGCTGGTTTCCTGGCAGCTGAGGAACTTCACCCAGCTCACACCAAGTGTAAACCTGACATTTTTAGCCCACTTTTAAAAAGCATCCCTATGGATCAGCAATACAGAGGATGCTGCTATTGTGGGATTGGCCCCAGGACCAGAGTGGAGCCTTTGGTAAGCAATTCTTGTGAGAACAGCATGGTCCTGCACACATGGAAAAGTTTCAGGAATGAGAAACACACCCAGAGATCAGCCAGCTGACCGTGTACAGAATGCTGTGCTCACCATCAGGCACAGACAGGATGAGGGAGGAAGTTCCTAGGAATGGGGGCAATGGGAATATCCTGACCCACCCCTCATGTCAGAGACCTGCTTTTACATGATTAGCCCTGCTGGAGCCTGAAGCATGCAAGAGAGCAGCAGAAACTGGCTTTGAATTATCACATGAACAAGGACATATTTATAATTACATAAATTCCAAACAGTAGAGCTTAGCACTCAGAAACCCTTTGTATGTTTTCCAAGTGCTTTCCATTCACCGGGAAATTATTGCAATAATATGCAGGAAATCAGGAAGGTGGCTTGGATAATTTTCAATTAGCTGCTTGAAAATGCTTTGAAGATAAATCTAGCCAGATTTTCTGAGTCTATTTACTTGTTCCAGCTTATCTGTGCACATACAATTGGCTGCAGCTGCCTCAGACCATCTTTAAAAACTTGCAGTGCCAACGTGTGGAGCAGATTTAACCCGGACACTGCTTTTTGCCATAGCACAGATTAACCAGACAAAAGGGTCTTTTATGCTGTAATTCCTAACTCCCCCTCCCTAATGTCACTCTTGCTTTAATGTCTTTTTCCTACCCATACATTTGGCCCATGCTGGGAAGTTTCCATGCTGGCACAGAGCTGTGCCCTCCATCTCTGTCACTGCCCATGGAGCTGGGTGTTTTCAGACCCACCACCAGCATTTTCTCAGCCCCTAGCCCTATTTTCCATTTGGATTCTTACATCCCATTAAAGGAAGTTCTATATTCAGCCCCCTCTTTCTGCATGAGCTGCTGGTCAGCTCTTCCCAAGGATTACCAGTTAGTTCCCACAGCTGTGCCTTCTTTGCTTCCAAGCAGAAGATGCAGACTCAGGCAAATCCTTTATGATGCAAGGAATTAAACAAAATGAGCAAAACCCAAATAAAGAATGAGAGACATGTGATTCTCTGGTGCTTCTAAAGATAGAATAACTGAAATGAAAAAAATGCAACATCCTGTGTGACACAACTCAAGGATGCTGTGTTCAGAACAGATGTATTTCAATAATGTTGACATCTACCATGGTTTACAGGCACTTAACACTTTTTCACTTTTTCATCCTTATGGTTTGATCAATATGAAGGTAGAAGAAAAAGGAAAACCAGATGGAATGTTAGCATGAAATCACCTAGACCTTCACTTTTTCCTGAGACACAATTCCCTTCCAACCCCTCTTCCCTGCACCATGGGGACTTTCTGGAGAAAACCACACACCACAAGGTCACTTTGCTCCATCAGCTTGAGCTTTCTAAGACATTTCTCCAGCTCAGCCTTGTGTTGGGTGGGCTGGATGCCCACTCATGCATGTCCAACTAGACAACAAAGAGTTCAGAGGAGCACATTAGAAGAGCTAAAATCATCACGGAAAAAGAAACTCGCTGTTCATCAGCATCTCCTGCAACACTCAGCACTGCAGTGAGCACAGGACAACACAAGATGGGCAGGTGGAAACACAGAGCCAGGTGGGAGTATGAGAGACACACACCAAAGATTCAGCTGAGGGAAGGGTATTTCCCCACAAACCCACTCATTTTTTCTACATCAGCAAGTAACAGCTTCCCCAAACAGCCCTGGGAGCACGAGCTCACCGGTGCACAGTGCTCAGCCTGAATCTTGTTTAACATCCAGGGATGCTCCTTAATCCTCTTAGGTATTAGTCTTGAGATTCCTGCCAAGCAGGGGAGCAGCAGAGCCTCCCAGACAACACTTCAATGAACTCACTGCTTGAAATGTGCAATACTTCAAGATGCAGTGGAACTCCAGCTGTTCTGCTTTGGTTAACCTCAGATCAGCACCTTGGAGGTCACTGTGGTGTGCAAAATGCAAAGTTAAATCACCTCCAATTCTGTGTCTCAGGTGACTCCCTAGGAAGCCATTCTGCACTAGGACTGCAGTTTTTTGTCTATAATGACTTGTTTAAAGCTAAGTACCTAATCTGAGTTAGACATTCCTGTTGTGTCTCTGTTGCCAGCTGCAAGGAGATCATCACATTCTGTACCTCAAGTCACAGAATCACAGAAGGGTTTGGGTGTGAAGGGACCTCAGGACCTCAGTTCCTGCCCATGGGCAGGGACACCTTCCACTGTCCCAGGCTGCTCCAAGCCCTATCCAACCTGCCCTTGGACACTTCCAGGGATGGGGAAGCCACAGTTTCTCTGGGTAACCTGTACCAGGGGCCTCACCACCCTCACAGGAAGAATTCCCTCCTAATACCTAACCCCTAAAACTACTTTCTTTCCTTTTGAAGCTATTCCCACTTGTCCTATCACTCCATGCCCCTGTAAAAATTCCTTGTAGCTTCTTTTAGGCACTGGAAGGGGCTCTAAAATCTTTCCAGAGCCATATTTTCCCCAGGCTGAACAACCCCAGCTGTCAGAGCCTGTCAGAAGTACTCCACCCTCAGTCTTCTCCCCTGTCTCATCAAGGAATGTTTTATGTTGCTAAATCACCCATTATTGCAGATATGATCTGGAGAAGGAACAGGTACATAATCATATTTCTGTTGGATTAGTCGAGGATATTACTCTGAGCTTATTCTGGCCTCATGTTGGCTACCACAACAGAAACAATATTTGATCTAGCACAAAGCCAGATGGTGCAAAATTAACCCATTCAGCACAAATCTGATGTGGCACAGGGAATTTGGTCCAGCACTGGCACAGACTCACATGGCTGTAAGGTTCCTGACATGGCATCTGCAGCCTCCAAGTTTCCTGATAGCAAGTATTCCTCATCCACCCCGTAAAGATGAGCTAAACAGGCATCACTCTTCATTTTATTTCATACTTTTAGATAAACAGAATGTCAGCTTGCAGATAATTTGTGTTTACTCATGCAATACCCTAGATCTTGACAGGCTGTGGTATATTAGGGGATTTCTCTGAAGAGGGCAGATCCCTATTTGTGTCATTGAGAGGAAATGATGAACACTTTCAAAGGGATGACTCCTCTTCATTCTCTGACTCAAAACCCCAGACTAGTACCACAACTAAAAATTAAAGCAGCTATGGGGTGAAGGGCAGGAACTCAAAGGGGAATTGGGGCAGAGCACAAGACCAGCACAGGGACAGTGTGCAGGGCTGCTGACCACTGCCACCAAGGAGCCAACCTGGCATGGTACTCCTCTTAGAAACCTCCTATTTGTTCCAATGGCAACCCCTTGTACTGCAAGTTCCATCAGAGGGTGCAGCAACACCTCGTGCACAAAGTGCTGAAAATCTCAAGCATGGCCACAAACAAAGGGGCTGTAAATGGGCAGGTGCATCCTGGTTGTGCTGTCTGTGGCTGCTGGCTTCTCCCATGGCTGGATGCCTCTAAATAAATAAATAAAAATCTCCCCTGATCAGAAGAGGTGAGACTCCACTGACTACTTTGAGAGGTGGAAAAAAGCTGAGTAATATCCTTCAGCATCAAGAGGCCTCTCTGAGAACACCAGCTCAGTATGAAACAGCAATTCCACACACACACTACCATATCCACACTAAGGGACAGAGAAAGAGGTGTCCAGAGGTGAGTGCACACTCCCTGCAAGCAGCACAGGCTCTGCAGGCTGCTCTGACTCTGTTCAACCAGGTCAGCAACTCATTCCAACTGCCAGGGAGCAAATTGGTGCCAGATTGGTGTTTCTTCCTGAGATAAAAGGATGAACAGGGATAAAATGTTCCCACTGTCAGCCCCAAACACCCGCTGGACTCAGAGGGGTTTGCTGTCCATGAGAAGTGGGGAGACACACTGTGCCTTGTGCCTTCTCTTTGTCATGCACCAGGAATCACAGCAGCTGTGAGGATGGATTTAGGAAATCTGGAAACTGCCTTCAAGGGATTCCCACTTCCACACAGCAGCATAGTGTGGTTTCCATTTCTGGCTCAGGAACTTTTCTGCTTTCCTTGGTGAGGACCTGCTCACATCCCACAGTCCCCACAGGACAAATGGACACAGCAGAATAACCTTGTCCTTGTGACTCAAGGAGGCCACTGAGCACTGAGTTTCACCTGTGTTCCTGTAGAAATGATGCTCCTGATCCTGCCATTGCTGCTCAGCCAGGGTGGTGTTTGTTCACACAAGGCATCCAAGCAGGGCTCCCAAGATTGCTCAAAGAAAGCAACACGGAATTCAAAGGAACAAAACTGGGTTGGTTCATGGTAGTAGGCAAACTCTTTCTATTGTCTCTTGAAAAAAGGCAGCATTTCAAAATTTAAATTATTTAAAAACAAGAATATTTGAGACAAGTAATCAGTGTATCACAGCCTGGTTACCTATTTTTCACTCCTTTTAATGCAGTCTCTCTGAATTAAACTCTTTTTGAGGTTTACTGCCAAATAAGAGGAGAATATGCAACCCTAAAGGGATCACAGCTTACTCAGGGTTATATGGGGACTCCAGAAAAGGCTGATTCTGCTATAACCAAGACCCACATCTGGCTCAAAGATCTGAATCCTCAGTGACTGAATTCACTCCAGTAACCCAAGGAGAGCATAAAGCAGCTCTGAAAGCACTTTGAGGAAATCCTTTTTTGCTGGGAATTCTTATGCCAACATAAAGCTCCACAGCATGTGCCCTGGGCAAACCCTTCCAGCCCAGGCAAGGCAGAGCAGCCTCATCACTGTTCTGGCTGAGATTCTGTTTCCTACAGAGCTTTTAAAGCAAAAGAATATTGAATTAAAATTTCAAATCTGATTTATTCGGAATATGGCAAGCTAAAAAGATTGATGCAGTTTTTCAAGGAGAGGCTAAGAGAGAAAATGTTTAAAAGAGCTCAAGTCCTTCAGATATTTTGGGGACTTTTTATTTCTGTGTCATGGGTTGTTACCATTTATCAAAACTCTAGAATCTAAATATATTTTTTTTATCTCTTAATGTCATCTAGAAAAACAAACTCCTATCACAGAGGATATCCCAAACACTTGAACTGACAAATATGAAGCTATAAACATGACAAAAAGTACTTTTTCTTGCATTTTTTTTCAGCCAGAATATTGCAAATCAAAATATTTTTTAGAGAAATAAGTGCTTGATCTTGCTTTTTCAATATGAAAATGACTCCCTAACTCCATCAAATCCTCAGCCACAGCTAAACAAAGTTTGTCAGCTTCATTTTTTTCCTTAAAGTCACCAAGCCAAGCTCTTGACTGAATTGATGCCATACAGCAATAAGCCATTAACAACAGCAATTAAATTCAGTTAGATGCCAGTGAAACAGCACAGGAGAAGAAAGGGGACTTCACTGCTCCAGGAATTTCGAAAGCTGCTGGAAAGGCTCAGCACTGTGCTGAACAAGGTGAACCAGAATAAACAGAGTATTTCCCAGCACTAACATATGCCCACTGCTCAAGCTCATTTACAACCTAGAGGTGGAATTACACTATTTTTGTCAGCAGCAACACTGTAGAACCTGAAGAGAGATTTGAGGTTAGAACAACACTGCTCTGCTAATATTAAACACTTCACTGCCTCATCACATGCTCTCCTCTGTACTAGACAGCTCTGACACAAAATCCACTGAAGTTAGTGGCACTCTCTGAGTGCTTGTCTACAATCACTTATCCCATCCACTGGAGTGGGCTGGATGCTTTTGTCTGGGATCCATAAAGCAGATGAAGTCTGTGACCTCTCTGGAGCGTTTCCCCGCGTGCAGGAGCTCTTTGTTCTCCGGCCGCTCCGTCCAGCGCCCGCGCTCGCACGCCAGGAGGTCACTCAAGGCCAGGATGGAACAAAACTAATTCTGTGGTGGGGAGGTCTAGCAATAAATCAGTTCTGAAAAGGGAGGGTGGCTGCAGGAGAGGAGATCCCAGAGCTAGAGGGTTGGGATGGCTGGGGACAGGTGCAGGGAGAGCCACGCTGCCACCGGCCCTGGGGACAAAGCCCTGATCCTGCTGTGGAGTGCTCTGGGCTGCTACAGCTCCCAAATTCTGCTTCTCTGCACAAGGATAAGCCCCTCACCAGACAAAGACAATGCAGTTTTTAACTGTGCCCCTTCAGGGCAGCCAGAGAAACCCAGGCCCATGAATTTCATGCTGCTCACACCTGTAACAGCCTGTGTGTGCTTGGTAACTCTTACATGTTGCCTTAACACAGCAACTTCAATTCACTAAGCATAAAATCCAAAGGGGGAACATTTTCCCTGAAATCATACCCAGCATCTCACTGACCCACCAGCAAAAAGCCAACTCTGTTCCGTGGGTGCAGGGTCTTGCAAAACTTTTCCACCATTCACTGTGATTATGCAAGATAGAAATGTCCCAGGCTCTGAATAATCAACTTACAGGCAGCACCTCATGGAACCATGTGAGGAAGACAAAAATCCCAAATGGTAAAGCAGAATGTATGGCATCCTGCGTATGAGCACCTTCATCTGTGCAAAGGCAGGGTTCTGGGCTTGGTACACACAGTTAAAATAAAGAAAAAACAAAACAAGTGCTCAGTGATGCTTTTTGGGGTGGACTGAGCAAAATGAGCAGCATAAACCAGAGCCACGATTCCCTGCTACTGCAGGGTGTAAAGTCCCAAATGGGAGGGCAGGATCCTCCCCAGCACGCTCTGTACTGCAAAGACACGCACAAAAAAAAGATTAAAACTGCCTGGAGGAGTTTGCAGTCATGAGGCACGGAGCAGCTGGATGCTGATCTCCCTAAGCCGGTGGGTATTTCTTTTGTTCGAGCCTGATCCCATCTTCCCCCTTCGAATCTCTAATCTCTGTAAAGACTTGGAGCGAGTACTTGCTCAGGTAGCTCCTGGTGCCACTGGCCAAGAATACCCAACCCTCGCAGGACTCGCTGCTTCCCAGTCTCATCTCTCATCCCAGGGTCACAATTCACGTTTCTGCCACTGCCATAGAGAGGGTCTGCCCTATGGGCAGGAGAATTTAAGGGAACATCAGCGGAGTTGCCACTTCCCAGCGCTTCAGGTGGCACTTGCGACACCGGACCACGCTCATACCCCGGCTCTGATGGAGTCCTGCTGGGCAGGGGGCTCAGATCTGTCCCCCCAGCCCGCCCAGTGCACAGAGCCGCTGCTTCAGTTTCCGATCACTTCTGACAGTTTGCGAGCCAGACCTCTTTGCATATAAATAGCTGCATTTTTTTTTTCCTTTTCATTATTTGAGTAAGCCGCTCCCCCCGCAGTTTCATGCTTTCTCACGTTCACAAGAGCTCTGACACACTTTTCTCAAGATCTCCTTTGTGTTCATTCCTGCCTCAAATGCTATTTTAAAGTGTGTTTTTACAACCAAGTGGCACTACAGAAAGTAGTAGGAGCCCAGAAAGAAAGAAAGGAAGGAAGAGAAAGAAAGAAAGAAAGAAAGAAAGAAAGAAAGAAAGAAAGAAAGAAAGAAAGAAAGAAAGAAAGAAAGAAAGAAAGAAAGAAAGAAAGAAAGAAAGAAAGAAACAAGTGCCAGACAAGGATAACTTTAGGTTTGTAGTGTGTTGGTGCGTTGCCTGGTAAAATCAAACAGCCAATAAAATGGTAATGCAACAAAATCATATGATTAAGGTCCACTTGTGCTTTTAAGGCTCGCAGAGCTGAAAAACATGGTTTTATTATAGCAGCTTATGATTTGTATCATTTGAAGAAATGGGTTATAAAATAATATAGAGCAAGTAACTAAAGTGCTCCGATTCCACCCAGCATCCTGCCCGCTACTAACTTCAGTTCTGCTCCTGTGGAACAGGCATTAATTTATCATTAACGTAACATTTTTTCTTATTGTAAAGATTGTAAAGATCCTGTCATGCCACTTCACTACCTTACTCTACTTTCTGTCTTTTCTCAGCATCATTTAAATTTTCCACAGAAAGACACCGTCACGCTACGAGGGAAACCCCAAACTGCAGTGATTCACAGCTCGAGGCAGCAACGCAGCCTTGCAGCATCCTCGCAAAGCGGAAAACCTCAGTGACTCGGGCCATTTCTCTGACTGTCCCCCGGTGACATCCCCCGGGCTGTTCCCGGCACGGAGCCCGCGCTGTGGCCACCCAAAGCCCCGCGGACCGGCCCGAGCCCCCCGTGAGCTCCGCATCCCCCGCGCCATCCCCGCGCCCCCGGGGCTCCCCCGCAGGCACCGCCCGCCGGCTCCTGCCGAGCCATGCCGGCATCCCCGGTGCCGCATCCTCCCCGCACCCCCGGTGCCATGCCCGGTACCCGGTGTGATGCCCGGTACCCGGTGCCCGGTGCCCGGTACCTGCCGCCGCCGCTGCCCGCGCTCCGCCGGCTCCGCTCCGCGCTCCCGCACGGCCGGGGCCGCGCTCCGGGCAGCGCTCTGACGGACGGGAAGCTCCTCCAATCGCCGGGGAACGCCACCGCTCTCGGGCCAATGGGGGGGGAACTGAGACCGGGGAGAAAGAGGGGGAAAGGCAGAGGAGGAGAGCGAGGGAGGGACGGGAGGGATGCAGGGATGGGAGCTGGGCAGAGGCAGAGGAAGGGCAGGGGCAGGGTGATGTGTCTGGGGGGAAGAAGAGGAGGAGAGGGATGGGGGATGAGAAGAAGGGGTGAGGAGAGAGCAGCGGTAGGGTAAGGGTTTAGGCATCACATCAAACCCTCCCTCTTTCCCGGCCCCTGCGCACCTGCAGCCTCGCAGCCCCCGGGTTCGGGCTGCCCTCCCTGGTCCGGGGCTGTCTCAGCCCCCCTGCACGCCCAGGCTCATGGAGAAGTTCTGCGACACATCCCTGCGGAAAGCGGTGCTGGCGGAGCTGCATCCGCGTGTGTGGCGGCAGAGAGCAGTGACAGGACTCTGGTCCTTCCCCCAGCTATTGTAGGGCTGAGCTGGCGTAAAAGCGAAAGTGCAGGGCATTACTGAACCCAAACACGGCTATCGTGGCACTATCTGCATGGTTCGATACCGTGCCAGGCACTGTCAGGCTGGGCACGGCTGAGTTCGTGGTTGCAGAGGATGCACAATCCCTCCGGAGTTGAGGGAGCTGAGCAGGAAAACTGTGGGACACCCTAAACCCCTGCATTTGCATTAACATATTCGTTTGGGCGTTTTTCTTTGTTTTTTGGGGACTTGCTGTCACTGTGGTTGGTTTGAGGCACAGAGGTGTCTCTTGAGAGTTTCACAGAAGAGTCTCCGGATCAGAACCCACACCTGAGCACTGCACACCCTGCAGCACATGAACCACCTGGGCAGGAAGAGTCCCAGCAGGTGTGATGTGCAGGTGTGAGGCTCTGACCATGCAGCTCCCCATGCCCACCCCTGCAGCCTTTGCACCTCCTTTTGATTTCCTTCCAAGAGCTGTTCCACATCACTTAGGGACTTGGCTCGTTTCTGCACGCTTGCAGATAAATAATTCAGACCCTGCGTGTTTAGCTCCCGAAGTGCAATCAGCACTCCATTTCCCGGAGTGCGCAGGATAACCTGGGTAATGGAAAAGCCCAGCTAACACTGCACGAGGCAGAGAGGAGGGCAAAGACGTGAGCAGACATCTGACATGCAGCTGCCATGCCGAGCCCTGCCCTGCCCTCTCTGTGCCCTGCAGGGACAGCAGCGTGGCACCTTTCCCACAGCTGCTGCCAGAGCTCAGGGACACACGGGGAACCAAGGGCTGGGGCAGAGGCTGAGGTAGAAGCAGACCCAGCAACTCATCAAAGATCATCTTGGGCTGTGGTGATGTGCTGTTCACATCACTGCCTCCTCCTCATCCTCCTCATCCTCCAAGATGGAGCTGCAAGGTGCTGCCTTTTTGTGCCATCCTTGCTCCCCTTAGAGCTGGAGGTAGATGGGGCCCTTGTGGGGTTTGGTTAAATTGGGAGCTGTTGAATCTGCTTTTAAAGTAAAATGAAGTGTAGGAGAGCCTGTTTTTTACAACAGGCTGTGGCCAGGAAAACCAGGAAACATTTGCTCTGTGTATACAAACTGATATTGCTTTATTATATACAAATAATTTCCTGCACAACAAAGCCGGGGTATTGTGTTGGCTGGTGCTGTGCAGTCACTGATGAATAGGGTCCTGTTTCAAACCCTTTTTATTCTACATAAACAAGGTGGAAAGGACAACAGATGTGCAAAGGTGAAGCAGTACATCAAAGGCATCCGAGCTGGGGAACCCCCCACATTTCCTGTTCCACGGTGCAGAGGTGAGGAATCGTTGGTTCTGGCTGCAGGGGGATGCATCCTGCTCCTCAGCTCAGCTCAGCTCAGCTCAGCTCAGCTCAGCTCAGCTCACTTCTCCACATGTATTTTGGTCCATTCTGCCTTGGCTGAAGTTGTCCTAAGAGGTGTAGAGTAATTTTTAACGTAGTTTTTAGTGATTTTTTGTTGTTGTTGCTCAGCATCTCAAAGTAGGTTGCCTCTTGGGTAAGGAAGATGTAAAGATAAGGAGCTTGTGCTGTGGATTTGCTGAGTTAATAGCAACTGTGATAAGGTAACCAGGGGGAAGGTGTGGCAAGGCAGGACAGAGGTCGCCTGGAAGGAGTCTGTCTCCTACTAAAGTCTTTAAGAGATGCTGGGCAGGCACTGCAAATCAGCCTGGCCATCTCTGCCGATTCACTTGTAAATAAAAAGGAGTCTGTCTCAGGGGCATCTTTGTTTAAACTCCAGTTTTTCAAACCCTGGGGCTCAGCATGAACCAGTGCACAGCTTGCTGTGTGAGTGGCAGAAGGCTCATGCCAAAGACCTGTTATCCCCAAGATCCCAGGTAGCTGTTCTAAGGGACAAGGAGAAGCTGGAATTTGTTTCCCAAAGCACAGAGGTTGTTTCTCAAAGCATGGGGCCCTGTCTGCCTCTGTCCATCCTCAGAGCTGAGAATTATCAGGGCAGAGACAATAATGAACAATGACAAGGAGACTGGTAACTCCATTAGAAGTATTATTACTAACATTATAATTATTATACTATTGTTATGTATGGATGTATTGTGACGTTATCTCCTCATGTTTGGGGCACACTGATAATTTTAGTTTGCCTGAATCCTTTATTTTATGGGGTCATGTTAGCATTTGCAGATATGCCTGCACCAGTTTTCATTCAATATTTCACTCAGGGATGGATTTATGATGTGCTGTACTCCTGTCAGAAGCTTTGAGAGTGTCAGCAGCTCTGGGCTGCCATTTTTTATAAATGTCCATAAATCATTAAAACTCTGGGTTTAATGAATGCAAATCCAGTGCATGGAAGGGAAGACACTGGCTGGATGCAGTCCTGGGTCTGGAATCGCTCTGTCATGAGCAGATGTTGAATGAGGTTTCTTCAAGTTCAGTCCTGTGGGCCCATGGGTCCTGAGATGATTGTGACAATCTTTTGGCTAAACCTGTGCACACATCAAATCTTGTTTTTCCAAGACCCACAATGCTGACAAGGCAAAAAAGGGAAGTTGTTTATTCATCATGTGAAGTCCAGGCCTGGGAGCATTTACATTTTTAATATAGTTAAGTGTGCACGTATTTACAAGATTAGATTAACAAAGCAACAAACAATTTATTTAAAGCCATAATGTCTCGTATGGATTTCTGGTGCCCAAATGATCATTTCCTAATATTGCTGTTATAAATACTTCCATGATTCACATCTCCTGTTGCAGAACAAGCAGCAAATCTCCAGGAAGTAAGAACAGACCTGGATTTCTTTTTCCAAAAGCGGAATTTTTTAGATTTTATTATAAGTCTAACTTCAGCCAGAAATTAATTTACAGGAAACATATAATAAATAGCAAATAAATATGGGATTTTTCAAGAGTGCTGGTGCTGGCTTGCAGTGAGGAAAGCACTTCTGAAAATCCCTCCTGGGATTTTTACCAGACTTTGTGTTATCCTGTTGTGACACACTTTTGTTTTTGCAAACAGGACCATCCAAATGTGTCCTGCTCAGTTCTGTGAGCTGCCTTCATTATTACAAGAGCAAAGGTTCCTGTAAATGAGAGGGTGAGGTAGAAGGTTTAGAGTGGCTGCTGATTAAACAAGAGCAACTGGCAGCAGAGACATCGCAGAGACGGAAGTGTAACCGTGTTTAAGGAGGAATTACACAGATTCATGGGTGACATATGCTGTGGTGGCTGTTAAACCCCATCATCTCTGTGCAGACCTCGAGCTCAGGGTGTCCCTGAGGTGCTGGTTGTCACTGGCCAGGGGAGTGAGTGTCCTGCTCTCACCCTCTTTATAAAACAACAGCACTGCCCCTCCGGGCCTGGGGGTTGTTGGGAAGCTGTATTAGAAAATTTGTTGCTCAGCATGTGCAAAGTATGATGTGTTAATTTTAAAGGAGATAAGGGAGAGCTGGAGATTCTCTCTGAAATATTCCTGAAAGGTCTGAGCTCTTCCTCCTCAGATCTTTCCCCTTAGGTAATGTGCAAACACCTCAGCCTTCCTTCCCTAAGACAGAAACAGAAGTGAGTGCTCCAGCTGAGTTTTATTTGAAGGAAATATAACATTACAATTTCAAGAATGATGGCAGAGTGCAAAGGTACCACCATGTGAAGGGAAAACACGCTGGAGGCGAGTGCAGCAGCTGTAGGTGTGGTCCTGCAGACCTGAGCAGTGCGTGGCACCTGGCAGCCCCCTGTCCCCACCAAGGACCTTTCAGCCACTGCAGTTAAAAGGGAAATTTTCACTGTGGTGATGATAAACACAATGCTTTTTGAATTGTTGCTTTTTGGCAGAAAGCAGTCCAGATTAGCAAAGCCACATCACTGGTGTGTTCTGAGTGCTGTTGCCATCAGCTCCCCTGGCCCCTCTCAGGTCTGGGCCCTCTGTTCTGGGCAGGCTGTCAGCAGCTCAAGGGCTCCTTCCTCTGTCCCAATGTACACAGGAGCTCCTCAGCTGCACGAGGGAGTGCTACAGGAGTGCAAACAGAAATTAGTAATAACAATATTTACAATCCAGATCATTGCATGCCTCGTGTTCAGCTCCAAAATTTAAATTCTTTGAGCGTAACCAACCTGTCAAGGTCTTGTTTAGGAGGAACTATAAATTATGGCCTGTCTCCTGAGATGAGAGCTGCACCTTACCTCCATGGGCTGCTAGACCCAAAGCTCCACTCCAGGATGGGGATCAGCCCCATAAAGAGTTGTGGGAATCCAGGATGAGGATCAGCCCCTTAAGGAGCAGTGGAATTCCAGGATGAGGATTAGCACCCTGGGGAGCAGTGGAATTCCAGGATGAGGATTAGCACCCTGGGGAGCAGTGGAATTCCAGGATGAGGATCATCCCCTTGGGGAGCTATGGGATTACAGGATGAGGATCACCCCCTTAAGGAGCTGTGGGATTCCAGGGTAAGGATCACCCCCTTGGGGAGCTGTGGAAATTCCCCACTTGGGGAGGCAGTGAGTGCAGAGATGTGCCCCAGCCCTACTTTTCCTCTGCTCAGTTCACTGGAAGGAAAAAACTATGAAAAATAATCAGAGAAAAACATATGAAATCAGAGCAAACACTTTGTGGCATTGTGACAGCTCAGAATTTTATCACTTTCTTGTACCAAGCAAATGGGAGTGTGGGGGAAATCCCCTGCACTCTGCTCTGTGCCTCTTACCCACTCTCTGTGCTGTTGGCACCGTGTCCAGTAGGAATATTTGTCCTTGTTTAGCAGCAGGACAAACTCCAGCACAGCAAGGAAGAGCAGCCTGAGCTCTCACAGGGCACCATGGAGGCGGCAGCATCTTGGAGAGGATCCTGGCAGTGCCTGCAGTGCGTGGGAAGTGTGGAGAGCACCAGCACAAGGGTTTGAGCTCTGCTTCCAGCTGATTTGCCACGGTCAACACAGTGTGTTTGTAGAGCAAGAGGAGATCTGCTCATTAGAGCAACACCCTTCCTCTTTAGGTGTGTTTCTAAAGTGTAATCACCATCAAACTGCCCATTTAACGCTGCTTCTCTCTTGCTGGGAAACTTGAGAAGGAGGTTATTTTCAGTCACCAAAGGTTCTACTTTTTCTTTTAATAAAGCTTGATGAAAAAGCATTATAACTAAGGCATGGACTTATAATTTCTTTATTTCATACTTGGTTTTTTTGGTTCCTGTTGAACTAACTCAATCTTTCAACTTTTTTTTTTTGTCATTGGCTTAAAATGCTGGCACAAGCATTGCTCCAGCTCTCAGCAATTTTCTCAGCCCAATGTCCCCTGCAGATTTTGGTGAATGCTGCCAGTGCAGTGCAGTGAGGTACAGAGGTTTATTGACAGTGTTATCATCTGCCCATGGGATCTGGGATGGTCAGGAGCAGCATGTGTTTGGGAAGAATATATTCCATCATGATCTGTAGCATGCTTAGTTGGCCGTATTGGAAAGATTTCCAGATAACTATCGATTTTCCAGCGCTGTAATTAGTTCAGAGATTATAAACATAGAAAATATCGCTCTAGAAATTGATTTCTTTAATTGTTCATAGCACCAGAATATGGTGTGACTGCAAAGCACATCACATGCTTCCTTGGAGAGGAAGACTTTGAACTTTGGAAAAATATTATCCCTGTAAACATGGAGAAGAAATCACGAGGCTAATTCTATCTCACAGAAGGCTGTGATCACTCTACTTCTGGCTGGTTTAAAAAATCCAAGTCTGGAATGTATTTTTTTAAATTTTATTTTTTCACCTCTAATTATCTACTGAAGGAAGATGTCTCTCTTTGCCTCTGGAGGGGATTTTTGGTCTTCCCCTGGGAGGTGAATGAGCTGGTCACTCCTTCGTGGTGACTCAGTGGCCTCATTGCACATCCAGGGTGGGGTGGATGCTACTTATGGAAAATAAGAGTAGATAGATCCAGTAAAAATGCAGGGTTTGTCTCCTAAAGAAGCTGTTATTTCTGTCTAGAAGGGTAATGTCACATATTTCCTGTAGTGGCAAAGCCAGGAGATCTCAATATAGGAAAACAAGGGTACTGCAGTCGGGGAAGTTACTGGAATTATTTCATCTCATTGCCCAACTCTGCCAGGCATTAAACAAATAAGATGAGTCACTTCTCTAAAGAACTTGCAAATTAAGAAGGTTGGGCAGAGGGTAAAATCCTCCAAAAAGATAATTTCCAATTCACAGGGATTGCATCTTCTGATGTAGTCACACAGGCAGTCGGAAAATTTGTCTACTGTGAGGTTTCTTGCAAAATCTGTGAAATCTCAGGAAGCAAGATGTTCCTTTTTAAAGCCTCAAACCCAACAATAATAAAAATGGTCCAACTGGACAATCTGATTGGGTTGAGAAACTGCTTCTGCAGCTATATAATTCCCAAATAAACCCAGTCTCAGCATAACCTTGGGAAGTCTCAGGAGCTGGGAAGTGCTGCAGTTAAAGTAAATTTACTGACACTAATGAAGCAGGGGCTGTTCCCTCCCTCACCCACAGCAGCTCTCGAGGTGAGCGGTGTCAGACCAAGGCATGAATTCTCCTCCTGCACATGCAATCATTGCAACAGCCCAGTTTTATTTTCTGCAGGAAAATGGTATCACTGGGAGCATCCTTACACAAAAATCCTATAGGAGAAAGAAAAAATCCTGTAGAAGGAAAGAAGGAGAAAATGCTGCTTTATTTATACTTACCTGTTGGGTATTGGACTAAAGTCACTTTCAGCCCCAACTATTCTGTGATTCTGTGACTTTTTAACCTCTCCAAACAATTTTTGGGGTCACCTGGATTCCTGAGAAGGAGAATTTGGTGTATGGATGAGAGGAGTGCTGTAAATGCTTCCTCTGTCTCCCTCTGCTCTAGGACAGGTGGATTTGAGGGAAAATAAGAACGGTTCCACCCCAAGAATATATCCAGTCTTTGTGTGAATGAATCCCCCTTCCATGAAGGCAGAGTGGGATCCAGGGGGTTCCTGGTATTCTGGGAAAGCACCAGGCAATCGTGCACTTTTGGGGTTAAGCAACAACTGGACATTTTGGGAGTTACCCGATCCCTCCCTGAGGTGGGAGGGTTTGCGGAATAACCTTCGGGCATCTCTCAGTTCTCTCCTCGGAATTCCTGCCGGGATAAGGAGGGGAGCAGCTGAGTTAGCCCAGTCTCACTCTCCCATCTAGTGGTAAAACAAGGAAAAATGATCCAGGCAGAAAAAAAAGAAACTTTCGCTTTCTGGAGCTTTTGGAGGGGTATCGTTGTGGGCTCAGTTAAAGCCATAATGCACAGGGTTGGGAATGTCACCGAGCTGATCCAGAGGGACACACAGAAAGTGCAGAGGTGCCTCTGAGTCCTTTCCCAGGTCCAGTGGAGTTTGGGATGCCCTATTCTGGGAAAGAGCCGTGAAGCGAAGAGGTTTGAGTGATAGAGACCAGGGGGAGCAAAAGTAAAAGCACAAAAGAACTTCTGAAACCACTCGTGGAGGTGGGAGGTGGAAAATTTTGCAGCCACCTCTTCCTAGAAATATCCCCTTATCGTCAAATAATGTGAGCCCCACAACTTTCTCAGAAAGGCGTCTGTGGTCCCCCCAAAAAGCAGGATGTGAGCACAACCTACAAAGGCGAGGTCAGGGACCTGCAGGAAATCTATTCTTGGAGGTGTGAGCTGGGGCTGCCCTGCTGAGCGTGGGGTGCAGAGTCTGAAACCTCTGCAGTGCAGCAGCCTCTCCTAGGAGGTGACTGGGGAGGCTGAAGCATGGAAAGGTGGGTTACTCTGGGCTGTAAAGATGTGTTTAAGGTTTCATGTCTCCCACAAAAATTTAAGAGGCTGAAGGTGATTCAGGCATGAGGAACTGGTGCAGAACCAGCTCAGTAAGGGCCAACCCCATGGGGATGTTTTTCCCCATGCTGGGGGGGTGCAGGGGCTCAGGTTCAGCAGCCCTGGATTCAGGAGGCTGAGATTCCCACTCCAGTGTCCACAGCTCGGTTCCAGAGACCTGAGATGCAGAATGGATGAACCCTTATAGAAGATTTATGTTCTCCTGTCAGATAGAAGGTTCGTGGTATTTCCTGGAAGACTGGATGATGTTTCACTTTCAGCAAATAAGGTCAAAATCACAAGGGGTAAAAGAAAAGTAATCTCTCATGGGTCAGCTGTTTGCCAACCCCAGAGGTGCAAGAATTGTCTCACATTTCTGTTCATATAAAAACACTTTCCTGGAGCAATGTGCTGCTAAACTTGGCTTTCCCGAGGGTGTCACCCACACAGTGTGCAGCACAAACAGCCTCAGCTGGAAAAGACAACTCAGAGGAGTACGGATTTACACCTACACTACCAGATTATAAAAAAGGAACTGGGCAGGTTTGGAGGGGTCAGGTAAAAAGGAAATCAGCAGGTGTTCCTCAAGCAGCATCCCCATGGTGCCAGAGGGGGATGCAGGCTGATGCAGCATCAGAGGCAGGGGTGATGGGGCCGGGCCACCTCGGGGATGCTCGAGGCCGTGCTGGTCCGTGCTGATGGGACAGGACTGGGCTGTGCAGGGTGCTGGGCACAGGCAGGGGATGCTGGCCCGGCTCAGCCACCGCATCCCTGGGATCGCGGTCGGGAGAGGGCAGCCTTAGCCACAGGCAGGTGAGGATCCGCGCCCCTCCGGCCCAGCCCGCCCGAGGAAGAGCTTAAAGGAGAGCCTTTCAGTGCCCAGTGTGGAAAAGGGGATTTTGTTCGATTTTGTTTGCCGGAGGTCAGGCACTGTCTCGGCTGCGTCCTCGAGGATGTCCCAGGACGTGATCCACGTGTCCGAGCTGGGGGATGAAAGCACACCTGCAGCAAGGCTCACCGTGACCTGCTGCTCCAAAATCCCCTCTCCACCAGACTGGCAGACATAAATCAGGTTTCCCTTCTTCACTGCAGATCACCAGGCTCATCCATTTGGCTGCAGCAGCACCACTTGTGCCTCAGCCTGGGGACCCACCTGGGACATCCTGGGCTTGCAGCTCCAGTGACTCACCTGAAATCCTTCCCTGGAAAGCGTGTTCCCTGCTACAGCACAAGGGGAAAAAAATAAAAAGGAAAAAGTTAATGAAAAGACAAGCTGGAAACGTGGAAGCCCAGTTAACGCTACTGCTGCGATGCTTCATTTGAGCTGCAAAGAGAAGATAAAGTTCTGCCTCACACCAGAGATGTCACTGGGGAAAATGATTCCTTCCTTCTCTAAATGGCATCACATTGTTTCTTCTTTGCAGCTTGCTGCCAGCTTGGTGTCACAGCCTGTTTTTCCAGGACAATAATCTGGTTAACTGGCAGTAGTGGTGCACTCCATCCAATGTCCTCGCCACTCTCCCCAGACAAGATCACTACAGAAGATATTCAAAAATAGATTCACCTAGTAAAGAAGAATAAATAAGAGTTGCTCTTCGCATGTGAATAGCTAATGAAGACCCACTTAGCAGTCTCGGCAGACTCATCAGCCTCGGCGGCTGAGCCTTGATTGTGTGCCTGCAGCTCCGTTCCTCTTCTCTGCTCATTAGACCCAGGTCAAACGAAACACACACAAACCGAGGCAGAAATGCCAAGAACCAATGGAGATGGTCATAGTGGTGACCCATTCCAGCTGGAAAATTACAGGTTAGGAATTTTTATTGCCTGTTACATGGAGTTTCATCCAGCAGCCAGGGGTAGGTCACTTCTAATCCCCAAGGATGAGATCCAGCCCATCACACTGTCCCACATCTCTCGTTTACCTGGACAGTCCTGCATGGGGAGCACATGGGGCACATTTTGGGGTTGTTCAGGATCCAGTGTGCTGGTACTGCCCTGGGTGCAAAGGCAGCAGATGAGGGTTGAAGGGGTGACACACTTCCAGAGCCGCTCTGGAAATGACTGCCACCCTCGTCAATCACTGCACCATTCTCCTCTGCCCAGAAAGATTCTTCCCTTTTAGCATGAAATGTTTCAACCAGCTGTAGAGTCCTGTGAAACTATAGTGAATAACATACATAAATACACGAGGAGCTCTATAAATACAGGGAGTCCTCTAACAGGATTTTCTACTTAAACACCTTAGGACACTGATTTCTCCTTTTCTTGAAACCAAACCTGGTTGACTCAGGCACTGCAAACTGAAGTTAGTTTTAACAATATATTTGCTAATAACCTGGGAAAGAAGAAAGGGAACAAAGTAAGAAAGAGCAAGGCAGCCTGCTCCTGCCTCACCCTGTCTTGATTGTCTGTCACTGAATTGTGACAGCAGTGCATAAGATGGGAGAGGAATGCAGAGGTGTGAAGCACCATTGCCAGAGGATTCTGCTGCAGTCTGGATTATGTTGGTGTAAAATCTGCTCTGTTCTACTTGTCTGTGCTCTGAGACCTCCCTGACAGTGATTACTCACAGAACATTCCATCTTCACTCCTCTCCGTTCCTAACCTAACAAACCATCCTTTTCTCACCAGTTCTGGGTCAGAGGAAAATGTTGTTATTAGGTTACCTCTATTTTATGGTCTCTTAATTATTTCCACCTCTGTGATTACACTAATTAGCTAACTGGTTTCTAATGGCTGTACAGTAGTTTGCATTACACTTTCATTAATCACAGCCTTAGCCAGCCTAGTTAAGAATCCCTGATTTTTTTGCGTTATGATTTGAAATTAAATGCAAAAGTTACAGTAATATCACGATTATAAGCCGCACTTCCGGGTGCCAGCAACTTTTCATTCTTTGTCCATACATAAGCCACACCTGATTGATTATAAAACACACATTACAATCCAGAGTGTGATAAAAGGTATCTATTCTATCACCATCTGTTGAGGGTGGGGGCAGTGATCCTTATCTCCACGGCAGATATTCTGCTAATGGGCCATCCATTGAAACCAGGCAGGGCATTGTTCTTTATCTTTTCACACCCCATCCTTCCTCCAGCCAGTCATTTTCTGCTCATGGCCATTGAGTCCCACTGTGGGACTGATAAAATTACTGCATCCCATTGGGAGTTGCTCCAGCCAGGGGGAAGAGCCCAACATTTCTTACCAAGATAAAAACAGAGGTTTTGGGACACTAAGGGAGCCCCTTTCTCCACTGGACTCCAGAGGAAAACCGGATTTCTCCACATCCCCACTGGAGCTCCGGAGGGAAACTGCACCTTGTCCAGGAGCACTGCTCCAACTGAGCCACATCTGTCACTGCAGGAGGATGCAGCCACCATGGGATGGGACTGCTGCCAACACCCTGCCTGACGGGTGTCAGGCTGTACTCTGACTGTGTCAGGGTTTGGGGTTTGTTTCTTTGTAGTACTGTATTTCTATTTTAATTTCCCTAGTAAAGAACTGTTATTCCTAATTCCCATATTTTTGCCTGAAAACCCCTTGATTTCAAAATTATAATAACTTGGAGGGAGGGGGTTTACATTCTCCATTTCAAAGAGAAACTCCTGCCTTTCTCAGCAGACACCTGTCCTCCAAACTAAAACAGCAACTTTTCGTTCTTTGTCCATATATCAGCCACACCTGATTATAAGCCACACTTTGGGTTTGGACCAAAATTTTAGTCAAAATGGTGCAGCTTATAATGGTGAAATTACTGTAATCTGAAGGGGAGAAAGGAGTCAATAGGAATAGACACTACCTTCTCCAGCAGTTTGGCAAAGAGCCTCTTTGGTATTTTTAGAAATGTTATGATTCACAAGAATCCACCAACAATTTACTTAGTGTCTATAAAAAATAAGAAATAAAAGGTAAGTCTGAAGTTTTCAATCACAACTGTTAAAGGCTCCTTCTCACTTTCTTTGATTTGAGGCAGTTGACTGACACATTGAAATGGGATCAAAAATAAAACAACTGACAACACATCTCCTCCATCCTGATGGCTGTGACCGAGCACTCGCTGCAGCTACACCCAGGACAAAACAGAAATGGAAATCAAAGAGGAGGTTGAGTTTTCACTGCTGGAAAAACATTACTCTGACAGCTCTCAAGACCTTCCTATAAATCCTTGCCTAGGGAGATTATTTGATGTGCTAAAGGACTTTGTAAAATAGTCAAAATTAAGAACAAAGCATCTCCCACTGGATAGCTTAAATACCTGCACAGGGGAATGTTCAACATTGGCTATGACGGAAAGTCAGAATAACAATAAAAATAATAATAAAATAATGTTTTTATTTTTATTATCGCTATTGACACCTATGTAACAGAAGAAGTTGAAAAGGCTGTACAAACACCAGTAAATTAATTCTGCCAACCTGCTGCATATCAGGCACCCAGTTCAGTGAGGTGCTTTACTGCAGGACAGTTTTAGTGAGCACTAAGTAAAATGCTTTTAGGAGGTGGGATAAGGGTGACGATGCTCTCGCCTGCCAGGGTGTCTTTGACAAGGAGCAAGAGGCAGGGAACCTTCATTTCCTGGAAAGAAGAGTCTGAAGAGGCCCCCTGACAAACAAACCATTAAATGGGTGAAAAAGAAAGTAACAATAATACACAGCAAAATTTTGCTTCAGGGAAAAATTTCTGCTTGGTTTTAGCACAGATGTTGATATTGCACACTCAGAAATGGCTGTGTGGAAACACATTATTAGATGGTGCACAAAAGCAGAGAGCTGGATTTGCAAGGGAGGAGCTAAAGCATTTAAAAATTAAAAGACATTTTAAAAATGCCTCTTGAAAGGTATCTTCTCTCTGAAGGAGAAGTTATGAGCAGAGAGGCTGAGCTTCCCCAAATCACAGAATCTTGAAGTCAGAGCCTGTCAAGCAGTTTTCCAACACTGTGCTTCAAGAAAAGGGAGCTCTGATGGGAACTGTGCCTCTGCAGATCCCCTGAGGGCTCCTCTGTGTGTGGAAAGGCTGTGCCTGGCTCAGCTCTCAAAGCCAGTCTGGATGGGAACTCCTGCATCACCACACCTGTAAGTGTGTGTTCATGTGCTCAGGAGCACACCTGAGTGGGAGATCCTGCATCACCACACCTGTAAATGTGTGTTCATATGCTCAGGAGCCAGCCTGAGTGGGAGATCCTGCATCATCACACCTGTAAATGTGTGTTCATATGCTCAGGAGCCAGCCTGGGTGGGAGATCCTGCATCATCACACCTGTGAATGTGTGTTCATGTGCTCAGGAGCACACCTGGGTGGGAACTCCTGCATCACTCCACTGTAAATGTGTGTTCATGTGCTCAGGAGCACACCTGGGTGGGAACTCCAGCATCACTCCACTGTAAATGTGTGTTCATGTGCTCAGGAGCACACCTGCAGCAGGGATCTGCACCGTGCTAGACTCCCCAGGTTAAGCCTGTTCCAGATTCCCATCCTGCCTGATGCCTGTGCGTGAATTCCACACAGCTTATCCACACAGCACCCTCAGGAAGATCCCCCAAAGCACAAGGACACATTTTCAAAGTAATGAACACCACTCCAGAGCCCACATCCCTCGGGAGGAGGGAATCTGAGCCCTGTGGGCTGAGGGAGGTGCAGGCCCAAGCAGAGCGGGGCGTTTTGGGCCTGGTGCATCGATGGTGGCGTTTTGGGCCTGGTGCATGTGATGGTGGCACAAAGCAAGGCTCAAACACAAAGGTGATCGCTCTGCACTTTGCATATTCCCTCTGTGCACCGGGCTGGGATTTCTCATTTCATCCATAATTCATGGCTGGCTGCAGTCACTCCACAGAGGCAGCGCAGGACCTGGGCCCCGATACAAAGGGAAAGGCAGAACTGCTTTTGTTGCCAGACTGCAAACTGTGGAGCTTGGGTCCAGCCAGCCCCTCCACTTATCCATATTAACCTGTAAGGAGAGGTGGGAAAAACAGTGAAATGAGGGCTCTTTGCTCCTATAGATAAGTGGCCACTGCCAGCCCCACATGAGCCCACCCTGACTGCCCCATTTGCGCTGTTTGTAGCCAGGAGAGGCTGCTGCTCCTTTTTTACACGTGCACGTGTGATTGCCAGCCCAGCTCAGTGTTTGATGCCCCTGCACTCCTGGATTTTGGGGCCAGGCTGCTTTTCTATCCCTGCTGGCCCAGCAGTGCTGAAGGGTGACAGACCCTGCAGTCCCTGTGCACAAGGAGGTCACTGTGCCACGCCAGCAGTGTCACACACTCAGAGCAGCCCACGCTGCCTCCCAGGGCTGGAAACCTGCCTCCTCCAGCCCCACTGCCTTTCCTCTCCATAACACACAGACCAAAAAAACCCAGCTTGTCAGGAACGAAAGTGTTCATGGAGATTAAAATGTAAATGTTGCACTTGGCTTTTTGAAGGGGATTTGATATTTTACTTGTGACTCTGCGAGGAAATAGATTTTTGATAACTCTGCGGAGCTGCTGCTGCCCAGCCACTGCTGCAAACAGCCAAGACCTTAATAAATAAATTCTCTGTCAGGCAGCTCTGAAAACCAACTTGCTGGTGGTTTGGAGAAATATTGGGAATTTCAAAGCAGTCTTGCACAAGGAGACCTGTAATTACAGCAGCCTCTCCTACACTGCCTGGGTTTGGGAGGAGAGGGGGAATGTGCAGTGTCCTCCTTGACAGTGCTGGCAATAAACACTATATATTATTTTTTACTATGTTTATTAACTTGGAAATATGGGGAAAGGGCCATGTCAGATGTCATACTTTGCACTAAGTATCACCCATGGATGGGACACTAAAACAGAATGTGAAAATAATTCAGAGAGAATTTCTGACTGGTTTAGCTCTGGCTTGCAATGTCATCTCCTTGGAAAATGTGCAAAAAGATCTGCCTGAACCCAAAACTAGGTCCCTCTTGAGGCAATTTTTTCCCTTAACTTTATGTGATGGATCCAGGTCTCTTTTCTCTGACTCTTTGAGTCTGCAGAACCTTGCACCGCCCTCAGCACCCAGCCCTGTGCACAGCTCTGGCTCCGTGCTGAGACAGATGACACCACGGCCTGTGCATTATCCAGAAACCTTGTTGATCCAGACTGCTGTAAACACTGGGGAAATTCAGGGAAAAATAAATTAAAAGGAGTTTCCTGACTTTCTCCTGAGCACCACCAAAGCTCTTGTTCCCATACCAGTAGCCAGAAGTGAGCTATTGGGATTTTTGCATCCCCAGTCGGGACACACAGAAATAGTTGAACCTCAGTATAAAAACTTCTTGGCACAAGGCTCTCAGTAGAAAACTGTGACCATATAAATATTCACAGCTTTATTACTAAAAGGCTTGATGATTTTAAATTAACCTTTCTTCCTTAATACATGTAATAACCTGAATATGACCACTGCACAAGTAGAGCAGCAGTGCTCGGAAATGATCAGCAAGGCAAGAATCACTAACAGGATTAATCTGGAAAATAATTTCAAACAATTGAGATCTATATGAAAATGAACAGACCACACATTAATAGAGCCTGAGCCTGCTCTGTAAACTTAGCTACTCACTTTTTATCCCTTAAGTAAACTAGGAAGAGTAATGTATTTATAGCCTCTTGACGTAAGTAGCCTCTGTGAAATATTGTATGTAATAAATATTCTGCCATCTCCGAGAGCCTACAGGACAAAGCGGTACCAAGGTACTGCAAAGGCAAACTGTATGTGGCTAACGAGTCTTGGTGAGCTGCCAGCCAGCTGAAAACACTGAAATGAGAGAAAGCAATGAAAATATAGACTTTATTAATACAGGAGTGAGTTTTATTAACACAACCGCAATGCAAGGTCAGTGGGGAAGGATTTTTTCCTTTCAGCTCTGCAGGGCACCTTTAATCATTGCTTTCAACCATCACCTTGGAATTTGGTCAGCTTTATGCCAATGTTTTGTTGTTTGTCAATCCTTTTCTCCACTGTTTTTTCCCCCCTTTCCTTGCTGATGCAAAGATCATAAGATCTTGGCCCTTTTCCCCTACCCCATGCTGCCAGCATTGCTTTTTATCCAATTACAAATTACACAGTGCATCTGCATTAAACCAAAATGTGTTCATCACTAATTTTAAATAAGGATGTCATTTGTAAATGCTTTATTCATAATTAATGGAATTATTACTGGGTGCAGCCACATTCTTCATCCATGTACTGTAAGATATGTTGTAAAGTGCATTAGTAAAAAGCTTTATAGATGAGGGTATGACAACCCGACTGTGAAGCACATTACGTGATGTACTGTGGCTATTGTTGTAACAATCTTTATGCAAGATTTTAAGCTATCAGTCAGCCAGGGGCTGATTGATAGTGTAAATGTTAATAATTAATAATAGGATAATGTTGATAGCTGTGATTCTATGATGAGTATGGATTTTTTTAGTTAGTATTATGCTAATATGCATTATTCACTGAATCATAAAATCACATTAGAGATGAGAAGGTCCCTCTGGCTTTCCCCATTCATATCACTGATGAGTCAATGCTGCTCCTTCCTAACATTTCCAAAGCAGCTTTTTTCCTCTGCCTTTCTGCATGAAATCTCTAGGTTAAGAAGTGTATTTTAAAACAAATTTAGAGTCCTGAATATGTGAGAGTGATGTGTAAAGGGATGGCCTTCAGGAGAGGAGTACAAGCTGCCTGCTGTAGACATGGGAGACAGAGGACATGAGGGACCTTCCATATGTATATAAGAAAATAGTTTAAAATGAAGGAATTGCCCCTGCAAATTCCTTTGATTTTGGCACTTGAATTCTCCAGCAAGTTAAAACCATCAGGCACACATACCTTGTGCAGTTACAGGAATGTCCTTGGGCTGATGAGCAACAGGTAACACAGGTGGGATGAGAAGATGGAGACACAGGAGAGAGAGAAGCAGAGAGCTGTAAAGTGGTTCAATAGTGATGTCATTTTTTTTTTCAGCTGACATTATCTTTTTTAATATCCACTAGACAGGATGAAAACAGGCATTATGTCATGTGGGGGGGAAGTGAATGTCAGTTTGCCGCCGGGCACAGACTCCTCAGAGGATGTGAAATGCCAATAGCAGCCTCCAAATCAGGATTTTGAAATGGATATGGTGTAATGGTCCTGGAGATGTGCTGGATTCCAAGGTTCCCAGCAGGGAAATCTCCCCTTCCCCACCCAGCAGGATTGTCTCCATCGCCCGTCTCACGGCCGCCCTCGCAGGACCAGAGATATAATTTTGCCTTCTCCAGTTTCAAAGCCTGAGATTCAGGAGAGCTCCTTCCTGGTACTCAGCTGGTTGTGGATAACCTAAGCCAAAGGCATCAGATAGACTGAGCTCACTGGCATTTTCCTGCTGGCATGGTGTCCGACAAGGAAGGGTGTGCTCCACGCACCCCCTTAATGACATTTTAATTCCTTAAATTGTGCTAACACCCACCCAGCTCTCTGGCAGTGCAGGAAGACAGCTTATGGACTAGTGTGAGAGCCATGTTCAGGGAGAGAGGAAGTGCTAGTTAGTGCAAGAATTCTCTTTTTAAGGAAATTATTAGTGGTAGCTTTTTCTTAGAGAGATGAGAGTGCTCAGAGCTGATCACTGATTACTTTTCCCATCCCTGCTCCCTCCCCACCTCTTGGACATTGTGTTTGGCTTTTCAACGTTTTTATTTCAGACAAATCTGCAAGCACATTTCCAGGTGGATGTCACCAGGATCCACTTCCTCCCAGCCCACAGACAGTCTGTCTCTTATCTCACTTACATTAGTATCAATTATTTACAGCAGGAATGCTAAATCATGAAAACCAAGTTGCAGCAAAGCTCTGCCTTGGCTGAGTACCCCACACTGGTTGCAGCTTCCCAAGCCCCTGTGCTACTGGTACTTGGCCTTGAAGAGCAACAGCCATGAATTTCTTCCCCTTTCAGAGCTGCAGAGAAGAGCAGTGTCTGGGCACCCACAGCCCATGTTCTTCACAGAGATAAAAATCATGAGGGTGTGCATAGGACAGCACATCTGTAGGAAAGTTCTCCATGGTCACCAGGTTTTGGAGCAGCACAGTGCTTGCCAGAAGGTTTATTTTGCTTTTTCTTTTCTCTCCTTCCACAGAGGCTTTGTGACACTTGAAAGTAACATTTGGGGGAAGGACAATCCCTGATCCATGGGTGATGGAGCTGACTCCCCAAAGCAGGGTGCAGCCAGCCTGCCTGGGGGCCTCTCATCCCTTTGTGGCATCACACAAGTGTTATTGCAAATTCTTTATTTGTCCTTCCCCTTCTCTTGGGTATAATCTCCCTTCTGGGAGCCCATAATCTGGGAGAAGCTCTTTCCCCATGAGGTTTGAATGAGGCTCTCATGGGCAGTCAGTGATGAATTCCTTAAATGACTGAGTGCATAAAGACTTTTTAAAATTTTTTTGATGAATAGTATTTAAACATGACTAACTAAACTCTCCATTTAATAGGAGGTATTATATGCCTTAGGACAGCATAAATACAAGTGTCTGGGCTCTGTTCATATCTTTACTCCTTTGAAGTGTTTTTACCTCTGTTGCTAAGTTCACCACTAAGTGAGGTGATGCTTCCACCCTTGACCTTGGTTGAGTGCCTACATTTAAATTTCCAGTAATTCTCAATATTTTTTCAGATATGTCCATGCTTGCTCCAAAGAAGCTGTATTTTCCTAGGTTTGGTTCCTTACCCAGCACATTCCCACTTTGTTCATTACTGCTCACAAAACTGAAAAAAAAAACCCTGAGAAGAAAAAAAGAACAAACAAACAAACAAACAAATAAACTAAATAAACCCTTTGAAACCCTGGTTGTTTCTGAAAATATTCAGAAAGTGAGGAGACCTCTTAAGCACAGATCAGAGCCAGCAAATGCTGGTCAAGCTGGTGTTGTCCAGCGTGGGATAACAAGGTGGTTGCCCCTCAAGACCCAGGCTAGTCCTGAGGTTGCAGTGCTCCAAGCCTACAACACAGACCCTTGAAGGGACCCTCCACCCACCAGTGGCCAGTTCAGCTCTGCAGGGATGATTTTTTGAGCCTCCCTGGCTGTGTGCAGTGGCTGTGGTCCATGATGGGGAGCTGAAGGGCAGGGCTTGCCTTGGTTAGAGTTTTCCACAGCTCAGCAAGTGCTGCTGGACATGGAAACCTTCAGCCAAAGCAAGTCCAGTGCCCAGCCCCAAATGACCCTTAACTGGTGCTTTGCTGTCACCCAGGGGTGTGATTTTGGGGACACAGGGATCACAGGGATCACTCCTGGAGGGGAGGATGGAGAAAAGGAAGGGTGTTTTAAATTCCAACCTGCTGTAAGTCACTTCATTAGCCCTGACCCTGTTTGACCCTTTTACTGTTATATCAGCCTAACTGTTTATTTTCCTCATAACACTAAAACCAAATCGATTACCTTTGTCTCAAAGCCCTTTATGTGTCTTGGCGCCCAGGAACAGCCCTGCTTTTAGCAAGGGGCCTGATGCAAATGAAATCTTTGGGAAATAGGGACAGTTTGGAGCAGACACCAAGTCGACCTCCCCATCTTCCTCCTTTTTTCATGATTAAGCTTCATCTATTGCTTTAAAAGAGAAACTGTATTTATTTTTAAATTAGCTGTACTATGCTATCTCTACAAATGTGCATGGTGTGTCTTTGTTGTGTACATCTATACAATCAATAACTGTGTCTTGCTGGGGATTTAAATATCAGTCTTCAAAATCCAGGTCTAGAGCACCAGATTTATTTGTAGGAAAACATACCCTTTCCTGCTTAAGGAAGGATATTAATTATAGATGCAAACCCATAAATCTTGTGGCTTTAGGTGAGATATTTGCTGGATTATAAATATGAATTGGAGATGAAGGTCCTGCTCTTCCTATTATTGCTATTATTATTATTACTTACTGGTTATTATTTTCTGTATGATCTGTATCTTCAGGTGGGTCAAACACCACTGGGGAATGGGGAGCTAAGCTTTCAAAGGGTGCACACATGTTGAATTCATTAAAAGGTTTTCTCTCCCAGCCTTGCCCTCTGCTGCATTTCTCAGCTGGGCGAGTCATTAAACACCCTGTTCAGGTGCCTTCCCCTCCTCTCCAGCCTGCTTCTGGTACCTCATTTCGTTCTGCTGCTTTTGCCTGATCATATCAAGCCCCCTAATGTTTATTAATGTCACCCCGTGCATCCTATTGAAAATGTGCTATTGTTTCCCAGGTTCTGCTTCAGCACCAATCTCGGAAAGCAGCCAAACCAGGAGCCACTGGGGACCCCAATATCACCCAGAGCTTTGTCGTAGGTGACAATTTTCTTCTGTGCCATTTGTTATGGGACATCTGGGGACATCAGTAATAAGCAACAAGGGCTGGATTGCCCAAGGAGCTGAGCACCCAGAATACCAAGTGGAGGGTTTGCTTCAGGCAGGGTGTGGGAGCTTTGATGTGACAACTGTGGCCAGTCCTGAGGGCTGCAGGGGCCTCACCACAGAACTGTCTCTGGTTAATTCAATTCCAGCTGAGTCAGGAGTACATTGCAGGGCATCCCCCAGACTTTACCAAGTGCTCTGGATGCCATTTAATGAGAATTAAACTGAAGACATCATTGATGACCCCAGTGCTCGCTGATTTGCCCGTTTCCCTGCTGACCTCTGCTGCTCCAGCCCTGCTGGTCACACCAAGGACCAAACCCAGCCAGGTGACAAATGCAAAGGGCTGGATTTTCACCAGCATCAGCAGAAACAAAAGGCATGGAGTGGGACTGGAGTGCACTGGGAGGAATTCCTCAACCAGCTCTGGCAGGTGCAGCCCCACAGCAGGCTGCTCACCAGAGGAGAACACGTACTGGGATCTCAAAATAAATTCATGTAACGCACTACCCTGAAATTAATAGGCCCTTGTATGCCAGGGCTGTAAAGACAGGGCTCTGTATAAGGTCTGACTCTTTTGAATTAGACTCCTGTGCTTAAATAAATTAAGCGAGTTGTCAGTATATTAAATGATTTAATGCCTTCTTCGGTTTTGCAGAGGAATCCTAATGAAAATACTCTTCAATATAAAATGCTGAATAAATTAAAGGGTGAAGTATTTAAATAAATGGTGTGTTGTTACTGTGAACCACATTAAATTAGTGTTTGCCTCTATGGTAATGATGCTGCCCTGGCTTTAAAAGAGTTTCTGCTGGTTCAGGCTTTTTTCTGACAAAATGTAAGTGTTGTGCTTAAGATGTTCAGTTCAAAAGGATCTGCACTGTTCTTGGGCCAAAACCTGATATCAGTGAAAATTTTATTGGCTGGTTAACAAGGAAGTGGATTAAATGGCGTTAGGAGCAAAGGGCTCTGGCAGACTGAATTGAAACTACTGAAGAAGTTTCTGGGTGATGGCCTCTGCCCTGAGCAGGAGGCACAAAGTGTGTGTGTGGGGAGGGGGTTAGTGACTGTGGCAGGCAACATCCTGCAGTGCTGCCCCCTCCCCACTCCCTGATAATCTGGATTATCAACTGTGGTGACAGCAGCAGAGAGGTGGCAGGTGGAGGGGACAGCAGCAATGGCCTGGATCACACCAGAGGTAAATCCAACACAACTCAGGACCCACAGATATGGTCCCAGATGCTCCTTGATGTGGGCAGAAGGGAAGACACAAGGTCCCAGCATCCCAATTTACACCTGGATTGATTCTGCAATTGAAGAACCACACTGATACCATGAATAAACTGTGGAGGGCCTTAAAAGTCTTCCTTTGCTGATCTCATTACAAGATAAGATAACAAATGACCTCTCTTTTCTATCCTTTCTATAAGGTACAGACCTGCTTTTAAAGGTAAAGACCTCACCAGAAGATAAAGTCCTGCATATAGAAATCCATTATGAAACAACTTTAGTTGTCCAGTTTTTGGATATCAGTTCTTATCTAATCACTTCTACCAATCACAGTATTTCTTTAGAAGGAAAACTTTTTTTGTGACACTGTTTACTGAGCTTAAAACACAGAAATAATGGCCTAGTACTGAAAGAATAAAAAAAGTTACATATGTATCTATATTTATACCTGTTTGGTCCCCAAGTACATCTGGATGCACAGTAAGACAACAGCTGGGTCTAGCAGACCAGTCCCAAGAGAAGTCCATACATGGCCCCTGATGTTTCCTGATTGAGGAGTTTGTAGTTGGGATTTCTGCTGAATAATTTCCATGGAAGGAGAAATTTCAGCAGCTTCCAAAGCAGAGAGGAGACATGATGGAGCTGCTGCAGAAAGTCTCCAAGACTGCAACACTCTCTCATTCTGTGTTTTCCTGGGTGTAGATGTGTCTGATATGAAGCTACACCTTTTCTACTCACAATTTGAGCAACTCTTGAGGAACACAGATGTGTTATTTCCCTGAAAAGTTCATTGAGTTACAGCAGCAGATGAGGGTCAGCAGGATTTTACTGAACCACTGCAATGCACACTCTTCATGTACTTTGGGCTTTGAGCTGCTCCCTTTGGCTCTGCATTTTGGGGTTTTTTACAGCAGGGGGATGTAGGCTGGGCTTGTTTTATGGGGTTTTAGAGGACTTTTCCAGCTTCTCCACTGGCAAAGATGAAGTACCAATAGCACTGAGGTGTCTGCATGAGTGCCCACCAAGGCCAGACCAATAACTCTGGGAAAAGGGAATGGTTCCACTCAGTGCTTGAGGATGATGGGCTAAAGACTCATTATTAGGAAGATTAAATCCCCAAAAAAGGCTCATCCCATTCATGCAGTGTGGGTGCCTGTGTGTTGATTCTCAGTGATCTTTGGTGGATCCAGGATATGGCTTAAAAAAACAAAAAGGGGAAAAAGCCAGCATGAGTTTGAAATGGCCAGTGATGATGAAATCATCTGTTGGGAAGTTGTTCTGGTGTTACTTCTGCCAAACATAAAGCACACCCTTCCCAGATGGAATTTAACAGCGTCAGCTTCCAGTCACCAGCTCTTTTTATCACTCTGTCTGTTAGATTGAAGGGCTCTCCCTCTCTGCATCCCTGTACCCTGTCTGAATACATCTGGATTGTCATTAAGCCATCTCTTAACCTTCCCTTTGTTAAGCTAAGCACATTGGGGTCCTTGAGTCTGTCACTATAAGGCATGTTTTGTGACGCTTCAGTCATTCCCGTGTGCCCTCTCCCGTTCATCACCATCCTTCTGGAGCTGCAGGCACCAGAAATAGCTGCAGTGTCCCATTAGGTGTTACACCAGAGATATTTCACTCTGCTGTTTTATCAGGTTTCCAGCTCTGTGTAAGAGGATCCCTCCTCCCTGCGGTGAAATCCTGGTTCCTGGAAGTGTGGCTTTGTGTAAAACCACCTGGATTTCACTTCCCTCTGCTTCAGGAGCAGTGCAGGTCTGAGGCAGAGACCCAGCCACATTCCAGCCATGGTCTGACTCCAAATCTCATCAGCAAACTTTGGCTGTAATGAGCTTTGATTTTCTACCGTTTGCTAGAAGTGATGAACAGGAAGGCGGCCGCTCGGGATGCTCCTCGGGTATGTCTAAACCTATCACCAGGGTTCTCATCCCTTTAGCACGGGCTGTGTTGATTTTACATTGTTTTAGCTTCCTAATAAATGAGACAACATTAAGTTAAATGCCTCGCTGAAGTCAAACGTAACAGTGTTGATGAAATGTACTAAATCAATCAAATCCATAATCACATTCTTGAAAAATTATATCAATTTCATTTAATAAGATCTATTTTCCATTAACTCATGTTGATTGTAATTAGTTATTCTCCTTAAATTGTTATTAATCAAGTCCCTTATCAGCTCTTCCATTATTTTTTTTCCACAAAATCAACATCAAACAATCAGATTTATAATTACGCAAGTCATCCTCCTCATCGACATTTATTTGTTGGCTCAAAGTCAACACTGCCTCGGTCTTCTGGAAAGCTCTGTGCTGGCCTGGGGCGCTCCTGGGACAGATTTTAAAACTCTCAGCACTGAATATTGGGAGCTGCTGATCAAAAAAAAAGAAAAAAACCATCCTCAGCTGTAGTAACAGCTGTTTTAACATCCTGAGTTGGAGCAGATCTTCCACATCATCATATTACATGGCTATTTCACTCAGCTTTTTTTTCCCCCAAAATAGAGAAATTAAATATTTAGTGTCTGCCTTTTATGTATCCTTTTTTTCATGTCTGCTGTTCTGTCTAGACAACTACTTTGAGTCTCTTGTATCTAAAGAGCACATCCCTGTTGCCCTCAGTTCTGCTAGCCACAGGTTTCACCTGACAGCCTTCTGCTTGGGGCTGGTTTATGTTCATTATTATTCACTTTCCCTTCCTTCTTCCTGGGAGTTTACCTACTTTCACTGTCCTTTGAGCTTCATTTTTCAGCCAGAGTAACCTTCTCCTTCCCAGCTCTGAGGTTTTACTAGATTTTGGAGAAGCCAGAGCTTCTTTAAACAAGGAGTTGCCATGTATCACTCACATTTTCTGTTTAAAATCCTCCAGGTGACCTGGCTCACAGCGCTGAAAAGCACAGGGACCCTCTGTCAGCTCAGGCTCTCCTGTCTGTGCCCTGCATGTACGATGGAAACAGGGTCACCTCTGCTGGCTGCAGCCAGTTTTTGGGTCTGTAAGCAGTCCTGCAGCTGTCAGGATGATCCTGTCGAGGATCCTCCTGGTTTGGTTAGGGAACACTCTTCTAGGACATTTAGAAATTCCCAAACCAGCACTGTGACCTCTCCAGCTCACATCATTTGAGTTGAAGTTCCCCAGGACAGTGCAGGGAAATTTTCTTAAATATTACAGATATGTGACTAAGAAGTGAGTGATCCCTGTTTTCTAGTGAGAGTTGATGGTCTGGAGAAACATCTTCTTTTGGTTTTTATTGGTATTTGAAGCCATTTTCTCTTCAGTTTCTAGAATGCAGCAATGTCACTTCTGCTATTGATTATCCCTCCTGTGCCTTCTTTGCCCACTCAATTCTTTCTAAATAGGTTAAAACTATTGATTTTAATATTCCAGGCACAAGGATTTTCTCCCCAAGTTTAAGTCATACTCTCCAGAAAGAATCTGTACTCACAAATTAGTCATTCCCAGTTTTTCATATTGCTCAGACTCTGCTGTACAGCCAGCTAATGTGAAGGTGTGTTCATTGGCTCTTTTCTCCACAGCTTCAATTCTTACTTGGACAAGGCATGGGAATGGATGCTGAAACATTTCTGTGCTTCTTCACATTCCCCAGTGCCTGTTCCTGCTCATCCACTACATCCACTCCCTCCTTCCAGAAAGGTCACCAGCCCAAACAGCTGGCACAGCAGAAGGGAAAACCTCAGCCCAGCCACTGCCAGTCACAGCACAGATTCCAGGGTCACCATGGCAGTGGATGCAGGATGCCATGAGGAGCAATCTGTCATGAGTCTGCTGCTGACAGCCCCCAGCCTCACAATTTCTCCTGGCTGCCACTTCTCGTGTTCACTCAAGCTGCTGCGACCTTTCCCCAAGCCCACAGAAGTGCTTTTACTTGGCTTCCATGGAAGCATCACATTTGGGGTAAAATCTCACTTGCCTTTTGGCCCCCAGAGGATTTCCAGAGGTTTTGTGAATGCCACGCCAAGAGAGAGGAAGAATTTTTCTTGGAGCACTGCACACGTGGCTGGAGATCTGGAGGTTCCCTCTCACCTCCTCATCTTCTGCCTTTGGTGTGTGCTCCAAGGTTGTGTTGGCTTGAATCCATCTCAGGACAAGCTGTATTGACTCCATAACACAGAACCCCAGAATCACAGAGCCACAGACTCACAGGATCAGAATTGTTCATGTTGGAAAAACCAAACTCCAGTAGTTGTCTACATTTGGCCATAACCAGGCTCCGTGCCTGAGGATGTGCCTATTCCCATCGTTGAAAATAGTCCCCTCCATCTACTTCAATCCCTTAGAGTATTTAGGGCCAAATCTGTGAGCAGAGAGGTGGCAAAGCACAGGAGAAAAGTGCAGAAAATCTCTAAAATAAAAAAAGCTACAAAAAGCCTCCTGGTTGCTCTGAACTGCCCACCCTTCCTTTTGGGAAATGTCTTTATCTCCTCCTGGATACTCACCTTCATTTTCTGGGATGCCTTTGCTGTGGGTTTATGATTTCCATCCCTTTCATTACATTTCCATCCCTGTCACTGCCTTTTATACAATTTTGTTGTTACCTTTTCAAGTTCAGAGGATGAAGAGCCAGGTCCAACCTGACTGAGAGGTGTGGGAATGGGAGAGGGATAAATGATCTCTGGTCGAGGTCAGAGCCTGCTCCAGGACAATCATCATCTCAAACAGGGGGAAACCATCAAGAGGGGTTTGGACAGATGGACAGTGTGGAGCCAGGAGCTTCACTGGGACAAACTGGAACTCCCTGCCTCTTTCCAAAAAAACCCTGGGGGCTCTTCTGGGTAAAAGCCTGAGCTGCTGGTTTCCTTAATGCAATTGGCACTCTGCTCCATTATGAATTCCATTTATAAATTGTAGCTTCCACTTTTTTATTTTCTTTCTTTTCTTTTTTTTTTTTTTTTCATTAAAACTCTAAATTTCATTAGTTTGCACTTACAAAAATAAGCCTGGCATCAACTAGTGAGCTCTCCTGAGATTGTGTCATCAATTTACCCTGCCACCGAAGCAGCCCCGTGTCATGCCTGGCACGGTGACAGCACCCAGCTCTAATCCTGCAGCTGCCTGCAGTCACCTGCCCTGCCTGGAGCAGAGAGGCACTTACATGGACTTCTCTGATTAGGAACTTTGGTTTCAAGGGGATTAAAAAAAAAAAAAAAGAAAAAGAAAAAGAAAAAAATTAAAAAGGAAGTTGATTGTAAATTTAATTCCTGCATCGTAGTCATTTCTGCACCACGGGTCATTAAGCACACATTAGTACTGCCACCCATTTTTCATAGGAGCTGCACCAGAGAGGCAGAGCGTGGCTGCTGCATCCTGGAACACCCTGCCTGCAGCCCATGGGCAGCAGGGGGACACCCACAGCCTGGATTTTTACCTGGCAAATCCCAGAGGACAGCCAGGATGGTGACAACCCTGAGTGCAAGTGTGACTGATAAATGTCCTGGGAGTGGTGAATTCTCCATATCTTACACTAAAACACCTCCTGGTCTTATACCAGCTCCAATTTTTCTCCTTTCCCAATCTCCTGCTCATTTTTAACCCTTCCAGCTAGCAAAGGTCAAACATACTTCAGGTTTGTGGTCAAGGATTTGCCCAGTCCTAACAGAACCAGCACTTTTTGTTGCCTGCCTAAAGTGAGATTTTCTTTTAATAAAATTTCCATGTGCCCAGCAACATGAAAGATAAATCTGTGAGCACGTGAAAGACCTGAACCCAGACATGCTCAGCACTGGCCAGAGCTGCCTGAACACTGCCCATGTCAGTCTGTCCAGGCTTGACAAACAGCCTGAGGAAGCTGGCTCCTTTAATAGGCTTCAGGGGTTTATTTATAGCCCCTTGGAATAAGTGCAGCTGATACTTAAGATCGGCGGAATTAATGACAGCGAGCTGGCGAAAGGCCAGGTCTGCAAATAGTGCCACTAAAAGTCTTCTCCACCATAAAATTTGTTTAATGTAAGAAATCATATCGTGCAGGGTTTTGTCTGCCATTTTTATAATTAGCAGGAGAAATCTCCAGTTCGCCTCTAAGAGCAGCCAGTGCTTTATGGGCCGGCTTTTGGTGGTGGTTTGGAATTTTGTGGCCGTGTTTGGAAGGACTCCTTGTGCTCTGTGTCCCATGGGAAGGGGCCCTTGCCCACTGTGGGTCTCCTCTCACTTCCCCAGAGATGTGGGGAACAGAGAAGAGAATCAGGACCTGTGCCAGGTCCATGTGGTGACTGAACACAGAGCAGGATCACACCCTGCATGTGCCACACCTCAGGATCCAATCCTTGCCCAATGAGCTGCCAGCCAATGCAGTGACATTCCTCTGAGATTTCAAAAATTCATCAAACTGTTCAGGCAGACCAGCCTGGGGCACTTTGTGATCTGTAGATAGACAAAATGCATAGAAACCCCCCACTTTGGTCTCACTTTCTCTATATTTGATAACTTTGTGATACTTTTCTCTCAAGGGCCATATCAAACTTCTGCAAGTATTCCCACTTTTTACAACCCTCTTGATCATACACAAAATCCCCAGCAAATTACCTCCATGTGAGTTATTCCATTCTGCTTTCTTTTTCCCCTTCCTCTAATGGAACAGAAATGAGCTTGGGTGGTTTTGCTCACTAACCACAACAAATGACTCTAATAACACATGCAGCAGCATTCCTGCTGTATGGGCTGGCTTTGTCCCTGCCAGCACATTCCTGGGAACAGCCTTTGCAGGTGAGCATCTGCCCTGGGGTGCAGGGGGACCCCAGCTGTGCTGCAGGAGAAGGGAGATCTGTTCAGCCCACCCCACAGCCCACTCTGCTTCACAAAAGGCTGATCTGAGGGATTTTCCTTCTCTGGGGGAGCAGTGCCTTGAAAAAAATTTGTTTCTGGGATTAAAAAAGCCAAGAAAATGCTAGCCAAAATTAAAAGGTTGGAAATGCCATGCAGTTTTGATTTTAGCTGTATTTCAGGAGCTGTACAGCTGTGACCTAGGTACAGTGCAATGGCACACACCTGCATTCTCTTCACTGTGGTCACTCATCCAGCACCCACCCCCAGAGAAGGGATGAGAAAGAGCCTTTTGCCCATCTTATTTTCTGAAGGGTCTCCTCCAGATGTGTCCTCTACCCTCACACCTCTGGATCAGCCATCACCTCTCACTGGTGCAGGTACCTCTCACCTGAGATGCCCATGGGGCTGGAACACAACCTGCAGAAGATGGGATTATTCTGGACATCTCTATAGGAACAGCTTTCTGTGCTGTTGGCACTGCAATACCACCTGGACATCCTGCCATGCACAGATTTTGGTCCAGCTCCCTCCCAGGACAAAGTTTAACCCTGGAGCCTGCTCCATGATTTAGGTGACTCGTTTCTGTAATGGATTGAGCATTTCCCTGCCTGATATTTATAGGCACACTCAGGATCCCAGATAAAATGCTGTATCTTTAGTTAAAGATGCAAGAGATGATTAGTGTCCTTTCCATGAGATAGGTTTTAAAGTCAAAGTACTTCAGGGGTGCCTTAATGCCCTGCTGACCTGGGACCTACATTTGGAGGAAGCTTTAAAACTAAAATAGCCAGAGAAAGGAAAATAATTGGGTGGATTGTGCTGAAAAAGGTGTTAGGTATAGCTGTTCACTCTGTCTTTTTTTAATTTTTAGGCTTTTCCTATCATATTTTTCCTCCAGGAGGATGAAAAATTGAAAGAGTCAGGCACACAGTGCCTCCTGTTCAGATACAGGCTAGAAGTGCACACGTGGGCATTTATTTAGTGGAAGGAGGATAACTCCATCACAAAGAGATGTGGAAGTGTCTCCTGCAATTCCCTCTGCACGTTCAGGGCTCAGGAAGTTGCAGGGGGAGCTGCCAGCACTGGGGGGGTTCAAGCACAGGGAAAATGAAGCCCTTGTAAGACCCCTCATGTCCTATTTCCAGGTGTTGAGGAGGCACCTTGGCTGTATTAATTTTTAGAGCTGAATTTCAAACTTTCTCAGTCTTGGGGGTCCCAGGAGGCTCCTCTGTGCTGGGTGGAGGGGTTTGACCTTGGGAGAGGTTTGCTGGGCTGAAGTGGGCTGTGGCTGGTGAGGTCCCTGCTGGGGCAGGATCCATGGATTCTGCACCTTCTGGGATGTTCCACCTCGTGCAGGCACAGCTGGGGAATCCCCTCTGGGAGAGGTTAATGCTGCTCAGGTGCAGCTGCTCTGGGGATACTCAGTGTGGTACTGCTGTGAGGAATGAGCCCTGCCCTGGCACTGTGCCCTCAGAGGGGACAGGCAGCTCTGCTTTTTGTGGGACCCCTTCCTGCCAGACCCACACCAGTGATGGCAGTCGGCAGGCAGGCTGGCAGCTGTGTTTTGAGCCCCCAAAAAGGTCTTTAGAAATTTCAAAATCCTCCAAAAGATCTGACCCTGAACAAGCACTCCAGCAGCTCCAGCAACCCCAATTTCAGCACACGGAGTCTTTCTCCTGCTCTCACATAATGCTACAAATCCAGAGGATTTTCACAAAAGATATATCAATTCAAGTGAGTCCCCCGTGGAGTTCTCATCCATAATCCAAATCCAGGCATCAGGAATTGCTCTTCCCACCCCGTGTACCCTGGGGTGATGCAAACCCACCCACAATCGCTCTGGATGGGAGAGGGAGCTCCCCAAAGCATTTCAGGTGCAGTGGAAATCCTAAAGGATTTTCTGTGTGCAGTGAGTGACCCTGAAGCCAAGGAGGGTGATGTCCCCTGTCCCCCAGTGCTGTCCTGCAGGTGATGAGCACCCAGCAGGGATCTCCTGCACACTCACAGGGTGGTTTCAGTGACTGATGTATAAAAATTGAAACTATTTAATGCAGGGCAGAGGGAGCTGCTCCTGGATCCATCCAGGACCCATGCCCAGGGGCTGATCCCTTCACAAACTCCAGTGCATCCCTGGTCCTGTGCAAGGCACCAGTGCAGCCTGAGCAAGACTGATAAACATTCACACAGGAATTACACATTTGCAGATCAAAAGTGATTTTGCTACAAAATCTACAATTCCAAGCAGGGAAAGCCCTGCTCAGAACACACTGTGCTTTGTTAGCATGCCAGCCACGAGCAGGAGAGGGCATTTCACCCCACAGAGATGCATGTTTCGAAATAACCTGGATTTTTATGTCCCAAATTACTAATTGCAAATTATTCACCTAGTTCTCATAGAATGTCCTGTTTTTTGCTGAACTAAACCCAACTGTATAATACCCTGTTAGCCTACTGGGCTTATCTCCAGAGCTCAAAGCTGTTCAACTTCCTTTTCTCTCTTTACCCTCTCATTTATTTTCCAGATGATAAATAACAACAGCAAAAATAAAAATCAGAATAAGACAGAAGTTTTATTTTTTAGTGCATGGTTTGTTGGGGCATGGGGAGAAGTCTGGAGAACCTGAACTATTATCAAGAATGTCACTCAAATTACAATATCATTGTTTGAAAAAAAAAAAAAAATCTGGCAGCTAATTCTGATTGCAGTGCACATTTCTGTGCCTGTGACAAATGATTGCTAAAGTTAGACTCAAGGACACCAAGCTTCCAAGAGGTCACTCATCTCTGGTGTTTATTTTAATTGCCATGCCCAAAGAATTTTTAAAATAGTTAAATTAGGAAGAGGGAAGTTAAAAAAAAAAAAAAGTGGAAGGAAAGCCACGATGATCTGAAAAAAGATTGAAGTGTTTTGTTTTAAAAGGAGTGATGCTCAGAGCCATAAAGTATGAAATACAGGAGGGGAAGCAGATTTGGGGCTAACCTGTGATATCACATTAGACTTTAAAGCTGTTCCAACAGACTAAGCATTTGAGAAAGAATCAGAGCTGGTGGTGATAAGTTGCTCCTCTTATCGGCAAACTGTCATCTGTCTTGAGTGAGAACATTTTGTCCACCCTACCAAAACAAGTCAGAAAAATTGGATAAAAACAAAAATATAAATCAGAAGGGTAGCTGGGAGCAGAACTGAAACGATGGCAATTTCCTGGCAAGGATCGCTGTACAGCTAAATGTCAGATGTGGCAGAAAGAATTATATTTTCGACTTGAGGTCAGGAATTATGTGTGAGCATGTGGTGGCCAGAGCCCAGCCAGCACAGCCACTGCTGCCCCGTGTGGCCTCTGGTGACAGCTGTGGTGTCCCCATGGGCAGCAGTGCCCCAGAGTGCCACAGCTCTGTCCCTTCAGTGTCCCTGGGGTGCTCTGTGCACGATTTCAGCCAGGGCTGCACTGCTGGATCAGCCCCTTCCCGAGCAGCAGAGCCCTTGGTGCCTGCAGGTGCTGAGGGTCCCTGGGCAGTCCTTGCAGCTGGAGCTAAAAGTGTCCAGAGCCCCCCTGCCCTGAGCCTGGCTCCCCACTGACACTTCTCCATGGCAGAAGTGCTTGCTGGTAATGAGAAATTAAGTGCTTCTCAGGTTCTTTCTAGATTATTTCTTTTAAATTTAATATTCAATTTAAATCTTAATTTACTTTTTAACCCATAATTCCATTGAATATCTGAAGAGCACCTGGAGCTGCGGTGTCAGATGGGGAATGGAGGTGCAGAATGTCCCAAGGAATGTTCCTGTGTGCAGGGTCCTGGGCTCCCCTCTCCTCTGGGTCTCCTGCAGGTAAACCCTGCTCAGGTCAGAGGAAAAATCAGGATCCAACCCATTCCTTGGTGTGGATCATTGCCCTGTGGGTGCACAGCTGCACCCAGAACTCTCAGTGCTCCATGTCCCCAGGCCAAGGAGACAGTGAGCAGGGGGTCACAAGTGCATGTGTGCCTCAGGAGCGCGGAAAATATCTGGGGACACGGGCACGGTGTCACGGCAGCACCTCGGCATTTGAGCTGGAGGTGTCGGTGACAGCCCTGGGGTGAGCCGTGCTCCTGGCCCGGGCAGGGGCTGGGCAGCCCAGCAGGGCACACATTGCTCCCTGCTCAGCCCAGGCACCAAATTTAGGCAGAGAGGGTGGAGGGGAGCCAAGGCGCCGCTGCCAGCCGTGCCTGCACTGCACCTGATGCTCCCAAGTGTTTTTCTCCTTCACTTCAACACATTTACACAGTGTTCCCATTGCAGCAGCCAAACTGATATCACTGGAGGCAAGACCTGAATCAGATCCTGAAAAAATCAGCTATTTAAATGCACCGTGGCTGCTGCGCTCTCGGCAGCAGCGAGACCGCAAGACACACAGTTTGGAAGCGGAGGTACAACGAGGGAAGGTTTGGTGGTTTTACAAAATCACCAAATGGGAAAAGAGAGCTGCTGGGTGGAAATGAGGCGTGTGGTCCCTCAGAGCGTGACTGGTGAAGATGTGACAATGTCAAAAGCTTGTGCAGCCTGGGCAGGGAGCAGGGCAGGGAGCAGGGCAGGGAGCAGGCTGTTCTCTGCCCTAGGAAAGGAGCAGGTGAAGGGGAGTGACTGGAAAACCCCAAAACCCTTTGGGGCAGGGCGAGTCCTACAGCCCCAAGCACTGCTCCCTGCCCAGACTGTCCCAAGGTCACTGCACCCTGTACCAGCAAATCCCTTCCCCAGCCCCTGGTGCTGCAGGAGTGGAGCACCCAACACCACAGGATGTGCTATGGTGGGCTTCCCTGCTGTAATTTGAGTTTAAATTTTTTTTTTTAATTATTATTATTAATCTTGGTTTCAGGGCACTGCAAGTCCTTCTGTAAATCTGGATGAACGAGCTGAGCCTTTGCTTCAACCCATCAGGGAAGGCTGGACTGAGGGGCTGCAGAGCCCTGCAGTGCCCGGCTCCAAAAGACTGAGCAGGAGTCACTGAGACTTGTGGCAGGGGTCTGGGATAAGGGACAAGTCATTCCTTGCTGGAAATACCCCAGCTGTAGAGATCAGAGCTAAAGAGAGAGGCTGGTCCAAACTCATCTCCTGAGAGTACCATTAATACACATTTTGTTGCAAGACAAGGGTGACCCAGGCAAGGGTTAATCGAGGCTGCGCTGTGCACCTGGCACACACTCACTGCCTCTGCAGCACAGTGGGTGCATATTTATCTATATATATCTTATAGAGAGATATTTATTTATCTGTGGCATGCGGGCTGGGGAGCAGACAGGCTCTCCTCTCACCATGGTGGGGTGTGGAATGCCACACGAATTCTCTCTATCATTGCTCTGGAAATCCTGGCAAGCCCAGGGGAGCCTGCAGTCGATCAGCTCTGTATCGCTGTGTGCCACTGAGGGAGATGTCTGCAGTGTTTTGGGACATCCTGGGGCAGCCATCACCCACACAAACACATCTTCCCTGGCACCCCAGGGACAGCTGAGCACTCAGCACCTCCTGGGCTTCACCTGCTGGGTCCTGGCTTTGTGATGAGACCTTTCAGTTCCACTTAGAAGAGATTTATTGGCTTTTTTCTTTTTGAATCGTAATGCCCTAACATCATGGTTTATAAGAAAGAGCTAGAGGATCAGGCAGGTCACAGCCATCAGACACACAGAGCTGAACTTCTGCTTTGGCTGCTTTTGGCTGTGCTGTTTGTTTGCTTGCATGGATTATCATCCTTCCTGCCTGTACTACACCACTGACAATAAATTCAAAGCAACCAGGGGCCAAATTTTTGAAGAGGTTTCCCTAAGGGAATGTCAATTACCTTTCCCTTCCAGCACCACAAATGTCCTCTGGCACTTAAAAATCCCAGCTTTATTGTGAGAAATGCAGCAACTTGCTCTAATTATTCATGCTGCACTCTAAGGCAAGCAAAAAAGTAATAAAAGTATTTAGCAGGTAAACTTGAAAAGGCAAGGGTTTGGTGACTTTGGGCATGGAGAAGTACAACCCTGAACAAAAACAGTCTATGCAAAATGTGGAAGGAGTGGAAGAGCATTGTGGAATAACTCTGGAGGTCTCATTTTGGGTGGAATTTCCACTGGAGGCAGCTTGTACTGCTTGGGAATCTGACTAGACACAATACTGCTGGAACTGGGTGGGTATTTCTGCCCCTGCCCAGCTCATTTGAGGCCACTGAGACCCCTGTGCTCCCCTGTGCTGGTGGATGTGACACCACTGGCTTTGGAAGGAGAAACTCAAGAGCCTTTGGGTCCTGAACAGGATGGAGGAGAGCCTTGCTTCCCCTGATTTGGCATCAGTGACCAAGGGGTCCTCCTGGTGCTGGAAACTCAGGAAATTCCTCAGGGAGAAACTGTCCTGCTCTGCCCTTGGGGAGGATATTCCCTTCTCAGCATTTGTCCTCCAGGTGCTTCGTCTCACTCCATCCCTGCTCCTTCCTTTCCCCAGATTTTCCTTCGTGGGCTGCCTGGCTCCTTCCACATTGAGATGCCAGTCTGTCCTTGCTCATTGTTATTCTCCACCCATCCCCTTAGCTCAGCCTAGTTTCAAACGGCTTTGTCAAGGTGCCAGGATCCCCTGGCGGAGGTGAAGGTTGGCACATCAATGCCACGAATGCATCCCAGGGGATGAGCATCTCTGCACATCTTGTGCCTGGAGAGAGGGGCTCAAGGTGCCCAGGACCCTCCCTGCAGCACTTCCAGATTTGCAGCCCCTCCTCATCTGCCAGCTTCACTCCAGCCCTTGGCTTTCCCCTGGGCTCACCAGCCCAGCTAGGAGTGCTGTAGTGTTTGGGAACCAGCAGCCTTAATTATCTTTTAAACCTCATTATGCTCTTTCCTATGATCTCCTCTTTGTTCTTCCTTCCAACCCTCTGTGTCTGCGGGCAGTGGAGAGCTCTGCCTCTCTCTTCAGCTCCTCAGAGCACCACCACGTTCCCAGACAATGTGCACATGGAATTTTCATCTAAAGCACCCCAAAAGCAGTGACAAAATCCAGGGTTCATCATGGTGAATCACAAGCAGACCACAGGCAGTGGCAGCAGCTCAAGAAGATGCAAATGCCTCTGTAGAAATTCGAGGAAAATGCCCCATTGCTGACAAGGGCTTCCCAGGGATTTCCAGAAAAAAGTTCCATCATCGCAGGACAGAGTCTGTCTTTGTGTTACATATTATTTGTAAGCAAAATCACCCTGTTTGTCCTAGACCAGCTCCTTCTGGAGGCTCTGAAATTAGGTGTCATTACCAGGTGTTATTACTCTGAGGGCATAAAGTTGTACCTAGTGAGCAACCCAGCGAGCTGCAGACAGATGAGGAGGATAATTTGATTCCATCTTTGGAAATGTCAGACTTTATGGGTGAATAAAATACATTCCATTTTCTTCTGTTTATCAATATTGGGTGAAAACAGACTAGAAATTGCTTATAAATGGGGAGTGTTGAGAATAAGGCAATGTATTTGTTACCCCTTGCAGATGAACAGCACTGCCACAGCCACTTCTGTGCTGTGTGAAAGAGCCCCATAAAGCAGCAAAACAAGGCACAGATGGGAGGAAGAGCAACCCTTGCTGCCTTTCCATTTGCAGCTCTCACAGCACAAGCAGGTCCAGGATAATTGTGGTCACACAAAATAAAATGTTCACAAAGCTGCTGCACATTCCTGGCTTTGAAGGGGAATTTGAAGAGCCAGGTAAGGATATGCTCACCTGAGCTCTGAGCCAAAGGCAAAGCAGAGACCTGGGGTGGGATAAATGGAGCTCTGTGCCCTGAAGAGAAGATGAGCCCGTGGCCAAAGCAAGAGGGGGCAGATGGGGCAGGTCCAGGGAAACACCAGGAGCAGGCTCCTGGTGTGCTGGAATTGCCCAAATCAGGTCAAAATCTGGGCACACAGAAAAGATGCAGCCCCTGAGAGCACTGTAATGGTAAAGGGAGGGGTTTCAGGAAGGAGAATAGAACAGAATTGAATGAACTTTCCAGACAAATTATACCTAAAGAGGAATGAAACATTATAGTTTCAATTACCGCTGTGCCCAGCCACGCAGGTAGTAATTCAAACAAGAAACAATTGCTGGATTGTCACCCTCAAATCAGACACATACCATTTAATTCCATTTACTGAGGGTTCACTGACTGTATTTTGAATCAAATACAGCCATTAATGTGCAAAGATCTGAAAAATGCATGTGTCCCTTTTACAAATGTGACAGTGAGACTGTAATTCCTGTAAAATCTCTTTTCTTCAGGTTGGGCTGCTCCTATTGCCATTAGTTATGCAGATATAACTTACTTAAAGTTTCACTATGCCAAGCTAGATCTTTTTGAAATGACTTGCACCTTTTCTTTCAGGGCACATGAAAAGTATGGTCAAATCCAGCCTTGTATTCCATCACCAATCCAGCCTTGTATTCCATCACCCAAACTTGGCAAATTGATTCGATTGCAGAGCAAGCCACTTTCATTAAAACAATTAAACCCTTACTATTAATGCCATTCCAGCACCAATATAAATCATCAGTTACGGGAACTAAAAGCTTTCAGATGGAATTGCTCTAACACCTGCCTCGTGCAGTGGGCACAGGGAGGGGGACGTGCACCCAGCTTCTTCGGGGCAGCACTGCTGCCTAAATAAATCCCTGTCATATCCAGAAAGTGAAAATTACTGTGCTGCCCTGCTTAGCTGTGGCAGAGAAGCAGCACATGCCTGTGGGCAGGCTGAGCAGCAGGAGCAGCGCTGGGATGGGAAGGGATGAGAGGAGCTGGCACCTCTCCCCAGGTGATGTCTTGTCCCCAGCCAGGCTGTCACAGGGTGTGTGTGACCCTGCCTGCGTTTTGCATCATTCAAACCCTGCACAATGGCTGAGGTGATGCCTCCTTCATCCAAGAAACAATTCCATGGGTGGAAGTGTCCTGCTCGGTGTGATACAGGGGAATGGGTTTGGCACAAAGCTTGGGTGCTGTCTGGAGTCCTTTTCCTTTTTGAAATAATACCTGCACATATTCCCTGTGTCAGCACTGTCACACATCCTCCATGGGGTCACAGAGTGTGTTGCCTAATAAAACCAGACCTTTCCATAAAACTGCTCTGGCAGAGGATGCATCAAAGGGCAGATCATTTAAATATTTCACTGGTTACTGTGTGGGTCATCAGAACTGGATATGTGTAATTTCAAAGGCTTTTCTACTCCTGCTCCTCACATCATTCCAGGTCACACTTCCCTACAGTGCTTGCTGTTGACTCAAGGACACTTCCAGGCAGCAGAATATCAATGGGGCAGGGATGGACAGGCCAGCTCATCCTACACATTTTAAATTGCTTAAAAAGACACAGAAGCCTTTTAGCAAAGAGAGTCTGTGGCAGGGACTGAAGTCAGTGCTCAGCATGTGGCTTAGACAAACAGAGTGGTCATTAGTGACTGTTCTCATTGTCACACCGGTGCAGACTGTTAATTCAGCACAAGAGTCATTAAAAGCAAGCCTCAGTGGAGAGAGAGGTTTTTGTAAATGCCAGATGACTTGGCAAAAAGTGAAGAAGACCCTCAATATCCTGCACTGTGCTGCTTGTAAATTCAGAACAAAAACTCCCAGGAATTTGCTGGCGGCAGGATTAGGCACTAATTATTTCCTATGCTGAAAGCTGTTAAAACCCAACCCAGTTTTCTCTCACTCCATGACCAAGATAAGCTCACTGGTCATTCCGTGGGTCCCTCTCTTCCAGAAGAGTGTCACTAATTCCAAGGCTCTCCCCCTGACTTCATTTCTGGGTTGAGAGGGTGGTATGATGGATGGCTTTGGCACAAAGTTTGGGGATTACCCATGGGCACTGTCCCAGCCTGTCCCCAGCCCTGCTCCAGCCCCAGGGCTTTAATTGCCTGTGAGCTCACACTTGAAGAGCAGCATCCACTCTGCTACATGGGTGTCCCTCCCTTAGAGTTCCTCCTACCAGGTGCTTTTAATTTATTTGTATTTCCAGCAGTGATAATTGAGTTATCAATTTTGTGCTCTTTTGGGCCAGAAGCAGAGATCAGAGAGCTATTTTATACACCTAATTATGGATTATTTCCCATAGCTATAAAACCACGGAGAGACAGATCCAGAAAATATGTCATGAGGTGATCTGTATCCTCTTCATCTCTACTGGCTTCTCCCTATTGCTTCCTTAAACTCCAGGCTGAATGCCCTCCAGACAAAACACTTGTCAGAAGCAAGGGATACCTATTTCCCCACAGGACAAAATCTCTTCCCGCCCCAGCAGAGAGCTGCTTAAAATTAAATTCAGCTTTTACTGCAATGATCTGTTGAAACCTTTAGCACCTCGTTGAGTCAGGCTGAGATTTATCCTATTTCTGTGCAATTTGGCTATAATCTGGCTCATAACAGTGACCCAGGCTCCTGCTGAGCAGTGAAGAACTTGATTTTCTTTCCCACTAATGTTTTTTGTGGGGGTTGAATGGGATGATCCTTAAGGTCCTTCCCAACCCATTCTGTGACGCTATGAATTGGATGTGCCCCTTCATACCCCCCTTAGCTCCCCACTCCCCTGGCCCAGGATTTTTTTGCTCCAGAACCTCCCTCATCCCAGGCAGGTCTGAGCTGCCTGGAGCACGCTGAAGTGCAGAGCCAGTGCCAAAGTCCAGCAGATCCTGATTTTATATTTACAGAAAGAGACAGGAATCATCTGTGTGTCGGGATTGGGTTTCTGGTGGTGACATGAAGAGGCCATCCAAGATGTATGACCCAGCAAATGTACTGTAATGCACACATCACATTTGTTCTCTGAGTAAGTAGATATTGTCTAGGGTATATTACAGCTGTGCTTTGGTGTTTAATTCAATGTGAGAGAACTAGCTTAATTTCTCTAAATTGTAGCAATAAACATAATGCTAACAGTGATATGGCTAATAATTTATTTTGCAAGTGATTAATCAACAATGAACTATTTTAATTACCTGTTCGGAAATGCCAAATTCTAAATTAATGATGTGTCATTATATGAATTCACATGTATAAATATATACACTTATGTATGACTTCCAAGCCTAATTAAAATGAATAAACCATCAGATTTGGTGAATTTGTAGAGCTGAGGGAGGATGTGCTCTCTCCTGCTCTTCTGCCTTTTTGCATTTCGTCCTCAGCACAAAGAGAATCTCATTCCAGTGCTTTATGCAAGTCGTTTGTGGTCCTAAAAAAGATATTACCTGGAGAAAGTAGGAAACTCCCTGGATCCCACACTGCAAAGAGCCAGGGGTGTGGGAAGTGGGAGCAGGGGAGGAGAGTGGGGGTTGCTGAATTTCTGTCTGTGGGAAATGCAGAGTGAAGCTCTTGGGGTGATCTCTGTGCCAGACCTTGGAACCCCCTGGAAATAAACCCCAGTGGGAGCTGGAATGGGGGAGAAGGAGGTGATTCCCTGCCCTCAGTTATTACCAACAATTTTGGAGGGAAGTCAGGGGTTCAGTTAACAGATTTGGGGCACAACCAGAGAGTTTTCCTTTTCACCTGGGCGGGGGCTGCATCTAGAGATGCTGCAAGGCACAGAGCTGGCAGTGTGGGGTATTTAGCAGTGGGAAATAGGTGTGTTCTCTTTCTGCCCAGCCTCAAGCCCAGAGCTGGTGGCCAAGAGGCCCCCAGTCACCCAGCACTGGCCCAGCAGCAGCAGTGGTCCCCAAGGGCTTGGTGGCTCCTGTGGCACAGAGGGGCAGGGGAGAGAGTCTCTAATTTAGGAGTGGGAAGTGAGACTGCTCTAATGGTTTGTAGCACAGGCTTGAAAACCAGAATGATTAACGAGAGCAATGCCATGGAGGAACCAGAATCTAAGTAATGAGACCTTTATTTGATACATAATACCACTGGGACCTTCTATAAAGAGAATACCAGGAGTAGGGCTAAGTTTTTCTGGCTTGGGAATGCATCAGGAAGGGGGAGAGTATTGCTGACTCTGCAGCCAAGTGCTGGGGCTGTGCACCACGGGGCTGCAGAGCTGTTCAGTGTGAGCCTGGGACATGTTAATTCAGTCATATATTTTCAGATGCTGGAAAGACACCCTGATTTAGTGTGCTGTGTGGATCTATGCAGAGTTGTGGGTTTAAAATGCAGTGTCCAGAGCCTGATTCCATCACCTCACGGCTGAATTCAAGCTGGGAGATGAAGAAGCCATTAGATACGTATCGAGAACTTCCAGCCAAAAAATTACTTATGGTTTCAATTGAAGGAGAAGAAGTTGTAGAGAGTTTAGGTATGGATGTCAGAAACAGAGCAGTTAACAGCAGAGATGTATGAGAGATTGGGAGGTGATAACTTAGATAAATTGGTGTCTCATCCATATTAAGGAGACAGCTCATCCTCAGTTGCTGCCGGATGACATGAACAGTGGAGCGTATATGGATACTAAAATACATTGGTCTTAAAGTTAAATCCCCAAGAACCATCAGAAATAAGTCTCAGAGGCCAAAGTGAGATTTGATGCACACTGCAAAAATATGCAGTCTGTCAGAGCATGCTACTCTCTCCATATAACTTCCACCGTTTGTGGGACAATTATAGGGAAAACAATACTGTGATCTGTAAAGCAGTTCCTGGAGTGGTTTTATTCACTAACTCAATGCTATGCATAATCATTGCCAGCAACATCTCCAGAGGTGTGTGCATAATAGAGAGACATCAAGTCAATGAGTCAAAACATCAGAAAATAAAATTCAGATGAACCTCACATTCAAAAATTATATTATCTGTCATTTAACACTGTCTGAAGACCTCCTTATTGAAATAATACATCTAAACCAAAAGCTACCCCAGGCAGTAATACCATATTGCACTGCTGGGTTTAGGAGCTACCAGGAATTGGGGTTTTCTGCACCTTGAGCTGCCTGCCAAAGAGGGGAGCTGGGGTTATAAGACCTGTGGGGATCTTCAAGCTGAAGGCTCCAAATGACTTGCAGAGGGGAAACAGAGGGCACTGGGAGGCTCTGTTCCTCTCCTGTACCCATGCCAAAGCCTGCTAAGGTCAGGAGTGTCCCCTCAGCGTCACCCATTTCTTTTGCTGTGTAGATATGTACAATAATTTTCCTTTCAACAGCCAAATTTGCCTCTAAAAGAGAGTTTGTATCAAAATGCAAACTTAATTTGCCCTCACTGACATTACACTTCACTGGATTAGATCCTTCATGCCTCCCATTCCAAAACCCCCATTGAGATAAGAAGTTACCCTTTTTGAAAATGCAGCCCTGGAAGACCTTTAACTCCCCTAACTAAATTCTTATTGTGCTATTTCCCCAAAGCACCATGTAGAGCATTGTCTCTGCACTGCAGCTTGAAAGGAACAATTCCCTGCAGATGCAGGCGCCTGCAGCCAGGAATATCTGCTCTGGGATGCTTTGGCAGGGATTTCACAGCATGGGCCATCAGGCAGGAATATATACATGTCTATATAAAATGTACATGAAGGTGTGTAAGCTGCACACAGCAGTGCAGGCGGGAAGTGCCAGCGCTGGATAATGAGTCCGAGCTGCTCCAGGGTGTGAGGATGAGCAATGAGCATCTCTGCTGGAAGCAAAATCAGGAACTTGGGTGAGCTTTGCTACTCAGACAACAAATCACTGGGTGTGCTCGAGGGTTCATTTTTCATTGGGAAACACCAGTGAAACGAGTACTTTGCTGCTTATCTCTTTATTGCTTATCAGTGCTTCTTTGCCCTTCATTTCTTGGAAAAGGCATGGTGTTTAAATGGGTTGAAGGGTGGATGCTGTGGAAGAACTAAGCCACCTCTTTAATCCCAGAGGCTTCATCAAGGGTTCATTTTACTCTCTGGGAAAATCTCTGTTTTCCCAGATCACTCGCCTCCCTCTCTCCACCATCCATCTAGGTTGCTCTGTCTGTATCTGAAGTCATGCTTGCTATCCTTTGAAGAGGTATTCTCCTCTAAAAAATCAATAGTTAACATTGTCTTTAAATAGTCTGACATTTACCTTTACTGCAGTTTTCATTTCTTTCTGGGATTGCTCAGACATTTGTATTACCCATGTACATTCCTTATTTCTCTGCCTGTAGCCACAGAGCTTTGCAGGGACGGCAATCCTGGTGGGGTAGCTCCCAGCCTCAAATAAGGAGACTTTTGCAAGATAATTGAGAGGACTGCAGCTTGCTAATAGAAGCCTCTTTAATTTATGGAAGACATCAACTGAGAATAATTACAAGCAAAAGGGTATCGTAAATCCCTGAAGAAAATACATGCTCAGTGCAGTTTTCCCAACAAGCAAATTTGAATGCTAGCCCAAAGGTCAAAATAAAAGACTGTGAGCTTTAACCTCCTGAGCCATGCACCTCTCCTTTGGCTCTTGTCAGGAACTTGTCTGGGGGTTCATTTAGAAAGCAGCCTGTTCAGAGCAGGCCCATTTGCAATCTGGGAAAGTTAAGCAAATTAGCAGAATTATTAGGTAAGAGGCAATTCTCCACAGCCTGCAAAGCAACCGCTTGTTAAATTAGCTCACACGGGAGAATTGCACTGATGGAATGATGGCTGCAGTGTTTGCAGAGGGAAGCCTGTGCAGGCATTTCCTTTGAAATAACGCTGCTGTACTCCAGCTGAAGAGTAAAAAAAGAGAGTTTGTGCACATTCCCTTGGCAGGCTCCCTGCACAAATACACTGGAAGATGCCTTTGTCTTTTAGACACATTTCCTCTAAACAGTTCCTTCTGCAACAATAATAATAATAAAAGAACTAATAAAGAAGAAAAACCCAACCCCCTGAAACTATCTACTTCTAAAAATAGGGAGGGTTGCAGGAGAACTGATGCCACCAGACCCCTGGAAGCAGGTGGCTCATTGCTCCCAGTCCCCTCTGGGACTTGCAAGGACACCTGGGGTTTTGCAGCCTTGCTGTCCTGGGAAGACTGTGAGAATGTGGATTTCAGCAGCAGAAATGGAGTCCCCCTAAAAACAAGGAGAGGGTGGCTCATCCATGGTTTCTGATCTGTCAGTCTCATTTTTATATACTCTTTGGTTATTGATTTGGTATTTTTATACCTTATATAGTGCACTTAGTACAGGAAAAATGGATTCACCTAGTAAATGTGCTTTATTAGCAGGTCTCTGATGGAAAATTATGTCAGTTTTCCATTTAAAAGATGCATCAGATTAATTCACTCATGAATCAATCTGTCTATGCTTGAAAATCTACTCACACCCCACATTAAATCTGGTGTGACACTGCAGGCTGGAGATCAAAATGGAAGTTTTTAAATGATGAAAAGGTATCATTGTGAAGTTTCTAGCACTTCCAAGGCAGCTGGGAATGAAATGAGGATGTTACACCAGGCTTAGCTCCAGCCTCCCTTGCAGGAGATGAATCTACAGTTAAAGTAATTTGGTGGTTTTTTCCTTTTTTCCCCTCCTTTTTTTTCTTTTCCTGTTTCTTTCCATGACCAACAGATGTCCCAGCTCAAAGGGCTGTCCCAGGTTTTGTCCTTCACAGGCTTTTTTTGGCTCTCAGGGCCATGATCCTCACCATGGAAAGATGGATTATGCCTGCACTTTCCAGGTGATCCACAAAAGGGGGATAGAAATTAATTCCTTTCCCTGTGCTGAGTAGAGGCTGCAGGATCATTCATTATTTGTTCCTGAGCGAGTGCTGCATGGGGCCACCTCTTACTCCTGACAGGACATCAGCTCATGGCTGGACAGTGGAATATTTGGGAAACAGTTTCAAATCTCTCCCTCTCACACTCTTTCCCCACTCCTGTCCCTCTATGCAGGAGAAAGCAGAAACCATCTGTCAGGCATTGCACAAAATGATTTATAGGATAGAAGGGCAGAAAGAGCTGGAGGCAGATTTTATCAGAGATGCTAAGAGATGTGAAGTAACTATCCCATGTGGAATTGGAAAAGAAACCCTTGGTGTTGAGTTTCCTCAAGAGAAAGGCTGGCCATGCTCTGCTCCATCACTTGGTAACTCAGCTCCTTGCAGCCCCCCCGTAGCAGATGCTGCTTCTCCTCAGCCCCAGCTCTGTGCTGCAATCCCACCTTTCAGCCCCGGGGCTACACGAAGCATCTCAGTGTTTATTTTTGGTGTTGCAGAATAAAGACAAGTGCTTAGAGCCAGCTGAGATCCCTGGGTGCACATCGGTACCACAAGCATAAGGCGAGAGCAGTTGAACATTAAGATAGGGACTGTCTTGGAATCATCCAGGTTGGAAAAGACCCCTGAGGTCGTCCATCCAACCATTAAATCCATATCCAATCCAGGCAGGCCAATTACACAATATAATTTACACAGAGCAGCCACAAGCTATTTCCTGTTGTCCCCCTGCTTGCTGAATACCCCAAGATGAGGGATTTTATTCCGTGTGAGGAAAAGGAGGATGTATCCACAGCCCAGGCCGGGTGCTACTACAGCTCAGCACTGCTGCAGGAGCTGAGGTAATGCACGAGTGCTGTGCCCAGCCACGCGCCTGCTGTCTGCCCACGTCAGACACAGAGGGAAGGACGTCTGCTCCAACCTCAGCCAAGAAAGGGCACGTGGACATGGTTCATCTCCTGGCTGCAAACAGCTCAGGCTGTGCAGGCAGTCACCACTGTGCAGCTCAGCGGGAAGGGCGGTGAAGGAGCCACCTGTGTGTAAGAGCTGGGGGATTCTTACTCTGCTCTTGGGTGTGCAGGAGATCCCATCACCCAACCCCTCATCCAACCCCTCATCCAACCCTTCATCCAACCCTTCATCCAGCCCTTCATCCAACCCTTCATCCAACCCTTCATCCAGCCCTTCATCCAACCCCTCATCCAACCCTTTATGCAACCCTTCATCCAACCTTTCATCTAACCCCTCATCCAACCCTTCATCCAGCCCTTCATCCAACCCTTCATCCAGCCCTTCATCCAGCCCTTCATCCAACCCTTTATCCAACCCTTCATCCAACCTTTCATCTAACCCCTCATCCAAACTTTCATCTAACCCCTCATCCAGCCCTTCATCCAACCCTTCATCCCACCTTCATCCAGCCCTTCTTCCAACCCTTCTTCCAGCCCTTCATCCAACCCTTCATCCAGCCCTTTATGCAACCCTTCATCCAACCCCTCATCCAACCCTTCATCCAACCCTTTATGCAACCCTTCATCCAACCCTTCATCCAACCCCTCATCCAACCCTTCATCCAACCCTTTATCCAACCCTTCATCCAACCTTTCATCTAACCCCTCATCCAAACTTTCATCTAACCCCTCATCCAGCCCTTCATCCAACCTTTCATCTAACCCTTCATCCAACCCCTCATCCAACCCTTTATCCAACCCTCCATCCGACCTTTCATCCAACCCCTCATCCAACCCCTCATCCAACCCTTCATCCAGCCCTTCCTTCCTTTAGAAAACATGTGCAGCACATCCTGCTGTTTGTGTTTAATCCAAACTGATGTCCTACGGCTATGATACGCGTGATTATGGCAGTCATTTTTAATTAGGGCTTGTGTCAATGTATTGACATTTTTATCGCTTTTGGGGGAAGTAGAGGATATTTTCCTGCAGGTGAACTCCTCTCTTTGTGGTTCTCTATCCCTCCAGCTGCACTGCTTGCTTATTAAAAAATGCAATGTTATTAAGCTCATTCTTTGTGCAAACTAATTAAGCAATTTAACGCCAAATCCAAGGAATGAAGAATTCAAATTCCCTCCATCCTATGGCAATATTTATAATCTTATCCTAAGTGCAATATTTATCATTAACAAAAGCCCTGGCAGGATCTGGGAAACAGTGTGATGAAGAGGATGCATTCAGTGTCTTGCTGGGAAGTGGAGTTAGACAGGAATGGCTCAAGCCACTCATTGCCCACAGTGATAAACACCCTGTAGAAGATATTGTTCACTCAGAAAGAAAAGGGAAGGCAGATCATTACATTTATTGGTCATAGTTTTTCAAGTGTCAATAAAGACCTACTGGAAAAGACATAGTTAGTAGCAAGAATATATTTTTTTGTCTATCTCAAAAATACCTTTGGCTCAACAGCTCTATATAACACCAATAGAAGATCTGATTTTTGCCTGATATGTCAGGATGAATCTTCCTCCTAGATGATGGTCCTGGTGTAGATGGTGCTCACATTGTACAGTTTTTAATGTCTTTAACCATCTTTAGCTTTGTATCCTGATAGCCCCTCCAGGCTATATGTCAATGCCATCTGGGAGGAAAAGAAGAGACTTCTGCTCACTCGCCGCTGTAATGCAGATCTCTTGGCTAAAATTGTGCTTCCATCACTTGACAAACTGTCAGCACAGAACAATTATCTGCCTGTTGGCTTGCTTGTCCTTTCTTTTCTCCCCTCTCAGAAAAAAAAAAATAATAAAAGAAAAACAGATGAAGGAAAAGGATGCACAGAAAAAAACTCTGTGGACAGAATCCAGATGATCCGATCCCACCACCTGAGAAGATGCATCAAAGGCAGAAGTGGGTCCCTTCTTTGCCACCTCTTGTGCCACCTCCTCTTCCTATGCTTGGCTGGTGACTGCTCTCAGATCTTTGGGACAGAGAACGTGCCTGTTTTTGTCTGTCTTAAGCCCAGTACAAACATGGATATTAGAGTATTAGTGTATTTAGGCTGATGTGCTCAGCAGCTCTAGATTATGAATTGCTCCTCAAAATAACGTTTGCATTCACCGACAAAGGTCTTTATTACAGAAGAGGGTCAAGCAAAAAGGATTATTCTCGCTAATTATTCCCTGTTATTTAATATTTGCACAAAAGGTTTGCAGGACTGAGTCCTCAGGATTGCCTTGTTTGAGAAGCTAATAGGGTTTCCAGGAAACCAGCAGTGTCTGGTGAGCCATCAGAGCAGCCTCTTAGAGGATATGGGAAACTATTAGATTTGATGTAGTTAAGGATGGTTGGCTAAAGGTTTCTAATGACTTAGCCAGGACCTGATCCTGGGATTTTCAAAGTCAGTGGTAAGACTTCCTCTCAGAGCTGTGCTTTATGGGAAATCGACTGAAGCAGATCCAATTTTCAGACCGTGGATGGGTTCAGGATTTGGGCAGCTCCAGGCTGCAAAGGACAGATATCAGCAAGCTCCAAACCCTGCTGCTGCCTCAGGAAGGGTTTGGGAGTGAGCAGGGCTAGAACACAAATTGTTGGGAAGGGTATTTACAATGTTTTGGCCCATGCCTTACAATTGTTCCTACAGTTTATCAGTCCCTAGAGAGCTCCCCTGAAGTCTACCTGCTGCTTCCTTCTTGGGCCTCATATTTCCTTGACTAGACCATAATGGCTGTATTGTTATAGAAATTCCATGCTAAGTGAACTGAATTTCTCATTCCATAAAGATATAATTAGGCAATAAAAACACAGCCAGAAATCTTCAAGCATGGGTGCCTGAAGGTGGGATCCACATTTAGGCATTTAAATGCATGGCCCAGCTTTTGGGATCCCTGTGTATTCATATCTTCTCTTTCTTCCAGAGAAATGGAGGCTTCCCTGCTATTCAAGGTGGCTTTGGGGGTACAAAACTTCTTTAAAGAATAAAAAAAAATTCATTTACATTCCCTGGTTTTGTTCAAGTTGCAATGCCTCCAGCTTCCTCATTTGACATTTTTTGGTAACTTAATTATCATTACCAAGGAAGAATGTTAATAATGGTGTTGTTTGCATTGGATGCAGCCCTGGGGAACAAGAGAAAATAACCCAGATTGTGGGAGCAGGTGGGAGGAGCATGGTATTTTGGAAACCCAGGCCACAACCTGCTGGAAGCATCTGTTTCTACTCAACCTTTTCCTCTAGAGTCCCAACATCATTCACAGCCCAGACTGCCAGCAATTAGAGACTTGTGCTGAGGATTTCCCTTCCCTTGTGCCTTCATCCCAGGGATGTTCAGGAATCTCAGGACTGGCAGTGAGGTGGACAGTCCTTTCTGCCTCAGCAGATGCCTTTGCTTGATGCTTCTGAGATGGGAATTAGGAACTGGGGTTGAGTAGTGCACAGAAACCAGCATGGATAACTGCAAAGCAATTCATGATCCAGGACAGATAATGTGTCAAGAGTGACAAAGGTGGTGGCCACTTGGCCACCATTAGCTGCATGCTAATACAGGGATTTGTTGGAGCTGCTCCTCTTCCTCCATTTGCAGGCAAAAACGTCAACAAATGCATTTTGCACTCACTGGAGTCTTCTATCAGGCCAGGCCAAAACCCTTTTGGGTGCATCGTTAGGAAGGTGCTGCTGTTGTGAGGATAAATAAATTATAAAACAAAACCTGTAATTTATTTTACATGTTCCTAAGAAATCAGTTGTGGCAAGTAGCAAAATGTGTTTGATCTCGCTGAAGTATATTTGGGGGAAAAAACATGTAGGCTTCTGTAGGATATCGACATGGATGTTTAGGCACTGTTAAAGTGCAGAAAAATGAGCCAGCAGGATCGAGTAAGCACTATTTTCCTTTTAGCTGAGGAAAGGCTGTCCTGCAGTAACATTGCTCCTCATGTCTTTGCCTTTTAAATACCCAGTGATATAAATATTAGATGCATGTTAAGCCTCAGATCCATCAAACTCCTTATCTTGAAGCACATGAATACTCTTGGCCCTAGTAAGAACACTTAAACGGTACCTAAAGGACACGGATGTGAAATGAAGTAAACCTAATTTCTAGCATGTGAAAAGAGACAAATCTCTGCACACCCTCATGCCAGGGGTTAACTTGGGCCAGGTGTTGTTAAGAAGTAAAGACATGAATAATCTCCCATCAGACTTTTGCATCCAAATGGCTCATTAAAGCTGCAATATTCATAGCCCGTGAGAGCCCTATAGATTTACGATGGCTAGGAAAGGATGACGCCCAGCTTACTTTCCCACCAATCATTATTACACGGGAAAGTGAGCGATTTTCTTTAACTCCATTAGCATAACATTAGTGCTTATAAGGACCAGACTGGGGTAGAGACTTTACAAGTCTTTTAGGTGAACAAAGTCAAACAGGAAACTCTTTTTTTTAGGAGCACAGCTTTTATCTCATTAGCAAAAAAAAATATTGTTGGCTAGTGCAGACTGTGGATATTTGAAGTTTGGGTATTCCCAGCTCTGTAACAACTCCTTTCTTCACTAGAGCTGCTGAAGGAGCATCACGGCGCGTGGTACAAAACACAAGGAGGGAACTTCAGATCAAAACCTTTATTCTTCTTTGCAGCAGATGAAACACTGGGGCATGGGGCTCCTGGGTGGGCATGAGCAAACACACATGAAAATGCACTGCACTTGCAGTGGGAACACACTGGGTTACAGCTGAGATCAATGGAGGAGGGTGATAGGGATTATCAATCTTGAGTGGTCTCTGTTAGGCAGAATTGACTGGCAACCACATAATGACTCAGGCTCAGCCCACCAGTTTAGAGCCCGGGTGATAGATCTGCAGATGCCAATCATCATCATTTCCTTATCAGCAGTGTTCAAGTGGCCATTTGTCTTCTACCTGAGCCGCCCTGGTCGGGTTCAAGTGTTTCATCCTCCAAGGTGCGTCTGAGAGATCAATGCACAGCTACAGCTGGTTGAAGGGGACCAAATCCATTGAACAGTTGATTTGGTTCCATTTTACCAGCTTTAGCAAAGCATTTGGCCTCATGGGCTGTGGCAGCAGAGAAGAGAATTCCTCAGGGTCTTTTCTTTCCCAGCTGCCTGGACCTCTTCTGAACTTGCTGCCTGATGCTGCACTGGTTCAAATGGCTTCACTTTCAGGCAGTCAGGATTTATTTAAGCTTCTTAGAGGCTACGGCTGAAGAGCGGGTCTGAATTAAAGAGGCAGGTTGAACAGCAGTGGAATAGTCTGCAAGCAGTAACCATCAGCCTGAAGCATTTTTAAACTTGATATTTGGCTCTGTCTGTTTTGAGAGCCACGTTGCTATTACAGAGTGACATAAGTAAATGTTAAGCTACTGTTTTCATCCAGATGCTTTAATTATCACCTCCTGCCTCCTTTCCTTTCAGTGTTTTATGTGTGCTGTCCTCCTCCACGCCTTGTGTTTTGGTGTCTGAGGTGACACCTAACACGAAGCAGCAGAGATGTCGTCTGCTACATCCAGCCCAGCCCACAGCCAAGGAACTCAGGCTGCAGAACTCTTCTCCCCTCAGGGCTCTCCTTGAAAAATGGGAGGGAAAAGGTCGGAACACCTGAAATCTTTTTATAGAGGTTAGCAAACTTTGCTTCCTGCTGTGAAGCCTCCTGTGTTTTCTCATCTGGCATTAAAATCAGCATTTTCAGGAGGTTTAATACTTGCTCAAGCAATGGTTGTATCTGCCATCACCAGAAACCAACAGGAAAGTGGTGGATAGGTGAAAAAAGGGAGTAATGAAAGAGAAAAAAAAAACCAGCTTTTCTTTCTTGCAATCTCATAACCTGGCAGTTTGTCCCCAAATGGGGAAAGCAAGTCCCTGCTACACCACTGCTGTCCAAACCACTCCTGTGATGGTTCACGTCTCAGCACTGGGGTGTTGATTTCTCCTGGAGAGCCCTGCAGCATGAACACCCCACTGCTAAAAATAACCTGGTAAATCAAATTTAAAAATCACAGCAGCTCCGATCATTTCTGCAGTGGGAGCCAATAAAGTCAGGCCTTTCCTTCTTAACCCGGAGCCACGCGCAGATATTGCACATTGCCATGTGCATAACCTATTTAAAGAATTTATATGCGTCATAAGGCAAAGGTGACTTTTCCCCCCTCTCCCTCGCAGCCCACCATGCTGCAAGATGATACCAGGGAAAAGCACCTGTGCTTGGAACCTCTGCACACAGAAATATTGCAAGTGGGCCAGCATTTTATCTCCCGAAGAATTACAGGCTTCGCATTGTCACGGTAAGCACTGCAGATCACTTAACTGCCCAAACCCGTTACTCTAAGCTGCCTATAAATAAATGGAGAGAGAGATGGAGAGAGAAAGAGAGAGAGAATAGCTTTTTAAAAAGAGCTCCACAATTAATTTAATCAAGTTATCTCTAGGTACCTTTTCAAGAGACAATCAAGCCAAGGAACTAAATGGAAACTTAGACAGTGAAGACCTGGAAGTATTAAATTCATCCTTTGGTAACTTACAGGAGCCAAAGGAAAGTAATTATTTACTGGTGATTGGGTACAGGTGGAAGTACCATTAGTGACCAAGGCTGTACAGAGCTAAATCCTGATGGGCACATGGATTTTGGGATAGAGTGCAGCAAACTGCCTGAGCATCACCACCTCAAACACAGTCTGCTCCCCAGGTATGTGTCCCCCTGTTGATTTGGGGACAGTCCCTTGAGAGCAGCACTGTGGGAGAAAGATATGGGGTTACACTGAGCATCTTCTGCTGGGGACCAGAGCTGTCCCCACTCCCCCTGCTTTGCTTTGGGGAGTGCCTTGGAACATATTTGAAATCAATGTGAGTCGGCGTGGATGTTCTATAACATTTTGTTTAAATTCTCTGCAGTGAGTTATGGGTAAGGTTTTCCTTTTTAGAAAATTAGGTTTTCTCTTCTGGATGCCATTAATCAAAACTAATGATGTCTCTCTGGTGGTGAGGCTTTCCCAGCAGCTGAGAAAGAGCAGCCCACGTTATAAAGCTGGAGAGGGCTGCAACCCACAGGGTTTTGTAGCCTCCCAGCAGGGAGGGCCCAGGTCTCTTCCAGCCCAGGCACTGGGCTCTGGGGCTGCACCAGCCACCCTAAAACAATGGATTACAGATGTGGGCAGAGCTCTGAGATGTGCTGAAGCCCCTGATCTCTCCAGTGGGGCAGTACTCATTTCCAAGTGCTCGTGGGCCTCCTCCACTATGAAACAGGAGGGACAGGGCTCACCTCTGCCTGCTGAGCACTGCCAGATTCAACAGACAGGATCTGGCAGCAGAGTTTGCCAATCCTAACAACCAGGTGCTGCTCTCCCTTCCTGCCTGTGCCAGTGCTGCAAGTGCAGCCTGCAACAGCAGCCCAAACCAGACCCAAAACCTCCACACCCAGCACCAGCTTGGCCAGGTTTGTGTCCAAAGCAAAGTCAGGTCTGCTCATGAAATTGGGGCTTGCATTGGAAAGGTGTGGAAGGAGCAGGTGCTGGTGCCTCCCTGCACATGGCCCTGCTCCTGCCACCCTGAGCTGGGCAAAGCCTACAGGAGCTGTGGGATGGCACTAGAGAGCCATGGGCATGCTGAGTGAGAGGGGCTAGAGGTGACTCAAAGCCAAAACAGCAGAACAAACACATGCCTGGCTTTTCCTGGTGACCCTTGCGTGGTGCCTGCGCCTGCTGCTGGCTGTGCTGTCCATGAAATATCCAGGAAAACGGGCAAAAGCCCCCAGTGCTGTGGCAAGTAGGATCAGTAGTATCCAACACAAGAATCTCCTCTCTTGCAGATCTTCCCACTTCAGCCTCAATATTCTAATAAAGACGTGTTATAGACAGTACAGAAAAGCCAAAGAATTTATCAGCATTTGTCGATATTCCTAATGAAGCAGAAGATTCAACATGCAATAGAATTAGCCTACAACGAACCCTTGCATGGGGCCCATCCTTCTGAGTCCAGAAATCTCCTGCCTATTCCAGTCCAATACACTTTTGAGAAATGAGCAGCCCTCCAAGCCATTATCATTATAAGCTAAAAGGCCAAATGAGACAAAGTACTGTTGCTCTTCATCTGAATAAACAAATCATTTTTAGATCAAATGCATGAACAATTTATCATTCTAAAATCCAATCAAAAGGAAAAAACAACAATACAGAACATTGATTTCCTACAGCTTTATCTTAATGAAGTGCACATTCCCTTTGTAATTAGCTTTGGAAGGTTTTTTTTCCCCTTTCTCGAAGCTAATGTGTTATTTGATTTCCATCCAAACATTACTAAATTGGAGGAAATTTCCTCAAAATGAAGTGGCTTTTGATAATACAGGAAAATGTCTACTCTCTCACATTGCTATTTTTTCCCCCAAACAGCCATACTTATACTGCAGATGATTCAACTTTATTGCATGGTGTCTTTGTGAGGATGTTTAAATCAATGCCACAGTCGCAGGATTCTGCCCAATGTGCCATTTGTAAACCAGAAAATACAAGCTCGCTGCTTTTATCCTTTTCCTTACAGACATCAAATATTAATTGAACTTATATTATTACACGGAGAAAGTAGACTGTGTTTTATTAACATTTCTAAAATTAAAGATGTTCAACCCAAAAAGTAGACTCCAGACAAGGCTCAAGAGCCTTCTGCTTGGATTTTATTTGACTTAATTAAAAAGCATTCAGTTCCTTTGTGCACTAAAGCAGTTGCTGACATTGCAGTAGCCACTCAGTCTTTCAAACCAAAACTATTACCTGAACTTAATAAAGTGTCTATTTAATTTATACACCCTCATGAACTCACCTGTCTCCAACAAACACAACGTGGCTCTCACTAATGAGCAGCGAAGGCAGCGACTTGACAGCAAACTCACCAGCACCCCGGGGTAACTCAACTGCCCCAAAACATGATTTCCATCTCCTTTAATCTGCTTCTCCACCATTACTGCTGTTTCCAATATCCCTGAGCCAGCGATCCCCTGCATTGCTGGAAATGCTCCTTGCCAGGCCACCTCTCCCTTCCTCCCCTAAATCTCTCCCTTAAATCTCCTCTTCTTTAGCAGTGCTGACCAGAGGACTGTTGCTTTCACCCTGCTTCCATGAGTACTTGCTGAAATGAAATGGCTAATTTGATAGTCTGGTTTTATTTGGGTGTATTGCCAAGGGACATATCTATGACAGGAAATAAAGTCCCAAACCCTACAGTTATCACCTTATTCCTTGGTTATACAGAGCATCTAAAGTGACCTTATCTCTGTCTTAACCCAAATTTTGGTCCTAGGCCTCCTGAAAAAATAACAGTCAAGCACAGACCTGCTCTGTCCCAACACTGCAGAGCATTTTACCTGGAGGGAGCTGGCTCCATGTGGGATCAAGATGTCCCTCCAAAGCTCTTTTCCCAAAGCACAAGACTCTGAGCAGGTCCCTGGGAGCTGCACCTCCTGAAACTGGCTGTGGAAATAGTTGTGGAGTTGGATTTTTCTGTTTTGCTACTCACACTCTCAAAAGGGAACAAAGCCGCTCCCTAATACAGTTTGTGCACTTTATGGACCTAACAATTAAACAGGTTTTAAAACATGTGCTGACTGCATAATCCCATACAGGGGAGTGCACTCAGCGTTTTTAAACAGCAACCGATACAAGATACCACTTAATAGTACAAAACACCAGCAGTCCCGTTAAAATCAATAGAAAATTAGATTCTATGAAAATGCAATATGTGTCCAATTAGTTATAATTGGAGCAAATGGTGATGCAGATAAACTCCTGGAGGCAGAGGGATTTGTCCGGAGCACAGGATGGGCCCTGGCAGTGCCATGCCCTGGGCAGGAGGGATGAGCCACCTCACACAGCAATGTTAACTCTTGTCTAATTATGGAGCTGCTCGAGCTGGCAGGACGGCTCTGGTGCACCACTGTGCCTGGAGAAAAACGATCGGCTGTCACACGGAAACCTCCCTGTTGGACTTGACAAATTATGCCAGCAAACCTGTTTAAGAACTAAAAAATCCTTGGACACGGTGACAGGCAGAGAAAGATGCTGTGTTATTTATTTATTTGCCCAGCAGAGTTTAAGAATTGTGGCTTAGTCCCACCAATGCTCACTTTTCCCCCCTGCCTGACTGTTGTTATATCAGTTTAAAGTCCTTCCCACCAATTATTTCTCAGGCTTCTTTCAACTCCTAAAAACTCAGCTGCACGGCAAAACGGGAACTAGGTTATGCAATTCTAACGCTTTATTTTTAACATCTTTGGTGCAACATATTGCCCTCCTCTTTGTTTCATCTTATGACTAAAGAAAAAGAGAGAAGATCCCCTATTGCAGCAGCACAAAGGGACATCCCCAACCAAACATCACTCCAACCCCTTCCTGCCCTCACACTGGATGAAAACACATCACTTGCAGTACAACAGTTATTCATTTGCAGCAAATTTTTAAATATAAGCACTATAAAGTAACAGTTATTTTACCAAAACTATTGGATCAGGGCTAAGCAGCAATAACTTTCTCCAGGGTTCATATTTTCCTATTTTAAATTACTTATTCAAATTGTTAAAGACTTACGGGCACAAAGAGAAACAAAACCCCTCATGTTTACCCAGACCTGAAACGTTTTTTGCATTACTGGACACAGTTACTTACACTGTTAAGGGAACTGTCTCTCAAGAAAGGGAAAAAAAAAAAAGAAGTGGCAGCTTTTATTTGTTACGCTGACTCAGCTGAATGGTGGAACAAGAAACATTAAGCCCCAATCCATAACTTTTGTGGCCGCTCAAAGGACGTATTCTTCCTCGACACTGATAAAAGTTTAATATGTAGTTGCCCAGGTTTTTAATAAACTTGTCAACAAAAGAGCAAGGCAAATTGATGGGGACCTTCCCAGGAATAAATTCAGTTTCAAATAGGCCAAATGAGCGTGGAGGACAGGGAGGGGACGGTGCACAGGGGACTTTTGCTGGGCTTTGCAAAAATGGCACAATAGATTTTAGCGGGTGCATCTTATTGTCTCAAAGACAAGGCTTTAGGACAAAGCTGGCTTAATTTAAAGAAGGCAAAGTGGTGCAGCACAGCCCTGACACCATGAGGGACAGAAGGGGCAAAGCCTGGACATAAATACCCATCTCACCCTGCCTGCACATTCCAGTGCCCATCCCACAGCAGACCTGCTCAGGGACAAGCTGCAGTGTTGCTCCACAATTTTATCCCCTGCACACATTTCAGGATATTCCTTCCAGGCATCACCTCCTCTGTTTGGCCAAACCTTCTCTGCTCCCTTCACATACTCGAGGCTGAGCTTAATTCAAGCACAACACAGTCCTTTTCCTCTGCTCTTTCAGAAGCTGTTTCACTTTCCTGCAGTCCACAGCTACAAGCACCCCTCACTTTTAGGGACCAGTTCCCCTCCATCCCCACTGCCATGAGCTCCAGGCACTGCCCACCTCCTGTCAGCTTGGGAGTGAAATGACCACATGAGATTCATTACTTTCTGCTAGCTTCAATCAAGTTGATGTCTTAAATTATTAAGACTTGGGGGGTTTTTTTTGTTAATTTGTTTACCCGAAGTAAACACAAATATTAAATCAGAGCCTCCAATAGTCTCGCTGCCAGGAAATTAACAGGCAAATTAACCCGCAGCCTCCCAGAAGGGAGCACCAATCTTTTCATCTCAGCAGCTCCTTGTGACACTTGGCTTCCCGTGTCACCATCTCCCTCCTGACACCTTCCTTTGCTTGCACCAAACAGCTTGAAAAGCCAAAAGCCAAGTCCTGTCTCCAATGCCAGGTCACAGCTCAGATTGGAAGCGCTGTCCCGGCCGTTGCGGTGAACTTTATTCTCGATTGCTCTTAGGTCACTGGATTCCTGCTCCTGTGGCTTTATCCGACCCCCAAATGCCAGGGTTGACTTGCCTATGTAAGGCCTTTGCAGGGATGGCTCCTGTCCTTACAGCTGCTGGGTGACTTCTGCGGTTGGTGGTCACGAGTCCCACGCCTCCTGGCTGCCCAGATGCCACCTAATCCTGTCCCCCCAGAAGGGCAGCTGAGAATGAGCACTATTTATAGCAGTTGTTCCCCAGTTCCCCCAGGCTCATCAGTCTGCCCAGGGCTTTTTTAGATAGCGGCACAGGTCCCAGCACAGGCCATATCTGGGCATGGTGAGGCATTTACAGGCTCTGTGCTTCAGGAGAAAAAAAAAGAAAAACGAAAAAAAAAAGGAAAACCCTGCATCTGTTGGAGATGTCAGTCACCTGCTTCCCTTGAGCCTCCTGAGCACCACCAGCAACTGTTCCAACTGCTAAAACCTTTGACTATCAAATCCTGCTTTAGTCAAGACATATCTGTGTCTGAAAGCCTTCCCCTTGCACACAAGGGGGTCATCCACCAGCGCTGCTCCTCCGTACAGACTGCTCTGGAAAAATACAGACTAACCCAGGGATGCTCACTGGTGCGGCTTACAGTGCAAGCAAAAACACCTCAACAGCACCACGGGGTGCTGCAGTGGTCAGGAGACAGCAGCCACAGGGACACTGCTCTGTGCCCACCAAGGTGCTCAGAGCTGGGCATGTCCAGCTGGTTAAGGCTGTACCAGCAGAGTCACCCAGCAGTGCAGGGTCACGGCCACACTGGTGACCAGCAAGGCCAGCAGTGCTGCAGCACCCCACAAACCCCATCACCCATCATCCTACTGGTAGGACAGCCTCAGGCATCCACAGATCCAGGGCTCATGGGTGAGGTCCAGCCTCCACACCTCACACCCTGCACCTGCTCCAAGGTGTGGGAAACACGGATGAGTCTTTGCATGACAGCACGAGGGCAGAGGGGCACAGTCCAGGCAGGCTGTGCTGTCCCCCCAAATACACACCAGGCAGAACTGTGCAAGCCAATGCCAACCAAACCAGAACAATCTTGGCCTCATGTTGCCTCCACTTGCCTTGGTTACCTCCACCTTCAGCCTCACAGTGCAAACACAACTAAAACAACTCCTCAGCAAGAACCTACTTTGCCTTGGAGGGAAACTGAGGCAGGCAAGCTACATAACTTGTCCGCAACCCCAGCGAGCCAGCAGTGGAGTCCATGTTTAGTCTTGGCTCCCACCCTTGGAGCACTGAGCTGCTCTCAGCATGACCCCCCCACATCCCAGTGGGAAGGCAGCTCTCAGCATCACTGCCCGCTTGGCTGAGGTCAAGAGCAACTTCAGCATCACGCGGCAAACGTTTAACCCAGCATCTTCTCCGGGAAGCACCCGCCAGTGCGGCACTGAAATCAGCCCTGGGCTTTCCGGGGAGGGATCCGAGCTGAGGAGCGAGGATATTTCTCTTGCTAGGAACACACCACCCCCTCGCCCACAGTCACTGCTAAGTGCAAGATGTGGTGAAAGTCTTTAAAAATAGATATATTCCCAAGCAATTCATGCCGCTTGCATCTGGCAGGGCAAACCTAGCATGGAAGCTCTTTCTTACTGACTAAAAAGGATTGTTAGCAGCTCGAGGCTCGTGCAACCTTGACTCTCCTCCTCTCTTCAGGGCCTTCTCTTGTTCTTGGCCTAAACTAGTCCTGGGAAACACAAGGGAAGCCCTGCCCAGCTAGGCTGGTGTCAAAGGCAGGGAAAGATACTGCAGTGCAGTGCTGATCTCTTCTGCAATCGGACGTGCAGACTAGCCCGAGTGCTGAGTCAGCACAATTTCTTTTTTGATTGGTTGATCTGAGTAACATATTTTCAATGTATGCTAAAGGGGCAGCAATTAATACCTTTCCCCCCTTTCCCCACTTTCCCAAACCGCTTCGAACCGAATGCGCAGATCTCACCCCCAAAGTCACACTCTGGTCCTAAATATTCTGAGGCTCTTTCATTTTTAATTTAGGGCATTAAAAAAAAAAATTTGCAATCTAAGCGATGCTCACTTTGATCGACTTGTGCTGCTGCAGCTAAAATATCTGTCCTGCAGGTCAATCTAATCATGCTTAATAGCAGTTTATTCTTCAACGCAACATTTTTCACGTTGGGTCGACAGTTTTAAATGAGATTGCTGATGCACCCCTTTACTAATGCTTTTACCAGGGCCAGCACATCCCTTGAAATACTTGTGCAATAAAATGCTTTATTGCTCTTGATGAATGCACTATTAAACTTGAATTGCAAACATGCCCCCCCTTTAAAAAAAAAAAAAATAGAGGGTGCTAGAATTTATGGGACCACCTGTCTGCCAACATTAAGTAATAGTAACAACTGTAATAATGGATCATCAATGTAACAAATATGCAAAAGTACAGAAAAAAGAAAAACCCGCCAGGGAAAGCCGCATGGCACAAATTTGTCCCTGTGCTCTCATGTGCACGTGCGAAATATCCATCTTATACCTGCCGGTAGTTCCGCTTACATGCGGGGAATTCATCTCCAGAACGGCTGGATTTTGTGAGGCATAGAATAGAAAAATTTAACTAATTTGGTCCACTGGATTTATGGCTTTTACAATTCTCAGAGCTCCTGTTTCTGTGCCTGGCGCCGCACAGCCCTCGGCGCGCGGGATGGATGGGCGCACCTGAGCGTCCCAGCGCTGCGGGTGCAGCACGGGCGCTCCTCCTATCGCACCCACCACGGCACTCAAGGCCAGGAGAGTCTCTCCAGTTTATAAAAAGTTTAAGAGAAGCGGTTTTAATTTAGCTGTAAAATAAAGCGGGCCCAGCGCAAAGTAGCGGCCGCGGTTTTAATCCGAAGAGCAGTAAATGGGATGAAGAGCTGGAGTGGAAGAACGGCGCAAAGTGGTTGGTGAAGGCCTGCAGCCATCACCTGCTTCCATTGGTGTCAACAGCAAGGCTTGGGGGGCCACGTCCACCCCATTTCATTTTTAATTTGTCCAAGCCCAGGTGACACCATCCATGGCAAAGCCTCCCTGCCACCTCCGCTGCCATGCTGCGAGACAGCGCTCAGAATTATTCCTTTGAAAATATTTACATAAAAAATAAATCTGAGCACTTAGCGACTTCCTAAAGTTAGCAATTCCGTGTGATTAACAAGCGTATTAATTCAGAGAGGCGGGGGGAAGGAGATAAAAATTGCATTACAAATGCAGGTATCTGCTGTAAATCAAACATGAACACCTTTGCGAGAGCAACATGCAGTGGCACAGGGGTTTTAGTATAACATGCTGAAAACGGGAAGAAAACAGAGAGGGGGAAGAAAAAAGAAAATAAGGAAAAAAAAGAAAAAATAGGAAAAAGGAAGAAAAAAGTAAAAAAGGGGGAAAAAAGAAAAAGGACAGGGAAAAAAAGAAAGAGAAAGGGAAATGAGCAGGAGTGGGACAAAGGGTCAGCAAGGAAAGGAGGGGAATTTCATATATAAATTATATATTAGATGTAATGTTATGTTATATTCAGAATGGTGAGAATTGTCCTCATTTTTCATCCAGAGACTCAGGGTAACATTGCTGATTTACAAAGCAGCGGAACTGCGGTCCTGTGTGGAACCAGTGCCTTCCTGCCTGGGTTCAGCTCATTTCCCAGCACTTTCATATTTAAGTCTGCCCCCAAAAATGGAGCTGGACACCCACAGGACTGATCCTTGTGGGGTCATGGGGGCAAGGATTGTCCCCAGGCAGGGTGCTGGTGGGGCTGAGCCCAGGGGTTGCTGCATCTCTGCAGCCGGGTCCTGAGGGACTGCGCCGCAGCCAGCCAGGAACACCCCGGCTTTCCAGGGCCCAGCACAACCAGAGCATCTGAAAAAGCCAACAGGATAATGTGCAAACCAGCCATCCTCCAACACAAACCTGGTCTTCCCAAAGCCACCTGGCAAAAAAAGCAAAGGCACCTCCTCTGCTGGGAAGGGGCTCCGCACTGCCCACGCCTCTATCAGCCATTTAATTTAAACAACAACAACAACGACAATGAAAAAAGCATCTCAATAAACCCCACAAATCCTACAGGTAGGAAATCTCCCCAGTAGCCCAATCTGCCTTTTCTCACCCACTACTCACAAGCACCTGCTTACACTTCAATCCCCCTTGGCATACCTGGAACAAGTGATGACTGCGCTCACCGTGAATAGAGACGGATCAAGACTCCCCAAAATCCAAACTCAGAGCCTCGCCTGTTCCCCATGCCTGGGGGAGGATGCTGCCATGGGAAAGACTTGATTAACCTCTGCATGGCATGTGCTGGCACCACACCTACCAAACGATGCCCAAGGAGCCGTGAGCAAGGCAAAGATGGGGTTGGGATTGCAGGGAAATCACTCAAAAGCAAAATGATGCCCTCAGTGGCCCCACAGAATTAAAAACCAGAGTTTGGGAAACTGGGGAGTGGCTTTTTGAGGAGTTCAGATTTGTATATCATTGCAATTTCACAAAAACATGAGGAAGTTTGGGGCTGAAAGCCTTAAACTCTCGGATGCGACTCCCGCCTAGGCAGAACATTAAATGTGTCTTTAAACCAAATTTCTTTTGTCTTGCCACATTATTGTAGGATCCTGGAAAAAATAGCCAACTATTTTACATTGGAAAATGTTACAAAGGAAAGGCTTCCAGAATTAAAGGATCTAAATTTCTTATTTTCCAGGGCACTCCTCTGGCTTTAGCTGTGATCCGCTGACTCGATGGCTCACCACACTGATAAGGAAGGTCTCCCTCTCATCAGTTTTAAGCACAAAAAGTTTTAATGTGGGAAAGATTCAAAAAGCGGAATTTGCACCCTAATTTAAAGCTAAAACGCCACACACCCGAGTCACAACTGTTGTCTCCTTTCCCTCTCCCTTCTTCTCCCCCCACCCTCCATCTCCTTTTGTTGTTCCTAGATTTAAAGATCAGCCAGCTTTGTTTGCTATCCAGCCTTATTTTGGGGGTAAAAAGGGTCGGTGGGGAAGCAGCAAAAGGGAGTGACTGGCCTGCATCCCTGTTAAAACCCAGGAGCGGGCAGCCAGTTTTCCTCTGGCATCGCCTTTCAAAGCCCATGCCGCAGTCAGCATATTGAATATTTAATGTCCTGATGAGCATTTCCACCTGCTGACACAGGCAAAGTGACAGAACAATACACGCGCTGGAACAAGATCATCAATTGACTCCCCAGTCAGTCTGCCGGGTCAGGCAGTTAAAAAAAATAATAATATAAAATAATCTGTCTGTCTTTCTCCCCCGCCTTGCCCGGGGTCACACATTGCTCCTCTGAGAAGGATTCCCACCTGAAATACATACTTCTTTACATTCCATAGCTTGCCAGGTTCATATGGGCATATAAAGAAGTATGTCTCTCAAGCAGGTAGTTTCAATATGCGCATTTATATGGTCACAGGAGGAAAAATAACGCTGATTTACAATTTACATCCTGAGAGTGAGTTACGGCTCAGTTCAAACCAGCAGACTTTCCTCCTGCCCAGCCCATGTGCAGACAGACACACACCCCAGCTCCCGATCCTCGCCCGTAATGTTGGGCTGAGCCCTCGGCAGATGATGGATTTTGGGTCCTGGGAAGGGGAACTGCATCATTCACTGGACACAAAGCAGCAGAGGTCCAGTGGCTGCCCTGGCAGGGGCTCTTTGAAACGTAAACGGCACAGAGTAAAAGCCAGCCTCCCACTCCACCTAAAAAGTAGGTGTTTCTTTCTAAATCATAAACTTCTAGCATTTAAAAAAGACCAAAATGTGGTTTAGAGGAAAGCCTTTGCTGTATACACATACAGGTTTCATTTCAGACAAAGCCATGTGGGAGAAAGTTAAATATGTATCAATTCCCAATTGCCTCCATCCTACAGTTTGGAGACAAAAAGCCAATTTGTTTTCAGAAAGCCAAGAATCGAATGGTCAGCTACTGATTTACAAACCACCACCGGGAAGCACTGCTCCATTCGCCAGAGTAAGAGAACTCATCAGCCCCAGACACGCGATTGCTTTATCAGTAAGTAGAGATTAAAGCATAGGAAGAAGAAAGCATCTTACCTAGTGAATCCAATGATTTTTCCTCTGCTGGTCACTGGGAGCGAGACACTACCCCGCAGATAAGCAACCCCCAAAAGATAGCACATGCCTTTTGGCGCGTTCAGGGCATTAAAAAAATTTAAAAAAAAAAAAAAAAATTAAAAATTGCTTCTAATAACTCATCCGGTTGAGCTCCACGCCAGCTAAGGGGCTTTGGGAAGACCTGCAGACATAAAAGGCAGCCAAAGCTTGGTGCTGGGAGCTCGGGCCCAAAGCCTTGCCGAGTTGTTCCCGCAGCCCCCGTGCGCACCGCGCTGCGCCCCGGGGATGCTCGGTCCCGCACGCAGCCCTGCCTCTGCCTCTGCCCCTCTCCCTCGCCTCCCTCGCAGCCGTGCTGAGCTTTAAAGCTCCCTGAACAATGTGGGCCGAGTGGCAGGGCTGCGCTGGCCGCCCGGGCTGAATGGAGACTATAATGGGCAGGATTTAGGCAGGAGCGCGGCGGAGGTCACGCCGGGCGCTGCCTGCTCGCTCAGCAGGGCGGGCACGGTGCCTCCTCACCTGCGCCCGCCGCGGCCGCAGATCGATACCAATTTACAGGCAAATGTGCAATGGCTGCCTCCGTCTTAATGAATTTTACCGTTCCTCACAGTCTTCTAATGAACCCTTTAAAGAGGGTTTAAGTAAACTTAGCAAGTGGCAAACTAAGCACTTCGGAATACCTAATTGCATCGATGCTTCTCAGTGCTTTTTAAAATATCACTGCCAGCTGGGGAGAAAATATTTTCCTGTGCCCCATTGACTTCCAGCACGGCTGAAAAGCAAAGGCCGCTGGAGCCCGGGTGTAAACCCGCTGTGCTCAGCCATAAACCCCCAAAATCGCTTCACACCCCTCATGCAACACCGGCACATGCCTCGGTCCTGGCTCTGTGCAGCTTCCCCCTCATTCCCTCGGTTTGTTGGCCCTTTTAACCATCATTATTTGTCTCATTTAAAGGCAAATTTCAACCTTTAGTTTGGATTAAGGGGAAGAGAGATGGAGCTGTGGCACTGGTGTAATGCATGACTGCAGTGAAATTAAAGCAAAGGGAGAGCTGAAGAGTGTGAGGGAAAGTCTGAATGATTCAGATTTTTTAAAAAACCCAAACAAACAACAAAAACAAAGTGTTGGTGGTGGGGTGTTGCACAGCCAAGCACTCCATGGTATTGAATTTCCTTCAGACTGGCAGCAGTAGGACAACTACTTGACTTCTTGGGCTGTTAAACATCTGTACCTTGTACCCAGTTTGATTTCCTCAAATGCATTTGACATGGGCTGTCCTAAACAGTCTCCAACTTCTGCAGACCAGCAGGACAGCAGCTGCAAGCCACCTAAAGCAAGCCATGTGGAAGAGCTTTTAAAAAAAATGACCTTTTAAATCCTTACTAGAACTGAAGGCAATGACACAACCACAGCAGCAGAGTTCATCGTGGCGATTTAAATTTGCTTTGAGGTTCTGGGTGGAATCTTATGCTTTCCAGGGTTGTGCCTTTTGGTGGAGGAGCAGACAAATGGCCGTGATGGTGCCTTTAATGTAACACCAGAGGCACCCTGTGGATCCCATCCTCCAGCTACCACCAGGAGTAGAGTGGTGGTGGGTGAACATCAGCCACTATCCTCAACCCACTTGGGCTCGCTGAGCTCCAACGCTTGCTCTTGGCAGAAAACCATGTGCAATAAAACTGTGGCTGTTCTGGAGAGAAAAATGGATGGAGACCTGGATCATGCAGAGGCCAAGGGGCAAATAAAAGGGGAGGGAAGAGCCTGACGTATTGCCTGAAGGCGAAAGGGGAAGGAGCGGGTGAGAGGGATGGAAAGCAACATGCTGTATATTATATCCCTGCTCTGCCCCAGGCTCAAGGTGCTGCTCAGCTCCAAGTGGCAAAGTCAAACTGAAGCTGTGCAGCACAAACCTTTGGGGACTTTGAAGCCAGCCCCTGTGTAGGGCTGGGCACCGGAGAAGGGAGATGCCAGCGGGGCCGAGGCGGAGGCAGGCGCTCGTCCCAGCACAGCCCATGGCACAGAGACTGGGCTCAGACCTCGGGAGCCACAGACACAACCATCTGCTCGAGAGGAACCCAGCAATTAAACTGACAGCACAAATCACGGATTTCTGCCTATACAATTACACAGTGCACACTCCCTCCGGCACAGGCACACTCATACCTGTATCCACACTCCCCACACAGCCTGGAGATGGGCTGTGTCTGCATGATACATTACACCTGCTTCTATAGAGCATTTATACACCCATGCATAAAGATGTGTATAAAATATCCATATGCATGCTATAAAACCTACCTAAATCTGCATGAGTGTGTGTGTGCACACCACAGCATCCACCTCACCAAACTGGTGTCTGTATATTCATGTGATAGGTACCACCACTATCATATAAAATATAATGACCACAGTCTACTCTGAGTTGCAGAAGCAATAACAGTCAATTGATGCTACACTTCATGTAACCTGAATTCCAAACCCTTGCAGGGAAACCTAACTTCTCCTCCTCCCCATATTCCCATTCTGATCGTCCACAAACCATGCACCTGTAATTAATACTCATTTCCCGGCATTTTAACAGTTAATCACCACAGCATTGAGATCACTGCAAGTTAGGCTAAGTTTAACCACCTTTCACCCTTTTGCTCTGCCTGATACCAGCTCATAGCACTAGTTTGTTACAAATAAATAAATAAAGCCCCAATCCCCCCAGGTGTCATTAGCCAGCCTGTGTCTGAATTAGGCATTTAAAGGCCGGTTTAACCTTGCAGAACGGTTGCATGTCAAAGTTCTAACATTTCAGTTCAGATTATTCTAGTGCACTGCTTGCTCTGCAGTTTCTTAGTTTTTGTTGGTTTTTTGTTGTTTTTTTTTTTTTAAATGCGGAGTATGCCACGGCAGAACAAAAAAAAAAAAAAAAAAAAAAGAGGGGGGTGAGGTTTCCTAAGCGATCCACAGATTAAACACACATCCAGCACATCCCCACACAGACACACACACACACATACATTTGCCAGATGCAGAAGCCCACATTTAAGTCCCCGGGTAAGTTGGATGGGCACTCAGTCCTGCATTGGCCAGGAAAAGTGTTTAAACCAAGCTGAGCTGGTAGCGGTTAAAGGCAAGACAGGGAGCAGAAGAGAGGGGAAAAAAAAAAAAAAAAAGAAGACATACCAGTTAGGAGCTTCTGTTGCAGCAGAGGACTCACCAGAGCACTAGCTGAAAGCTGAATCAGCTTTCGAGAGTTAGGGATGCATAGAGGAGGGTCATGGAATCACAAGGTAATAATGCGCTTCATGCTGCAGCCGTCAGCCTTCTCCTTATAGCCAATCTCTAATGCAGGAAGGGAACAGAGAGCAGGCCCAGGGATGGGATTAGTCCTCACTTGGAGAGAAAAAAAAAAAAAAAAATTAAAAAAAAAAAAAAATCACCAGGCAAACCCTCCCCTCCCACCCACCCTTACCTCGCCCCCGCCGCCCAGCACCGCCACAACTCCGGGGCTGCACGGCCGTTGCCGCACCGCATCGCAGCGCGGAGCCGCGGGCGCGGAGGCAGCGCGGTGCCGCGGGGGCTGCGCGGGGCGGGCGGGGAGCGCGCTGGGGCAGCGCCGCGGCCAGCCGGGGGTTAAGGAGCAGCCACCGTGCCCGCCCGGATTGCAGCACACCTTGATGCGAGAGGCTGCGCCGGCACAAGTGCCTGCGCCCCCCCTCCCACCCCAACACACACACCCATCCCCTCCTCCTCCTCCTCCTCCTTGTCACCCCCCCGGGGTCAGCCCGGGCTGGGGGTCAGGCTGCGGGGGGATGCACACGGCTGGGCGGGGGGGGGGCTGGCGGAGGGAGGGGGGAGCTCTGGTCAGGACGCGAGTCCACCTTTCCAGTGCTTATATACCCAAGGAAGCATCCCAAACACGCACCCCCGGGCGCGCGGCCCCTGCTCCTGCTCTTCCCTCCCTGACCATATTTAGTCAACCACGGCAAAAAATAGCCCGTCAGCTGGAGCCTGCCGAGCAGGGCTTGGAGTTCAATCGCTCCTCGCAGCCCATTGACTACTGGTCCTGCAGGGTCCTGACTCTGCCTTTTTTTTCCCCTCTGCTATTTTTAGCTAGGCCAAATAAAGAGGGAGCTCATCTTACTACTGTGTGCCGGCCCGAGGTTTCGCGGGGCCCTGGCTATGTTTGGTAAGTACCAGGGCTGAGAGGCGCAGAGCGGAGACCTTGTCCATGCCAGAAAACCTGAGGCTGTGTCCCGCTTTGGTTCTTTTCTTCTCCTTTTATTTCTTTCTTTCATCCGTATTTCTTCCTCCACAGTAGAAAGGTTTCCAGGTGAGAAGGTGGGAAAGAAGCTCAAAGCATCCTGATTTTCACCTTGCAGAAGGAAGAACTGTGTTTCAAAAACCTCGTGCTGAGGCCAAGTCCTTCACCACAATGTCCAGGGCACTGTCTGGCCACGCCTGTGTCTCCAAAGGTGCTGAAGGCTGGGAAGGTGTTGGACTTTCTGCCCTACTCGGAGAGCACTGGGGAGCCTCATTGCCAGGCAGGGAACCCCCCTGTCAGGGTGGGTTAATGTGGATCACCAGCACAGCACTATCTCCTGGGTTATCAGGCCACAGGATCTTTCCAACTTGCAAAGTTTCATCCAGCAGTACAGCAAGGAGGGGAGATTTTGGCAGTGCAGGCACTGCCCTTGCTCTGTGCTCTGAGAAGCAGGTGAACGTCTCTAGAAACTTGAGTTACACCCAGTTTCAAAGTGAAGATGTGCAGGGCCCTGAGGAGAGCAGGTAAAGGATGACAGACATGGCAGTGTCTGCTCTCAGCCAACCTGTCCTGCTTGCTTGCAGCAGAACCCCACTCTGGAGCACCCCCCAGCCCCATGTCCCTCCCTGCAGCTCTCTCCAGGTCTCTACACCTCACTGAGGCTCCCCAGAAGGACCATGACATCTCATGGGTACCTCATGCTGCTGACAGACCAGCGCTGTGGGTGGGTTTTGGGGGATCAGGGCTGGAGAAACCAGCACCTGGCAATGGATGCTTGTGGTGGTGGCTGGATGTGGATCTGGGTTGGGAAGTTTGCATGAACCTGGTGAGGTGCCCAACACTCTCTGCTCCTATCAGCAATCCATGGATGTGGAGTGGTGTGTGACAGGGATGGCCACCCACAGAGACCTGGCACTGTGACCCCAGAGGACACTCCCCTTAGGACATCCGTGTGAGACTGTCAGGCAACACTCATCTGAGGCTGTTAGACTTGTTGGGAGCTGATAGCAAGACATCTAAGGATAGGAAATGCCAGCAGGAACCACCCACAGTGCCACGAGGTGGGAAGGGCTCCCAGGAGGTCTCAGAGGTGCTTTCCTGTGCTCCTGGAGGTCCCCAGCTCTGAGGACAATGACAGAAATAGCCACTACCAGTGACATGTCTGCTCTCTGTCCTGGGCTGCTTTGGCTTTTTCTCTGTCTCAGCCTGAGCCTGTGCTGGGAATCTGGATTCCCCTCTGCTGCTCCCCACTCCCAAGGACGGGCTGTTCCACATCATCACTGTTGGGACAACCCAGGACAGGTGTGTGGCAGCAAAACCACAAAGTCTGGTGTCCCTGTGGTGCCAGAGCCATCTCTGCAGTGACCAAAACACAGAGCAGACCCCAGGAACCAAACCTGCCACCCCTCATCGGATTGGCAGTGGGGACAGAGATTGTAGGAGAGCCTCTTCCCTGTCCCCATTCCTCTGCCCCAACATGGTCCTTGTGACCACCCCTGTCCCCTCTGCACCCTCAGCTCATTTCCCCATGGAACAGCTGGGAATTTCTCCACAATGACATAAACCACTGTGGGGTTTTTCTCCTCCCTTTTTCCATTGCAGGGGTGTCCAAGCTGCTCCTCCCTGGACATCAGTCAGGACTGTCAGTGCTCTTCCAGCCCGTGCTCTTTCAATAACTGAAGCTATGGAAGCTCCTTCTCCACCCTGTTTCACCTCAGGATCACCCCAGGAAGGCCTTTACCTAAAATACCAGCCCAGCCAGCACAGGGGAACGTTGCCTGGTACTCCCTGGAGAGCACTTGGGGCTTTTGAGAGCCCGAGTGCCAGGAGCAACAGGTTCTCCTGTTTTGGGGAGAAATCACAAAGTGCCCGGGGTGTGTGGGTCCCTGTGCCCCAGCAGCACCCTGCCCCAGCCACACTCACTCTTACAGGCACTACCATGCCCTTCTTTGGATTGGGGGAGCTGTTATCACATCCCTGACAGGTTCCCTGGGGTGGAGAATCCATCCCCACACCCAGAAATGTTGGGAACAGCAGCAAACTATGAAGGGATGTGAACCTACAGCAAATCTCCAAGATGTGAATTCAGAGATTGTTTAAAACCCAGATTTGGGTTTTGCACACAGATTTCTTCTCTTCACTAATTGCTTTGAAAACCACACTCACCCTTGAGCTCCTAATGGGACTAAAATATCTGTGTTCTCTCCAAAGTACATGGCATCTTTTTATCAGGGCTTGGATTGGGGCTTGCTCCATGGGCTGATAATTCTGGGAGTGCTGGGAGAGATGGGGCCTGGATGTGCAACCACCACTGTCAGACAGGCTTTATATATATGTATATATATATGTATATATTTGCATACATATATACACATATACTTAATAATATATTCATGTGTGCACATAATAATTCTGCATTAAAATCCTCTAAACGAAGAAACCTGAGGAAGCTGCACGGCAGCCTGTAACACTGAGCCAGTTCAAAGTGATATGTGAGAGATTGCAACACTCCAAAGAAAATGCAAGATGTTACTTTAAAAGAGCCAGGCTCGGGCTTTTGAATTTATGTAACCTAAACTGATTTTGTCTGTTTAAAATTGTTGTTGCGTGTTGGGAATCTCAAAGAGGTGAGGAGCAAAGCTGCAGACGTTTCCTTTGGACTCCAAGATTACAAGCCCCTTTGCTTTTCCCTTCAGCTCCAAAGCTGTTAATGGTTTGCTTCATTTTATTAACAGTAGACAAGAAAAAAAAAATTCCTCCTTGGAGCCTGTGTGAGGTGACAAGTTGGATAATAACAGCTCCTTTGGAAGTTTTTATAGTGCATTAGGCAAACATAGTGGATGTTTATAGACTTTTAAAAATGCTGATTATATAAAAATGCATTTATAGCCTTCTAAAATACCAAGCTACTATAATATAAATATTTCCAATAATAAAAACTAAAAATGCAAATTATTGGCTTGATTGAAACATTTTTTAAATTGATTTTTCCCCTTTTTTTGGGCCAAAATCTGAACTCAAACCATAAGACTGGCCAATACCCTGTGAAATGAGTCAGGTCAGTCGGGTTTTCACATCCTGCAGAAGATGCTGCACTGTCCTGGGATGAATCCAGGCTGAGTGAACCAAGCACCCCAGTCCCCTTTGCAGCACCTCAAACTCCTCTAACTCCAGGGAGCTCCTGGGATGCCCATTGCACCTCCCAACCTGCCCAGCACCTCCCCAGCTCGCTGCTGCTGAGGAGCCTCTTGGTCACCCAGTGCTTGGTCTTCCTCTGTTCTCCATAAGAACTTGTATGAATAATTAATTTTTTATTGGCACAGAAGCCTGAGTGTGGCTCTGTCCTGTTCCAAGCTGATAAGGTTGCTGGGGATGTGCCTTCTCCCTTTCTTGTCCTTTTTTTTTCCTCTACTTTGACACGAAATTCCATCAGTAGGTGGAATTAGCTTTTGCCAATGGCAGTTGTCTCAACACAGATAAATTCTATCAAAAAAATTAAGCTTCTGACAATTTGGCATCTTCTTACCAAAAAATACTCCAAACACTTAGTGAAAAATGAGTTATTCTTCATTTTATAGAAGCAATTTTTTTTCTTTGTCTTTTATTAATAATTGGGAAAGACCAACTCTGGGCTTTGGAGCTGCCTGCAAAGTCCCTGAAATCAGCATGAAATCAGACTTTTACATCATAAAAAACACAGTTTAACCCAAAAGAAAAGGGTTTATTTCAATTTCATCTCCCTGGAGCTAATTTTCTTCCTTCTGGCCAATTAAGTTCTATTTTTTAAATAAAAATCACTTTTTTTTTTCAGTGTCCCACCTCTCCAGTAACAGAGCCCATTGCAAAATTTCCCATTACTTGAGAAAATCTCAGCCCCACTGGTGAGGAGGATGGAGGGAAGATGCTGCCTACAGCTCTGCCACCAGATGAAAGCAGCAATTGCATCACCATTTTGCAACATAACCATGCTTAAAAACACATCTCATAACTTCTCCCAGAGCCCAGCTCCAGCCTTCTCTGCTGTACACAGACATAACCCATCTGTGTGACACACACATATAATGAAAAAAGTGGGCTAGGGGTTGGTTTTTTTCCCATGTTTTTTTTCCCTTTTCATTTGGTGTTTCTAACAAGAGAAAGAAAATAAAGTTGTTTTGCAGACTGATGACGAATGGGATGATGATCATTGACAGCGCAGTAATGACAATTTTCCCCTCAAAACCCTCAGTGTTGTGTTGGTCTCCCTTGTTTAATTGGGAAACTGAGGCAGGAGAAGGAGTTGCATTGCCTGGGAAGGGAAGGAAAGGAGCAGCCAGGGGTGCTGGGGCTGTTCCCAGTTCAGCCACCTCCAGGGCTTATCAGCCTCTCACTGTTGGCAGATGAAACAGTGACATTGGAGATAACTGAGCCAGTTACCACAGCTGAGTCCATTCACATGTTGGGGGCTTTTTTTTTTTTTTTTGCTCAGCAAGATGTGAGGGTTGGGTTTTTCCTTGACTTTTCAGAAGCTGTGGAATCCAGCTGTCGGATGCTCTCACAAGGATGAAATACTGCTGGTGCAGGGGCTGCCTGGGAAGCTCTGGCTCTCTCTCTATGCACATCTATGCAAATCCAGCATGTTGTGCCTGCAGTTTGCATGTGTAATATAATACTCTTGTTTTGGAAGGTATTTCCCTGAAGGCGCTATCCACCTCGCCTCCCAACACAAATGTTTTTTAATTATTTGAGCTTTTTTCCCCTTCATTGCTGGAACAAAATGAACAGTGGGAAAAAATACAGAACAAAATATTTTCATAGTGCTCTGTTTGCTTTTAAAGTACCCATCTCTCAGATACTTGGCTCTTACTGTAGTTTTAAAAGATTATGCTATCATACTCTGAGGGAAAGAACAAAGGACCACTCATAAATTTAACCAAACTCTCCATATTTTCCAATCTGTCTGATGTCTCTGAAACCTGGGATCTTCTTTTGTGTCAGGGACATTTATGTCTTCTCCAATGTCCTTCCAACAATACGTGTTCCAGCAACAGGGATTGCATTATATACTGTGGTTTTGTTTGTGGCAGAACAAAATTAAATGAGTACATAAATTACTCTGCTCCTGGAATAAAGAAACAAGCTAAAGAGCGCTGTTACTTTTTTTTTTTATTATTCCAAGTGGGGTAGGTTTTTTTGATAGGATGAGTTAGTTTTCCTGAAACCATGTGCAAATTAAAAAGTTCACAGTTCAGGCTTATTGTGAAGACTAAATCTCAGCCTCATTTTGAGAGGCAGCGTATTTAGGAAGACACATTTGGATTTATATAAGAACTTGTAATTGGCTTCCCGCATCTTCCTTGAGCAAGCATGCCTCCCTCCCCTCCCAGATTAACTCTGGTGGTGCTTAACAGCAAGAAAGGATGCTTGTGGCTTGGTACACTCTAGAGAAATATCTCCTGGTGGTCGTGGAGCTCTGTGACATTCCAGTGCCTCAAAGCACTCATTCCTGAAATGCAGCAGTGCCCTTGGCACCCCCAGGTGCAGCCTGGTGCAGGGCACTGTCCTCAGAGAGGTTTTAAAGCAGAAAGAACAGCATCCTTGGAGGGATGAGGACAGCAGCACACTAGTGGAGAGGGTCCAAGTGTGCCCTTGAGCACCTCCCCACAGCCACTGAGCACAAACCTGCTCTCAGTTCTCTTACCAGGCTCCCCCTCCACTGCAAACCTCAGAGCAGGAGTGCCTGGGGTCACTGCTGGTGGCTGGCCAGAGCCTGGGCTGGTTTGGGAGCAGAGGAACTGGGGGAGGATGGGGAGAAGCCAGATGAGGAGCTGACACAGGAGATGCACAGGCTGGGAAAGCAGAGTGCTGGAAGGGCTCCGCGCTTTATTGCTCAAACACATCTTTTCCGTGCGTACAGGCTAAGGTAACAAGATGCATGATTTATTTAGCACAGGGAAAGCAGCTGTTCAGAGGCAGTGCAGGAGTTTTTAGGCAATCATGTTCAGTTCCTGAGGAGTCCCATTTACAAATGCTCACTGTTCATTTTACCCCCTCCCAGCCTCTGGCTCCCTGCCGCTATCTCGCCATCAGGCTGTGCTGCGGATGCCTCAGGCTCTCACTCAGCCCTTGTGTCTGCCTTCACTTCAATTTCCTGAAGTCCTTGGGACTGCCTGGCTCTGAGGGTCACCCCAGCACCGTTATCTAATCTAGGAGACTATTTCTGAGTTTCTCACAGTGTCTGAGCCAAGGAGCTCCAGCAGCACTGTGGCATTAAAAACAAGCCACCCACTGCAGCCAGGGGCTTTGTCAGGCTTTGCTGCTTGCCCAGAGCAGGTGAGAACATCTTTGAGGGACCTGTGCCAGCACCTTTGTGCCCAGTGCTCAGATCAAACCCTCTGCAAATTCACCTTTCCTACAGGTCTGTGTTCCCACCCAAAATGCATTACACAGGACCTGCATGTGTGGCTATGACTGAGGGTCAACCTCATCCATACAAATAATATCCTCCTCTTTTGTCCCATTCCAGGGCTGGGAATGAAACCACAGAAGTCCTAGACACAGTGTTTTGGTGCAGGGCTGGAGGTTTGGGAGTCACCTGGGAAGCACAGCACGTACCCTCACCCCTTCTGCAGAATTTCTAAGTGATCTGGAATTAACTGTTCTCTTGCAAGTAACTCACTAATAGACGTGATTAGCAATTAAGAAAAACATTATTATCTGTCACATGGGAATGAGGAAATATTCACTGCAAACCTGTGCATGACAGCAGTAGGAAAAGGGTCTGGGAAGGCTGAGAAAGTATCAGTGAGACAGTGTCATGGCAAAGGTTATCATGGCAAAGACATAATGATGGGGGAAGAAGCCAACAAGTTGATCCATGAAGGATGGGAACGGAGAGCAGTGCCATAGCAGAGTGTTGCACTGACAGCAGAAAGTAATTTATCACTAAATATGGGGGAAAGTTCTTCTGAAACATCCAAGAAACTTAAGTAAGCCAGGTTTAGTTAGGACATAGCCCACATGAGCCATGAACTTAAAGTGGCACTGATGGGATTTTGTCCATTCCTTTTGGTCAGGTTCCTCTATTTATTTAATATTAACCAATTTATTCAAGTGTAAGCTAAGAACCGGTGGATTATAATAAATATTTATTGAATTTTAACAAATCTGTAGGACCTGTATGTATATTAATCCTCATTATAAGTGCTGCCACTTGCCACTTAACCTACAGAAGCTGCCTTCCAAATGTATTATATTAAATACATATTTGAGATGACTAATTTACAGCATTAGCAGAATACATTTATGTCACTTTCCATATTTCCTGGTTTTGCCAGCTCCTTATTCCTGAGAATCTCTCAGGAACCAGCCAACAGGCCCCAAAACTCAAAGTGAAATGAGTATTTTGAGAAGTTCACTGACCACTTTGCAAACCAGGAATCCTGAGAGAAATGAACCCCAGACCTGGGAAGGACAATGCTAACGCCAAAGGTCTCCTTAGAGGTAGAAGCAGAGAGCAGATGCCCCAAACTTCTCCTTCTGGGGGCATCAGGAGTCTGAGCCTTTTCCTCAGCCACATGCTTTGCTGCATAGATAGAAGTCAAAGTCCTTCTGTCTGCTATTCCTCCCATGAATGTGATTAAATTTGGCTTTTATCTTCAAAACTTAGTGAAATGTCCACAGCTTGTGAATGCCCAATCCACCTTCCTTCATGAATCCATGCCAAGAAGCCTGAGGGTCATCATCCAAAACTCACTGCAGTCAATAAATGGCTCATTTTGATGCCAGTGGCACAGACCCAGATTTTCTAAGTCCAGCCTCTGAAAGCATCTGTGGGTTTTGCACAGATCTGACTTGGGGCTACAATTTTCCAAGCAAGTCCTGGATCTCTCCTTGATTTTTGTCCTGGAATTGAGTGTGTCACACAGTGGGTGTGCAGTGAGGTGTGTGCCCATTCCACGGCAGGGGTGAGGTGTGTTGTTCTGCAGTAATGGCATGGTAACTCCATTAGAAATAATGGTAATTATATTGTGACTCACCTTAACGCTACCAGATTATATCCTAATGACTGTTCAGTTAATTCATTTTTATTGTCTGTGTCTTGGAATGGAGTTTTTGGAGTGTGCTGCTAATGCATTGGAAATTAAGAGTGTTCGCGGGCCTGTGGGGTGATCTGTACCCAGCTGCATTTTGTGTTCCTACAGCAAAGAGGCTGTGAAATCAAAAGGGATTTAGTGGAGGAATAGGAAGTGCAGCCCTGCCATGAGTCCATCAGGAATGTCACCCTTGTTGGGAGGCAGTGGGAAGTGCAAACAAGATCCTGCGGCACAGAGCGCCCCGGGAAACTCAAGTAGGTGTCACTGGGTGCAGGAAAAGTGGAGCAGCAGCTGAATCATTGCCTGGTTTGTAGGGAGGATGTCTGGGACACACACTGGCAGCTGCACCAAGAAAAACTGCCTGGGTCTGCCCAAACTGCAGCCCCAGCCTAATATTTTCTTCATTAACCTTTGTGCTAGTGAGAGATAAGGACCAGACTCTTGGCTGAGGCTGGAGCTGGAGCTTTCCCTCCTGCTACTCTGTTTACAAGGAAAGGGCTCCTCTCATCTGGTGTCTTTGTGGCTCATTATGGCCGTAATTTATTTGGGGACACTGTTTCTGTAATGTGCAAATTGCCTTCCTCCAGGGAGGGCCCGGCTCCAGAGCGGAGTCACCACCTCTGCAGCTCGCGGCTCTCCAGCCACCCAGACGGATCACCGCAGGTATTTTTAGAAGGTCATTCCGAAGCAGCAATTTCATCTAGTGATTTTATCTCCTGCCTTTTAGCAAATATTGTTGATTTTTTTTTTCCCCTCCCTGCTGTTTTAGATGGTGACAGGTTTTAATGTCAACTTCAAATTACCCCATATTTCTCAGCCCAGCTCCTGCGCCAGGACCTCTGCTGACACACAGAGTCACGCTACTTGTCATTCTCAGCAGAGGGACCAAGACCGTGTGAGCCTGGATGAATAAATTTCTTCCTTCCCTTTTAGAGGTGGTCCCTCGAGACCATTTTTTCAGGCAGAGGGATTTTCCACTCTGCAGGACAAACAGTGCCATTCATAGAAAAAATATGTTAATGGAAGCGAGCTTCATGCCAGAATCTCTCTGCGTGTGTATCAGGCTCAGCAGTGATGACAGTGCAGCTCCTGCAACAGGCTGCTCCAGGAGAAATGACTGGATTGCTGGGCACCCTAATAAAATAAAACAACATTTTTCTTTCTGTTTCAATCAGGACTTTTTTCCCCCCAACATGTTTCTTTGATTGTGGGCATCATATTTACAAGAGCGAGTTTACTCAAAAATCCCCCCAACAAAACCATGTTGATTTTAAAGAGCTGCCCCATTTAATAAGAGCTATTTTAAGGTGGGTCAAACCTATAGCCTGCAAAACTCTTGGCAATGTCCCTTTGATACATTTCAGTGTCCAGCAAAGGGTTTGATGCAAACAGACATACATCTTAGAAAAGAGCAACCTGGATTGCAATAGCTGATAATCTCATTTGGTGAAGGGCTTCATTCATGTTGCCTTTATCTGGAGGCTGAGGTCTCCAACAGGACTTGGAGGCAGCAGCAGGCTGCCAGAGGGGTAGCAGAATGTACCATACATTTGAAATTCCTGCAGAGACAGTCAACCAGTCACCCATGTCAGAGGATTAATTCTCTTATTGATGAGAACAGCACCTGGAGACATTCACAGGCAACTCAGGTAAGACTGGGCTCATTTCCTTCTGCAAAAGAAACCCAGACAGGTGAAACCCTCTTCTCCCACACCACAGTCCCATCCAGGATGGGATGGTTCTGGTGTGTAGGTGGCCAAGTGGGAATGAGTTCCTGATGGAAAACCCTCCTGCCTGTTCCTGCATCTCTCTTCCCAGTGCCACCATGAGCAATGTGCTTGACACTGTCCTCCCCATGCAGGAAGGTGCCCAGAGGTGCAGGGAGGACTGCAGGACATTGTTGATCCTCCCAGAAGCCTTGAAGCCCACAGGTACCACTCCTAGCAGTGACAGCTCTTTGCTCAGAGCAGGGCCCTGCACCACCATGAAGTGATTTTCATGCCAGTAATGTGACATGTACCTCGGTCCTGGAGCCTTTTCCAGTCCTTGGAGCACTATTAACACAGAATTTTGTCCAACATGTCCTGGAGGTATTAGTTACATTTACTGATCTGCCAAATAGCTATTTCTTTCTGGTTTGGCAGGAAGCATCTCATTCAGGAGGGAGATAATTGCCTGGCTCAATAGCTGATCTGTTTTCTACCCAATGATGGTTTCCCTTTTTGAAAATTGATGATCGATCAGTTATGTTAAGGATCACCAGATGTAATATTTACCACATATTATGTTTATTCCAGTGTGGGAGGAATGCATTAGGCTTCATATCATTCAAAGGGGATATTTCTGATGTAAAACTGTGCTGCATTAATGAGACTACCCATCAAGATGGATGGGTCAAATTAAAGTAGAACAAATTGCAGACTCCTACTTAAAAGTCACACAGGAACCTCCAGCCTACATTATTTGTAAAATTCAAATTGAGCCCATTTTTGGCTCAGACATGTTTACATTCATACTGGAAAATATATTAAACTGTATTTAATTATATCCATGGGAAAAGTTGTAATTTTTTTTTCTTGATGCCACCCAAGATAACTGAACCTCGAGTTCAGGACTTTAAGATACTACTGTAATTCAAATACTGATATTATCTCTGCAAGATAGGTCTGGGCACAGAAGCAAAGCCTTTCATCTTTTCCTAAGGAATCGCAGAGATTTAGGAATCATTTCACCTTCTTTTGTTACATTTCAAGCTTTACATTATATTTTAATAAATCTGTCATACTGTACAGACAAAAGGATGTTCAGCTTCTGCTGTAATTAAAGAAAATCACTGCAATGGATAACATCAACCCAGCAGATTCCAACGATCTTGCTTTCAGCATTCCAAACTCTGCTGCTCTTTGCATGCTGAGCTAGAGCAGCACCAGTCTCCAGGCTGTGCTCTCAGGGCTCATCTCTCCCAAATCCAGCTTCCAAAGACGGGCACTAAATCAGTCAGAGCCTCACTGCAGGATAATTTGTCCCATGCCAGCTTAGGCACCTGTGTTCAGCCTGTTAATGTGCCCTGCTCTAGCTCTGGGAGCAAACTGGGCAGGAGGCTGGAGTGTGTCTCCAGCAACACCAGAGCTACCACTTTGATGTGTCCCCAGGAAATCCCACAGGAAAATGATGCTTTTGGTGCTCCCATTAGCATCCCTGGCCTGTATCCAGAATTTCTCAGGAAATTTTAATCCTAAATCAGCTTGCTAGACCAGAGCCACTCCTGCCTACAACCACCATCACCTGGTCAGAGCATCCCCCTGCAGATGTGGAGGAAATCCTTCCAGTGCCATATTCAATAGATTTAAATAGGCTGTGGTGCTCCCCTTTAAGATTTTATTTCTTGCTCTCCCTCAGACGAGTTAGCTGTGGAAAAAATCACCTATAGTTAAAGTTAGTTAATTGGAAACCGTGAATATTTTATTGTCCTTTGTGAGAGAAAGGAATTAAAGAAATGGATTTGGCCTTGATTTTTTCATTTGAACTTCTCTGCTTGAGCTGCACTTTTCTATTACCTCTGCAACTCTGCCTTCGTTATGTTATTAAAAGAAAAGTAATTTATGATTGCCAGTCTTGCAGCCTCTAATTATTTCTGGCTGTGCATCACAATTATTAACTTGAGTATCCACCCTCTTCCTAACAGGATAAAAGACTTTCAGCCTCTTCTGGGTGAGTTACTCATAGGTAGCCATGCATCCATCCTTGCAGGCCACCGTCTCCAGCCAATAATCACACTTTTCCAGTTTGATATGTTGCTTAAACTTTGGTGCAAGCCAAAGATTGGATTTACAGTGAAGATGAAACACAGTCACAGGTTACTTGAGGCCTGGGTTTAGCACCTGGGTGTCCTAAAGCATCTTGCACTGTTCATAGTCTCCTTCCAGTGTAGGCAATAAAGCACCACTCAACAACAACCAGAATATCAACATATCACTGCTGTTCTTTTCCCTTGGTTGCACTGGTTTTCCATTTACTTCTGGTGGGTAATGAAGACATCTGTTCTCATCCCTACAGCTCTCTGCAACTTGCTTCCTGGGAAATGGAATAGCAGCAATTTTGATCAACTGAGAAAATACTGCCCTGTATTTATGGAGGTCAGGACAGTCATTATATTCAGGACATTTCTGTAAAAAGTCTCAAGAAATGGATGATGAATAGAAAGATCAGATTTCTGAAACAAGTTTGGATACCTCAGAGATGTTTCACAGGTAGATCTCAAGCAGAAATGCCCTGGCCAAGTTTAGTGCTCATGAAAAGCCATAAAATTCAAAAAAAGGCTGAGAAATCCCCCACCTTTCACAGCAGAAACCCCAGAGCCACTGGGGAAACTCATTTTATGTCAGTGAGTGTGCATTCCCCAGCTCCATGGCCCCCAGCCCTTCCACTGCCTTGTGTTGGAGTAAAAGCCTGGGAAGTGCTCTGCTGAATTCCAGGTTTCATCTGTATCAATCATTTTCCCGTGTACCAGTACAAAAAATATGCTCCCTGGCCCAAATACAGCAATCTAAGTGCTGCATGCCAAACCACACATCTCCCTGAGTGAAGCCAGGCTAGACTGCTTTTTGGGTCCAATCTCTCACTTCTCTGTAACAAGACCATTTGTCTATAAAGCACCTCATTTTTATCATCTTAAAGATAGCCTTTATGGTAGGTGTAACTCCATGCAAAGGAAGGAGGGGGGAAAACCCTTTAAGCATTTTGCATTTATAGTTATATGCAGCTTTATTGCACAGTCAGTAAAAATCCCTGCTGATTATGTCATTGCTGAGGCAATCAGGTGCCAAAAATATTTTTTTTTATTTCATCCGAGCAATAATCATTTTCTGCCTGAACAGTAGACCCAGTTATTGTTTCTTCCCTTATGTTTTCATTAATTAGAAGGAAGTGGAGAGGTAACAAACGACTCCCTGGATGCTGAAGTGTACATTTTTCACTGTCAGGTTATAAGAGGCAATGGGCAAAGACAATATATCCTGTCAGATGTGAGAGTACTTATTGTCAGCAGGGCTTGTAAAAATAGAAAGTGAGGTAGCTTTTCTGGATGGAGTTGAAGCTATCTATGGATGGGGTTTAATCTGACTAATTATAACTAAAGACTTTGGCAAACAGCATCATGTAGCTGCAAGAATACTGGACAGTGCTTTTTTTTTCCCTTATCAAGTCTGTGTGAATGTTAATGTGTGTAAGTGTAAAATCGACTTCTATTAAATCTTCTAAATTGCCAAGCACTCCTTCACCCGCAGTGCCTCGCTTCTTCAGAGCAGCGCCGGGGAGTTACTGGTAAAAGTACTAAAACTCTCTGAAACAGCCATATATCTTCTGGTTTACAGGAAGTGCTTCAAGTGAAAGGGAAAAAAAAAGAATACTTTCCAAGGAGCAGAGAGGAGAAGGGAGTTTCATCTCCAGCTGAATGTCTGGCCAGGCTCCATTTTATCGACCTGGTCCCCACCATGAGGAAGGCAAATTCCCTGCTGCAGAGGCTCTGAGGAGCAGGCACTGGGGCCCATACCTTGGTGTGGGCATCTCAGGGAGCTCAAACAGCTTCTTCTGACCCTCTCTTGCCAAGATGTAGCCCCTGAAGGGTGCAGGAGCCCAAGACAGCCAAGACTGCCCAGCCTGACTCCCGCCCAACTGGGGGTTCATGGAGAGCATTTGCTCCTGGGACAAGGGGTCAGGGGATTCATGGAGATGAGTACTGGGGAGAGTGAGGGGTATATGGAGGGGAACACTGTCCTGTGCACCCTGAGCACCACCCCAGCCCCTGTGCCCCCTGACCCAGGGCCACCCCAGCACTCCCCCAAGGCCCTCTCCAAGGTGAGGTACTGCAGAATATGAAAACAGGCAAGAAAAGCCAAGCTGAAGCTTTCCTGGCATGCAAACAGCAAGTACAGCTCTGCTTTTTTTTGTCTGCAAAGATTTGGCGAATCTCATCTTAATTGCATCAAGATGCTTGAGATTCCCAGATGCAGAAGCTCTGTAGCCAGAACCATTCCCACCTTTCTTAGCCCAAAAGCTTTGCTGACAGGTTTGGCAAGGTGTGAGCAGCCCGTGAGAGCCAGGGACAGGCTGTTTTGGTGGGTGTGAGCTTTTCATGCTCTTCTCAGAGCCCTGTGACAGGGACCCTCTGCAAGACCACCCCAGTGTCCAACACTCCACACCTCCAGCCACAGAGGACTCCTCTCTGCACAGGCATCAAATCTAACAAGCTGATCATTAGCAATGCAAAGCACTGAGCCACAAACCAGCTCCAGGCCTGAGGAGAGGAGGCAGGAGAGGAAACCTGCCATGCATGACAGATGTCAGTGTGCACACTTAGGGCACACATGGCAAGGAGCACTGTCAAGGGTGGGAATGGAATGAATAGAATAGAATAGAATAGAATAGAATAGAATAGAATAGAATAGAATAGAATAGAATACAATACAATACATTATATGTACCTATTGTGCATCAAACTGTGCTTTACAGGTTAACAGCTTTAGATACATCCCCATTTTTAACACACTCTCTCTTCTGTTCTCAGAACAGCAGCCATGAAATCCACTCTGTGTGTGCCAGGAGAAGGTTGATGTTCAGGCAGATAAAACAAACCTCATTTCATTTTATTCTGATGATTTATCTTACCTGTCTGAGATGGATTGGAAATTTTTTTCTCAGTTTTCTAATTAATAGATAGTTACTGACTTGAGTACCAATGTTAATATGCAGGATATTATAACCAAGTTACAGCTGAGGTGCTCACTGGTTTAATTTGACTTTTTCTCACTGGCTTCAGTGAGATTAGAGACTAACCCAGCCAAAATCTGGCCCAGCTCTCTTGGCAGTGTCTGTCCATAAATGCTGTGGTAATATTTCCAGTGTATAGCTGTGGGTATTTCACAATTTCACATTCCAGAACACCTATGATGACTGCTGAGAACTAATGCTTGATGGCATTGCTGCTGCTTGGATGGCTTTTGGGGGGGTGTGTGAAGGAAGGAAGGAAGGAAGGAAGGAAGGAAGGAAGGAAGGAAGGAAGGAAGGAAGGAAGGAAGGAAGGAAGGAAGAAAGGAAGGAAGGAAGGAAGGAAGGAAGGAGAAAAGAAAGAAAGAAAGAAAGAAAGAAAGAAAGAAAGAAAGAAAGAAAGAAAGAAAGAAAGAAAGAAAGAAAGAAAGAAAGAAAGAAAGAAAGAAAGAAAGAAAGAGAATTAAAACTTATCTGAATTGAATGAAGATTTTATCTTTCATTCTGCCTAATCCTAAATGTGAAAGGTCAGCAAGGACAGTGCTATGAAAAGGGAGAGGCAGTGGGGTTGATATAGAGGAGACTGCCAGTAAATTTCAGCAGTTTTACATAAGGCAGCAGCTCCAGCATGGGGAATTTGGTGACACCAGCCCGAGGGGAGGACAATCACCCTGATGGGCAGGGAAACCTGGGCTTTGTCCTGGTGCAGCCTGAGCCTGGGAATGGAGCTGTGCCTTGTACACAGGGTCCTGCTTCCCCCTTAGAGCTTCTCTTTGCCACCATCAGGGCAGCCTGGCACCCTCAGAAATGCCTCTCCATTCCCAATGCTGTGCTAAAATCAGTGAGAGGGACCTGTCCTTGCTGCTATATCATAAAACACATCTATAAAACCAAGAAAGAAGAGAGAGAATAAAACACAGAAAGGGGCATTGTGTGCAATCGAGCCTTTTGCCCATCTGAGAAATAGTTTTGGAGTTGCCTTTGCAGGGTGTGTGATGGGTTTGGAAATGAAGGATGAGGACTGAGCACACCTGTGGCCATCAGAGTGCTCCTCGCCCAAGGACATCCCTCCTCAAACCCACGCACGCCGCTGGCAGCTGCCAATCACTGTGAGGGAGATGTTTTACAGCCTCAAAAAGATGAAGTCCCTTGCGACACTCTGCAGGTTTTATTCCCCCTGCCTGTTAAACACCATGGACACTGAGGGCCTTTTCCAGTGCATGCTCAGCATTGCAGCTCCAGAGCCAGCACTGCCCGCAGTAATAAAAGGTGATTGCTTCCAAAACTGAGTATCCCCTTCCTTTGGGTCATTCTTTTAATTGACTTCATTAATAAAGGAAAGGCCCTGTTTAAACATAACTTCATCTTGCTGGCAGAATATAAGCAGATGTCATAAAGAAAACAACACACACTGTTTTTAACTCAAAACTTTAATACTAAATTGCATTAACTAATAACATAAAAACACCAACCATCTGGCTTTTTGGTGGGAGGACTCTAATTCCATTAGGACTTTAATAAATGTACTGCACTGTAGAGACATTTTGCTCTGATAGCCTGGGCAAAAATGAGGAGCGTTTACAAGATTAGTTTATGCAGCAGCCCCGGGATCTCTCTCTTGGAAAAGCTTTAGAGGGAGCCAAGGGGACATCACTGAAGGACAGAGATGATGTAAGAAGTACCTGCACTGGGGGTGTATTTGGGGCTCTCAGGTGCCCTTGGGTGCCTTGGCAGGTGGATGTGCTGCAGGGGAAAGAGCTCTGGCACCAGTGGGGCATCCAGGCAGCAAAGATGCAGGAAAGGAGTGGATTGCTCCAAACCCTGACATCTTTGTCTCTCTGGGGTGTCTCTCACTGTCATACCCAGCACAAAGCCTTGGCTGTGCCACAGTGGCTTTCTTGTGCAGCCCTCTGTGTCTGCCCTCCTGAAACACCCAAACCCTCCTGCCCCAGCAGATCACAGCATCAGACAATGGTAAGGGTTGGAAGGGACCTTAATGGTCATTTTATTCTATCCCTGCCATAGGCAGGGACACCTTCCACTATCCCAGGCTGCTCCAAACCCTACCCAACCTGACTTTGGACACTTTCAGAGATGGTGTAGCCACAGATTCTCTGGGCAACCTGTGCATGGCCTCACCACCCTCACAGGAAGAATTCCTCATTTTCAACCAACCCTGCCCTCTATCAGTTTGAAGCCATTCCCCCTTGTCCTATCCCTCTATGCCCTTGTAAAAAGTCCCTCTCCAGCTCTCTTGGAGCCCCTTTAGGTTCTGGAAGGTGCCATCCCACCTTCTGATCCATGCCAGCTCCCTGTCTATCCTTGTGCCCACGAGTCACTTGGGAAAAGGAACCCCAGCCAACGTCACACTGATTGCAGGAAAGGTGGAGCCTGAAACACACCCAGCCACCAGCAAACTGAATTTCTGAGCTGTGTGATCACCACCAGCACAGTCCTATGAAGGAAGCACAGTCCTGTTTTGCTCTTCGGATGTTATTAAGGTGAATTAATCTGAGTGTGCTGTGAGACATAAGGGCAGCTCTGTGTCCTTCAGTGGGGTTGATCAACAAGCCCTGACTAATGCAACGTGCTGGTTCCTGGCATGCTGAGCTTCCCTGGATGAGTACCAAATGGGAATCAGTGAGGGTAAAACCTGACAGCATTATTTTTCACTGAGATTAACATGTGGCACAGAATTATAGGTCTTCCTTCACGTCAGTGTTGTTTTCCCTGGGTCTATTTCCTTTCAACACACTCAGAGCAGATCCTCACCTCTTCTTGCAACTCAGTTCATGCCACAGTAAGAAGGAGTAAGCGAACAAGTCTAAGAGCATCAATGTATAGTATCATTAATTTTTTAACAGAATTCATTAATGATGGGTATGTTTGGGTTATTTTGAATAAATTCCAAACTGGTCTTAATGTCACTCAACCCTCGTGATCACCTTGTCAGGATAATTACTGGAGCTTTTCTTAAAAAGCATCCTGTGCCCAGAAATATTTGTGAGTAAAAGTGCATTTCCATGTCGGTATCTTTGGAACACAAAGTCGATTTGCAAGGAGTTGCAGTGTCAGACGAAGCTTTTAAAAAGTTGGCTGCCTTCCAGATTTTAATTTACATGATCATTAATACTGACTTACTCCAAATATATCAATCAGTTTAAAAAACACCATGTCTCACTCCTCGTTCAGGGAAGAATCCTTAACCAGGTGAATGCTTGAGCATTTGCTCAGCTTTAAGCAAGTGCTTTAGTCATATTGAATGGCTCAGTGTTAAGCACATTTTCCACTGTGAGAGAGCTGGAATTAAGTCTTCAAAATGCAGCATCCAGATGTGGTGTGAGAATAGATTCCCTGGGAAACCCCTGCATGGGGGATGAGTGATGGTCTGCACCCCACAGCCCCCAAAATCTGAGCCTGAGCCATCCTGGGGCAAAGGTGAGGTTTTACAGGAGTCTGTTTGCATTTAGACTTACTGCTACAACCAAGCAGATGTAGCTCTTTTCATTAATGCTCCTTATTATCAGCTGAAATGATGTTTCCTCAGCTGGCAGCGCTCGCACAGCACGGCGTTCCCATCAGCCGGGAAACCCCGCAATCCCTTTAACCTGGCCGAGGATCAACCCGGGCTTTTTACAGATAGGGAAAGCTATAATAAAGCCATCCAGAAAATGACAGGTTACAGGGCTCTGTGATTTGGAAACTGTTTCTATTAAGTTGCCTTCTTGTCTGGTGGCGGCGGGAGGGATGGTGATAGCGGGCCCCAGCCGAGCCCTCGATCGCGCTGCTGCGCGAGCGGCTAATGCCATCCTTGTACCCCTGGCTGCTAGTGTCACTTCTCTGTAACACACTGCAAAATAAACACCCTTTGGGTTTTCCACCTAAATCCACCGCACAAAAGGGGAGTTGACTTGAATTGCCCAGCTGAATCATTAGAAAATGAATGCTTTGGGGGAGGGAAAAAAAAAAGAAAAGAGAAAAGAACTACATTAGCGATCCCCCAGCTTGCCTTTGTGCCTTTTCTCTTTCAGAAATCTCTCATGTTGCTGCTCTCTGCATTTTTCTCACAGTATTGATACATGAAATAAAGCATAAATAACCTCCCTTTCTATTCTTAAGCCTTCGATCCCAGATCACCCTGAGCCTCTTGCCGATAAGAACATTTTCAGCATCCGTTGGCCTGGAAGTAGTGAGCGACGGTCAATGAGCTTAGGAAATGTGTCCTGTCACCATCCGGGATGTGCTGTCATCCCATCAGGCACCTCTTTGCTCTTCTTCCAGGTGTACTGTGGGAATTTTTTTATCCACAGATGAGCAGTCACGGGATGTGCTCAACATTTTTGGGGCGTTTCAAGGGTATGGGCCAGGCTGACACGCTGGGTTTCAGCCAGGGGTTGCCTTGCTCCTGCTCTGGTGATTGGGTGCATTTTGGTGAACAGACCCAAATTAACTCAGAACTGCCCACATGAACAGATACTTTTACATTAATTGCACTTTATTCTGCCCTTACACACAAAGGTTTCCATTTGCAGCAAGGTCGCTGGTAAGGGTGTAAAAGTGATGATATATGGAAGAGGGAAAGGGGATTACTTGGCCCAAGCTCATCCTGATTTTACTGCTGTCCACCCTTTTTGGTGTTTATGTGGAGCTTCCAGAGATGCTGTTAGCTCTTCCAATGAGGTGATTGCAGAATGATTGCTTTTCAAGGTCAACAATTTAAGTTTTACCACCCTTTCTCCAAAAGGACAAAAGAACAGCAGCAGGTAGGCAGAGATGCATAGATTAAGCAACATGATCAGCTGTTAATTAAAGTCCTTTAGGAGGAGGAAGAAATGACTTAACCCTTCCCATCACTATGTGCAGCCTCTTATTAAGGGCAGTGTGAAATTTTCCTTGCTTGCCTGTCAAAACCTTCTATTCCCCATCACTGTCTTGTGTGCTTTGCTCCTCAGTTTTCATTAGAAGTTATCAGACAGAAACTTCATTTTTACTCAATATATCCTGACCAGTTCAGTGTGTAATTGGTTCTCCTCTTCCATTCTGGTGATTGAACAGCAAACATTACATATTATATATATATTTGGGGGATTTGGTATATATATTTATTTTACATATTTTTTAAAATATTTTGTATATCCTCTCTGTAAAGCCCACAGGAAACTCATGTCATAGGCTGTGTTCAATGGCATTGAGAAACCAGTTCAAACCACTGTGATTTACATTCTGGTTTAACTAAAATCAGGGTGGTAAATTAATTCTGCAAGGGTCCTGTCCAAAATAACATTGATTCTGATTTTCTTGAAAATCATCCATTAGCCAAGAATTACTACCAGTGTTAGTGGAAATGCTGTAGTGTCATTAATTGGAATTAATGGATGGGTAGTTTTTATAGGAGATTTGAATGAAGGCAATATTCCTTTCAAAAACCATTTTATTAGAAATTTGCTTCCCAGCTGTAAAAGGCAATGCCACAACAAGCCATTCCACAATGCTTTATCCATGGCTTGATGTGTTTTTAATTAAGGGAAAGCAAAGCAGTTTGAAGTGTTTTTATTTTAAAAAATAGCCATATAACAGATAGTTATTTATTTACTGCATAATGGGTAACTCAGACCAAGAGAGGATGGGAAGGGTCACAGCAACACTGTCTCTTTGTTTACTGGATCCTGAAAGGTTCTTCTGGGTGTTTGAAAGGACTGCAGGTAATTATTGGTAGCTTGTAAATTGTTCCATTCACACACTTCTCAGGAGTAAAAAATAAAAGAGGATAATCTGCTCTAGCTGTGTCCTGAGAACAGCTTATAACCCTGGAGGGTTGATACTGGAACTGCTGGAATAGCCCCAGTCCTGGCTGAACTGGGTCAAGCCCAGCTGAGAATGACCCATTTTCTGTCCTTTCCAAGGTGGGTACAGAACAGGAGAAGAGAAGCTGGTGATGCTCCACTGAAGTCAGAGGAGCTCTCCTGATCCACAGTGTGTGAAGCTCTTTTGCCCTGCCCTTCTCATCTCATGGGGATACAAGAAGCTCTTTTATAAACCTCTTCCATGGCATCTGAAGCTTTCTACCAAGAGAGGGTGAGTTGGTGTTCTCTCTTTATGCTGAGAAGGCAGACGTGGAGGAGGTTAAAGGTTTTGCTTTAGACCACAGAGCAAGAGCTCTCCAAGCTTGTTATAAAATATCACCCTCCCACCAAGAGAATATGTGAGGGTTTCCTACAGCACTTACTTTAGCTTTTAAACAAAACCAGATTATTTTTTTAACTGTTTCAGTGCTATCAGCACACAGACACTTGCTGCCTTTTCTTGCCTCTCCTTTCAAGTGGGGCTTATTGATCTGGTTGCATTTCCCCTGGAAAAAAACCCTCTGGTGGTGCAGCATCAGCATCCTGTACCTGCCTCAGGAGGAAGGCACATGTGCTTTGGATGACCTGTGTGCAAGGATGCAGCTTCTTTTAAATGTGTTTGGAACAGCAAAGCCTGAGGTGAGTGCATGTGCCAGGGTCTCACAGAACCACAGGGCTTAGGCAGAGGAAAGGACAGCCTGCATTAAACCATGTGCACATAAACAGGGGAATTGCACTTTAAAGCAGCTAAAGGCAGCAGTGTGCTCCTCGTTTAGGCAGGTGGCTCATGCAAACTCTCACCTGAGTCCCTGACCTGCCCTGGCCTGCAGAGCTCACCTGGAGCAGCAGTCCCCAGGCTCCTGCCCAGGGGAGTGACATCAGCGCTGGCAGAACCCTTCACAGTCACACTCAAGGACACTCACACAGCCCAGCCTGCTTGGAAATGATCTTATTCCCTTTCCCTTCCCACATCGCTCTAGTGCTGCTCTCCAAACAATCTCATTCTCCCCTAAACCCATACACAACATTTTAGCAAGCAGAGAGGGGCACTGACAGCATTCATCTCACAGAAACTTCTCATTCTGGCGTTAAAACAGAGGCTGGGGCCCTTTTCTGCTGCCTCAGGAGGGATGCAAGAGACACAGTGACTGTCCTTGGATGCTGGGGTGGGCACAGGATGCTTGGGGACCTGAGCTGAGGAGCCCCTGCCCGCTCCTCCCCTGTGACCCTTCACACCAGAGTTTCAGGTTTCAGACAGCCAAGGGGAAGCACCACAGGAATAAAATGGGCTTGTATGATCAGAATCCTAATTAAGGGCAAAATATTGGAAATATGCCATATTAGAAACGCTATTACGATTAATAGTGACAATACCACTCTTGGGAAATAGGCAAATTTACACAGTAGCTATACATAAAATTTACTTTAGCATATTCCCCTCTCTACCTTGTTTGCACACTGTGATAACAAATTGCTTGTATACTGTATGGTGGTATTTTTTTTTAATATTTAAATATTTGAGCCAGCAATTCATTTTTGTGAGGAGGGAAAGGCATGTGGAGGTCTCGGAGCTGCAGAGCCAAGTAAATGATGGGTTGTGATATATTTAGCAAGTGATAATGCGAAAAACACCAAAAAAAACCCCTCAAGTATATTGAACAAGAAGGTAAACACAGTAAGAAAGAGCTTACTTTGGGATTTCCCTAGCAAGAAAGATGAGTTATTCTGCAGGTAAGATGTGAATCTGTCAACCATGGTACCATGTTTGCAAAGTTACTTTATCCTCCAATTATTCATTTCCTTATTAGATAAAAAAGAAAATAAAAAATAAAAAAAGGGGAGAGAGAGCATCAATAAAGTCTTTGTGTGGTGTTTCCACATCTACTAATGAAAATATTTTTTGGTGATAAAAATGACAAAATTATTTACTGTCGCTAGCTCTTCATGTCACTTGACTGCATCATCACCCTGTCAGACAGAACATTTCTATGATACATTTATACACAGATATATATGTTTATACACCTATACAACATATGCCAGCCATATATCCCTGTCTCCCACTTGCTCCTCCCCATAGATACCCTTAGGCTGAGAGAGGAAGGTGGTGTGGAGGATGACACTCGGTCATCATTAGTATGGGATAGCTGTGGATCTCTCTCCTTCGTGGGTAATTAAAACTGCTCTGTGCTGGGAGCTGCAGGAGCCAGGACAGACTCTCATTGACATGCATTCCTGCAGCACACTGCGAGCTGGAGGGCAGTGAGGAGCCCTCAGCCCATCCCAGGGTGTGCCAGGAGGGATGTTCATCTCTTTGGGCTGAGCTGTTAGCTGGGTTTGTCACTGAGCTGTTAGCTGGGTTTGTCACTGAGCTGTTGTCCGGGTTTGTCACTGAGCTGCTCCAGACTGGTGCTGGGGTAACCACTTTTCTTCCAACTGGTGATATCAGTTGAGAAAGAAAAGGGAGAAAAGACGTCAAAGGAGAAAAGAGCACACTGGAAGCTGTGCTGTGGTGCAGACAGCAGGCAAACAGGCTGCCTCAGGGTTAGTGCCAGGATGAGATTTTTCCATGGAACAGCTTGATAGGTGAAGTTGATCTCACCTGGGAAGGAGACAGGATGGATTCTAGACCCTCCAAAAGAACAAAAACCTTCTCTGTTCCATCCCAATGTCCTGGACAGGCAGTGGCTTGTTGCTGGCACATTCCATGGCTATTCCACACAATCCTTTTTCCAGTCCCTCATGAGGAGCAGGCCCAGCAGACCCAGAGTGGTCATGATGCTGCATTCACACCCCAAGCAATTATTCACACCAAAATTGGTTTCCCCTTGGGTTGTTAAGGGACACCCCATTACCAAAAAACACAGACAAAGGTTATTAATCCTCATTGGAAATGCAGGACAGATCCCCAGCTGGTGAGAGCTGTCAGAGCTCCCTGAGGCCTGCAAAGGTTTTATCATTTGGATCAACTATGGATTGCCCCAAAGGCTTTAAAACCAACAATTCATGACACAGACACAATGCCTATAACTGATGGCTCTTAAGACACCCACCTTCTTATTTAATAAAGCCTTTCAAGTCGCTTTGTATTTTATTCATAGGAGCTGTAAAAAATCCAAGAACCCGGTATAAAGACTCATTTATTCTCTTCTACATAGCACTATAAATTTACACTGCATTTGCAAACTAAGAGCCCATATCTTAGGGCAAAGCAGAGCTCCAAAGTGAGAGGAGGAATGGCTTTCAAAAGGCCAATCTGTCCCAACTAGAGATTGTGTCGAGAGCTCAAATTTACAGCCACAAACCCTGAAAATGAGAAATTAGATATAGAATTTGGTTACATTGTTAGAACTGCCTTGGCTATTTAAAATAAAGTTAACCCCAGATTTTACCAGTTTGCAAATGCAGAGCACTGGTCCCTCTCATGGTGGGAAAATGGGGCTGGAAATGTGTTACATGGGGCAGAGACTGAATGCCCAGTGCCATGGGCTCCATCCCACCGTGTGCTGTTTTGCAGCCTGTGCAGATAGTGACACACAGGTCTAGCTAGTGCAAAAGGAGAGATGCTCTTTGTGCTGTAAATGCCATCAGGGGGTTTAAAACACTCTCTACCCTCCTTAGAGGTCTCTCTGTCCCCTCTCACTTCAAGGCATCAGAAAATGTGACCCAGGAGCCACATGCAGCAGCACTGAGCTCTCCAAACTGAGGCACCTTCAGCTCCCAGCCCTGCTCTGCTCCTTCCTCCACCTCCTGAGCAGGCACTGGGGCTGTTTCCAGCTGGCCTGAGCGATGGAGCCACTGATCCCTCAGTGCTGGCTGCCCTTTCCCTGCATCAACAACCTGCTGCACCCATGAAATTCCCCAGGCTCTGCTGCTCCCAGCTCCTGCCTTCAGCTCATTCAAGTAAGCCGCAAAATGGCACAAATCCAATGTGATCAAATGCTTCCTTAGTGTCAGTCTTCTTTCAGAGGACAGAAAGGAAAGGGTATGCAGGGGGATATTTATGAGCCTGTCAAGCTCGCTGCTCTCACCAGAAAGTGCTCTCAGGTTTCCTTCCTCGCTGGGGAAGGGACGGAGCAGGAGCTGGGGAAGGGCAGCTGCGTCTGTGGGGGCTGAGCTGCCAACCAAGAGGCATCTCCTCAGTTCTCACAGGCATGGTGGCATCACACACAGCTACCCCAGCTGCAAGCCTGGCCCCAGCACTGACAGGCTACAAATCTGGGAGTTTTTGAGCAGAAAGGCTTTGGGGACACAAGTGCTGCTCCTTCCCTGAGCTCAGCCATGGCATCCAAGCAACTTTCTGCAGGACACAAGGAGACAGGTTTGAATATTGCCCTGCCAGTTTATTTTCCCACTTCTTTGGAGGACAAGTGGATTGTGGAATGCCTCCTATTGGCTTTGGTTTTGAGTGTAAAGGGCCACATATCACTGATAAAACATGAGCAGGGACTGTGCTTTGTGCTCCAGGTGGAATGTGGCACAGTTTGTGTTGGACTGCACCTCCTAACTTGCCCTTGCTTTAAACCAACCTGCTTAAATCTGTTCAGAATTGGAAAAACACTGTTTGCTTCTCATCTGTGTGCAGATACTTTGCCATGTTGCTCCCCTGCAGGAAAATGATAGAAGCAAATTATAAGTGGTGCCTCTAAAACTGAAGGGCAGATCCTCATCGGCTGCACATCAGTGCAATTCCTTTGATTTAAACACACGTTTATAACTGCTGAGGAGCCTCCAAAATGAGAGGACTGTAATTACAGCTGTATGATAATGCCTTCTGCCACATCAAGTGGAGGACTATTGACAGCAAGCAAAGACCTGAGAAACACTGATAAGAATGAGCTGCAAGCCCAGTCCTCCAGTGTGATTCCCCACAACCCGTGATTTATGAGCCCAAATTAGCTGCCTTGTCTTCAGGAGGAATTGGCCAAGGGTGGTTTTCCTTGGAGCAGCATGCCAGGCAGGTGCCAATATCATACATGTTTCTGAGTGGTATCTGACCTGCCATTGATCTGTCGGGGTCACTGGTGTCCTCTGAAAGATTTCCTTTAGGCTCAAGGAGAGTGGCATCATTTGTACAGTGGTGGTTGTCCTGCTGGCTCCTCATCTGAGGAAAAACTGCTACTCCTTCAGGGCCATTGCCAGGAGACATCAGAGCCTCCTCCTGACCCTTCTGACCCATCATCTGCTTTCCATACCCTCAGGGAAGGAGGAAGGAGGAGGTTTTTGAGCAATTATGCTGGGTTTTTTTCCTAAGAGCTTGTAAGTGTGCTGATCTCTTGCCCAGCTAAGGTCTAGGGCATGTTGGTCTGACATTTCACAGAGAGATCAGATCACTCCTCTGGTCGCTGCTTTGAGCTCACAATTCCTTCTTTCAGGTGTGAAGCAATGTTGGGTCTCCTCAGTCAATTATTGGGGCAGATAAGATCTTCTCAGAGAATCAACTTACCACTTCTTTAGTTTGAACTAAGAGGAAAGAAGAAATTTTTAATGAGTGGTGGCCTTGGACACTGAAATTTTCCTCTCTTTTCATCCAAAACCATCTGAAATGCTTAGCTTTGGTTTAGCCCTCGAAGTTTTTCTTTTCCCCTCCATTTTTAAGAAAAAGGGCAGCCAAGCCTTACTTCTTACAGGCCAGGGAAGTAATAGCTTGTCATTTGAAAAAGGTTTATGAGCTCTGATTAGTGACCCTTTCTCTCTTGTACATGTGCTTAGGGGGAAAGGGAGGAATTCATGCAATGGCAGGGAAAAAAGGCTCACATTCATTTCAACAGAGCTGGCACTGTGCTGTTAAAGGGAAAACCCCAAAACAGATAAAAGAGACCCTAATCTGTTATTCAGCATGTGACCATGCTGAGAACACAGTCAGAAACAGAAGGAGTAAAATTTCAGGATTTATTAATGCTATCATGCTTTCCCTAAAAGGATAATCGATGTACCCAAAGTCTCTGAATCAATATTTGTCCTTCTCAGGCAGGGTATGGTAAAGAAATATTCCCAAAAGCACTCACTTCTGAGATTTTTGTCTGTTGCATAACATTTCAGTCAACTGCAGAATGTCTCCGATAATGATGATAAATAAGTATAAAGCCTACAGTGGTCTGTCTTATAGAGGAAGTAAAATAGACACTTATGTGCTTGATAACAAAAGTTCAGCCCCAAGTAGACCTGACCTCGTGATCTTTTAAATGTATGGCAAAGATTTTATCCACTAGATTTAGGTTAACAGCTCTGGGAATTTGCAGGTGTTAAATTAGCCACAAGAGATAGTTTCCTAAGTGCAGCAGAAACACACTGAGCATGATAAGGAACAATAATTAAAATTTGACTTAGAGGGCTGTAGAGTTTAAGGAAAAATATGTGGCTTTGTTTGTACAAAAGTGGCACACGCTCAGGAAATAGGTCTGGTGCTGTGTGATACGCCAGGGCAGCAGCTCAGGTACAGCTCTGTCATCTCCAGCAGACACCTGGCCATGGCCCATCTGCCAAGGCAGAGACCTCCTTCACCCAGTCTGTGAAATCTGGAGACCCCAGGGTGCCCCAGTGCTGCACTGGCAGCTCCCTTGGAGGGCACTGGGCTCTCTGAGCAGCATGGACTCCATCCCACAGTGCAATTTTGCTGCAGCTCTGGCAGAGCCAAAGCTTTAACTCCTGCCTCCTTGCTCTGAGTCCTAATGCAGAGCAGGGCACACACCCAAATGCCTCTCAGCTATTTCCTTGCTGACCCATTGACCTGGTTTCTAGGTTCACTGAACAGACGAGTAATCAAGCACTGTTTCATTCCAGGCACAAAACCTGAAGTATATGAAACCCTACAAATCATTATTCATTCCTTTTTCTCACCCACACACAGCCTTCTCATTTTCCAGGTGTGCCTCTTCCTGCAAGCATGCTCAGCATGAGAGATTATACATTTCTGCAAGTTTGGCCAAGATTTAGGCTTACAGATAGTGCCCAGTGCTATCAGCTGGGCTGGAGTTCTGCATAGGTAATTTTTGCTTTAGCAGGGTGCTGAGTAAGGCTCCACTGAGATTTTCCTCCTCTTGGCTCCTTCGAAGCCATCAGAGTCAGGCAGCCTCAGGAGCCAGGGTGGTTGTTAGCAGTGAGGAGCATGGGGCATAAATAGCCAGCCTGTAGGATGAAGGCCAGCATTTCCCCTCCTGCTGGGCAGCAGCATCCCCCAGGGCTGGTTGTGGAAACTCTCCTTTGAGGTGCTTAAAAATACACAGGACAGAAGTGGGAAATGGATTGGTGGGATTGGAGCTGCCAGGTCATTCATCCTCCAGTATCCATGATTCATGCATCCCAGAACGTGACAGTCTCCCTGGCAATCACTTGGTAATGATATTAGAAGTTGCCTGGTTATTGAAGTCATAATTACTACATAATTTGCAGCTGTAAGATCTCATGATAATCCTCTCCCTTGCAGACAGGAAAAAATAACCTGCTATTTTATTTACCCTGTCACCATGTGGAACTTGCCTTACAGTGTAATTACATGGTCAGTAGTTACATGGCTCTCTGGTTGATGGTGTCCTGTAAACAAATAAAGACCCACAAATTCCACCTGTGGGGATCCAGGCACTCCATAAAAACGACAGGATTTTTAAAGCCTCCTCAGTGTGTGCAATACTGCACTGAGGAAACTGCATGCCCAGTTCTTGCCCTTTGCTCCTGGTGTTTGCCATGCAAACAGCTTCTCCCTGCAGCACCACCTGATCTACCTGCTCTGTACCTCAGGTGTTCAGTCAGTGTCACAGAACCTCCTTCAGACCCCAAATTTAGGTCAGCATCCCTCCCTCTGACACATCTGTGCTATAGAATTGAATCATAGAAGCATTTAGATTGGAAAAGACCTGTAAGGTCATCAATTCCAGAATTTTGTGTTTGTGCTCGCAGCCTCCTCCCCTGCAAGACAGCATCCTCCTAGTTTATCTAATTTACTGATGGAGAAGGAACTAGCTTCCTCATGGCCCCCAAGGACTCACAGGAGACCTGAGATAAGTACCTGGGTTTCTAGAAGCCAAATCCAACCTCTTGACCCCCCAAATCCAATCTTTTCCTCTGCTGGGATATTGCTTTTGGTGACTCTGCTCCCCGCTTTTGAAATCTGCTTCGTTGCACATCCTGGGAGTGTGCAGCGAGTGGCAGGGGGAGGGCTGGGATGAGTCTGAGGAGCTTTGTTGCTTTGTTTATTTATATGACCTTAAAGATGATGTCTGTGCATAATGTTGAACATGACGGGGGGAAGCTGACAGGGCAGTAAGTTCTGGCCACCGCGGAGCGAAAACAAAATCACATAAAAATATCAATTGTAAAATTGCTCAAATCCATTAGCTTAATTAGCATCATTAATCAAGGCAAAACATTTGATACGTCATGTACTTTCACAAGAGATAAACGAGCCTTTGATGGGGGCCCAGCAGGTTGCCCTGCTCCTGGATGTGCCCGTGGCTGCCTGGCTGTGGAGGTGAGGCTCAGCAGGTGTGGGGCACGCCGGCAGCTCGGGGCAAACGCCGCGCTCTGAGCGGGCTGCCAGCTCAGTGAGGGGCTGGCAGCACACTGAGCCAAAGCTGGCCAGGGTTTCTTATTGTCATCTGCAGGAGTGTAAAACTGCCTAATGGGCTGCGCTCGTGCAGTATCATCCCCTGGTTGATACTTGGCTGGTTTTGAGGCAAGGTTAGCAAGGATACAGCAAGGATATCGGTAATTCCTGGAGCAATTACAATAATAAATCCAAGGACTGTGCCACGCTGTTTTACTTGAGGAAGGGAGGTTCACTGAGCTCTTGCTTTTGTTTCCTAGGGTGATCTCTGGGGAGAGCAATATTTCTCTATCTGTAAACCATTCCAAGGTGAAACACTAGAGAGATCCTGATAGCATGCAACGGCACATCTGCAGATTCCCAAGATCATTTCTGTCTTGGAGGGCACTCCAGGCTCTCATCTTTCCTTTCCTCTCTGGGATCACACTTGTGGTCAATCAGCTCTCCTGTGTGCATTCAGGGCACTGGTGATTGCTGCATGACTTTCTTCCCTTTGCATCAGCACTCAGTTGTTGCTCATTCCCTCTCCCCGTGCCAGGGCACATAATTGAATCTTCTCTCCTGCTCCTTGTAACAAGACCCAGCTACAAAGGCTAAATGCTTTATTCCCAAGAAAAGCCTTAGAGATAAGATTCACCAGCTGTGGCAGCACAGTGTGGGTCTGAGTAAGAGAAATAAATGTTCCTTCACTCCACCACTATCTTTCCAGCACTTTATCTGCAATGAGCCCAAGCACAGTTCTCAGCTATTTGTATTGCTAAATATAATAAAGGAGAAGTCAGCAGTTTCTGAGGGATACACTTCCATAAAAAACAGTTTGATGGCATTTTTCTGCATTAAACACATTATTCAAGGGCTTTTCTCCTTTCCAATACCCACTTTCTGCTGGGTGTACATCTGTTTGGAGCTTCCTTTAACATATCAGACACCCAGACAGTCACTGAACTGCAGAAAGCTTGGTGCAGTTTTGGAGCTAAGTTGGATTTATTAATCCTCTTTAAGGATATCTGGACAGTAATTGGCGGAATAGCGATGGGGAAAGGATGAACTGATTGAGAGCACTTCTGGCTCTCTGATGTTTGCCTTTTTGTTTTTCTGAGCAGTAGCTGATCAGATGGGCCTGGCTGGAACCAGCAAGGGAAGTCACACTGGAGGAATGCAGGGGTTTCAAATATTCTGCTGCAGATTTGTGAGCACAGACACAGCCTGTCATCCCAAACGAGGTTTTCTGACCACCTCTGTCCCCTTCCCAAGGCTCAAAGACAATGCAGCTTTTCTCCCTTGCTTGCTTTGAGCAGCACTCAGAGACAGTGAATTTTGGGCTCTGCTTTGCACCTTCATGTAAACACTGTGATGATAAAGTAGTCAAAAATGGGTATACTTGACTGTAAGCCTTAATTAACTATTAATTAAATTTTATTAACCCACTAGTAAAACTGATTATAGCAAGCAGTGGCTAAAAGGCTGCAGTCAAAGCAGTTAATGTATCACTCATTTTTATGTGGAAAGAGGGCTCATCATTTTCCTGATATGGCCAATACATAAGGATCCCTCCTTGCTAAATCAGTCTGGTCGTTTTCCTACATGCCACTGATAAGGAAGTATTTACGAATTTATTCCTAAATTCAAAGTATACTTCAGGCCTTAATTTACTGTCGTAATTATATCACTGGCTCAATTAGTCCCCAATAAAAACGTTATGCTATTGTATCAAAGAAATGTAGTACCTTTGAAGTAAATGGATTCACTTGCAGAGTAAGAAATCTTCCCTTTTATTGTGTTTTCTCATCTGCTACTTACAGCCACCCTTGTCTTAAATTGCCCTTTTTATTCCACTCCTTGCGAGCGCGGTTTGCTCCGGATGCTCGTGTGCAGTGAAATACTCCTCTTAGCCTTGGGGCTGCAAGGCAAGCTTGGTGGTAACTTCTCCTCGTTAGAGCCTTGCCAGCCTCATTTGCATGCTGATTTACATGCCATGTTTGCTCTGCCACACGAAGGCTACAGGGTCTGTGGGTTTTTTCTCGACTTCCCTGCTTTGTTTTCTCCTTGGTAGTGGTGGGGATGTGTCAGGAGCTGCAAGGAAACGTGGCTGTACCTTCTGCCCTATGGATTTTCTCCTACTGCATTTGACAAGCCCTGGCAGTGCTCCCCACCTCACTCTACCCACCCCAAACCAGCTAAGACTGATACTAGAAAAAAGTCCCTCGTGTCCCTACAGAGAACCTCTGGATGAATCCACAGTGTTTGGGGACAATGTGGAACTGCAGCGGATGCAAAGTCCTTGTCTCAGAGAGTTCACCCTCCAGACAGGGCAGGAAAAATGGTGAAATTGGACAAACAGTGTGTCAGAGGGATGAGGTAATAGCACAGCAAGGAGAATTTGGCAGGAAATCTATGCTCTGGCTAGACAGCCCAGGACACAGATCCGTCTAAGAAATGGGAACGCGTTGCCGTGAGCAGGGCTCTTGTGGACACGGAGCTCTTTCAGACATCATTTGGCATCACTGCCTGTCCTTACTTCAGCAAGTCTCTGGAGGCCTCTGGGTTTGATTTTCAGACTCAGGGACTAAAGAGCCATCCAACTGTTCATCCAAAACGTTGTTCAATGTATCTTTGATTGACTTCTGAATGTGCGATAACAAGATCACCTCCAGACCAGAGCTGGGCTCAAAACCAAAGATGAAATTAGCATTTTCTGAGAACCTCCCACCAATCCAGAGCTCTGAGCTAGTTAACCTCGGAGGAGCATGTCCTTCAGCAGCCACCAGCCTGAGATTGCTACTTTCCAGATGCAGTATAAAAAGAGGTTTTGCAATGAGCCCATTAAAAGATGTTTCCCCCAACAAAATAATTTCTCGATTCTGGCCAGTGCTGTTTGCAGAGCCCCAAAGTGTGGCAAGGACCAAATTGTTTTATCTGCACCTCTAGCAAATGCCTCTACCCATGTTTCAGCTGCCAGTGTTGGTGTCTCCAGTTTCTCCCAGCCCTGGGCAGGGAGTGGAATGGGAACACCAAGTCACACACCAAACACAAATTCCTCATTCTCCCCATATAATCAACCCAGTCATATTCCCAGGATGGCCTGGGTGTCTGGTTTATCTGTCTCTGGATATGACTCCCAATGGGTATCAGAGCTCAGTTCTCCCAGTCAGGTTGGTGATCTTCAGCCAACTTCTGCTGTTCAATAAAAAGTCACCCCCGAATTCCTGTAGAAACAACCCCAAGTATCCCTGCTATCCCTAAAATCCTTGAGAAATGGTGCCCAGGTTTGTGCCCTGGCAGTGAAGCAATAATGAGGGAATAGCCCCATGTCCAAGTGCACAGCATGTGAGATTAATACTTCCTTTATTGTATTTATCAAAACCAACGTATTTGGCATTAAACATTAAAACCTCTAAATATTTTAAACCCAGAGGACATTCTTCATCTTCTTTTCACATCTTTATGGTAGATGAAATTATTGGAGCCTACCATTTTCCCTCACCTCACACAAAAAAAAATGCTAAAAGCCAAAGCAAAAAGAAAGTGAAATTTCTCTGCATATACTGTTTTCTTAATGTCTGACTTATTTATTTTAGCTGACAGTCTCTGTGCCCATGGCTCTCTCTGTGCTACCTGTATTTATCCAGGTGGCTTTGTGCCTATTAAAAAAAGGGAATGTAGCAAAATTAATGTATCTTTTACAGCAGGAGAGCTGAATTTATGGGTCTCACCACAGAAATTAATTTAGCACTCCCAGCTCCCCCTCGCTGGACAATAAAGACACAAAATGAAACTGCCACACAAAGTTTTGACAAAATTCACAGTCATATAGGAAAAAAAAAAAAAAAGCTATGGGTAATTTACCACCAAATCTGAATCAGCCTTTTATGCCAGTGATGCACCAGTGACAAAAAAAACCTACCTGGGGGCTAGACACAAGTGCAAGATGGAAAACAAACAGATTTATCTTAATTTTTTTCAGATTGAAGAATAAATTTAGGTAATAAAACAGACTATGGGGCTTATGGATGGCAACATCCATTGGCCTCTTGCAGCCACTGGTGTGTGACCAGGGTGATGGTGGATGTGTGGGGCCAAAGGAGGCTGCACATGGAGGTCCAGCAGTGGTGGAAAACACAGCTCAGAGGAAGCAGAGGTTGTTCTGCCTCTCATCTGGTCCCACACCAGGGAGAATCAAGCCAGCACATCCTCTGGATCAATACAGAATTTACATACTGGTCCCCACCTCTCTCTCTGCACCCTTGTTTTAATGTTTCCTAAATATAAAAATCAAATCTCTACTGGAAAACAACAACAACAACAACAAAAAATCTCCAAATCAACAGAACAAACAACTTTTTTGTATTGAGGTTGATTGGGCAGTGGGTGGTGAAAGATTTATCCTGGCAGTAAAGCTGGGAAATGGCTATAAACCTCAGCAGAGTGTCTGTGTGCTGGGTCCGAGGGAGGCTAATTGTTTGTTTGTTCTTCGTGTTTATGGTTTATCTGCAGCTCAGCTGACAGGAAACCTAAAGCTGAAGGAAGCAGCACATCAATGGCCATTATCTGCCTTCTGAGCACTCCAGACAAAGCCAAGGCAAAGGGGCAGTGGCACACCCAGCCCATGGAGGTGCACCAGGGATGCAGGGAAGGAAGGAGGGGAGACCATGGACTCCCCAGCACTGAGTTCACCTCCTTCCTGAGCCCTCTGCACAGTGAGGACATAGGAGCTGGTTGCACAAGGAAAAAAGTAATGGGATTTTTCCTGCAGTACTGCCCCCAAAAGAGAGAAGATTGTTCTCAAAGTGATGTGTAAGTGCCACCAGCTTTGAAATTCCCTTGAGATTTCGCTTCAGTGGTTTCCTTCACCCAGAAGGTTCTTGGGTGCTGGAGTGAGTTTCATAATTCAGTGGTTTTAGAGCATGATAAGCATTAGTGCAGTCAGAGCAGTGCTGATTGCTGTCCTTGTCACCTCCCAACCTCGATGGAGCCTGTGGTGTCTCTGCCAGGATGTTTTGTACAGGGTGGCACACAAACCCACCTTAGTGAGACCAGCCCAAGCCACCCCTGTGGGGCTCAGCCTCTGGAAGGGATGAAAATCCTGCTGGAAGGATAAAACTGGATGGGATGGAGGGGATGAAAATCCTGCTGGAAGGATAAAACTGGATGGGATGGAAGGGATGAAAATCCTGCTGGAAGGACATAACTGGATGGGATGGAAGGGATGAAAATCCTGCTGGAAGGATAAAACTGGATGTGATGGAAGGGATGAAAATCCTGCTGGAAGGATAAAACTGGATGGGATGGAAGGGATGAAAATCCTGCTGGAAGGACATAACTGGATGGGATGGAAGGGATGAAAATCCTGCTGGAAGGACAAAACTGGATGTGATGGAAGGGATGAAAATCCTGCTGGAAGGATAAAACTGGATGGGATGGAAGGGATGAAAATCCTGCTGGAAGGACATAACTGGATGGGATGGAAGGGATGAAAATCCTGCTGGAAGGACAAACTCCCCTGCCTTGCCCTGCCTGCAGGCACAGAGGATGGAAGCAGGACAGAGCTAACCCTGGGGGAGCAGGGCACATGAGCCTGTCCTAAACCAGTCCAGAGCACAGTTACATCATCTGAGCAGGTTTCTATCCCTGCCAAAAACACATCTCCCAAAACATCAGCCCCACACCCCGCTGCACTGGCCCTGTGCCTCTTGCACTGCTGCAGAGATGCTCCCAGGGGCTGGGACACCCATGCTCCCTGCCAGAGCCCGTGGGCTGTGAGGATGGAGAAGTTCTGCTGCACCATCAACTTCAGGAACAATTCTGTGCCTCAGTTTCCCTGTTTCCTCCTTTCCTTCCCGCATTGCGTCACCGCCAGCGTGGCTGCAAATGCTCTGAGCTGGATCCTGGAGCAGGGATGTGCAGTGCCCCACACACCCCGACCCAGAGACACTGTCATAATAATTATTGATTTTCCAGTTTCCTTCATGTTTCATAGGGTGTTTTGCTGGAAATGATATAAATAGCTGTCTCTGTCCCTATCCCAGAGCACCATACAGCAATGTATTTTTTTTCACGGTGAAAGGAAATAAAATGCAAAGTTCATTTCGCAACGATTTAAAAGTTATATTAAGGTGCAGGGCTGGATGAAGCAAGAGCAACGTGCCTGTAACAAGATAACTCCAGAGCTGGAGTGACCGCTGGGGTAAGTCACAGCTGTTCCATTTGATTTATCCCAGCTCAGGGGCTCCAGCCCTGCACCCCAGGTTTCAGTTTACACCGTGCTCACCATCCTGCAGCAGAACCCACCCCACTCACACACCCAGGCACATCCAGCTGCTCTGCAGCCACTCCTGGTCCAAAAAAGTGCTCTTTGGGGAGAGCAGTTCCATGCAGGAATGCACTGACTGTATCCTTGCTAAATATAGCAGCAGAGCACGCAGGGAGTGTGGTCCCTCGCCCCTGAGAATTGCAGGAGAGATTATTCATTTTCACTCTGTTGTACCTTCACACTGGCAGGAATTACTTCAGCCAAGGGGATTTAATAAATGATCTGTTCATAAACAACTGATCATTTTTCCAGCCCCACTGCTGCTAGCATCCCAAATTTCTAGAGGGAAAGGGGAGGAGAGCCCTAGCACAAGCAGTGCCTACAAGCCCAGAGAGCCAGGCACTGGCACAACCTTGCTCATTATACTTCCAAGGTATTAAAAAGTCTGGGTGTGATAAGGAAAAAGGAGGCTGTAAAACTTCATCCTTACCTTCCAGATAGTGGAACTGATCTTGCTTTTATTTATGCTGGTGTAAAGCAAAAGTAATTCCATCAGTGCTGCTGGTGCAGAACCCGAGCAGGTGATCTCAGAAGCGTGCCCGGACTCTCGGCTGGGGTTTTCTACTTTTAAATCTATTAATTTGACAAAGATTTTCTTGAGCTGCTGGAACTGCAGATCCAGCCTGCAGGGCTCAGAGTGAAGGGGGGTGAGAATGAAGCCACGTGTGCATCTTTTCTGCATCTTTTATCATCTCCACTTGCATTGTTCTGTTTGATATGATTTTAAAGACAGCTGACCAGGTTTTCCAGGTGGGAAATACAGATGGAGTGGACATGCACAGCCCCAGCATCTGCATGGGAACACGGGTATGTGCTGGGGGTTACCCTGCCAGCAGTGCATTAGGGTCTGGGGGTAACCAGAGTTAAATATGCCCTGATAAATGCATGTTCCCTGCTTGTGGACTTATTCTCCTCTCACACTTTTTCCTTCTGGTGACAAGAGGAAAATGAGTCCAGATTTGCATGTGCACAAAGAAAAACAAAATCACGTCCTTAACTCAGTGCAAGCAATCCCAATTATTAGTCATTGTTGTTATGTTAATTATTATTACTGCTGCACAAAAGGATTGTAAATAGATAACATCACCCTTTTTTTTTTGCACCATGTAGTGGGTTGGTTTTTTTTTTTTTTTCTCCAGCATTTTTCCTTGATGGTACCAATTAAGAAACCACAAGACAAATGTTGGGGAATCAGCTCGTGGGTGGTAATTTCCTTGCCAGCGAGGACGCAGCGCAGAGCCCGCAGCCTGCTGCTCTGCAGGTACCGCACGCTGCAGTGCTGACAGCAGTAAAAACTTGTCTCTGACAGTAAACTAAGCATGTGTGACCCGGAAGACATAGAGAGCAGATAAGGGCAGGAGCACAGACTCCATTTAGTGCTATTAAAATGGTTAAGTAGACTTACGATCAGAGATGCCAGGCTGAAATTGGAGACGCTCGGAAAAGTGAGGAGTGGCAGATGCATGGCCAGCAACTTGGGTCCCTGCAGCACAGACCTTGTGCCGTGTTTCCAGGCTAGGAAATTTGAAAAGATAAGGGCATTTCACTAGGAGAAAGTGGGTTTTTTTGCAAAGCAGTATTTCTGGGAATCTTACACAGCAGCAGCTTCAGCATCACTTTGTGGGACTCTGACAGTCATTGCAGTGAATGGAAATATTTATTCTTATTAAAATACACAGAGGCACTCACAGGTACAAACCCACACTCTGCAGCACCGACAAGGATGGGACACCCAGAATTTTAACCAATTCCCTTTGGATCTGGGTTGTCTGGGGAGGTGTGCAGTGAGCACTGGCCCAGGACTCAGCTGTGACCCCTGTGACACCAGTGAAGCTTGGAAGAATCCTTGACTCTTCCCCAGCTCCCTCCAGTGCCACGGAGCTGTGCTGCCCTCCCCGGACCATCAGGGCAAGGGCCACCGAGTCTGACATCCGAGCAGAGCTACAACCATGTGCAAAACCCACTTGTGTGGTGCTTGAGAGAACAAACACCTCTTGTTTTATTACCATTTATGTGACAAATTGATTTATGGTCGACAGTGACAGAAAGAGCCTGACACAGAAAAAATATTTTTTTTAATCAAGGAATGATCGCCATAAAGAATGTGCTATATCAGTCAAATCTATCCAGCTGCAAATATCCTATATGGTAGCATTAAGAAGATGTATTTATTATAAACAACTTTTTAAGGCAGCTGAGGCTTGGAGGATTTTGACACAGGAAAGGATGAGAAGTATCATAATTCCATATGTGTCCAGGCATTGTGGGCTTCTTAATGAAATTTCCAGGGTTTGTGGGAGCTCTTGATATACACCCTTTACAGCTGTCAAGAGTAGTGCAGGTCCTGAAATATTTATTATTGTTTGGGGTTTTTTGCCCATATCCCTCTTGTTTCCCTCGTGCTCCATAACACTGAGGTTCCCTGGCACTCATCACCCAACCACTGTGTTCCCTTTGATGGTTTCTGTCCCTTCTGTTCTCAGCCTTCCTTCTTTCCAGGAAACCCCAAGGTGCTTTCAGAAGGAACCTCATGTCCCACAACTCAGCAGCCTCATCTCCTTGTCCCCTGACTCTCAGTGCCATTTTCCCATCCCATTCCCCCATTACCTTCCATCCCACTCTGTGGATGTCCAGAACCCTGGAAACTCCATCAGGACAGCAACAAGACAGGAAAAAATGAAGGAATAATGTTCTTCAAAGAGTAACTCAGCAGGTGGATTTTCCTGCCTCTTGCAGCATCTCCCTCCTACTCCTCCCATCCACAGGAGTGCATTCCCAGCCTGCCATCCCTTCCCCTCCATCCTATTACAAACACAGCAGTCCATCATTTGTTTCCTGTCCTTGAGGCATTGCCAGTGTGTGACCTGCCGGGCTGGCTCCAATTCTTCACTCTCTTCCTCGTGGCTGGTTGTTTCCCCATCTCTCTGTGCCACAGCAAACACCTCATCCACGGCTTCACTCCGTGTCTTTTATCTTCCACCCTTCCACCCTTTATCTTCTGAAGGTGTGTTCATTTTTAAATCCACATTTATGCTGGTTTTGAAGGTGGTCTGGGGGAAAAAAAAGCTGAGGTTAGTTAATGTCAGAGGGGTTTGCTCTGTAAAGGTACAGAAGTAAACGAAGACACCAGGTAACAGTAAGAATTCAGACTGAGGTAAGGAAAGAGGAGCAGGAAAATTGCTTCCTGCTTGGGAAATTGGATCCAAGAAGTTCTTTTTGATCTTTCACCCCTCCTAATTTTGGGGAACTTGTCCAAAAAAATCCTGATTAATGAGAACAATTCACATGTATAAACAAAATGGAAAAGCTGCTGTTTCCTCACTTACAGTGTTTCTTTTTTGTCCTCTGCTTGTTTTATATTGAAAACAGTGGGGGTGATAAATAAGAAAACTGCTTAACTGCTTTACACTTTCTTTTTTTTTTTTTTTTCTCTTTTCAGAAGCTTATTTAAGAATTTTGGCTCAGTGTGTTCCTGTTGGTGCATTTTCCCTGTGCCCAGCAGAATTACTGCTACCTCCCTGAAAAGCAAAGCAAGAATGGCCCCAGGAGGGAGGAGAGGTGATTCTCCCCAGACATTATCTGGCAAAGGCAGTAGCTGTTTTGGGGATAAACAATGATGAATTGGCTCCAGCTTCTTGCCAGAGCATTAGATAAGCAGTGTAGGACTGTACAAATCAGCCCTGGTTGCATTTGTGCCCCTTCACCTCCTAAATTTGCCAGTGCCAGAGGTGCCCTTTGCTGGCTGCTTGGGTATGGATGGTGTTGGCTTAAAATGGATGGAGCCAAAGGCAGACAGCTGGGGAGGCAAACACAGCACCAGGCTGGGCTCTGATCCTCCCCTCCAGCCTCCAGACCTGGTTCTGCAGTGTCTGTGTGTCCTTCGTTTTCTGCAACCTGCACTCAGCCCTGCATTGCAGCAGCAGAGGAGTCCCCTCACTGCACAGCTCCCGCAGCTCAGCGGGGGCTGCACCAACCTGCAGCTCGCTCTGACGTGGGGGGAAAGGGCAGGGAAAGGTCCCAGGGCCCCCAGAGCCTCAGGTCTCCAGCAGAGGTTTCCCCAGCCCAGCTCTGAAAGGTGTGCAAGGGTGTAGGGAAGCCCCTGTGTACCAAAGTGACCTCCTCAAGTAAAGAGCCCCATCTTTTCTGCCAGTCCTGGAGTGAGACAGGCTCTGTCAATGCTTTAGGATATAGATATATAATTTATTTAAGATCATTTGTATTTCTGTGTGCTGCAAAGCTCCTCTGGACAGACAAAGAGATCCTCATCTGGCAGAGTCATTCCAGCAATGAGATCCCAGGCTGACGGGATTAAAACATCCCAGGTTTGGGGGGTTTTCTGTCTGATGTCCTTCCTCCACACATGCACCCCCTGAACAGAGGAGGGAAACCAGCACAGTCAAACCTTTGGAACAGCCTGTCCAATGTGGCTCGAAGTAGAAAACGTTGGGTGCCAAATTTTTTACTGCAGTGTAAATTAAAATGCCTGGACGAAGATGATAGACACATCGTATGGAGATCAGCACAGCCTCCTGCCTGGTCAGAGGCAGAATAGAATAGAGAGCAAACCATTCCCAAAGGCATTCTCTAATTGAGAGGGAAAAAAATAAAATAAACCACAAGCAAGGGGGATCAGGACTCTGGTGCCAAGGCCTCTCAAAGCCTTTGGGTGGTTTGAGGGAGCTGGAGGAGATTTGTGGCTCCTGAGCATGAATCCTGCCCATGCAGACATGCTGCAGATATTTGTCTCTCCCAGTGTGATTACATTCCAAAAAGTGACTTACCATTACTACCCTTGTGGGATTCTGGGCTTAGAGGCTCCAGTTAATTTTCAACATTAATAAAAAACCCACATGAAAAACATAAAAAGGGTTTTGTTTTTTTTTCTTTTGTTTGTTTAGAATTTTTTTAATTTTGCTTGGTTGTTTCCTGGCTGGAAGCTCAGTAAAGTCACCCCAGGCTGTGGGGGTGAGGAGCAGCCACAACTCCTCTCATCTGTGGGACAGAGTGATGGGGAGGGAGGCAGCTCCTGCCCTGAAATCACTGCTGTGGCTGTGCCCTGCTTGCAGGGGCAAAAGGTAGTAAGAGATATATTTTATCCCTAAAGTCAGCAGATCTGAGGATGAGCATGCAGATCTGTAGGAAGTTGGTTTTGAGGGCACCTTTGATGTGTGACCACACTTTAACCTGATTGGGTTCAGCAGCAGGACGTGGCAGGCACCAGCTCTTCCGTGGGCATTTGCAGTGGATGCTGGTGGCACAAACCTGCATTAACACTTTCTCAGAGTAACCAAGTGCCTGCTCAGCAGGGAAAGAGCCTTTTCTCCAGACAGGAGAGGAGTTAATGAGAGTTTCTAGGGTTTGTGCATAAGTGTATCACAGAGTTTGGGCTGTTTGGGTTGTTTCTTTGGTTAGGTTGTTCAGGGGTGTTGCTCAACTGCCCTAAAAGAGAAGGATTTTCCATGGCTTTGCTTCAGGTCCAGTGCTGGCCACAGCAACTCATCACCCCTTAATCTCTGTCTCTGCCCTGGGCATGGGTTCTGCCTGCCACTTTTGGGAGCAAAGTCCCATCTTGCAGCGTTGCACACACGTGGAATTCACGAAACCAGAGCAAAGAATTCAGCAGGAATCCTTTTCAGCCGTGCTGCACGCACTCGTGTATTTTTTCATGTTTGCATACAGTGTGCTCTCTGCTGACAAATAAATGTATTTATTAATTCACACCTGGCTTGGTCCCTGCTCTGTGCTGCCATGTGGGTCAGCAGCAGGGATCAGGTTTTTGTATTATTGCCCCCAGTCGTGTGCGAGCAGCACTGGCTGTAGAGGCTGCAGCCTCACACTCCCAGTGAACTGTGAAACCAATTTAAAAAAGACATTTCAGGAATTAATGCAATGCCCACTGCAATCACACGTTGGGCTGCTGAGGAGGCATATTCCAGCCTGGAATTTGTTACCTGGCCAGGCCATTCGTCACTGCACAAGAAGAGAAAACTTCCCCACCTTGTAGCCCCTCTGTGCAAGGACAAGGTAGAAATACAGACAGGCTGGGATGTGTTTTAATCCTGCTCCTGCTTCTCTGGAGTCAGTACCATGCTCTGCTCTAGGTTTGCAGGTAAAAGGGTTTTTAATAATTTTTTGAGCAATGATCAGCCCTTTGGTAGCACCTCACTCTCCCACCGTGGGCTCATCTGTGGGAGACCAAGTGTGAATAATTCAGCTGCTGCATGAGGAAACTGAGGCAGGGAGAAGCAGGACCCAGGGTGCTGGGATGGGGCCAAGGGCTGTGTCTCCCATGGGAGCTGTGCTGCAGAGCAGCCAGCTCGGCCCTGCCTGGCTCTGGGGTGCTGCTGCCAGGAGCATCCCAGCTCCCAGGAGCCAGCTTTCAGAGGCCATTAGGTGCCTAATGATGCAGGCAGACACCTGGTGGCATTTGCACTGGGAATGAGGTGCTTTACATGCCTCGGCACCTCTGAAAATCCCACTAGGCACCTACCTGCAGCTGTAAGCTCTGCAGAAGCCAGAGTGTTTTCAAACTGCTGCCTGGGAGGCTGCCCTGGGCTGTACAAAAGGCTGTTTTGGCTGCAGACCTGGGTCTTCAGCAGGGGAGAGAAGGGCTGCAGGGCACCACGTGTCAAGCAGTCCCTTACAAGAAACACCCATTGCCCCAAGCTGCCCCCTGGCCACCACCCACGGTCCCCAGGCTGGGCTGCTGCGCACAGAGCTGTCACCACATCTCACCCACTCCTCCAACATCGCCTTCGGGGGAGTTTAATAGTTTCTGAAGAAGAGTTTAGCACAGTCTCCATCCTGTTTGCACTACCACTCCACACCTCTGCCCAGATCTGCTCATTCCTCTTGTACCTCCATGCACAGGGTCCAGTTCTCCTGGCAGGGCAGAGGAGGCAGTGATCCCTGCGGGGGGAGGCTGAGGGATGGGCTGGATGGATGCCATGGCTGCACATCCTTCCCGTGCCCATGAACATCTCCTTGGGTTTACAGACATTGTGGGCAGCAATTCTGCCAGAAGCTCTCGAGAACTTGGCTGGAGTAGGGTTTGGATGACTTGTAGCTTGGGGGATCAAATGGCTCAGGAAGGGAAGCATGGAGGAGTTTCATAAATGCTCTGATGCTCCCATATTCCACCAACAAGCACAACCTGGATCCCCCACCCCAGCTTTGAAAAGGCTCTCACAGCTTTTTACTGCTCTGAGCCCCCCTCAGAGCTCAGCCCAAACCTGCCTTGTGAGCTCCTCCAGCAAATCATCCAGTAATTTATTCTTAAACCAAATATTCCCTTAATAATGAATTTATTTCCATGCTATTTGGCAAAAAGTAGAAGTCACATCTCCTGGTACATGGTTAATTTTCCTAGTTTATGGAAAGCAGGCAGAGGAAACAAATGGCTTCAGTAGCTGTAAAATAATCTACAAGGCAGAGTGTGTCTCTTCATCTTCTTTCAGAAGGTTTTATTCAGCTCAGGCTTTCTGTACGATTCAGTGATGAATGAAATACCTGGGAACAGCACAAAGTAGCATTATTTATGGAGAACAGTAAAAGAGCATCCCCTTTCCTAGCATGAAGTTTTGTTAACAGCAGAACTTCAAGATTTAAATTAGATTCTTCTCACCGAATTTCCATTCATCCCAAACTTAAAAACAGGTCCAGTGCAGAACTGTTCTCTTGGTCTTCCCAATGTGCCTCACATCTTTCGAACATCCATCCCTTGGAAAGGCTGGAAGACCAGGAATAGAGGCTGAGAACTCTCCTCTACACTTATTTTCTCTTCAGTGATCCCTAATAAACCATAAAGTCACATCCCACCATCCCCTGGGACATTGAAAACCAAACTGAACAAAGAACTGGTCTTTATCACAACTCAGGGATTTGGTAAGCCCAGATTTTGGTCCTTGCAAACTGCTGCCAGAGTACCAAAGATAATTTGACCCATCACTGCAAGGATCCTCTGCTCAGGGTGGGCACCTACATTTCAAAACTGCTCCTCCTGCCTCCAAATTTATTAAGCCCTTTGCAGACACACTACAAGTTTGTGCTGAGTGGTGCCAGCTGAATTTGATGGAACCTGTCTTGCTGAATCAGGGCACCCCTTAGGAGGATTTTATTTAGAAAATCATAAAACCATAGAATGTTTTGGGTGGAGAGGTCCTTTAAAGGTCACATAGCCCAATCCCCCTGCAATGAGCAGGGAGACCTTCCACACACCTCACACTTGCTAAGCCCAGGCTGAAAACCCTTTTCTATTTTTTTTCTTTTTTTTGTTTGAAATGGTTTGTTTGCTAGTAAATTCACAGTACGGCTGAGGTAGCACATTTGTGTTGTTAGGTACAAAGATAATGGAGGATTAAAATGCTGACAAGTGTGTAGAGAGGAAAATGATTTGGTTACCTCTTAGCGATGCAGCAGCAGCTGGAGTGAGCCCTGCATCTGTGGCTGCTTCCAGGCAATTACTGCTTCCCTCCCAGCGCTCCTGACAAATGCTGCTGCTCTCCTGCTTTGAACTGTCAAACGCAAAAGTTGCCATGAGAAGTGGTTTCCCTCCTTTGGCCTCCCTTTTAGCTCTGCTGTGATCCGTTCGCAGCATTTCCACAGGGAAAGATCCCAGCATTTTTATGGTGGAAATTCCCCAGGCGGGAGGGCCAGACGAGCCCCGGCGCTTTGTGAACTTCGCGGGTTTTCTCATAAAACACACCAAAGCCACTTCAGCACGAGCTTTAATTTGACTTGAGCGATATCTGCAGCTCCAGAGCGTGGCTTTCCCGGTATTCCCCACGGCCGTGCCAAGAGCCCATTACCCGGGTGAGCGAACCCCCCTTTGGGCCAAGCAGCGCCTTCCCTCTGCCACCTCCAACTCTGTAAAAACAAACACGGGCTCCCTAAGTGCAATTAGCATCCGAGGAATGCCGAGAGAGGGAGATTAATCATTCATAAACTAAACAAATACTGTTCTGATCCCATTAGCCAAGAGACAGCGTCTGCCGTTAATTTACTTCTGTTTGAGGTGTATCTATTAACCCCTTTTAATCAGCTATTATTCTAGTTAAACTCTTAGCTGGGCTTGGTTATCAGAGGATGGGACCCTTCTGACATGAGATCAAGTTAAGATTATGGAAAACTTGTCAGGAATGAACAGCCTTGCGTCCGTAATTAAGTTATAATTTAATTTTAAAAAATGAGGTCTGCTTCTGAGAAGGGCCCCTCAGCACTGCTTCTCCTGAGCATCCTCTACCCTCCATGGAGGTCTCTCTGCTGAATTTTGTCAGCCTAAACTCAACCAGACAGGTGTCACCATCGTCTGCCTTGATGTGCTCACCCCCTGACACGTGCAGCTCTTCTCTGTGGCTCCCTTTGTACCTACAACAGAGCTGAAAATTTAATTTTTTTTTTAAATGTCAGAGAGGCACCTGAAGTTAATACATTTACCAGTTTGCAGCCCTGCACTTAAAGTCAATTCCTGGCAGTGGATCTGTGTGTCCCAGCAGTGGGAATGTCTGTGGTGGGATGGGCTCTCCCATTTAGGGAGGGAGGGAAAATTTAATATTTGAGACTGCTGGCAGCAGTGTATTAGATCTCCAGGTTTCTGAGGTCACCCTCAGCGAGCAGCTTCCTTCTGCCCACACCCATGAGCAGGAGCAGTTGGGAGCTGGGAGGAGAAGTGTGTGCCCTGGAGATGCTGATGGGACAGAGGGAGCAGGGCTGGGCAGGGAGCAGGAGGTGCCCTCCTGTTTGGGGTCACTGTGCTGTGTTCAGGGCCATGGGGGGATGCTACAGGAGCAGGGGTCCCAGCCTGGCAGCAGGGAGTGGCCACGTGCTGGTGCTGCCCAAAAGTGAGTGGTGAGAGGAAATGTTGTGTGCTGTGTTATGAATGCCATCGCACACCCAGCACCCAAATTTTCCACTTTTTGGGTGTATGGCACTGCCAAAGCTTTGCCTCAGTGGGCAGCCTTAAAGGAACTGGGGCTGAGCCCTGGGAAAAGGCAGCCCTGCACCCACAGAGGCAGAGCTGATGCTCTGGAAATAAGAATTTTGATTAAATTGCTCAGTTTCTATTTTAGGAACCAGAACAGCTCAAATGGATTTCATTTTCCTCCAACTGAGAACAGAATTTTAAGAAAAATTTGCAATTTAAGCCTGAAAATCTTAGCACCAATTACATCCATTTCCACACTGGGGATCACTTCCATGACAACTCCACGCAATCAACCAAATAAAGGAAAAGGAGGAAAGTCTCACCTGAGCTGCCCAGCTCCCAATTAGCAAAAGGTAAATAACTCTTATTTTCTCTCTCTTGCTTCTTGGGCTGTGATGGCTGATGAGAGTGGTGAGATGAGAGCCCTCCCTTCCTGCTTCAGTGCATAAATTCTGCATCTTTGGGGATTCACTCCGGTTAATTTAGGAGCTGCTTGAACTTTGCTTAAAGGCGCCTGCGTGTTACTATCCCTCGGAGTTGCCCGATGTATTTGTCATAGCTGAACCTGCAGTTCATTAGAGGTACAGAGTCAGCTAATTACTCCCAGAAAATGTAGTATAATTTTATGAATTATGCATAAAATATTAACTACTTGTGAAGTTCACGGATACATGTGTAGGGACTGCGGGGCAAATGCTTCTTCACTAGAGGGCTGTATACAAACCAGAAACAAATAATGCAAATATTTACTCTGCTGTTGCAGGCAGGGTGGCAGCACACCAAAGAGTGTCATGGAGATGTGGGGTCCCCTCCAGTGCTCAGCCCATAGAAGCAGGTCCAAGCTCAGCTCTTCTCCAGGCTGGAGTTCACGGTGAAGTCCCTGCTGATGGAGCCTCACATCCAAGCCAAGCTGATTTGGGAAGGTCTGTGCTGAGTTGCATGGATGTTGGCCAAAATGCTGCCTTTTCCCAGCAGTTCTGGTTCTCTGGATGTGTAGTATCCATCCTCCTCTCAGGCTGGGTGCACTGGAAGGACAAACCCTCAGCACAGCCCAGGGGAAGCCCTCCTCTCCTCAGACACGGCAGCAGGACGTGATCCAGGATTTGATCCATGGACATTCTCTCCAAAGATGCAGATCAGCAGCAGCAGTCCTCCTCTGACAGATACTCATTTCAGAGTTTGCCAGCATGCTTTGGAGACATAAAAATCAATAGAAGAGAGGGAACAATAAAGTTTCATTGTTCAGTAATGAGGTAGACGGCATCTATCACAAACTCCCAAAGTGCTGCTCACTGCAGGATTCTCCTCCACTGTCTCCTCTGGCTGGAGATAAAGAGCCTCTGGTGCTGGAGCTGAACCTCAGCTAAACAGAGACAGGCTTAGCTGGGAGAAAAAGGAATTCTGGAAGGTGAACATCCCTCCATGACCAGACTTCACTGCTTCTTCCTCTTGTGTGCAGTATCATAGCAGCACCTTGATTCTTTCAACTCAAGGTCTTGAGACAGTTGCTGAGCTCCAAACCTTGACTTCCAAAGGGATCAGGAGTTCATGCAATTGTTTGGTTTGTTCCCAGCACGAGGGTGTCCCCACCAGCATTGCTGAGGGTCCCACAGGCTCTGTGCACACCAGTGCCAAGGCTCTGGCAGGGTGGGAAGATGTGGCTCTGTGGTCAGAAGGGAGGACACCAGAGGAGCCACCTTAAACCCTTTGATCCAAAGATTCTGATGCAAGTTCTTACATTTTTAAAAGCAGAGGACTCCCCTGTGTGTTGTTTGGGAGCCCATGGAGTGACAGGGTGTATTTCAGAGCTCAGTGCAGGGCTGGGGATTGGCAGGGCAGGTTCAGGCTCCTCTCAGAGCTCAGTGCAGGTTCAGGCTCTCAGCTCCATCCCTGTGGCTCCACACCTGTCCTTGTCCTCCCATATTCACCACAAGCATCACCCAGAAAACCATTTCTTCCCTACACCCACAGCAGCTTTTATAAAACAAGCTGTGCTTCATTTAGTATTATTTTAACATAACTTTAAGTCTTTAAAATCTGCTTTTTTTCCTCTTCTTTTTTTTCCCCCCATATTTTTTCCTGCTGAAGAAGTAGAAATGAGCTGCTGGTTGAGTGAAATTCTTTATGATTTACCCAGAAAAATCCTTTAAAACCTGAGAGAAGGCACATGCTGCAGCAACCAGGAGAACACAAGCTCGTCTTTTCCTGGTGACCAGCTCCCTTGTACTGTCACGCTAACAGGAAGAAATATGCAGTCACCCTTGCTGCATATTCTGGCAGGGTTATTGTCAACTTATTATTTTTTGACTCAGAGCCAAAAACGAAGGGCATTTGCATCTTGCAATTTTGCTGTTTGCTTGTCTTGCTTATGTTGCTGGAAATGACCTACAAGGAGTCAACAGCAGGCAGCTAGGACAGCACGGGAGTGGAAAAGAGATGAAGCTGGGAAGTTCATATCTCACCCTGAAACATCCCACATTACTTGGTTAGTGAGAAGAGAGCAATTAAAAAGCACATGGATGTTACATCTATAGATTTATTCTGATTTTTCAGGGGTTTGTCTCATAAGAGAGAACATATGGGATTTGGATTTCTCCCTGAAAAAAAAAAAAAGCAAACAACCACACAATTAAAATAAATATAGCAACCAGATGCTAGACCTGTACATGGAGATGACTCTCATTAACATCCATGCAGTCAATGCAGAAAAAGGAACCACCTTGCTCATTTTCCTTTGTTTTCTCTTATACCTTGCCTTGACAAAATCATTTTGCATCTTAAAGTCTGAGGATACTTTATTGGATGAATTGACATAGATGTGATAATGAAACTGCACAAATATAATTTATTCTAAACGGCATTGAATTATATAAGTAAGAAAAGGTGAGGATTTTTGTGAAATACTGCTTGTCACCAAAAAAAAAAAAAAGGAAAAAGAAAAGAAAAAAAAAGGAAAAAAAAGAAAAAAAAAGAAAAAAAAGAAAATGTCCTAAGAATTATGTCTTCTTAAAGACAGTTTTGCATAATTGCTCTGTACATCTGACAGGGCTGGAATTTACTTTTTCTTTTAGGTGTCAAAGCCTCAGCATTGACTGAAAGAGTGGTGCACTCTGCAGTCTTTGGTGCAATGCCTGGTGCATTACGCTCACGCTGCGAGACACCTCCTCTCTGCTTATGAAATGGTTAATTTTCTAAGATAAGAAGAGTTGCTGTACAGCAATCAAATGGAAGCTAATGCACACCTAAGGCTGCAGGCAGCAGCTCTCCGAGCTGCTGGCATCACATGAAGAGTGGAAAAAGAAAAAAAAAAGAAATAAAAGAAAGCTGAATGTTAAGTGTGTGAAGAAAATATTCTCCATCCACACACCTCTGCTCTGGTGACATTGAAACTTTGCACATGTGTTGGTGTTGGCCCATGCACTTCCAGGAGGATTGCACCAGGTGCATCAGAGCACCTACACAAAAAAGAGGAAAAAATACTGTCTTTGCAAAAGGGGGATTCCTTCTCACCTGTCTCCTTCACAGGAACAATATTACCAAAGTCCCTGGGGCTATTTTCCTGCATGCAGGCAGAGGGACTCGATGGAGGAGCAGAGCAATAGGGACAGGCAGCCTGCAAATGCTGTGTGTGCAGGAGAGGCAGCCCCAGCTCCCTGCAGCGCTGGGATGCACTGAGGCACCCCATGGGTGCAGAACACCTTCAGCTCCACTCACTTCATGGCTTCAGAGGCTCGAGGAGAGCAAAAGCTGAACCCAAGCATTGCACTTTGAGTGCTCTAACCCCCTGTTATCTGTAAATCTCTCCTTGAAATGTCTGATGTCACCAAAGGTCCCTTTCCAGGTCGCTGTGGTTGTCCCCTTGTGCCACGACCCACCGAAAGCCAGTGATGCTTTGGTGACCTTTGTCTCAAGGTCACAGTTTTATGAACTTGGCAAATGTGTTTCTTACTCCTCTTCTTTTGAACACTTTTCTGGTGACAGCCCTGGAAGGCAGCCTTACGCTGCAGCTGTCTTTTGGGATTTATCTAGAGGATTTTTCAGGCTGGGTTGCTTTTCCCAGGGTGTAGAGTTCGTGCTGGATGGCATCTCACCGGATAACCGGGTTCCATCCTCTGTTCCAGGTTTGAAAACAACTGGGAGCAGGAAGCAGTGAGAGGCTGCTAAACAAGGCTCTCACACCTAATTATCATCAGGCAAAATTAAATAAAAGAGAAATGTTTATGCAGTCTGTAATTACTGAGCACAACATTCGGGGAGCAGCTTGGGCAGATCCCTCTGGCCGATGCAGAGGCTCTGTAGGAGAAACAGAGAAAGTTTTAAATTCTCTTCTTCTGTGAACAATTCTGTGTACCCTCCTCTTTGTAGTTATTTATTCCTGAGTAATTACCAGCTCTAGAGAGGAAGCTGCTGCAGTGTGAAGTGCAGTGAAGCTCCGAGGGGTGGGAGGGATGCACACATGGACGTGCCCTGCCAATGTCAACCAAGGCCACCTGCAGCTCAAGGGTTCTTCCAAAGACAGGAGAGCCCAAAACAGGACAAAAGTGAGGGAGCACAGCGTGGTTCTCTCCTTCAGAGCCAACAGGAGGATAAAATGCCCGCTCCACCCAAGGGGCAGGGATGCTGAGGCATCCCAAAGGACTTTCCCTGCCCCTTGGGTGGAGCAGGAGGACTGGGGCAGTTCACACTCGGTGTTCACAGCCACAGCTGCCCTCAAAAGGGTCCCACCCCCAGCTGCTGACAGCACGGACACACACAGGTCATTGTAAAACACACCATCCATGAGTGTCCCTTCCAGAAATAGCAGATCAGAGGAACAGCACCTTATCTGCCCACAGGCATGCTCCTGGGTGGCTCCCTGGGGAAGAGGGACCGGGACCAGCTCTGCAGCAGCCCCCAGCCACCCATCACTGACTCAGCAACTTCAGGCAGCAGAAAAAAATATTCCAGGAGGTTAAATTGATTGCCAAGGAGGTCCAGCAAACCTGACAGCCTCCGAGTGGCTCAACTTCATTTAAGTTATTTCGAGGCAATTCCAGGAGGGCAAAGAGGAGAGCGGCACAGGGAGCCACCGACGGCCAGCCTGTTCTTAAAGAGCACAGCTGCATTTTCTGAGGTCATTCTCTTTTCTACTTCTTCTTCAAAGAATAAAATTTCTTGCAGAATGAAATGTTTTTTTCTTTTCTGGTTGTTTTTGGGGGTTTTTTCCCTTATTTTTAATGCCTGGGTGGCTGCCAAGGAGGGCAGGAGCTGGCCCAGTGTCCAAGCTTCTGCATCAGGGAAGCAGGAGCAGTGCTGGGTGACTGCATTTCAGGAGGCTACAGCAGAGCCCACACGCAATTCCACAAGCACTACAATTAACTATTGCACTGTTGGGTGCCAAATAAATTACCTGAGTGGCAGCTCTGAGGCACTTAGGCTGTGGAGCAAGCAGATGATGTACTATTCACTAGATATTTTCATAAGTAGGAGATAAGAGAGGCTGGAGGAGAGCAAATCAATGTCTTTTTTAGATCTATGGTGCTTGAAGCATCTGTCAATGGTGAAGAGTAAATATTTACTTTTCAACATAAAGTCCATATAATCACTTTTCTATCAGTCACTTACTGCTCCTGAGTGTTTCTTACTACAATGTTGATATTTGCATTAGCTACTTACCCTGGCTCTGAGATTCATACAGTTGTCAGCTGCATTTAGACTTCAGCTGAAAATCCCTGGGTCCTGTACCACAGCTGCTCCAATTGCTAATGGCAATTGAAAAGAGAAAGCAGTGATATTTCCTACAGCAAATAGCAGGCAGAGATAAAGCCAGAGCTATGGCATGAAGGTTATAATGATAGGCTCCCTTGTGCTTATTAAATTAGAGATCCCTTTGGATTCACAGTGTGCAGCTGTGGGCAGGACTTGGTGAGGAAAACTTAAATTTGTAGAAAGGAAATGTTACTAAGCCCATTTTATTGCTGGGAGAACTGAGGCACAGAAGTTAAAAGTGACCTTGCTCAAGGTCAGAGGCAGAATTGTCACAAAGATTGAGAAACTGAAGCCAAGTCTGAAAGCTGGGGGATCTGCAAATTGCCACAGGATCGTTTCTGCTCCTTGTGCACTCAGAGCTGACAGGAAATCACCTGTGCAAATACTTTCAGGTAGATGGAGAGGAGAAGGAGCATTGTTTGACCTGAGCAATAAGCAGGGCTCAGTCTGGTACAGGGGGGAGCCATGGCCAGGAATGGACACTGCTCCAGCAAAGGATCCACACTCAGAGTCTGTTTAAATGCTTCAGAAACAGCTCCAAACATCCTGCACAAAGTCTGGAACAGCAGCTCCTGTCTCAACACTCAGAAATTACTTTCCACACTTTGCAAGCAGAGGGAGAACCAAGAACTGGTGAGGCAACAGGAGGCAGCTGGAGCAGGACAGAGGCACTGGGTGCCCAGCTGGGTACCCTGTGTGACACCACCCTCACAGTCCTGTGGGGTTTTTTCCCAGAGTTTTGGGATAGACAGAGTGAACCACAGGGACCAGGACCAGATTGTGATTGTGCTGCTGTGTAAGGTTGTGGTGCAAGATGCACGATGCCCCTGGGCCTCAAGGCTTTTTTTATTCCCCCCTTCATTTTTTACAGCACAGAGAGGAGGTGAAGGTTTTCCTGAAGGGTGGATGATTGTGGGGAAACTACAGCAGAGCTCTGCCTTGCCCACTTCTGCTCCAGCATCACACAAACAGCAGGGCTTGGAACCCAGGAGAAATGAACCCTGCCCATGGCTAAAGGGCAAGGTTAATTCTGAAACTTGAGGAAAAAACCCTCAAAACCTCAGCCAAATAAATAAACATGGTTTATGGTTAAACAGGCCCCAACAATAAGCCGTGCTGGGGCATTAATCTCAGCCTACCCCTCTCCTGACCATGCTGCTGTGGGCCAGGATTCTGGCTGAGTTACTCCTGCTCGCTCCCACCTTGCTTTACAAGCAGTAATTCAAGTTGATGGAGCTCTTCACACAGAAAGCTGCATCTCGGTGTGCAGGTGGCAGGACGTGGCCAGCAGATCAGCATTTCGTGCCTGCCTGCTGCTTCCCCCCTTCCCTTCCCTTCCCTTCCCTGTCTCCCCCCATCCTTCCCGCAGAGAGTGGTCAGCGTTCTCACCGCCCCGGCGTGTTGACATGCCAGAAATATCTCTGCTTCACTGCCTGTGCTCTTGGAAGTATTTTGCTGCTCTCTCACCTCTCCATGAGAGAGACACATTCATCTGTCAGCTTATCGGAGGAATTTCCAACAATCTGTGGCAATGCTACAAGTCTCAATCTTGCTGTAAGTACCTAAAGCCAATTAGCATACAAGATGTTTCCCTCTCACGTAGTGCACCACTGGCCTAAGGGCTTTTCATTTTTTAAAATTTTTTTTTCCCCTGTACATCGGGATTTTTTTTCTTTTTTTCATTTTTTCCCCTTTTTTTTTTTTTTTTTCAGGGCTGATAGCTGTTGAAGCACACAGCGGCATCCCCAAAGCATAGACGGGGAATGGGAGAGGATCCAAAGGGATCAGCGAGGATTCACGTTCTGCTGCTGAATCCCGGTGGCAGAGGGGTGTGAGGAACCGGGGGGATCCCAGAAGGAGGCGGGGACCGGGAGATTCCCATTCCCGGTGGAGGAGGGATGCGGGAGAGGATCCCGCTCAGAATGGAGCAGAGGAATGGGGGAGAGGATCCCGCTCAGAATGGAGCAGAGGGATGCGGGAGAGTTGATCCCTCCCAGAATGGAGCAGAGGGATGCGGGAGAAGGATCCCGCTCAGAATGGAGCAGAGGGATGCGGGGGGAGCTGATCCCGCTCAGAATGGAGCAGAGGGATGCGGGAGAGGATCCCGCTCAGAATGGGGCAGAGGGATGGGGGAGAGCTGATCCCGCTCAGAATGGAGCAGAGGGATGCGGGAGGATGATCCCGCTCAGAATGGAGCAGAGGGATGCGGGAGATTCCCGCTGCAGAGGGATGCGGGAGAGGATCCCGCTCAGAATGGAGCAGAGGGAGGCGGGAGAGCTGATCCCGCTCAGAATGGAGCAGAGGGATGCGGGAGAGTGGTCCCGCTCAGAATGGAGCAGAGGGATGAGGAGGATCCCGCTCAGAATGGAGCAGAGGGATGGGGGGGATTCCCGCTGCGGAGGGATGCGGGGGGATCATCCCGATCAGAATGGAGCAGAGGGATGCAGGAGCGGGGGGATCCCGCTCAGAATGGAGCAGGGATGGGGGGAGAGCTGATCCCACTCAGAATGGAGCAGAGGGATGCGGGAGAAGGATCCCGCTCAGAATGGAGCAGAGGGATGCGGGGGATTCCCGCTGCAGAGGGATGCGGGAGCCGGGGCTCTCGGTGCCCGGAGGGGTCCGGCGATGCTGCTGCCGGGCTCGCAGGGATGCGGGATGCCGGGGCCGGGGGAAGCGCTCCCGCTGCCCGGGGCCGGAGCGGCTGGAGCTGCTGTTTCCCACGAGTGCCCTCTCCTGGAAAAGGCTCTCTCCACGCGTGCCCGCCCCGGAGGATGCCGAGGTTTAAGAGGTTTAAGAGCGGTGAAGTTTCCCGTCTCCTCCCGCTCGCTCTGGCCCGTGCGCGCACAGCTCGGTGCCAGAAATCCTGCCGGTGGTACCTCTCTCCAGCCGTACCCTTACATTTATTTTGGGGAATAATTAATCCTTTTGGCGTGCCAGCTTCCTCCTGCCAACAGAGCCCAAACGCTGTTTGGGAAGGGCTGTTCTTGCCCATGTGCTGTCAGCTGGGCGATGGCCAGCAAACTTTGTCCTTGCTATCAGACATCCAGCACGCCTTGAGTATCCTAAAGGATGAGGGACACCCACATTCCACATCCCTGGGTTTTTATTTGGAATAGATCCATGCATTTCCCAAAGAGTGGATGTAAAGGCTGAAAGCTGTGCAGCTAATCTGGCCCGCAGCCCTGCGGGGTGTTTCTCATAGCTCTGAGGATGCTTCTCATCCTCCTCTGAAAAGCTCTAATATGGAGTTGTTTTCATATGGATGAGGACTGGGATATTCTTTGCACCTCTACCCTGTAAAAACCTCTCCCTTCCCACCTGTGTCACCAGTCAAAGCATTCCAGGACAGTGAATCCTTAAACAAAACCCTTTTCTTTGAAGCTGGGCCACAAGCACCTTTGCCATGTTCCATCAATAGTTATTCCTACAAGCAATTAAGGCACCCAGTGAACCGGTGGCTGCTCAGGAGACAAAGGTCCTTCCCACCACGACATCCAGGCAGATGAACCAGTTAAGAGGAGCTCAGGCCAATTTATTTCTTGATAGATAATGATGCGAGTTCTCACCAGGGATCTGTAATTTTCTATTGATGAAAACCTGCCTTTTCTGATTTGCAGGGTTATCTGTCTTTCTCAACTTCAGGCTCTTGCCAAACTCGCAGGCAGCCCTGTGAAAGTGCCGTGTCCCACAAGAGCCATGTATTTTAATATGATGTAGTTTTCTTTGCCCTGGAACCAGGATCAGTTCTCCATGCTGACAATCCATAAAAGACCTAATGACCCATCTGAGGAACATTAACCAGCGCTGTGGCCATTCCAGGCAGAGTGTTTGTTTGTTTTTTGCCCTCCTGTTTGGGAGTGTAATTTCTGGAGAGGATCTTTGGGGGGTGAGTTCGATCTTCACAGATCTTTTAGCGCTGAATAACTAAAAATCAGGCTGAAGGGTGGCTTAGGCTTTAAATTTAAAAGCTTTATTTATCAAGCCAAGCTTTATTAAGAGCTGCAGTGGGCTCCATCAGGGTCAGCAGTCTGCAACAGCCTCCACATACCCTAAAAAGTGAATTTTTCAAGCAGAAACACACTATTGCTTCCACCAAGAGCTTGCAGAAGTGACTGCTAATTTAAAGGAATTTTTGGCTTCTAACTTAATTGTCTCTGCTTATAATTTAGTGCCTTATAAAAGAGAACTATTTACACCCTGCTGTATTTCATGATCTATAGTTAACATTTGTGTTTAGCTGGGAATTACGACCGTTGTGTCTCTGAGAAACGGTTGAAAATATTTAAATGCCACAGGAATCTTCCGAGGTCAGAGCCTTTCTGCACTGCTGGGTGTGGAGGTGGGACAGAGAGGATCTCCACCATCAGCAGTGCAGAGGGGAGGGCTGGATTTGCAGGAGGAGGTTTGATCCTGGCCACCTCAACCATAGCCAAGGTGGTTTCTGGGCTCTTTTTTCCTCCTGGATCATTTCTGGCTGCTGCCAAAGGGGTTTGCCATCAAAAAGGTTTCTCACTGGCAGCCTGAAGTGGTGGTCAGGGTGTTGAAGCCCCAGGTGTCCCAGCTGACTGAAGAAGTCATCTCACCTATGATCATCATCCCCAAGCTCTTGGCATTTTACACCAGCACCAAGACAAAAGGTTTTTGCATCAATCTCCCAAGATCTTCCCTCACTACCTCTGAAACAGGCTTAAAATCTGTTTTTTTCAGGTGCTTGTGACTCCTCCAGCCTTCAAGAGTCCTGGTAGACACAGAAGATCTTCCCTTTTTAATTTTCCCTTTTATTTCCCTTCTTTTTCTTTTTTTTTAGCCTATTTTTTTTTTACCCTTGGAGTGCCCTAATTATACAGAGCATTGATTTTACAATGCATTCATGGATTGATTGTACTGCCATGCTCCTCCCACAGGAAACAGCTTGCACACAAGCACTTTTTGATCTCTCCAAAATATTCCCTAAGGTGAATCAATGGCTCTTGCATCTTGTCTCTTGCTTTAGTCTAGGGGAAGCTGGAGATGTCTTGCTACTGAAATGAGCTTCAAGAAAAATATTGGAAGGCAGAAAAAGAGAAGGAAAATTATTCACTTTATCCTGCCCAAAAAAGATTGTCTCATGTACAGCAAAATACATTCTTGTTAGCATAATGTTCTCATCCAGCTCAGCCAACTGCAATCTTGGAGAACGCATGGGAACTTCCATATAATTATCTTTAATGAACTGGCCAAGATAAAAGTAATGATATCTTAAGACACATAGTGCATAATAAAATATATATCTATATAAAAGCCTATCTGTATCTATGAAATGACATGCTAAAACGAGGAGAAAGAGGCAATTTATGTGTTTTATGGCTTTGGCACCTCTGTAACAGAGATCTCAGATACAACCAGACCAAACTTTTTCAAGAGACCATCTCTTTTAGCCTAAATGGAGGGAATTAGCTCCTGTTCCCAGTGATTCCCTGTGAACAGGGTAATGGATTAGACTCAGATTCAGGCTGAAGGCTCTAATCCCTGTGTTTTAATGACTGTACCTGCCACCAGCCACAGCCACAGCCTTGTTCCAAACCCCAAATCCATGGAAATCCCCGGGAACGTCCAACCCTTTTTGCATCCAATGCAGCCAGATTTAGCAAAAGAAAAAAAAAAAAAACAGCCTTGACCTTGAGAAATTCTTCTCAAATTAAGGATTAATTCAGAATTATCACTGAGACTTTTGCTGGATAATAAGGGGGTGATTCCTGCTGCCAAAAGCTTTGTCTAAAGGGTTTGATTTCCTCTTAGGTTAATCCTGGCGAGTGCACTCCTGCCCATTAGGATGCTCGGTATTAATTTCAGTCTGCACAGGGTTCATTTCAGCGGGCTCTGCTGAGAGCTCCACTGATTGCAGCGCTTAATTACCAGCTGAGTATCATCTCTTTAGCATGTGGTGGCATCGTGCCAGCCCCTGGGGGGTCTTGAGCCCTGAGCAGGACCCCAGAGCACTCGGGGATCCTCGTTCTGCCCTGCCAGAACTGACCATAAGTTTTGTGCTTCCCTTTACTCAGCAGTTTGCTGAGGAAAAGCTGGTAGGACAGAGAGGAGGAGGCAGATTCCTCTTGTTCAGCAGCTCACCAGGGTCCGGCCCGGAGCTGGAGGATGCCAAATAGCAATTTTTAATCTGGGGCTGCCCAAGGTTACGATGCTCTGCCCACCCCTCCCTGCCATGCTGCCTCCAAACCCTGCATTGCAGCACAATGTTGGGTTTCTCCATCAGTTTTCAGGAACACGAACACCCACCCTCAGAGCACTGCTGTGCAGGTGTGTAGGTGCATGCAGAACGTGCTGTTATTTGTAATATATATATATAAAATATATATATATATATGGATATGAAATACAAAAGGAGGTTATTTCTTACTTGGCGTGCTGGAGGCTCTGATTGCTGGGTTATATGAAATATTTAGATCATGCACAAGAGATAACTCACAAGATATAATGTCGATGTACGATGGGAAGCTAGTCTTTATTATCACAGGTGTAAATTTTCACACCTCTGTTATCAATTTTGCAATTATAACTGGGTTTCCTGGTAAAGTAATTTACTACTCACTACCATATAGGATGAAGAAAATGATCATTTATCCACCTTCAACTCAATTAAATATTCATCGTTCCCCAAAAAAGGGGGGAGAGGATTTAAATCACTTCCAAACTATTCTCCAGATTTTTTTTTTTTTTAAAGAAGAAGTCTGCCTTATAAAAAGCATAGATTTGATGAAAAAAGACAATAGGAGCCTAATACATCCAGGGATGCAGCACAGATTTGTCTCATCAGTCATTTGTGTTATGGGAGTCCAAAACAGTAATAAAATCAACACAAATGCAACTTCAGTGTGAGAAGAGAGGCTGATTCTTGAGTCAGATGAAAGCAGCATCATTCGAGCTCTGATTAAAACAAGCAGGTTGTGCTTGTAGAGAGGAGACCATAACAAAGTTTGCTCTTGCTTGTGGTTTTCAGCACTGAGCAAACATTGCTCATTTTTGCCTCCTTTGGAGACTTGATCTTTCATACAAGAATTTTAAGATTACTTTGCAGGTAGAGAATTTTGGTGTTTGGGTGCAAAAAAACCCCTCATCTCAATCAGCATTAAATCCTCAGGAGCTTCAGTCTCAGCACTTTTCTCCTCCTGTCCTGTTTTTCTCCTGTCCTGTCAAACCTTCCATCACTCAATCTGTGATGTCTCGTGGCCCCAAACACGCTCCTGTTGTTGGCTAATTCTCAGTGAGACTTTTATTCCAAAGGCTTCCCCAACAGCCTGATTATATAATAACAGCTTGCTCATTACCCCGAATATAAATAGTTGAAGTATCCCTCGAGAATGGACACAGCTGGTGGAACTTCCCATATTAGCACCGCATTAATATTTATGGCAGCGCTGTGTAAGTATGCAAAATATTGGCATCTCTCCACGCAAAAGTTTACACATCTGTCATTAATGACTCTGCCCCAACATCCCAGGCAGGTCAGGGAGCCTGAAATTCCGATGAGGCAGCCCCAGCTCTCACCCAGCATCATTTTGTGTGCGGCTGAGTCACCCCTCGGTGTCCTGGAGGGTGACAGCGGTGCCCCCGTGCTCCAGCTGATGTACTGCGGTTTGTTTTGGCTTATCAAGTGAAATATTAAAGGACGTGATGAGAACCAGCTAATTGTACATATAACCTTTAAGATGTCTCGGACAGGATTCCAGCCTTCACCTCGGGCTATAAAGAGAAAGTAATGGGGCCATAAACACACATTTAAGTGTGCCTTTAAAGTTTAAGGAGAGTTTAATTGCGGGCGCTGGGGTGCCTGGGAGCAAACCCAGCACAGGTAGTGTTTCCCCAGGAGACACTCAGCAAGGGCCAGGCTCAGCATCCAGCTCTGAGGCTTTGCCTGCCCCGAGGGGAATTGGTTTGTGCTAATAAATGTCCCAGCTGCAGGTCAGATTGTAAATGAAAGTGATATTTAATGGCCCAGATCTTCCACTGGTGTAAACCAGCCCTGTGTGCTGCTCGTGCAGGCTCTGGCTTGGTTTAAATCCAGGTGTTACTGACCTGTGGGCATGACTTTGGGAAGTTCTTTGGAGCCTGATGCTGGGTTATAACATTCCCAAGGACGGAGAAGTTGCAGGGAGTCAGTCCCTCTGGACTCACAGCAGCCTGAGCAGATGCACAAAAACCCCCTCAGTGTCTGTCTGCTCACCCCAAGGCAGGTCCCAGCAACCTGGGAAAAGGAAAATGGCAAAAGGAAAATGGAAAAGGGGGAAAGAAAGCTTTATTATTTTTTTTTCCTCATGGTGTGACTTTGAGCCGTGCAGATGAAAACACAGATGAGTCTGTGGCCATCTGCAGAGCTGGTGCAGTGCCCCAGGAGGGCTGTGCTGGGCAGCAGTGGTGCCCTTGGGGATGTCACAGCCAGCAAGGGAGAGCTGTCCCCAGCCCTGTCAAGGCAGTGGGATTCAGCAAAGCATCAAGAGCTGGGCAGGCTCGGTGACAGCTGCACTCGTGGTGGTGCAGAGCAGGGATCAGACAAGCTGCTGGTTTATTACTTTTATTTAATCTAGAAAATGTTGTCATTGAGGGGAAGTAGAGTAAAAGAAAGCAGAGCAAAATCCAGAATGCTTTTAACAACATCTCATCTGTGGACAGCCTGGGGCTCCAGTTTGGCTGTTTGCAGCTTGGGTGCAACAAGCTCCCCCCTGACAGCCATCTGACGGACCTGAGGCCCTGATAACCCCGACTGAGCCCTGCAGGGGGACATGCAGACATCAGTGACACGTCTGATGGAGCTGCAGCAGGACCACCAGCCAAACTGCTCTCTCAGAGAACAGAACACTCCAGTTGTGTTCCCAAGCTGGTGTCCCACCAAGCTGCTGCAACCCCACAGTGCAGCTCTGAGCTCAGCACTGCTGTTCTGCACTTTCTCAGGTTCTCTTGGGGGTTTGCTCTGCACCAAAAGCTTCATGTTTTTCAGAAAAATGAATATCATCTGCACAGCAAGTGGAGGCCAGCTGCAGGTCTATGAAGTCAAAGGGAGAGACATCATCCATCAGTCAATTCCTCATTCCCCTCAGAGGCAGCACTGATGGAGCAAGGGACAGGCTGCTGCCAGCTCTACAGACAGCTCTGCAGGTTCCTCCTTGGGGAGACACCCACTGAACAGCAAATTTTTGAGGAGACTATCTCAGAGAAAGGTGGAGGTTCAGCCTGTGCACTCACAGGCTGCCCCAAGGTCCCTGGAAGTGCAGGGTGATGCAGGATGCAGTGATGTGACCCTGCTCTGGGATGGGGAGGTGACAAGCACCCAGCCCCAAGAACCTCTGTCCTCTCCAGGGCTGTGTGTAAAATTAATTGATAAAGCATAATCACTGTATCAATGCCTTTTTTAGAAAAGATAAAGTACACTTCAAAGCTAATTTAGGCCTGCAGACAAATGGCTTAAAGAAGAGCTACTGTACTGAAAAATGGCCATGTCATTTTTTCCCCAAATCATAGTTTCAATGCACACAGCCTCAGCCTGACATTCTGAATTATGGCTTTTATTAAACATTAGTAATAGAGTGCACTTAAATCATGGTTTCCCTGTAAAAGAGAGATGTGTTCAACTCAGATCTGCACATTTTAATGCCATATTTCTTCCTTTTACTCTCCCCGCAAGATAAATTTACTTACTCCACAAAAATGTTTTGCTGAAAAGAATAATTCATCCTTCAGTGTCCATCTAATGCACCTTGTGAGTAATGTGAAACGATGCAAAAATTACAATGCACCGGCCATGTCTGGAATGCTTAGATGCCTCCGAGTTAGAGGTTATGCACACAGAGTATTGAAATTAGATTTAACAACTATCATCTTTTACAATGTTGCCTTGATGATTTTTTTTCCCCTTTTATAGCTTTGATCAGATGCCTTCTGAATACATTGTGGGTAACAAACCTCACAGTCTGCTGCTCTGCAAGCCCTGCTCAGCTCTGAGCCAGGTTGCCAATAACTGCTTTTTTTTTTTTTTTTTTTTTTTTTAAGTGAGAATATTTGTAGCCACAATTTGCTCTAGCAGGCGAAATTCAGATTATATTTTTAGTCTGTGAGTAGATCAAAAATAAGTGATGGGGTAACCAGGCAGCTGTGGAAATAGCATCCTCTAGGTACCAGATTTTGCTGTGCTGAGCCCCCAGTCCTGGCAGAGTGAGGGCAGACCTGTACCCTGGGAGAGCTGTGCATCCCCAGCACAGGGTGAACGGCATCCAGCACATGCCCCAGCCCTGGCACGAACACCAGGCACAGCTCTAACCCAAACTCCAGGTCCCCATCCTCTCTGGGCACACACAGGCAGAGCCAGCCCTGCAATGTGACCTTTGTTTAAAGGACAGCAAGTGTACCATTGAATCAATGTCCCTCTGCCAGGAGCTCTGCATTGGAGCTGCATTGCAGTGTCAGCAGCAGGGCTGCTCCAGCTCAGCTCTCACCTGAACCACTGTGACCCACTGACACCTGGGGGAGTGTGGTGCCACAGCCCTGCACTGCTGCTCGAGGGGGACAATGGCTTTGGAGATTGCCAAGCACCTATGGATGCTGGGGGTGTGGGTTTGCTGAAAATCTGATGCTGTTCACTCACTGTGGAGTTTGACTAACAGGGAGATGTATTTAGTAAGCACTGCGAATCTTTTGCTTTATTTATTGGTAGCATGGCAGGGATATTAACTGATTGGTCCCCCAAGATTCCTCCAATGTTGGTAAGAGAAGCAGCATCCCTCTCTTTTGTCAGTTCCAGGTCCCTGGGGTAGGAGCAAACACCAATCCCAGCAACCCTCCCTTGGGACTCCCCAGCCCTGGAACTCACACTAACACACCACAGGAATATTTATGATGTATAGGGTTTTTTGTATTGATACCTGGGACTCCCAGCAGGGTTATGATCCCATTACACACAGCCAATAGGAAAACCAGTCTTCTAGATTGTTTTCAAGAGAGCTATAAAAATGTGACTAAGAGAAGCAACTTCATCTATCCCACACAGCAGTTTAGCAGGGAAATTTCTAATGGCACGTCTATCAGCTCAGAGTCTCACAGATTCAGAGCCTCAGAGAAAAAGTTTGTCCAAGTTAGTTTCTCTAGGATGAGTCCCCAAAGAGCATGTAAAGACTTCTCAATTTGACCTCCTGAACTGGAGTTGTTATCAAGACCTAAAATTATTGCTGTGCTATTGCTGTTTGGTGGATGACAACAGGAAAATCGCTGGACAATGGGCGTTGGCAATGACTTTATCAATAACTTGGTGACTTTGGCTGCCTTCACTATGATCCCTTCCACTGAACTTCAGTTCCATTCAAATTTCCTCTCAAAGAGCATAAATGCTTCTGAAGTGGAAAAACCTCCAGCACATTAGCTAATAGCACATCAGAGGAAGTGCCTGGCTGCGCCTGTAACCTCAGCAGGCATCTTTGCATGGGAGGACGTAAACTGTCTCTGAATTATTTATTGAACCAAAGTCATCAAATTGGACAATTAACCTTGAAAACTTAATTTAAGCACCATAAAAGAAACATCTCCTGAAAAACGTGTCCTTAATAAAAGCCAGAAGCACAAACTGTAGCAGGTTCTGCCATGGTCCATTGCAGGAACTGGAACTTCAGTGGGTTTGTCCCTGAGGAGGGATTAGTGCTGGAGGTGACTTGGCAGAAACACAGAAATTTGGAGAGCAGAGCAGAGCATCCCTGGAGCTCTCCAAAGGATACTCCTCCTTCACCAGGGCTGCAGAGGAATCAGCCACAGGCTCTGTCTGCCCTGCTCAGCCCCAAACCCCCACTGCAGTTCCCAGGTCCCCACAGGGATGGGGACAGCACAGGCACACAGCAAAATGATGGAGCTGGAGGTTGTCAGGTGTCTTCACTCCCTTCTCTATCCAGCATCCAGACTGGAAATTCTTTGAAAGAAAAAAGGAATTTCCCTCCTCAGTGCCCTCTGCTGTGGGTGAGCTCCTGCTCCAGGCTGGCGTCTGCTGCGCTCTTCTGCCACCACTAAACGAGGGAAGCTGCAGAAGGCTTCAGCAATTTATTCTGTTTAATTTCCTCCACAAAGGTGTTTTATCCTCACTAATAAAAAGAGTGGAACTTGATCATTTCTAAAATATTGTCCCTTCTAAATCTTTATGGCTCAAAGTGGACTGAGATCATTAGAAGTTACTTTATGTGCAGCTCAATCAGCTCCAAAGGGCTATCTCAGTCACTCCGTGCTTGCTGAGAGCAGATCCCATTTCCCAGAGGCAAAAGGACAATACTTAATCACTTCCTCACTTGTTAGGTGTTTTAACAAGTTGTATTAAGCTTCATCAGTTGGAGCTTTCATGCCAGATTAAAAATGACAGTTCACTTCTCTGTTATTATAGGACATCATTTGTTTTCTTTTATTTTGCCGGGCACTTGCATGCCACGGTAATTTCACACGAAAATATATGACTGATGTCACCCAGAAGTAATTAGGTTTTAAAAGCCTTGATTGCAATAGACACGGACGTTACAGCTTTATGGTGCCAGTGCTTTGCCACCCACTTTATGGCTGTTGATTCTGCAAGTATTTCATAGATCTGTCAATAGGAATAAGTTAGCTGATGTTGACTGGACCTATTAATCAGAAGGAAGGAAAATATACATTTTTATTCCTGCTCTCAGGCTTGATAGCTCAGTAAAAGCCTCCCTACCCAGCTCTGCAACACTCCAGGGTTCCCTCACTGCTGAAATTAGAGAAATGCAGGGAAATCCTGGGCTCCTTCAGATATAGAAACAAATTATTTTAACACACTGTGTTGGAGAGATCTGTTCTTCACCACTATATATGGATATTGTATTTTAATGCACAGGGAAGAACACATTTTATTGTTCTAGCCTTCCAATAATATTTTATAGGGATCCATCTCATTCCAGTGAGGGAGGGATGGAGCTGTTGCCTTCCTGCTGTGCTCTGGACAGAAAGTGGGTCAGAGTCAAGAGCTCAGAGGGTTGCATTTACACCTCAAAACTCAGCTCTGGTAGTGTGGAATTAGACCACTCATGTTAAAATGCATTTCTGTGCTCATGACAAATCTAGGAACCTCCTGGTTGGGCAGCCAGCAGGGAAACAGAGGGGAATACAGGGAGCTGAGATCCTGGTGCTGCTGCAGGTGAGTGCACAGCATCCCTTGACCTCGGTGGAACTGGGAATCTGCCCAGACACTAAATGCTGATTTAGGTTTCAGAAAGACTGCAAAGCTTGGGAAACCAGGGATGATTATTTAAAAGAATTTGTGTGCAGTCTGAACCATTCCACAGCGATCAAAACCCCTCATGAGCTTTTGTCATGAGAACCACAATAAAGAGTTCAGCTGCTGGTTTCACTTGTGACTTCAAGTTCATAATTTAAAAAACAAAAGCTGGTCCCTTTCCACAAGAGCAGAAATTACAGATATTTGTTTCTGACAGGCCTTTCTAGTGATGTCACCCCAGTGATAAGGTGCTCCTGCAGCAGTGAAGGTGTCCTTGGGCAGGGCAGACCCAGACCAGTCCCACTGCCCACTGTGAAAGCCAGCCCTGTGAAATGGATGTGCTGGGACCTGTCCCAGTGCATAAGAATGTCATCTCTCCCTGGACACATCAACCTTTTAATCAAATCTTGGGCGAATGTCCCAGGTGGCAAGAATGGACTTTGCTGTGCCAAGAACAGCGAGTCCATTCCAGAACCAGGGACTCAATCCCACCCAGTTCACTCCAAAACACGTTGGCTACAACTACAAAACCCTTTAAGTCCAGCAAAGTGTAGAAAAGTGTATTTTTTCTCCAGATTGCTGTGCTGTCCTTGCTTTTCCAGAGCTGAAGCCATGTCCAGACTGACCCCACCATCCTTTGGAGGTTCAGCCATCCAGAGGCTCCAGGTTGGCAGTTCAGGTGCCAGCTCCTGTGCACCAAAGAAAGTGATGAGGAGGTTTCTGTCTGCTGGTGTTTAATGGAAAAAGGATTTCTCCTGCTCTGCTGCCTTCATGAGAGGAGCTCTGCCTTCTCTGGGATATTCAATGGTCCCAAGCATTTCGCCATGCAGGGAAGGCATCTCCTCCCTTTCCACACAAAGTGCTGTGTCTGTCTTTCATCTGCCCTGAAGAATCTTCCCCCTGACTCCTGATTAAAATATGGGCTGCTTTACACTTTCCTTTTCCTTTTTTTTTTTTTTCTGCCTCAGAAGAAAATTCTAGACAGCAAACACAGGAAGAAAAAAAGGCAGAATTGCCAGCAGATAAGCCCAATTTCACTTGACCCCTGAGCTCTATCGGTCACTCCTAACAATGGGATGTACTCTTATCTCAGCACACCACTTAACACCCATTAATGCTTTGGGGAGTTAGTCCAGCTCTTTAAGATCCCCATGTAAGGATTTATTTCAAACACTGAGATGAGTGGGATGACTGCCTTTAGCAGCTGCAGTCTGAAGTGCTGGTCTGTCCTGCTCAGTACTCTGTTCACTGTAAAGCTTTAACCCACTGGATTAAGGATCTGTAAGGAAAAAAAAAATCACTTAAAGCAGATTTGCAGCTGGTTTGAGTTGGGAAAGCTCCTGCAGCACATGCTGGTACCAGTTCCCTTACTGGGGGAGCACTGGCATTGCTCCACAAATTAATTCATCCAGGTTCATTGCTGATGGTTGTGCTGACTTACATGAGAGGAAAGTCTGGTTCCTCAACGAGTCTGGAAACCAGCCCTGGCTTTGGATGCAAATTCTGCAAGTTTTTATTGGGAATTTGGAGTTTCTCTGAGTTTTCATTCTGGAATGGTATAAAAATTCAGGCTGTACTAAAAAGAAAAACTTCTAAAATTATTTACTCGTCTAATTACCCTGAAATAATTTTAAATCTGATTAAACTAAACGTTGCTGCAAACTCTGCTCTGTTCAGAAATTTCCAAGGAGAGTTGAGACAGATGCACAGGTTTTTCATCCTCTTACAAGTTTGTTTGCACTACTGAGCAGAATTAAGAACGTCATGCAAATTGTAAATTTTGACTTTATGACAGAAACAAAATTAAACAGACATAAAGAAATGGAACAGCCTTGCCATATCCCTGATTACAGTGATTCCAACCACACTTTGGGTCAGTACCACTGCCTTCAGCAGGCCCTTCTCAAGGAAAGATGGGCATCAGCTGAGAGCTCCAATGCTGCTGGAGAATGGTTCCCAGACTGACAGCAAAATTTACTAAATCCTTGTGGAGGAATGGCAGAAAAATGGCTTAGACCACTGAAAAGAAAAAAATTAAACAGTAAAAATAAAAATTGTAATTAAAATTTTTTCTTACTGATTGGGCTGGAGTAGAGTCTGAAAATTGCAGAAATGAGCTCATCTCTACTCCATCTGTATCTGTCCCAGCTGACTCTGTCCCAGGCACTGGTCCCTGCCAAAATTTGGAACAACCTCCTTCATTTTTCCAACTGGCCTTCAGTTTCTGATGGATTTTGACTGAATGCAATATTTGACTTCAGCAAAGTGTGTTTTCTTTCTAAAACGCTTTTAGCCCTGATTCATAACTGGTAGGAAAAAAATAATCTATGGAATGAAATATGCCGAGGGTTTTAAGCAAATATTTAGGCAAAAAAGCAGCTGGTAAATCTCTAATGAATGGCTGGATGTAGAGCTAACCCATAATTCATGGCATGCCAGCCAGAAGGGGCTGATCCATCTCCTCTGCCCCTAACTCCTCGTGACATCCCGGGAGCTGGGGCTGCCCTGTGAGCACCCAAGGCAGGCAGCAGCGCAGGAGGTGCTTCCCTGTCAGTGCTGGGCTCTGAGTTGTAGCCCAGATTTATTTTCTCTGGTTCAGCTTCTCCTGCCCTGGTGTTAAGGACAGGCTGTTGTATGGGGGGACCCAGGTGACAGAGGTTTGAAAGGACAAACTCATCACTCTTGGCAGATGTCATCACTGCTGCATCCACCCATTGCACTCCCATTCCTCTCCACACACAAGAGCTTAATAAAACTCCATTTTCCCTTTTTCTTTAGTAACACTTTAAAATAATGGGACATTGATACTGCATTACAAATTCCCTTGGATGGATCCATGGCATGGTCCTTATCAAGTGAGTTCAAGGTGATTTATGTTATCATGGTGATTTTGCATCTTGTTTATCACCTTCTAGAGATCACTTTGCAGTGATTTTTAAGGTGGCATGGAAATTACCACCTGAATTGTCTTCTAAATCAATGAAACCTTTTCCTGCCCGGTGATAAAGCTCTCTTATGGTTTTCAATGAGCAGATATTAGCTAATGCTTAATTACTGTGGAGGGGCAGTTACTAAGCACAGGAGAGTCAACAGCATTAATAAAACTCAGAGATTAAAAATAAATCAGGAGGTACAATGAGAGGGACATGAAGGAGTGAAATGTTCACCTCTGGCATTGCCTTGAGGAGACACCAGGGTCTCACTGTGACATCTCAACCCTTCAGTGTCTCATGGACACCTTTCTCCTGTGAAGATGTTGTTGACCCAGCCCATTGTTACCTAAAATCCCTCAGTGCCTGAAATGCTGCCCTTACCACAGGGCTGGGATTCTCTTCATTGACTCCTGACACAATTTCCACTGATTTGGAAGAATCAATCTGCAATTGGTGCTGGGATTTTTTATATAAATGCACCAGAGGTGACAACCAGGGCAGGTCTGTGATGGGACAGGTCCTGGCCATCCTCAGCTTGTTGCTCCAGCAGCAGGAGGAGACAAAAACCACACTGCTCCCTCCATCCCTGCCCGTGCAGTGATCCACCAGCATCCAAACCCTCCCTCCTGCATGGAAACCAGCCACCCTCTCCTCTGCTCCACTGCACACTAAAAATTTGTATCTGCAGTGGCCAGCACTCCACAAATGCAGCTGCTCCTTTCAGAGGATCCCCAAAAGCTCCATACTGTCCTCTTTCTCCCTGCTTTCTCACAAGGAGGCTTCAGGGAAACACATTTTCCAAATTTTCCCTGCTAAAGGATGCAATTTAATATGAGACTGGTGATGACTTCATCACAGGACTCTTGGAAATGGTGTTGGTTAGTGGTTTGGGCACAAGTAAATGGCAGGAAAAAGATTGGCAGGTGTGAGATGGGAAAATTTCCCCACACCTGGGTAAAAAATCCCAGATTTTGGGCAGAGGAGCAGAAGCACAGGCTGGTCACTGCAGGCTCAACAGCTGCCTTCTATTGGCAGAGTCAATCCCCCAAGGCCCTGCCAGCCTGCACATCCTTTTGGATATCATCCTTTGCAGCAATGCATAATCAAAGATGAATTACAACAAAAGAGTGGAGCTTTTTTTTTACTAAAACATGCTGAACTCAGAAAAATCCAGCACTAGCAATAAATTCTCAGCATAATCTTAAGAACAGGATGTTTAAATGTGACCAATACTCCATAAAGAGCATGTTCTAACTCTTGTCTGACACCTGTGCTGCTTCCACTTCTGAGCAGCTTTATTTTCATTTCCCAGAGGAGTTGTATGTAAAATAGATCATTTTACTGTTACTCCATAATACCTTCTTATAACTGATACATTGTGTAAATAAAACAAAACATTAATAAAAATGGTTGGTGTCTATCTCCAACTCTAATTTGAATACTTACAGGCAGGGGAAAAAAAAAAAAAAACACCAAACCTCCTGGAAGTGATGCTAACAAATTTCACAAACAAGACACTGAGAAAATGTGAGCACTCCAGGAGAAGGTGGCCACACGGCCAATAAATCCTCCTCCTCAAGCCAACTAGTTATTGTCTATAACGTTCATAAAACTCTTTGCACAGAAGACCCTCCGTGATGAAATAAACCATCAATCTCCACTGCATTACTATTCATTTTCTGTGTGTGCTGAGAGCAAATGTCATTCAAGGCATTACAGTTCTCTCAAACTATATTAAAATACATAGTCCGATGTTACATCTTTTCGAGCCTCTCTGTTCATAAATTGTCGCTGCTGATTGGAACATAAAACATATTTTATAACGCCATAAAGGCCCAGAAGATACCAGATCACTCATGTTTGTCTTTATGGCTCAATGTGTAGGACTTTGAGATGCTAAAGCATTGTGTATTTCATAACAGCAATGGCCAGGGCTCTGTGAGAGGAAGTCTTAGACATTTCCATAAAACATTATTACCATGTTCCTTGATGACTGAAGCACCTCTGTGCACAGAGCCTGAGCCCTTAACTTATGGAGTGTAAATGGATGAGTTTTGCCAATAAATCAGCTTTGTTTAGGAGCAGAGTTATCCTGCCCAACACTTAGCTTTGAATGTTATCTCCAGGTGTCAGAGTAATGATGACTTTTTTCATTCCTCCATTTTTCTTTTCTTCCTGATATGGCTAAGAAAACTTCCTTTCTAGGGATAAGTCCCCTGAGAAGTTGATGAGGTATTTCAGCATAATAGGAAATTAGATCATCTTCTCAGTGATGTTCTGTGGCTCCATCAGACCTGCTATTTCTGGATCCTCTTTGGGGAGCAGTGGCTATCACCTTCCAGTGCCCTGAGATGCTTTTGTGTGGAAGGAAAGTTCCTGTCACCATCTCCTGCAATCCCTGCCTTTATGTGCCCCCAAGCTTCAATTCAGACCTTGTATACCAGAGCAGTGCAGGATGCCCCATCACTGAGCCCTGTGCTGCCAGGGTCACAAATCAGTGCCCACAAAAAGCAGGGTGGGGGCAAATGCTGGGTTTGGACTCGAGGTTTACTGCAGCACCTGATGGATTCAGAGACAACACTGCAGGGAATGGATGCTGGATCTCAGGTGCCTGTCCCTCCCCAAAACATATGAAGGGTGGAAAGAAAAGAAATAAAATTTAAAAAAAATAGGGATGAAGGCTACTAGCTGGCAAGCAGACAAACAGAAACCCTTACAATCTCCAGATATCCAATCTCTCCATATGACAGCAGGGACACAACCCCATCCTGCTCTCAGGAAAAGACCCAGGAGGTGATAGACACCCAAAACCTCCACAATATCTGAACCTTGGGACTGGCAGGCATAGCCACAACCTACTCTGGCTCCAGCATCCCAGACAGATTTGTGTGAGGATCCCAGCAGCCCTGATGATCCAGCAGTCTGGCAGGACACCCTCATCCCATGTGCTGCAGAGCTAAAGCCTTGGTATTCCAGTGGTTTCCTCTCTGCAGAAAGCTGTGCAGTATTTCCACCCCTTTAAAGGTCTATAAGAGGTCTCATCAAAGCCAGGTATAGTTTATATTGCAGATGGCTGCTGACATGATATAATCCACACTAACAGGCAGGCTGTTAAAGGTCAGAGTCTCACTTCACTTCTGTTATTAGCTTTGATGTTGGGAAGATGCTGAATTCCCTCCGTGTCTTTTTCTTTTAGAGGGAGAAAAGACACTGTTTACTGTCAGGCTCTTCATCAACATAATTGGTGGCTTCTCTGGAATCGCCCCTTTGCTCTAAAAAGCGCTGTAAATCAGCTGTAGGAAGCCTGGTCTTTGAAAAATCCTCGAGCGGAAGAGGAGCGCGAGCAGCAGTTTGCAGGATCGGCTCCATGTCCGTGCCAGATGTGTGCAGCAGGCAGGGCAGCCTGGAGCCTTCCTCATCCTGCATCCCTAAAACAGCAAAACTGCTCACAGCTTTCAGACATGAGCACAACAGAGCCCTGGAGATTTTGGGGAGCTCCCCAGGAGGTGCTGCAAGCTCTGGATCCGGATGGAATCTCCTGTTCTGTGTGCTGCTCCCAGCATGTGCCTGCCAGGTTGTTGTGTGGCTGATCCTCACAACCCCTGCCTGCTCCAGGGCCTGAGGGAGCAGAGATCATTCCTGGCCATCCAGGCTGTGCAGCCAGACCTGCAGCCCCAAAGCACACCGGCAAATATTCCTGGGAGCAGTTTGAGCAAAGCAAAGTGCAATAAAGTGTTCAGGGATTGAAGTGCCAGGGCTGCACCCTCCCCAATCCCCATCCCACCCTGGGATCCCACTCAGCAAAATGGAGCAGCAGAGGAATCCTCAGCCCTGATTGCCACCTCCTTTCTGAACAGGACCCCAAAAGCAGCTGAGTGCCTTATTCAGAAATAATACTGACATTACTCCAGCTCGCTGGGGGCTCCGGCTCCTGGAAGAACTTCTCACCTAATCTCAAACAAGAGACACCATGCCCATCATCAAGTCCTTGGTAAGTCCCTGCTGACCTTGACCATGCCCTGTGCGGACCCCAGAGCCCTTCCCGACCTGGCAGGGCAGGGTTTGCCGGGCTGGTGCCACGCTTTGATCTCGGCAATAGTGAGGCTTTGCCTGAAGATGGCACTACAGAATGGGCTGGGGCGAGCGTGCAGCGCTGGCCGGCCAACAATCCCGCTCCTATTCCCACAAAACGCGTGTCCAGCTGCCGTCCCTGCCGGGCTGGGGTCTGCTGGGGGGAAGGACAGCAGAGGTCACTGTGTGTCCGACAGACACAAACCCCAAATCCTCGGGAGAAAGCTGAGCTCTCCCTGTTCCCTGCAAAAGTTTTATTTCCCCAAGCAAAATCCGGCTCTTGCTTTTCGTGTTCGAGTTTCATCCGTCTTGCTCCCGACTTGGCGAAACTGCAGCAGCAATTTTAGTTTCCCCCACAAATGGCACCACAGAAGCTCACAGGGGCAGTGTTGAATGATCCCAAACCCGCTCATGTTGGGGCAGCACGGTGGGATGGTCATTCCCCCTCTTCTCCTTCCCCATCCCATGGGTATAGCTCCATTAAAAAAAGCCACAACAGGAAGGAGTTACCGAACTACCCAGCCTCGCACAGCGAATCCTCTCCTTCCCACTGTACCAGACCAGGAACTGTGGCTCCCAAATCATCTAAATCCCCATTTTTTGTATTAATGCCAAAAATCCCCACAGCCCTGAGGTTGCCCAGGCGGAGATGTTTCAAAAGCACTTTCCTGAGGGTTTCCAGCAGACTCCATGGGCAGCCAGGGGGAAATTCCTGGGCCAAGGGCCAGGATGCTACAGGGAGGGAATGGGTAAAGTCAGAGATTAATTGATCTTTGTCCATGAGGGGTGCAGCAGAGGTGGCATGCCTGGGAAGTGCCACTGGGCCGGTGGCGATGAGAGTGGCGAGCGGCTCGGCGTTGTCACTCGCCATGGCTGGCACCAGCTCACACCCCTTTGTTCCAGGCAGGGGGTAGGGTATGGCCAGGGAAAGACAAGGCCTGCCTAAACCCAAACCAGGAATCAGGGTGGCCAGGAGAAGGATACTCGCTCCAGGAGTCACCCCCAGTCCCTCTGCAGCAAGACTTGCACTGCAGGCAGGACAAGCAGGCAGGAGCCGGCCTGCCAGGCTCCACTGGACACCAGCTCACTGCAGAGAGTGAAGAATTGATCTGAACTGTCAGATAAGTCACATTCCTGAATATGAATATGAGAAACCATAGCACACAAACCCTATCTCACTATCTGTTACTTTTCTGACCACCAGGAAGGGTTCAGGAGAATCTGAGTCCCATTCCAGGACTGGCTGTGGCTGCTGCCCATCAGCAGTTCCACCTCCACACTGCAGGATGACCACAGACTCATGTGTGGAGAGTTGGGTGTATTGCTGTTCCTCCCCTCTGCAGCCTGTGCAGAAACATCCCTGAAGTTTAAACAGATATTTCTGATGCAGTACGTGAAAAAAGACATTTTAACGACAAGAGTAATGGACCATGATGGGTTTAATGTCATTGCAAGCCTGTACACATGGTCTTCCCAATGAAAAGAGCATGTGAGGTATTACCAGAGGACTTCCCAAAGAGGATAAGATATGAAAGGAGAGGATAAACCACAGTGCCAAGTATCCATATGGCAGTGCAGCATTTGTGTTGGAAGCAGAAACAAGCCACAAAGTTCAAAGCTCCAAGCAGAGCTGCTCCAGAGTTCAAGGTCCCTCCTGCTTGATGGCATGATTTTGTTGGCTGTGGCAGCAAACCACACCACGGGCACTGTCATGTGCTCAGCAGGGCTGGGGATTGCCTTCCAGTCTGACCCACAACTGAGTTATAAAGTTTGTATTTGAGTCAGTCCAGCATTTAAGCTCATCACAGTTTCTAAGCCATTTCCTCATGAGACATGAACAAAGTTAAAGGTGCCACGATGGGAGTGGCGCTGCCAGCCCGTGTGGGTCGGAATTCCTTGCCTTCCCTAAATCATGTCATCTGCCTGAGCATCCTTCACCAGCTTCCTAACATTTCCCATCCATCTCGCCCGTTGGAAACCCTTTGGATCTCCCTTTTGTTTACAATGAGTAATGGGCAGGAGTTAACAGAGGTTCCAGAGGAAAAGGTCAGTGTAGTTCACGCAGCATTAGGAAGAAACTCTCAGCCCCGCTTTGATCTGCAGAGGATTTAAGCGGTCAATAAGGCAGCGCGGGGAGCAGCAGATGCCCTCTCGGGTGGAGCAGCTCCCAAAGCCCCGACGGCGGTCCCAGCCCCGCCAGGATGCGATTGCTGCCGGTCCCTCGGGGTTTATGGCCGGGGGAGGGCGTGAGTCACCACGCCGTGTCTGGCGGTGCCATGCACGGCTCCCCGGCCGCCGCAGCCTCCCCGCGGCTCTGCGATTGCTGAGCACACTGTTTGCTCCTGCCACGTCCAAGGCAATCCAGTAAAAGTTTACAAAGGGCTACAGCTCAATCGTGAGCTTGTGAAAACACCGGTCCGGGCTCCGCGGCTCTGCGGTTCAAAGTCTGAAGTGTGCCCCGTCGATTTACACGCGTATTTATTTTACGGCTGAATGGGAGTCATTTCACCGAGATCGACCTTCCAAGAAAACGGGGTGAAAGCCCTTGAGCTGCAGAGAGTGGGTGGGACTTCTGCTTTGTGACCTTCAAATGCGTTGGGCTGATGGATCCTGCCCAAGTCCAGCCAATTAATGTCACAGGATGGGGCAGGGTGATGCTGGGGCAGGGCTGGGGTGACACTGGGTCAGACACCCAGTGCTAAGCTGGGACAAGATTTCAAGAGGCGTTTCCATCTCCTCAAGGTGAAAATACCACAGCCCACAGTCCCAAGAAGGGACTTTAACAGCATATCAGCATAACCCCTGATGTTTATATCATCTGAAACAACAAATGTACTTTATGGATGCTCTTTCCATATTCGTGATGGCATTTTCCTGGTTTATCCTAACCCACTTTTGAAGTAAAATCAGCTAAATTTGAAAAATGTGCTGTCATCGTAATAGAGCTGTTTTTGTACAACTTTGGCAGAAAAATTGCATGAGCTCACCCAGCATGAGCAGCCACGTTTTTGAGGACCAAAGACTTGCCCCATCCACGGAACCTCCAGTGCTTTAAGTATCATTTCACTCCACACTGTGTGAACCAGGACTGTAATGGAAAACCCTGTTATCACCCAGTGATTTCTCCCCACCCTTCTGCCTGTGTGTCCCTCCCAGTGCTCACCTTTCAGCCTCTCCTTTCCTGTGCACACTCCCTGCCCTCAGCCACATTTGATGTCCACAGTTTCTCCTCTACATCCCTGCTTGTTCTCAACCCATCATCTCAGATGAACATCTCTTCCCTGCCCAGCCTCCTTCCCTTCTCTTGCTTGGCCTCTGCCAGCAGGATGCATTTGGAAGAGCTTTTACTGAATAAACCCCATAAATGAAGTGCTCACTATCATACACATCTCCTGCTGGTTCCCCAGCAGGTTTCCAGATTAGAGGGAAAAAAAAAAAAAACGAAAAGAAATCAAAAGAAACCAGATGCTCAGGGGATTGATTATTCCTGCATGATCCTTTGGATAAATAAAGTGTTTGGAAAGTTCTGAAAACATATTTTGATGCTGGGAACTAATTTATAAAAAGCAGAGGGCAGGAATAGATATGGGTTCAGGCTTCCCAGATGCCAGGAAATGATGTTAGGTCAGGATTTCTTGGAGTCAGAGCAGTGCAGAGGGTACGACGGGCACCTACCACACCGTGGGCTGTGAGGTTTCCATGGGTGCCTCCAGCTGAATAGTTTTGGGATGGGTCAAAGGCAAGAGCAGCCAGCAGCTCTTACATTTTCCGTAGGGTCCCATACGAAGGACAGCTGCAGCCTGGGCAGAGCCTCGTTGCATCCTCCCCTAATCCGCTCACACCCTCTCGATCTGCTTCAAATCACCCGGAGGGTTTCTCCCGAGCCCCAAGCAGGGATGCACATGTTCCTGGGTGCGGGGGAAGCCTTGGAAATGGGGTCATGAAAGGATATGGCTGGGAGAAACCAAAACCCAGGGCTGAGACCCGCCTGGAGCTCACATGGGGTGGCTGAGCAGGAGAGGAGCAGCCACGCTGCCAGCAGCTGCCTGACACAGCTTCTCCTCCCTCCAGAGGCAGCCCAGGGATGAGAAGGAGCAGGCAGACCCCGGGGTCACTCCCTGGTCCCCTGCCCATCATCCCCCCTCCAGGGGCAGGGGGTCCCTGGGCTGGGGTGGCCAGGAACACAATCCTGGGAGAGGCAGGACAGCCAGGAGTGTGCACAGGGGTCTAAAGGCAGCAGGATCACACATCCAAGGACACAGGGCTGCGGGAGGAGATAAGCTCTGGAAAAGGTCGTTAGCCAGAGAGATTGGTATTTATCTGGACATGCAAAAAACTGTGGGGAAAATGCTGTTAAGTGACAAGGTAAATATTTCAAGTGGTGTTTCCATTAACTCTACACTCCCTTTACAGATTTTCCTCGGTTCTACTCTTGGACTCAAAGTTGCCTTCAGTGACTTTTTGGCTCTTATCTCAATTCTAAATGTTAAACTCCTTGAGTCAACTGATTCTAATAATTTAGAGTGTTGTTTCAGTGATTTATCAGAGCAACACAAGCCAAAATGTGGGATTATTTGTGAAAGCTTGTTTGAGGCACTTACACGAAAAAACCATTTCTGAAAACATGAATGAGATTTTTTTTTTAATGAAAAAAAAGCATAAGTAATTTTCAGGAGCTAAAATGAAAGTGTGTAATTTTTCTGAAGGAGTTTGACAATCAAAAGCTCTGAAATGAATAACCTCCTGCCCCCCCAACAGTGTTCCTGCAAATCTTTCTATGCTACTAAAAAGTGTTAGCATTTCTATTATATTTACCATTGTGCAAAATGCATTTCTGTCATCAGTACCTTCATTTATATGAGCCTTTTTGTTGTGCTTTCATTGTTGATATATTCAAGCTATTTATTATTACTTGTTTATTTAAAATCACTTTGTTATGTCGCCTTTATATTTCTTGGCTGCATTCAAAATACATATTTAAATAGTTTGTGTTTCTAAGAGGAACGATATTAATGATAAAACACTCTGTATTCACTCATGTCTCTCCCAGTGAGTTTTTCTGCATGTTTCATAATCTCTTTGTGCTTCCTCACCCTCTTTTGCCAAGACTTTAATTTCTGTTCTATTATGCAGGGTATAAATACCACAAAGGAAATATTGATATTATTTGTTTATAGGGCACCTCATACATTTACAGCACAGGTCCAGAGGTTCCTCTATGGCACAGCTAAGAGAAATGCCAGGTATTTTTAGGGCAAAATTCCCATCTGAGTTTATAACAGAGATATTTCTGCTCTGCAATATTTGCTTTTAATGATAACGATTCCAGCTCTGATGATAAACCCACAAATCTTGCAACAAGCGTTTCTCTCTCTTTTTTCTTCCCACTACTCCTGTGTGATTGTGCAATTATCTCAGCTTTTATTTGTTATCATCTTTTATACCTTCTGGCTGCCAAGAAGAGCTTGAAATGGCGAGCTCTGATGTTTGAGGCATTCAGAGGTGTTGAGAAGGGTTCTTGGGGCTGAGACAGAGTGAGGGGCCCTTCTCCATGATCCCAGGGGTGGTGTTGGGGTTCTTCAACAACACTGGGGGGTCCTGCCTCCAGTTTGGGCAGGAATTTGCTGGAGGGTCCAGCAGTGCCCCACAGACTGGCTCTCACCCACCCTTACCCTCTGAGAGCAGCGAGATGCTCACTGAGATCCAGATGCCAGGATGTTGTGAACCAGCAGGGCTTTTTTAGCTTAAAATACCCCTCAAAAAGAGGTGAATGCTCAGGGAAGGCTGCAGGATGCCAGTAACACACACATGGAAAGTGTACACTTTCTTCTCCCCCAACTGCTGCCTCTTTCTTTTAACTCTTAAATTAATCCACTAGTTCATTAAATAAATATATATATATATATTTATATATTTATATGAGGAAAAGTCCACAGGTGAACTTCACATACACATAACACATTCATGTCCTGATTTGGCTGATAGAATAAGGATAAGGAGGAAGCATCCCCAGCTTCCCAAACACCCCCAGGTGCTGCACAGGGAACAGAGAGAGCCCCTAGGGCCATCCCCGAGCGTGGCACAGCCCCGGTGTCCCCCTGTCCCCGCAGTGCCAGCGCTGTGTGACCTGTCAAGAGCAGGGTCAGCCGCAGGTCAGCCCCAAAGAGAGAAAACAGCGATCGCCTCCCGCTTATCAGCGCTCGGGGCGGGACCCCCGAGGGGTGGGAGCGGGGGTGGCCCGAGGGTCACCCCTGGGTTAGCGCCCGAAACACAGCTCCAGGCACGGCAATCCCACACGGGTACAGCTCTGGTGTAAAGCCAACACACACGGTGCCTGCCCCACCCAAAAATGGGGATTTTCCAGCCAGAATTGTGTCCGTGCTCGTGCCTGCCCAGGGGAGAGCGGAGCTTTGCTGGTGCGCAGGGTGACCCTATGGAAGGCTCCGGATCCTGCCCATTTTTATTCCCGTGCACCTTGCAGCCTGTGACTGTTTATATATTCAAGACTTTAAAAGAACAAAGCGTTCAATCACGTGCTTAGCATCAAGGCCACCAGTAGTTTTCCCTGAAGGAATTATTCTGATGTGGAGCACCAAGGCACAGCCTGCTGTGTTGGGACCCAGACAGAGCCCTTCTGCAGCTCTGCTCAGAGACATTTTGGGGCAAGTGGGCACAATTTCAGGAGAAACAGTCCCATCTCTGAGAAGCAGCCTGGGATTTATAGAAAACTCGGTATCATCCAGAGATGGGGTAAAGCAGCTGTCTAAAATGAATGCAACACTCAGTGCTTTGGAGGATTTCTCATTTTTCCTGGTTTCTGGTGAGCTGTCTCCATTCCACTTCCCTCTGTAAGAGGCTATTTCAGTTCTGCACCTTCCCTAGTGCCTGTGCCCCTTGTCAGAACTGCTGTGCTGGTTCTCCATCTCTCTCTATTTTCCTTTAACCCGGCTGATCCAATCTGGGAATAAAAACAGAGGGAAACAGATGGTCCATTGTACACTCTGCTCCTGCCTGCACCAGCTCCCAACAACCCGGTGCTGGAGCCAGGTCTTGCCTCTTATTTTCCATGTTTCAGGTTAAATGCATGTGCTAGGAGGAATGTGGGCAGGACAGCTTGTGTTCCTGACGGGGAGCACCTCAGTCACCCCTGCTTTGGGATGGTTTCCCTGCTGGAGCTGAAGAAATTTGGGTGGGAGATGACCCCTGGGGCAGGGCTGGGTGTCCTTGAGTCAGGAACCCCTGGGGTGCCTGCAGGTGACCTTTTTGTCCCCATTAATCACTGAGTCACACCTTAGGTGCTACAGCAGTTGGAAAATTCTGAAGTATGATTTTTTACATCAGTGGATTATGCCTATCACCAAAAAAGGGGTAATTTTTACATCTGCAAAGAACTGTGTTACTACCTTCCCTTGACAACTTTTATTGTACTATATAATAATTTATTGACATGACATCAGCTTCAGTATCAAACCCTGCCTCCAATTAGCCCAGTTCCAGGGAAGTTTCTGTTTCACTTCTGCACAGCAAGCATTGGCCACATCCAGCACAGCAAACAGCAGACACAGGCAGCTGGTAGCTCCTAACCCTGCTCCCATTTTCCAGGCTTTCTCCCTACCTTAGGAGACAAGAAAAAGCAGGAGGCTGACCCCCAGCATGATGAATTCCTGCTGAGCTTTTTCCCATTAACTTCAGTAAGGGCTTAATCCAGTGGTTTTCAGAAGCTGGGTGGCTGGTGGGGACTTTTGATGGAGGCAGGGGAGAGAAGACAGGGTGTTAACATGTATTTCTGATTAATTATAGTGTTCTCGAGAGTAAGTGAATAATAGTACTGGTCAGAGCCAGGCATCACACAGGTCTCAGCCCTGCAGAGTAAATGGTGTCTGAATTGTGAGTAATGTTGACCTGGCAGAGGCCAGATAAGATACAGATTTTTCATGTCCAGGACTGGACAGAATTCCACATATTGATAACTAAATGCACCAAAATATAGGCAGCACTTAGCACACAGCTCTTCCTCGCTCTCAGAAATCACATTCAGCTGGGTTGGACAGCAGAAATGCCCAGCAGGGCAGGTAATTCATAGGAGAACAATTAAGAGATTAAGTGACCTCAATAAGTTCCAGCCTTGCTGCCTATCTGGTACAGAGAGCATCTTTTCCTGTTAATGTGGTGAAAGCCAGGGGCTAAACCTGCAACATCCAGGAGGGATTTCTGCAGGCACTTCCAAACTGGAATTACTTTCCAGTGCCACCAGATAAACTCACAATTAAACAAGTGCTGGTGTTAAACAAAATTATGGCAGAGTTGTGGAGGGGATGGGGTTGTCCCTGTGCCCTGGGTGTGTTTGGTGATTGAACACTTTCCATGCATGCTGAGCCAGCACCTTCTATAAATAACCCCTAAATTTACCTTTAGCTCTCAAACCATCTCCCTCTTCTATGTTAGAGCTGCCCAGAACAACTAAAAATTCACATGACTGTTTTTCAAAGCACAATAATCTGCCTAAAGTCAGCTGTTTTTGTTTTTAGTCATCTTGAAAACATGAAGATACCCCATTGCTCTGAGAACAGGCAGGAGGAATGCAACAAAATGAATAGTTTGACTTTCGTGGTTTTATTTTGGTATATATTTCATATTTATATCTCATATCTATATATGATATATATTATTCTATTATTGACCTGTTCAGATGTTTCTCAATGGAAAATATTCAAAATTTCCAGTTTATGAGCTGTTCTTGGAGGAGAGGTGACTTTTTGACACTGATTTGGAATGAAAAATGGCTTAAATAATCCAAGTTTCCTACAGAATATAAACTCCACCTTCCAGCCAGGTCTGGGAATGATAATTTTCCTCCTACTCCAGATTTTCTCACTTACTTAAAAAAAAAAATAAGGTAAATGTCATGATATACACTTGAATCTCTCAGATTTTTGCCAGGCTAAGTGATGGAGAAATTGTTTCATCCCTTCTGATGGCACTGGTGGAGATGCTGAGAAATGAGCTGTCTTAAATTACATCCTTCCATCAGGAATCTGCTAAAATTTGGGCTGAATGAAAGCAAGCATTTCCCCAGGAAACAACGTGGTGGGAACAGGTCCTACAGTGCCTCCAGCAATTCTCCCTGAGGATGTCACCCTGCCTACAGAAAGGCACTCAGGGGTGGGCAGAGTTAAACAAACCAACCTCAAATATTTCAGCACAGCACATCCACTGCCTTCTTACAAGGTGTCAGAATGAGACATTACTTTAAAAATGGTGGTAAAAATACAAAACCAGACAGAAACTTTTGTCACCCCACCTTTCCAGCGCTGCTCTGTGCTGAGCTTTGCAGACCCCCAGCGCTGCTCTGGACCATCTGTCCCAAACCTGAGCCTTGCAGGAGCTGCATCAACAGCTTTCTCTGATGTTGGATGAATGGGGCAGGTCACAGCTCGTACAGATTCATTTCAGACTTTGCAAATCAGGAAGATTGTGGTTATTCAGTATTAAATATTGTCTCAAACAAGACTTAGGAGGCTGTTTAAAAACCGTGGGCTTTAAAAAGTGTGAGCTTTACAAAGAGTGGGTTTTCCAACCCAGCATAGCAGCAGCACACAGGGCCACACCAAATTCTTCTTTTATGAATCATGACATAGATGCTGCTTTAATGCTTGTGGATATTTGTAAACTCAGAGTTGTGGCTGCAGCCAGCGTTTGACCCCCGCGCATTCCCGGCCGGACACGTCCTGGCGTGGCTCACTGAGGATGCCCGTGCTCTGCCTTGTCACTGGGAGATATGGCACACAGATGGAATGATCATATTGGCCTCCAAAGGAAAATATTTAACCCAGAGATGTCAATGGAATATAGAAATGATGGTTAAAATCCCAGAAGCCTGCCTTGTTTTTGTCTTTTTCCTTTCATCTAGCACTTTGGGTCATGCCATCACTTATACGCTTCAGCCCAAACAGGCAATTGCTGAGTTAAGAACCTGGAGTTCAAAGTGAACCATAAACCTTAGTCTATAAGATAAATCATACAAATTACTTTACAGAAATAAATAGAACATTTGGGAGAGAGGTTATCTTCTTGCCTTCAGTTTACATCTCTAATGACTGTAAGTTCACAAATGCATTCTGTCAAGAATATAAACATTGCTTTTATTATACCAAAGACAGATATTTATGACCAACTTTTACAGTATGGCCAGCCAGCTTAGAGGAAAACCCTGGAATCTGGGCAAGAATGCAGAAACTTTGTCATGATAATTATTAAATTTGTGGGCACCTTTTTAAAGCACAGTGAACTCTATTGAAAAAAAAACCTCACTACGTGGGTTAAACTGCAGAAATAAGGTTTTAAAACAGTGGTCAGGGCTGAGCTTTGCTAAATTTTTCTTGTGCAAGTGGTGCTGACATGCAGAAATAGGTGTTCCCACACAAACACACCCAGGTGGGATTTCTCTAAAACTTTGAACTCATCTTTCCCACAGTTCTCAATGATTTTATTACTGCAGCCTTGCACAGTGCTGTGTTTCAGGGCACAATCCTTGCTCTCCTGCTCTTGTTGCCAGAGGAATTTCACTTGGATTAGAATAGTCAATCTTTTTTTTCTATGGCACAGTATAATAAGAAAAAAAAAATACTAGATGATAAAAAGACTTTTGCTGAAACTGGGTGTTGGAGAGGTCAGGGAAACACGGAGTCAACACTAAAGTGTGTTTTACACCAAGATCCCAGCATGGAACCTGCTCCCAGTTTGTTTCTTAAAGTGCTACCTCATGCTGCTCTGTCCACAGAGAGTCCCCAAAAAACCAAAATATGTTTTACTGCTCTTTGAAAAGCTCCTCTTGCAAAGCAGGGGAGCAGCTTGTGTGGGATGCAGTTTGGGTACCTGACCTGAAGCTCCTGTCATGCAGGAGATGGGCACAGAGAACATTTTCCTTGCACAAACCCAGGAATATTGAAGTGCATTGCTGTTGTGGAAATCTGGCCTCTGCTCCTTGCTCTGTCTTTGGGATAAGGCTGCTGGGGAGAGGTTGGGCTGTCTGGGACAGGAGGTCCTGCTTTGCCTTGGGAAGTCGTGACATCAAGTGTTTTCACTGCTTGATGGACTCAGGGTGCTTCTGGGGAAAGAGAGACCAGATCCAGGTCCAAAAGGATAAGACAAATACCTCCCTGAGCCCCAGAGGCAGCTCCACAGAGCAGCGAGAACATTTGGGCTCTGCTCCATCTCATCTCACTTACCCCTCCAAAACAAGTCCCTCTGAGCCCAGGCTAAGCTTAATTAGCAAAGCAAACGTGGGCACGGCTCCATCCCCAGTGCCTGCGCTGTTTTACGTAAGCCCACGGGTATTTCCCATCTCAGCCAACCCAGCACCTCTCCAGAGCCCTCTTCCCTCCCCAAAAAAGTGCCTGTTTTGGAGCAGAGGAGGAAAGGCTCCCACCAAAACGTTGTGCAGCGGTATGGCTGGGCTGCATGTGCTCATGGGTAAGGTATGAGAACTTGGACATGAGGCTGCATTTCCTGCTCGTGCATCTGCTGGATGAGCTGTTCAGAGCCTGCTGCTCCATCCAAGGATTGTTTCTTTCCTACATCGTGGTAGCCACAGTGCCTCTGGTCATTTGGGCTAAGTTATATCTGGGAAGGGAAGGAAAAGAAGGGGAAGAAAGGGGGAAAAGGAGCATGTTGGAGACCAAAGTGTTTAAGCCCAGACACGTCTGTGAGCATGTGTGTGACACATTCATGGGCTGCTCTGTCAGAAGCTGGGATGTAAAATCTGTGCCCCCAGTCGTGCTCAGCAAATCAAAGGGTGGAATGGAAGGCAGAAGGAATTCCTCAGCTCTGGCTACGCCTGCAGATCTTGCCCAAATGTTGCTGGTGTGCCTCCCCGCCTCCAAGCAGTGGAGCTGCAGGGAAGTCTGGGGTGCAGACCGGCTCCCAGTGAGGATTTCTTGTCTCCAGTGCCCCCCAAATCCTCACTGCAGGAGCCTGGGTCAGCATAGAGTGGGAGGATGCTCCTCAGTGCTGATGAGAGCATCAGTGACCAAGAGAGCTCCGGGCTTCTCCCCTCGGGACAGCACCTGGCTGGGAGCAGAGGGGGCAGAGGGACAGGAAGGACCACGAGGCTTGGCATGGGTGAGTTTTGGGGTGGGTGGGTTTGTGAGGGAGCAGGGCTGCATCTCCACAGAAAGGCAGCAAGCAGCAGCAGTGCCATTGTCCCCAGTGTCACCAGTGCCACCACACCCAAACCTCCCCCCTGCTCCACTGGGACACATCAGAGTGTGCCAGCTGCTCTGTGCCTCCCCTTGCACCTTTCTGCTTTGCATACAGGGGCTGTGACAGAGATGAGAACCTCACCTCTGCTGTAGATACCCAAGGGACCATTTAAAAACCTCTCCCGAAGGGGGGATGTCTCCACTCCCTCACAGCAATGCACCAGAGGGTGTTTTGATAAACTGATTGTATCCACAGCTCAAGTGGATGGGGGTTTCTGGAAAAAGTCCAGGGATTTTCTGCTCCATTTGACATCTCCCACACAGGCTCCTCCCTTTTGCTCCAAGCAGAAGTGTTACTTTCCTTCTCTTTCCTTTCCTTACCTTTTTTTTTTTTTTTTCCAGGGGGAATCAAGATACAGGATAGGAAGGAACACAAATGAACAAACAAACAAAAAGCCAAGAGAAATTATTTTTGCATTGAATCATGCAGAAAAAGGCCCACTCCTTTCCAATGGAACTGAACAGCCAAGAAAATTCTGAGAAAAATGGGATTCAATGGGAGAAGCGTGTGGAACAAAATAGGTTTTGATTCACTGGAGATGCTTTGCAGGAATGCCTGTGACCCCTCCAGCCCTGAGAGCAGAGATCAGGGGCACAGACAGAGCCCAGCCATCATCTCCATCCCTGAGATCACCCCTCCTGCAGAGCTAACCATTGCCCATGGATTGATACAGGGATTAATTAATAATTTTACTTAAATGGTGTCTCAGGGCTCTTCATTGTTTGACTTCTGGGTTGGAAGCACCAATAAAAATTTGTGTTTTAGCACAGAACTGAGAGCAGGAGTTGTTAACTGCATCCCTGATGTGGTGTCCCTGCTTCAGCAGAGCCAGCCAGATCCAGCCATTTTCTCCACATTCCCCTCTCTTGCACAGCATCCACCTTCTCAAGGGCTCTCCTCTCCAAAATTAATTACAACTCGCATTAAAACCAGTGCATCTCAATATGAGCTTTGTCACAATCACAGATGAATGAGGTACCTGGATGTACACAGTGAAAACTTCTCTTTGTTGCAGTCATTTGTAACACACAAGTATTCCAGGATTATTTCAGGCGATAAACAGACCAGGACAACAGTGATTATCCATGAAAATGAACGATGGTAAATGTTATAATGCAATGGTTTACATTAGAAGTAGTATAAAAAACATCTCCCAGGCATCTTACCTGAATGATAAATGAAAACAGAGCCTCAAATAACAATAACAATGTAAAACAATTTGGGAAGCCTTTTCTAAGCAGCACCCTGGTTAGAGTCCAAAGAAAATACATGCAAAAAAATATTCAAAATCCCAAGCTTTACATTGACTTTGGCCAGCTCCCAGTTCTTGAGTATAAAGCTTTCTCCCAAAGTTTTGCAAGTAAAACAAGTTCTTTGAATGAGGACCTGGTCCAACCAGCTGCTGAGCATTCTCCTTTCTCACTGAGGTCATTGACATCCACAGTTTGCAGGACAGACCTAATGCATAGGTCAAAAAAATATTCCATAGTGAAATCCATCACATGAAACTCAGCAAACAATGAAACTTTCAGGATCCACCCCTTGGTTGCATAATGTTTGTTTTTTGGGTTTTTTTGGTTGGTTTTTTTTAAATTAAAAATAGCAGAGATTTGAATACTGAAGTCACTGCTGGAAGCTGTTCCAGCATCTCAGTGACCACGAGGCCCATGGAGCTGGATGCTGCTCTCAAGGTTAAGGCCAAACCCTCCCTGCTCCACTCGTGGGAGCAGCCTGATGCTTGGGAGCAGCTTCTGGAAATGCTCCTGCACACCAGAACTGCCCCTCCAGCCCCAGCACGGCCAGGATCGGGCTCTGAGCCCTTAATCCCCGCAGTGAGAAGTGGAACACTGCACACAAGATGTAGCAACAAAATAGATTTAGTTCAAGGTTAGTCTCAAGAACCCTTATCTGATCACTGACAGTAATTTATCACACAGAACCCATCATTAGTGTCAAGCTGTTTTATTACCCACTAACTTAACACTGTTTTACCAAGAGTCAAGTGTGATGTCACTCATGTTAAAGTAATTTACAGCTAATAGATATGAGGTAGGAGTCAATGTTGGCTCGCTGAGTTCCTTTCATACTCTGTGCTAACTCCTCTCATTTTGCTCAGTTAGGCAAATGAGGCAGCAAGGAGAGGCAGCAATAAAGGGGAAACCTGCCCAAGCACACAGAGCAGCTTTGAATTCAGCATCTTTCACTTTGAGTGTAAGAACTCACTCAAACACATGAACTCTGATATCCAAGAGCTGAAATGGAAAGTAACAATCAAGAGACAATAACAAGTAATCTGATGGGTGGGACAAGAAGTGTGGAGTGCTTTGGCCTTGTGGTAGCTCCATCACATCAGCAGAGGGGGAATCCTTCCAGAAGTCACATCACATACCCCCAAATCCTACAAAATCTGTCTCACCAGGAAAGAACAAGCTTGGGCTGATTTGACATTGCCTTTTCAGCGGTCTCAGCTTTGATGGTGAGAGTTCCCCTAACTTGGAACACAAAGAGAAGTTACAGAAACCTCAATAAGGAGTTTTGTTGCAAAAAATTTGAGACAATTGTGCATGAACTTTGTTTTCCTTCCCTGCCTTCCCCATCTCTCCAGCCAATTCTGTTCAGTCTTAAGGTCAGCCCCAGTGCAGGCTGTGTTTATATGAGAATACATTTCCCATTTCCAAGCACTTGCCATCTCCTCTAATGAATCCTCCTGCTGACGTCTCCAGGATCCATATTCTTAGCCTGCTAGACATTCAGAGATAATCCTGACTAATGTGTATATATTCAAAGAGTTTTATTGTGGGGAATTGTGCATTTGGGTTAAGGGAAAGGGCATCCTATATCAGCTCACCTCTCCAATTTTATACCCATTAAAACCATTTTAAATCACTGTATCTGCTCTTATTTCCCCTGGAAATTCCTAAACTTTTGGCTATTGGCATGTTGACTTCAAATGGTCCTGGAGGTGTGACCCTTCAAGGGACTGCAGGGAAGGTCTCCAGGGATTAAATTTTAACAGTTCTTGGGATCTCAGGTAAATATGTTGCTGTGACAACACACCTGGACTGTAAATCATTGGAGCATCTCTTTTGTCAGCTCTGTCAATAACTGTCCTGGTCTGTAAATTCTGTTTGATCAAACAACTCTGGGAAACACACGATTTCAATGGTGACCTCTGTTTCAACCCTCAGCACCAATTGTATGCAGATTGGCCAATGGCCCCTGAAAGGAAGACCCCCAACTTTTGGCTGCAGGAAGGGACCAGCTGACCAGATGTGAGGCTGAAGGTTTGGAAGAGCTGGACAATGGTTAAACTCTACCTAGAGATTGGCCTGGGTACAGTCAGATGGGATATACATGCTCATAATTTTCTTCTCTTCCATGGGGAACTGAATGAAAGCTTGCCAGGACTTCTGCTTCTGCATATCTCTGCTCTCTTAAAATCGTTCCAGAGGTTTCTGGTAACACATGGCTTTGCTCAGGCTGTTCCTGCAGAATCTCAAGAGCGATCAGGAGATTGTGAGTGGCCCTTGGCCGTGTTCTTCCTGGCCACAGCACTGGTGGGCTCCCAGTGTGCTGGGAGAAAGCAGCTGGGCAGGACCAGCTGTGATCCAGGGCTCAATCTCTCATGGTGCAAAGCCCAGGTTCTGCTTGACTTTCTACTTGCAAAAGTAATAAAAAGCTTTTATCTCTCTCCCCAACTCAAGAGCTCTCAGCCATGGAAGCCACTGCATCTCTTGGGCAGCCCAGAGAGACAAAGAACTGCTCTGCCTCCCATTCTGGCCAAACCAGCTGCCTCTCCACCTCTCCCTCTCCATGCCACCTCTCCAACTAACTGGAGCCATGTTTTCATGCCAAAGCAGATGAAAAATGCAGCTGGTGAGGGCTGAGAAGGTGAAAAATGAAGCTGGGAGAGGTCAGGGATGCAGCCAAAGAGGCACAGAGGAATGGGAAAGGAAGTTCCATGAGGTAGAAGAGATTTCCTGATCCAAACCAAGGCAGTTCAGATGTGGCAGAGAAGCTGTGAAAGCAAAGCACAGCCTGCAGTGAGTGAGGGCAGGAAGAATATTGGGCATGGGGATACCCAAATGAAGCACAGCAAAGCAATGCAGGGAACATTAAATTTAGATCTAATAGGTAGAAAGGGCTGCACCATTCATTTGTCACATCCTTTCAGTACCTTGCTTGTGACAAGTCACAGAGCCATTTCTCCCCCATGAAAGCTATTTTTAGACCCATAAAACACAAGAGGAGAGAGATGTAAAATGAAAAGTAGCCCATAATGCAGATAGTGTCCCAAATTCATCCCTGGGGCACCTGTGTCAATGCCAGTGGAAGACTTCCACCCAGAGATTCATTCAAATCTGTATTTAGACGTGCACATCTGTGTAGTGCTGGGCTTTTGAGTCAGGAACTTCACACCAAGTTTGGCAAAAAAAAAAAAAAGGTGCTTCTAGTTACAGATACCAAATAAAGCAGAAAACAAGCATGAATAGCATAGGTGATTTATGGTTTTATAAGATGTGAAATTCTGTCCCTGTTAGTGCAGAGTTAAATAAAACTCCAGTAAGTAAAAGGAGGGAGAGTCATGTTTTGGGACTGTGCCGTATTCCGGGCCTTCAGAATCAAATCCATGCACTCTCCTGATTAAAACAACAGACTTCTGCAGACTTTGGAAGAAGAAACCACCTTCTGTGTAGCCAGATTCTCAAGTGACTGGATTTACTAAGTGCATAACTTCTCACTATTTATATTTTAAATCAAAAATTTCTCGCTACTCTGTACACACGTGTAAGGATTTAAAACTGGAGATCTGGATTCATAGCAGCTATAAAAAAACTGAACTACATGTAGAAGTGGCCAGATAGATTCACCTGTAGGTGACACCCTCCAAATCCTTCACAATCATTCCCTCCAAACAAAAATGCTCAAAGAATCAGGAATGATTCCAGGTGGGAAAGAACCAGGAGTAATTGCAGGTGGGCAAGGGCTACAGGAGCCATGAGGAAGGTGACACAGGTACAGAACACAGGTACAGACCACAGGTACAGAACACAGGTGCAGAACACAGGTACAGAACACAGGTACAGAACACAGGTACAGCCTTGCTGCAGGGACATTGGTGTAGGGGATGCACACAACCAAAATCTGCACCTCTATTGTTTGGGTAGTTTGGGAAGGCAAACCTCCATGTTCAGGAGCCACAGACCGTCTAAAATCTATAAAGCAAGCCTTAAGGTGAGTGAGTGCTGTCTCATTTTCAAGATATGGGTTTAATGTTGTACAGAAAACGTAAAGTCTTTCCACCATGGTTGGAAGTGTATCCAACCAGACATTGGGGCCACAGCACCAGTCAACTTCTCAGTCTCTCACTTTTCTTCAAAATAGATGAAATCAGCAATGCTTCCTCAAAGTCATTGCACTTCTAAGGAACAACAAACTGAGGGTCTCCCTATTTGACAGATGGATTTTTATTTTTTAATCCTTGAGTTGTTCCCATTTCCAGTTTCCTCTCAGCATCCCACATAGAGAGGGGCTCTGTTTGTGAGAACACTGCTGTTGATATTGGAGCTCATTACTCCAGAGCCCAAAGCTTTGAGGAAAAACACCCAATATCATGAGTCTTGAGATGAAGCAAATGAGCTCATACCCCAGAGATGTCCAGCTGGGAGATTCCACTTTATGGAAACACTGTGCAAATATCTCCAAATGACTTGGGCACCAACGTTGCACCTCCCAACATTTAATAGTAACATAATGGTCCCAGTTTCCTTCCCTGGCATGGGAAGAGGAAGATCCTTTGCACGTTTCTCCCAACCAAGCAACAACCAGGTTACATCATGACTTTGGTGGCCGAAGCTCCTCGCTTCCCTCCCTCCCCCACCCCAGGAACAATGGCTAACTGTTCTTTTTCCATCTATAAATTTGTCTGAGTTAACAGTTCCCAAGATCTGGCAGCAAGCTGGAGCTGGGAGTGAGCTGAGAGATAGGAGAGTGACAGTCTGAAATGAAACACAGAGCTGCTGGGCCTGCAGCCGTCAGACAGGAGCCTGGCTCCCTCCCTTAAAGATTAGCGAGACTCCTTCTCTGGAGCCCTCCGCATTCCCCAAAATCCTAGCAACAAAGTGCTGTCTCTCAGCCGCCAATGAATCATGTGAATTTAACCTTTCACCTGGCCACAAGGAGGTTAATATACCAAAATAGCACCCCCCCTTTTTTATTTTTTTTTCTTCCCCCATTTATTGCCCATAACGGCAGTGGGGAGCACGGTGACAACCCTGTGTAGCTGGACTGGGTCTGGAAGTGGTTTGATATCACACTTTTCTGGCAGGACCGGGCTGGCATGCCCAGCATCAGCCCACCAGGCTGCAGTTTGTACAGGGAAATAGTTTCCATTACACAGCACAGAAGGTTTTTGCCTCTCCTTGCCTGGTGCCTCTCTGTGCCCTCCGGCTCCAAGCCCACAGAGGTTTACCCAAGGCGTCCCCCAGCGTGCCCACGTGCCTGGATCCTGAGTCACCCACTGCTCCTGCCATGGCAAAACTCCTGGAGAACTTCCCAGTGGGGTCAGACCCTCATCCTTTGCAAGATGCTGAGCTCTCCCAGGTCTGTGTATCCTCCTTGGGCTGGAAGTCCTTGTCCTTTGGGCTTGGGGCAAAGTTAGAGCCCCCAGAGTCCCCTGCACAAAACAAATGTGGAGACCAGTTTGCCCATCTGCAAGAAAATGATGTGGTCTATCCCTCACAGGGAATTCCTGTGCTCACTGGGCCTGCCATGTCAGCCTGAGGATTTCCTGACTGCTCTGCAACTTAGAGTTTCTGTCAAAACCGCCTGAAAGGAAAATTAATTTTAAACAATTTGGGTCCAAATCACACAAGCAAAAGTCACTTTTAGGAGGCACATGCCAAATTACCCATCTGAGGGGCACATGTTGCAGCTGGCATTTTGTACTCTTTAAATATTGAAGGAAAGGGGGCTGATTTGTGTATCCATTTTTGGCTCATGAGAGGCTGCAGTAATGGGTGAGACTGAAGCATCCTAGCACAAAGGGTCTGTAGGGGACAGCAAACAGCATCATCTCTACAGGACACCTTGAATTTTCCATGCCAGTGAAATCCTTGTGGGCAAAGGAAGAAAAACAGGATCTCAGAGTGAGAGAGGGGAAAAATCAAATACTTTCCCCCACCTCAATCACAGCCCCCCTTCCTGAGAGCCACAGCCACATGCATACATAACAGGAGATAAATATTTTTGGCAGACCCTGCTGTTTATTTAACCCTTTTGAGACACAACCCTCTGGTATCCCCTCACTCTTCCAGGCACAAAACCCTTCTGTTCCTCCCTGGCTGAGCTGGGACAGCTCTGTCCTTGCCCACAGCCTCCCTCTGGACGGGGCCTCCCCCAGTCCTGGTTGTGTCCATCCCAGCACTGCCTTTGGAATCAGCCTGGCCTCGACTGCGGGAGGTACCTGAGCTTGGCTCTGGGCAGGACCAGTCTGGAGAGTGGGTAGGAAGGAGCTGAGGGTAGGATGGAGGGATACAGACCTGGGAATGTGGATTTGGGAGTGTGTCAGCAATGGAGACTGGGGGATGCAGGAGATACAGGTCCTGCTGGTGCCCTCCCGTCCATCTCCCGCATTCACAGGGGAATGCAGCTCCTGAGAGCTTGCTGAGCCTCCGGGCAGCTTGTTAGGGAGCTGGGAGCAGAGTCGAGGAGCAGCCCGATGCCACCCATCGGGGCTGAAGGGCCGAAATGTGCCGTGGGTGTCCCTTTGCAGCTGGTCGGGGGGATCGGAGGGGGCCGATGCCAACACCGCCTGGGCTCGGTTCTGCGATCGGAGCTCACCCTGCCCGGCATCCCCGAGGGCAGGGGGCTGTGAAACGCCTCTGAGCCCCGGGAGAGGATGCTGCAGCCCGGGGGAGGCAGAGCAAGGAAAGGGGACATAATCAATTGTCACCTCCCAGCGCACAGAGGGGAAAGGTAACCGAAGTGAGCCTGGCTGCCCTGCCCGGCCCAGCAGGAGCGGGAACGTTTCTGCCCTTCTCTCTCCACTTGTCTTTTCTTTTTTTCCCCCTTGGCTTTTCCGTGAGGAGTGGGGAGCTGAAAGCCCCTCCGGGACGGCGCAGGACGCTCCCACGCGTCCGGCCCGCGCAGGACTCACAAATCAGCCGGAGCAGGATTAGGGCCGGGGGGCCGGGGCGCCGGGCAGTCTGTCCCAGCCCGGGGGAGCCTCACCTGGAGGGGTCAGGGCTCCCTCGGGGCCGTGTCGAGCCGCACCGGCCCCTCTGGAGCTCAGCCGGAGCCAGGCTGTGCCTGCGCGGTGCGGTGAGGGGGCGCGGGCAGTGTTTAGGAAGAGCTCGGTCCCCTTCCAACGCCTTCCAAATAAGTGGTCGAATATCGAGGGAAGAGCGGAGCCGGGTCCGACTCCATCAAACGGACCGTGAGCTCGGCACAGGGCTCATAGCCCCCGTGGGTACCAGGGCACCTCTCCCGGGAGGCGTCCCCGCCTGTCCCACCACCAAACGGGCGTGGAAGAAAGGGATCGGGGATCCTGGGTATCACCCTCACCGCTGCAGCGTTAGGATTTTTGTATCTAATCCTCTCCGTGAGCTCGGCAGCGCTGTGCGGCCGCCACGTCGGGGTGCCCTCGGTGGGGCCGCGGGGTCCCCGTGTCCCCCACCCCGGTGTGACTCCCCCGGGCTCAATGCGCCCCGCTGCCACGCTGGCACCTTCCCTCCCACTTCATAGAAAGCATCGCCCTCCGGGGCCTTCCTCACAGAGGAGGATCCCCCCGCTCCCTGCCTGCCCCCTTTACCATCGCAGCCCAAAATCCTACAAGCACCCCAAACCACGGGACAACACACCCAGTCCTCACGCGTGGGTGACACCGAGCCGGTGCCCGGCGGGGACTGGAGCTGGAGCCGGTCCGGTGCTGGTGCTGGAATTCTCGGTGTGGGAACACCTGCCCGGAGCCGCTCCGCGCCCGCGGCTGCGGGAGGAGCCGCTCCTTGGACCCGGCGCCCCTCGCCGCGGCCTCGGTGGGGCGAGAGCCCGGCAGCCCCGACACCGCCGGGCATGAAAATGCTTTGAAAAAGTAGTTTAAAAAAAAAAAATTAAACAGAAAAACCCAACGCTGGATGGATCTGCCCACAGACACCCCGCAGGTTTTCGCGCACGGTGGTTTCCACCGCCGTGAACACGCTCACCGGGTACATCGCTCCGGATTTAGCAGCGCTTCGTTTATTTTTCAACATTTTCACATTTATTTGAACGCCAAATAAGAGGAAAAGGCAGTTCGTGCGTATTTTTTAAAAATTAAGTGTAATAAATTACAGCTAAATAACGTCTTGAAATTGTGAGAACTCTAAACCCACGCGAAACGAAACGAAGGAAACTCCAGCGGTGGCTCAGCCACAGCAACGAAGGGTTTGGGGCTGGTTTTTGGAAGGTACGGTTTTATCCGTGCCACTGTGGGGCTGGGGCTTCCCGGGTTTTTATTTTCTTTTTCTATAGCTTTTTCACATTTAAAAAAATATATTTTTCGACCTTTTGAAAATTTTAGTATCCTTTTTTCCGCCTTATTTTTGTCCCTTATTTGTTGTGGGTTTTTAATTTTGTTTTATTTTGTTTTTTTCTTTGTTTGTTTGGGAGGAATGAGTTGTTTTGGTTTTGTTTTCTTCTTTTGCTCTGCGGGCACAGGGACACAGGGATACCCTGCGAGCCGTAAACGGCCGCTTTCGCGAGCAAATAAATACATCTCCAGCCAGTTGCGTTGCCTTATTCCGAGGGAAATAGCTGGCATTCCTGCACCAGTTTATTTTGGAGCTGAAATTTCCCACCCTTCCCGCAGCGCTGCTCCCTGCGGAGGCGAGGCTGGACGGGCTCCCCCGGGCGCCGGGAGCGCACGGGCGGGCAGCGCCGGGGCCGCGTTACCGGAGCGCTCCAGCGGGGCCCGATCCAGTCGGCAGGGCCCTGCGGGTGACAAAATTCTGTCTGCCCGGGGATGGAGAGAGCGGCGGACGAGTTTCGCCGTGGGTTTTTCCCCGCTCCTCTGGGGAGGAGATAGAGGCTCAGCGACTTTTTGCGAAAGCGCAATATTTCCGGGGAACAAATCCCGGTAAAGATGGAATTATTTCCTCGCTGGTCGGTACCGGAGGAGAGTTAAATTGGCTGAATTACCCGGGGTAAGCGGGCTGCTGGGACTAAGAGCTCCTTCCCCTCTGAAGTCCCTTCCCGACTCGCGCCGACGGGGAACAACTGGGAGAGTTGTTTTTTTTTTTTGTCGCAGTCGCCAGGCCAGAGCGACTCGGCCGGAGGGGATGCAGGGAGGAGGATCCTCCTCTCGGCTACTTTCCCCGGGGAAGAGCAGAGCACCAGGGAGCGGGGCAGCCCCGACGGGACGGTGAGGGGCCGGAGCTGCTCTCCGAACGTGGCAAAGCCGCGCTGAGCCGGGCACGGGCAGGCTGCGAGCATCGCCGCATCCTCGGCGAGCCCGTGGGCTGCTTGAGAAAGTCAGGGCGGGCCGGGGGCAGGCTGAGTCGCCCCTTCCCCGTAAGGATGGGGTTTATGTCGAAACAGAACCGGAGGGCTGCTCGGAGCAGAAAAACACCCTCTCTCATCCTAGAGATGGATAAATCCTAGATTCCCGCCGGGAAGTTTTCGGTGTGTTCCCCAGCATCTCCCGGCTGCCCGGGGCTGGGGGTGTGGGAGCGAACCCCAGAAACGCAGCAGGGCCCGCAAAGGAGGGAGCCACCCCCCAGCCCTCCCCGGGGGCGGGCGGACACCTCCAGCCCCGCTGCGGGCCCGGGCGGTGCGGGGCGCTCTGGGGGCCGCATCCTGCCCCGCTCCGCCCGGCCCCGCGCCGGGGGCAGGCTGCGGGCGCGTCCCCCCCGCCGGGAGCGGAGCCGGCGGGATTGTCCCGTCCCCCCGCGCCGGGAAGTGCCCAATCCCGGCCGGGACCGGGGCTGCCCCGCCGGCCGTCACGTGGGCGGCCCGCACCGGGGCCGCCGTAAAGAGCCGGAGCCAGAGGCAGAGCCGCCACTTCCCCGCCGGGCGCAGCCAGGGACGCACCCACGGGAGACGGGGAGGCGACAAGGGGGACACCGAGAGAGGGCAGCCCCTCTCTTTCAGGGCGTCCTGCTGCTTTGATTTGATTTTTATTTTCCTCCTGACTCCTCCGTGAATTTCATTGTAATTTTTTAATTATTATTTTCATTTTCCTGGGATTTCCCTGGATGATGCGCGCACAGCTCCATGCCCCCACGGCCATGCCCGGCTCCGCTCCCGGCACGCTGCAATGTGAGTACCTGTGCGGGAGGAGCGGGATGCTCCTGCGGGGTCCGGCGGCTGCAGCCCTCCGTCCGCACGGAGAGGCCTGCCCGAGGGTTACTGCGCTTTTGAACAGGAAAGCGGCAGCGCTGGTGGCTGGGGGACACCGGGGATGCTCCTGATCCTGGATCTCTTCCCAGATCCGTCGGGACCCCTCTCCCACAGGGAAGCCGAGGGGCCGCAGCTGGCCGTGTCCTCGCCGACAAGGCCCCGAGCTGCGCTCCAGGCCCTGGGTGTGGGGGGAAAAAATAGGACGGGAAGGGAAATACTATTGGGAAAAAATAAAATTAATTGTTGGAGTGTTTTTCCGGCCTGCTGGAGGTGCCCAGGCGGGCAGGGAGGGGGAAGGTGCCGGAGGCGTCGCTGCCCGTTCCAAGGAGGTTAATTCTCGCCGTGGCTCAGAGGAAAGTTTAAAGGAAAACAAAACAAAGAGGGGGGAAAAATTGCAGATTTCAGCCCCTGCTTGAGGCAGGGAAGAGGCGTTTTCGGCGGGGGAAAAGCTGTCGGGTGCCCGGTGGTGCGGGGTCTCAGCCGCTGCTCTCGGTTCTCCCTGCAGGTTCCTGTGAGTGAGCCCCTCGGGCCGCAGCCGGCCGGGCCCTGAGCAGCCGCCGCCGCCGAGGACGGAACATGTATCAGGGTCTGGCCCTCACCCCCAACCATGGCCAGTCGGCTTATTCCCACGACTCCAGCAACTTCCTCCACTCGTCGGCCGGCTCGCCCGTCTACGTGCCCACCACCCGGGTGCCCTCCGTCCTCCAGACGCTGCCCTACCTGCAAGGCTGCGAGCCGCACCAGAGCCACCTCGGCAACCCCCCGGGCTGGGGGCAGAGCGGCGGCGAGCCCGCGGCTTTCAACGCGGGCAGCCCCCACCCGCCGTCGGGCTTCTCGTACTCGCACAGCCCGCAGGGCAGCAGCCCCTCGGGCCGCGACGGCGCCTACCAGGGGCCCCTGCTGCTGGGCGGCGGGGGCCGGGAGCAGTACGGCAACGCCTTGGTGCGCTCCGTTAACGGGTCCTACTCCAGCCCCTACCCCGCCTACGTGACCCCCGAGATACCGCCTTCCTGGACGGCCGGACACTTTGAGAGCAGCGTGCTGCACAGCCTGCAGACGAGGCAGGCGGCCTTGCCCGGCCGCAGGTCCACTTTCGGTAGGTCCCTCGGGGCCTCTCGGGGCGTCGGGTGGGAGCAATCTCCATCCCAATCCCGTACCCCACACCCCATCCCAATCCCGTATCCCATACCCCATCCCAATCCCACACTCCATCCCAACCCCACACCCCATCCCCTCTGCGTGTCGGTGGCCCGGCCCCGGGATGAGCTGTCCTGCTGGCATCCCCGATGGGAGAGGAGAGGATGATTTTTTCCAGGGATGGGGAGATGAACGGGCTATGTGCGGCTGGCCCTGGGCAGAGGTGGGATAAGGGAGGGGGGTGCGAGTGTGACAAGAAGGGCAAAGACCACGTTTCAAAGCAGAGCAATTCCCCTGGAGGACAGAGAAGCAGAGGCCGTTCAACCCCTTCCCTCCCCACCACCACCCCCGCGATATCTCCTTCCCACAATATCGACTTTGTGCCTGTGCTTCAATACTTACCCTTGTGTTTAAATTAGCGGGGCAGATTTATAGCTCCCTCCCTTTTAAGTAATTTATTGTGGTAAATTAGTTTATATTTGAACAGACTCTCGGTCTCCTCATTTGCCTTCGCCCAAACAGGTCCGCAGCTGCATTGCTCTGCGGCCTTTGGGGAGACACCGAAAGGCGCTCAGGCGTTGAACAATAAACTTCAATTCCTTTGCACCCGCTCCGAGAGTCCCTTTAAACCAAGCTCTGGGCAAATAAAGTTTTGGGCTTGATTTAACAGGACTCTTCGTGCGCGGGGTTTACAGCCCCGGGGGCACTCCAGCAGCCTCCCTCGGCTGTGGTTTGCAAAGTCCTTTAAAAGCCACTTCAAGATCTCAGCCGCGTTATCATCTTTACTGCGGTGAACCGAATTATCTTATCTTCACCCCAAGAACAAAGTTGAAGCAGGGAAGCAGCCCCCTCCCCACCGAGCTCCCTCCCCGGCTCGGCTTTTCCTCCCTGGCCGGAGGTGCTGGGCAGCGCGTTCTTTCCAGGGTTTTCTCTTTGTGAAAATCCTTCTCATTGTGCGGGGAAGGATCGTCCTGCTAAGAGAGGTGATGCCTCAGAAATATTTTCTGCACTTTGAATTCGGTGTTTTAGGATCCAGGACAGCAGCTGCCGTCCTCTCTGAGGTTTATTTTTGCTCTTGGATAGTGTAAATTCTCTCAAGTAGCCTAAACTATTCATTCTTTTTTTTTTCCCCATTTTTTTCTTTTCTCTTTTTAATTTTTTTAAATTCAGTTAATTACTGCAATATTTTCTTTATTTTTTCTCCTTACATTTTATTTCCATTTTCACCTTTTAAAGCTTTGCTCTTTTTCCTTTTTCTTTCCGTTGCGTCATTATTAAACCCATCGAACATTTAAAAAAAATAATTTAAAATATATTTTTCATCCTAAGAAAAGAACAAAAAGGATAAGTTATTTTTTAAAAGAGGGGCAAAAAGCGGTAGGAGGAAAAAGACCGACTCTGGATTGAGAGGTGCCCCGATTTCTCTCCAGGCTGCCCGCTTACCGCTGCTCGGGGCAGGGATGGACAGCGGACGCCGGCTCTTTCCTTGGAATTTTATATTTTTTTCGCGGGGACAGAAAAAGAGAGGAAGAGCCTCTCTAGCAGGAATTGGGGCCGCGGGTGATGCTGTCCTGGGGACCCCGGGATCGCCGCGGGTGCCAGCCCGGCATCTCTCGGGGGGCAGCTCAGAGCCTTCCCCGGCCGGGCCGTGCTCCCCGGACAGAGTCGGATGTGTTTCGTGACGGAAATCAGGAAAATCTCCCCATTTCCCCCCCTCTCCATTTATTTTTGCACCGCGGGATAACATCGCACTCTCCCGCTGATGATCCTGCGCCTCCCCATCCCGGGGAGATCCCAACCACGTTCATCCTCTTGGAGTCTTTTGGGGAAAGGATGGGGGAATAGGCGATCTCGGAACAAAATATTAAAAGATGAAGGTGTGGAGGAAACAAAGGGGTTTGGGTCACACTTTTAGGGACGGGGATTTCCCCTAGGGTTGGGGCACAGAGGATTGCAGACCCTCTCCCGCTGTGTCCCCGGGGACATCCCCGTGTGCTGCGGATTGTTCCTGACCCTCAAGCCGCGGTGTTTATTCCAGAGTACCTGGAGGAGTTCCCCGGGGACGGCCGGGAATGCGTGAACTGCGGAGCCATGTCCACCCCGCTCTGGAGGAAGGACGGCACCGGGCACTACCTGTGCAACGCCTGCGGGCTCTACCACAAAATGAACGGCATCAACCGGCCGCTCAAGCCGCAGAAGAGGCTGGTAAGAGAGGGAAACCCCGCTGGGGCTGGCAGGAGGGCAGGGGGGCTGTCACGATGGCTGTTGGGGTGTCTGTATCTGTGTTAGGGTGTGTTTGACCCTCTGTCCCCCCGCAGATTAAATGCCAGGACACCCTCGTTGCAGCACAGAACCGGCTGGGGTCAGGGGGAGTGGGATGAAGTCAGAGAGTTTCAGTCCTGGCATGAGTGGGGGGCAGTGGAGACAGTGCTGAAGGGACTGGAGGGGTCCCAGGGCTGCAGCACAGCCCAGCAGGAACAATCACTCTTGCTTGTGGTCAGGACCTGTGGGCTTCTCCTGGCTCTGTTCATACAGTGGGTGGTTTGTATTGTATATTATTATTATTATTATTGTTATTGTTATTGTTATCATCATCATAATTATTACTATTATTATTATTTTCAAGTTCTCCACGCAGATAGACACGGTCTAGGCAGACAGGGCTGGTCCTGAGCTGGGTTTGTGGCTGCTCACAATGGGAGCAGGATGGGGCCCTAAGGGGAGAATTTGGGGTTTGGCAGTTCCCGGTTTCCCTGCTGGTTAAAGCATTAATTCCCTCTGTCAATGCAATATTTGGCTTCCTCCAATTGGGATCCCATGGCGAGAAAGGAAAGGCACATCCTTTTATTTTTTTTTTTTATTTTGTGGAGTCGCTTTGGGATGTTTAAATTTGGTGGTAACAGTTTTGGTTTTCGAGCTTGTCATCAGACGCTGTCATTACAAACAGGATGTTTGTTGGAGCCATTCTGGGGAACAGCTGGGAGCTCCTTGGGCTTTCACTAGGGGTGTATTCCTGCAGTTAATTTTTTGTATTGTAAAATAAATTATTAGCAATAACGAAAAAGTGACAAGTTCCTGGGTATGAAAACCAGTCGGGAAAAGAGATAAAAGCTGAGATTGAGGAAGATGTTCCATTCTGATTCTGACCCTTGGAAATATAGTTCTGGATTTGCAAAATGAAATGAGTAGTATCTCTGTGGAAAATCCCCCCGTTCTGTTCATCACATTAAAATCAAGGCATTTGTGTGAAATGTTCAGCATTATCCAACAGGATTTGCCTGTCTCCAAAATCTCAGTCTCCTTAAATGTGACAATGTTAAATCTGAGCCCCCAGTCGCTGCTGTGCCACAAATTTCAGATTTATGCTGCAGATTTCTTCAGAGCAAACCTGTGCATAGAGAGAGGTGCAAACCAGTTCAAATGCAACCCTGCATTTCAGACTGGCATCCAAATGTGTCACTGGATGAATTTCTAGGGCATTTTTGAGCGGCTTTCCCTGAGGGGATTGGAGATATCTTGCTGCTATTCCATATTTTATTTCATGGGAATAGAGACAGCCGTGCATTGCCTGCGCCGTGCCTGAGCCTCATCTGTAGCACCCATCAGGCATTTTTCAACAAATATTTCAACAAAGTTTTCTAATGGAAAATGCTTGTTTGCAGAATTAAGACCGTTTCCCAGAGATAAGCAAATATAGTTGGGAATTACCAAAGTACTTCCAAAATTTTTTATTATTTTGGCAATAAATACAACAATGATAAAGCTTAAATGAAAGAGCTGATTCTTGTCCAGGGGAAGCATTTTGCTAGGGTTGAAATACTTTAGTGGATTTTGGTTTATGGATTAGAAAAGAGGCTGCAATTTTGACTTTGCATTCTGACTTTGGAATGACACATTTTGAAGCCTTGGGTTTTCCCAAGGATGTGAAATGTCTTGTTGCAACAAATTCTGCCCTTTTGGAAGAAGAGGAATCTACTGATGATGAGCAAGAGGGTGCTAGCTGTGGGAGCAGAGCAGTGAGTGTAGTGACTCTGTGGCTGTAGGAACAGTGAAATGGCTTTTCACAGTGCAGTGAAATACAGACACAGGAAAGAAAAATGGTTTCTTTCATGCTTTACGTTACGACCTTTGTTCTGTGCGTAGTCAGAGCTATTCTGGCTTCTGCTTTCAGAAAGCAAAGTCCCCCAGAAGAGAACACAACACGGGCCAGGTAACACTGGGGGAATGATGTCCTGCAGTTCAGCTCCTGCATGGCAGAGGGAGAGCAGCAGCAGTGTAGTTTCCACTTAATTTCATTTTTTGTTTCTTTTTTTTTTTTTGAGATAAGGGCAATATCCTCTACGCAGCAGAGACAGCCACTCTGCTCCAGCCTGGGTCAGGATTCAAAAGGCTGTGGCTCTCAGCAGAAAGGATTTGTGTTACAGGAGGATGGAGGCAGCCTTTTATTTTAGGCAGCGCCTTTTCTAGCCTGAGTTTCTCGGTGTGTTTCACAAGATGATATCTCAGACCTAGTGTGAAAATCCAAATCCCTTTTGAAAGCAGGAGCAGCTGGTGAAGTTGAGCAGCAGATGCAGTTCCCCCTGTTAGGAAGGGCTCTGCTCTGCACAGGGGAGTGTGGGGGCAGATGCAGTGGCCGTCCTGTTCTCAGCAGCTCCCACACCACCCAGAGCTGAAGGACTAACCTGGAACTTGGCTCAGAGAATATTTTATCCACCTCAGCCCAGGAGGATTTTTTTCAGCCTGTCCTTTTTTACAGTTTGCAATGCACAGTGGGTTTGGTGACATTTTTGGGGAAGGGATGAATCACAGCCCTGGGACAGTCAATAGGATCCTAGAGCCATCTTATGGTGTGTGCCTTGGTTTTCTTCTGCCCCCCAGTTCTTGCTGCTCCCTTATCCTCCAAGCTGTAGGATTGCCCAAAGGCACAGTAACAAAGGCAAATCTCTGAGGATGCTGCTGCCTTTGGCTCTGGGCCTCTGAGTTCCCCACTTTCAGGAGTTGAGCCCAGATATCCCAGCACACTTTGCTATAACTTCTTTCCTGTAAACCACAGGTCCCCCAAATCTGTTGGAAATGGGGACATAGGAGGATTGATTAAATCTGGAGGCTCAGTGCCTTTTTTTTTTCCTGTGAAACGCAGTGGTTTCTTTTCCACCTTTGAAAAGGAGGTGAAGCAAAGTCCCTGACAGCTTGGTCTCCCTCAGAAGGATTTTTCCTGCTGGTTTTGAATTTTTTTTGGGCTCTCTAAGCAGCTCTCACATGCAGTTAATTCAATGAGGCAGCAACTCACCATTGCTTGAGCTTATCAGCAGCACTTGGCTGTCAAGCCAGGTCTGTGAAGAGTTTTTGTTTGAGTGTATGGTGCATTTGTATAAATAAACACTAAGCACAATGTTGAAGTCAACAACTTCCTAGACAAGGTCAGAATGGTACAAAGGCAGTGGGGTGGAGGCAGGCAGAAATGCATTTTCTTTCAAGAGAATTGCTGGGAAATGAGCAATAATGTATTGTACTCTCGTCCTTCAGTGAGCAGTGGCAGCCTTGACTGTCTCTTTCTTGCTAAGCAGGCAGGTTCTGGTGCAGGTTCTCATGGGGTTTCTGAGGTATAAATTGTAATACTGGTGATGTAGGGTGGTTTCTTCTCTCCCTGGCTGTGTGAGGAGGAGCCAGCCTGCAGAGTGACATTCAGGATGCACAGAAGGCGTTTGTCACTGTCCCAGCCCGGAGCAGGTTGTGATGCAATGCTGGCAGGATGGGCAGGGCTCTGTGGGGCTGGCATGGCCCTTGGGCCACCAGAACCACAGGTCTCACTGTAACAAAGCATCCTGTAATCAGGGAGAGTGCGTCCCTCCCTCACAGGGACCTGTGATGACCCAGAAAATCTGAGAATTTCCCAAAGACGTTTGCACTGGTCTTTGCCCATCTGCAGGCAAGGACAGATTGCAGCAAACACAGTTATCTCAGGGCTGAATGGCTCCAAATTCTCCCACAGGAGGAGCTGGATCTCAGAATCCTGCATCCTTCAGGTGCTCAGCACCTCCCTCTGCTCCCACCAGAGCCCAGGTCCCTCCTGGTTGCAGGGAAGAGCAGCACAGCTGAAAGCTCCAAAGGCCACTGCATAGCTGCCCCAGGATCTTGCTGTGACACCATGTCCCATATCAGGGACAAAGATTGCTGTCTCATCCTCTGTGCCAGGCTTGTCAGCTCACACTTTGGTCTATTGTTATTTTTGCCTGGTTATTTCTTGCAAGCTGAAGAATTCCCAAAGTGATGCCATTATTTGCAAATAGTTGCTGAGACCTCTTTGCTGAGCAACGAGTGAATCAAACCCAGGGCATGTCACTTGAAATTCAAAGCTGATCTTTATTTGACTGCTAACCTTGTAAAAACATTTCAGTTTTATTCCTCCTCTTCCCACCTCATTCGTTATATTGCTCAGTCAGAATATCAAGCAATAATGGAAAAATAAACAAACAGGGAGTTCTTTATTGCCTCCATCATATTTTGTCTGCCTTTGAGCAGATTCAAAGCAATTTTTCTGGTGGCTGAAGAACGTATTTAGGCACCTGAATGTGAACAGCCTGAGGTATTACTTATGCCACAGGTATCTTACACCTAGTGAGGTCTTTTATTAAAATAGTTTCAATACCTGGTGTTAAAAGACTCTCAAATGAAATGTCTATTGAACTGACAAGTCTGTATAAAGAGAGATGCAAATTTTCCAGCGGCTTGGAGGGAAGCTGTCAGAAATCAGTTTGCTGCTTCTGCCAGAAGATTTTCCTTCTCCATTTGGAATTATTATTGTTTAAGAGCCAGCAATCACTGCACTCACAAAATACATCATTAATTAATGTCTTCAGGGTGTTTCTACAGCCTGTAAGAGATTATCTGTGAGACTTGAAGAATAACCTCCCTGGTCTTGTCATGGACCAGTTCAGTTTGGTTCTGCTCAGTTCAGCCAACTGATTCCAGTTGGCTTAACCCAGAGATTAATTGGGATGTTTCTAACTTTAGTGGTAGTTCTGAGTGCAGGAAAACAGAAGAGTTCACTTAAAGCATGAGTTTTCTTTGTGCATTTAAAGCTCCTTTGGCATTTTCCATCTCTTTCTCCATCAGAGTGGATGTCCTGGAGGGAAGTTCTCTGTGCTCTGAGTACTGAACACTTCCAGCAGATTTGTTGGAAGTTTGTGAAATTAGTTGCAAGGATATTTAAAAAAAAAACCAAAAAAACCCATCCAAACCAAAACAAATTTAGAAACCCCAAACCAAACAAACACTTGCAAATTAGAGTGATCTCATTTGAATGTCATTTCTTTGATCTGAATTTGGCTCGCGCGCGCGTTTCGCATTTTCCGGGAATACGGTGCACTTGGAGATTTCACTTTGATACAAAAGGAAACTTCATCCCTGCAGTATGTGCACTCACGTGTTTTCTTTGCTTGTTTTGAAGTCTTCATCGAGACGTGCTGGCCTTTGTTGCACTAACTGCCACACCACCAACACCACGCTGTGGAGAAGGAACGCCGAGGGCGAGCCCGTCTGCAACGCCTGCGGCTTGTACATGAAACTCCACGGGGTGAGGAGCATGTCCACACCAGAGGGACCTCTGGGGATTGGGATCACTGCCCAGCAGCTCTAGGAGATCAGCTCTGGAAGGACCAGCCTCTAGACTGGACCCACAAAGCTGTACCAGAGTCCCATTGATCAGTCAAAAGCTCAGTCCGCTGGGGTTCTCCAGGGTGATGTGGAATGCTGGAATGCTCTCAGCTGGCCCAGAGATGTGGATGCTCCATCCTGGAAGTGTCCAAGGCCAGGATGGATGGGCCTTGGAGCAGCCTGGCATAGTGGAAGGTGTCCCAGCCCATGGCACAGGAGCTGGAACTACCTGATCTTTAAGATCCCTTCCAACCCAAACCATCCCAGGATTCCATGAAATGAAAGCTCACCAGGCTCCTGTAGCTGCAGGCTGAAGCTCCCCAAACCAGACTGAGATAAGGAGAATATTTATTCTCTGTGTGCTAGTTCAGAATGGGGGAAGGAGGCTGAGGAGCCCACATGGAGGCTGGCTGATAACATTTACCCTCAGAGGATGGGAGCTGCTGGTGACATGTCCACCAGCCAAAGAGGGGACTCCATCCCTCCATGAAAGCTGAAGCCTCTTTACCCCAATCCCATTCCCTCTGAGCCGTGCAGGCTCTCAGTCTGTCGGTGTAATTTAATAGGGCCCCGTCGCAAAGGTCACTCATAAATCAGGAAAAGAAAAATAGGAAATAAAGGAAAAAAACAAAATTTGTGGGAAAGCCTTAGCTGTTAGCCTTATATATCTTCCAGCCAAGGCCTGATGCAGAGAAAAATAGCTCTTAGTGAAGGACAAGGACTTTAGGTGCTTTGCATGAGCTACAGCACAGAAATAGGAGAGCAATATGTGTGGGAAGGAGCTGAATAAAATACAATATTAACGATTCCAAACTTTATGAATGTCAAGGTACCACGACCTCTGGCCATGAAAAAGGAAAGCATCCAGACGAGGAAAAGGAAGCCTAAAAACATTACCAAAGGCAAAGCCTCAACAGGTACAGTGCTGTTATGGTCCATCCTGGGGTCTTGGAGCACAGTTCACAATGTTTCTTCTTCTGCAGGGAATTATGATAGTTAGAAAATAATGAGAATTTTTCCTTGGTGATTGCTTTCAATCTGAGGCCTTTATTTCTGCATAGACCTTGTGTGATAGGAAAATGCTAGGTGGGAAATCTCTGTGCTGTCATATTCGTGTGAGGTTCCTCTGGGCTGTGGGCACCTGGCTCCAGTGCTCATGTTTAAGCAGATTTAGGCTAAATTGGCTAATGGGAAAAAAATACTGCCAGTTTGTGAAAGGGTTGCTCCTCCTCCATCAGCATCTTGACAGCCTAATACAAAAAAAACTGTTTTCTGACACAGATGTGGTAGAAAGAAAACAGTAGAGTCATGCTGTGAGATGTCATGGCACTGTTAAAATATAAATTTCTTAAAGCGCAGATTTGCACCTACGTTGCTTCACTTCTCTCCACCAATTGTCTTCCAGGATCCACAGCTTCGGCCACCAACTCCCCTTCTTCCATTACCAACTCAGACAGCACGGTCACTTTAAAGTCAGAGCCCAGCACAACCTCCCAGTACCCCGGACAAGCCATCGTGTCGGTGTCCCAGGTAAGGGACAGCGCCCAGAGCCATCGCCTGCCGGGGTGGGAGATCCACACCCCTCCAACCACAGTCCTGGGGGGCCTTGATGAGGTGAACAATTAGCTCATAGCACTGGATGGACTCCCCCAGGCTGAGGAAAGCAGGGAGCATCAGCCAAAGTGCTGTGGTTGAGGAAAGTCTCCAGCCTGTTGGTTTCCCATGGGATCTTTCATGCTGCAGTGCAGAACTGGGGTGTCCAAGCTCTGCTGTGGCTTCAGTGCAGAGCTGAGTTTAATTCCCCACCATGAAACACAACCCTTGAGTTGATGAGATCAGCACAGGATGGAATCCTCTGTGACTCCCCAGAAAAGGCTCCCTGGGCTTGTGTTATCTGCACCTGTGGCCCTGTGGTGCTCAGTGACCACAGAGCTGTGATGCTGTCAGAGGCCACACTTCTGTCCCAAACCTTTCTTAGGGGCTGGTTGCTATTTCACCTTGATATAGGAAGGAAAAGGCTCTGAATAAACCCACATATCATCATTTTGTGGCCCAACACTATGCTGAGTGTGAGCCCTCCCTGAGCTGGGTGTGTGTGTATGGAGGGGAAGCTCAGCCTGAGTGCCCAAGGGCCTGGTGCAGCACTGGTTACACCACATGGGACAGGGTTTTTTTTGTTTGAAACCAAGAAATCTGTTTAGTGCTGTGCTCTGAAAAAATAGACACACACCCAACTATCAGTTAATAAGTGAATAAATGCAGATCTTCCTGCATTTCATCCAAGATGCCTCCTCTTTGCCTGGTCATTGTGCCCACAGGGGGTGCAGCACAGCTCCCACTGCTCTGAAGGGAACTGTAACACAGGGATAACCCACCCTGTTCACAATCCATCCCAGTCCTGCCTGTGCACCATGACAGTGGTCAACAATGCTCCCTAACACCCCTGTGCTTCCCTCCCCGGGGCAGGCACAGAGCCAGTCGGACGAGGCGCTGGCCGGCGGCCACGGCGAGTTCAAGTTTGAGCCCGAGGACTACAGCTTCTCCCCCAGCAGCATGGCCCCGCAGCCTGGGCTGAGCGTGCCCCTCCGGCAGGACTCCTGGTGTGCCCTGGCCCTCGCCTAGGAACCCCCAGCCTGCAGCAGAAAGCCTCGGGACCAATGGTTTTGGCTGTCCAACAGGCAGGAGGACGAGCTGTGCCTGCGGGCGTCGAGCCACAGCCACAGGACAGCTTTCTCTTGGAGGATGCCCATGGAAAACGCCAGCTGGATGGGGCTGGGATGACCCCACTGTGGCACCAGCTCCCCAAAAAGCTCATCCTTCCCCAGAGTGACACAGGGCTGCCTCCCCAAGGCTGGAACCCCGGGGCCACCTCCGTTTTCCTGGGGAGAGCCTTCCTCCTCTGAGATGAAACCAGCAAATAAATGCATCCCAGAATCTATGTTTATTCGCAGTGATTTCTCCCTCCTATGACTCCACTGTGTGCAATTTATTCCACTTTCCAATAAAAGACTGTAATAACGTGGCACCAAATAACTTAATTTTATTAAAATGTAAGCTACGTGGCCTGCCTTATGTTTTATTGGCCACAACAGGAAGAAAAGAGGAAAAAAAAAATAATGGTTGTTTTAAACATTTACTGTTTTATATTAAAAACGATCATCTCTATAGAGTGTTAGCTTCTGAAGCGTTTTGCATATCAACACTGAGCTGATGAGTCATACATGAAATAAACACACTGCTCTTCCCTTTCCAGCTCCAAACAAAGAGGTTTTTATTATTATTTTAGGCAAACGACATGACAAAAATGGTCAAAACCTCCCAATAATAAAAGAATACTAAAATGCTGGGTTTTTCTTTTGTATTTCCTGATTGGTTTTAATGTTGCCAAGTGTGAGCATTAGAAAATCAGAACTTAGTCCTCCAAAACTTAAAAGAAAGGCTTGAGGGATTGAAAAATAAGGGGTGTGTTGGAGGTGTAATTGTTTGAATCCACTTTTGGGGATGTTTTAAATGGAGGATTTCCAGCTTTCAGCCATGCAGAGAAGATTGCTTTTTAATTATTTTAATGAAGGCCAAGTAGAAAACAATTTCTTGGAGCTGAGCTGTAGCAAAAGATCTTCAGTGATGCAAAACCCTCACCACAGTTCCAAAAGCTAGCCACAGCACGTTTCTGCAGCACCTCAGAAGTGGGAAATGGGGGTCCTGTAATCCCAAGGAAGTTGGGGGTGAGGAGTAGACCCAACTGAAGGGGAGAGATGGGTGGGAAATGAAGGGGGAGCAAGGTCATGAAGTTACTTATGGCCTACTTTATTTGTTATTTCTAAATAAAATCCCCAGCCTCGCTGTACAGCTATTTATGGCCAGGAAACTGTCAAGTAATAGTTCCTTAATATAGAAGTTGACCTGTCCAGGGCTTCCTGGAGCAACTCTTCCTCTTGTCAGAAGAGATGGATCACTTGATTTTTATTATAAACAACAGGCTAAAGAGGATCAGGGAGAGTGAATCTGACATCAAGTCACAACTCAGCTGAGATGGAGGATGGTGCTTTCCACCATGCAACCCTCGCTGGAGGAAAGGAGATGCTCCAGGCACTGGGGATCACTGTGCAGGCGTGGTGGGGGTGCAAGCCACCCTTTTATCAAAACCCATGGTGAAAACTGTATTTGGAGGAGTATTTCTTGTGCCTCCAGAGCTTCATCAGCAGCCAAGCTCCAGTGCCAGGGCAAAGGCTGGCATGGAATGGCATTCCTCCAGTGCCAGGCCCAGCACTGGCACACTGTGTTTGCAGGGCCAGGCTCTGACCATGGATCCACATCTCCACCGTTTGTTTTTCCACTCTCTGGCCAGCCAACATCCTCAGCAGAGCCAGGCACAGCCAGGCAATAGATAAGGCAGCAGCACAGGGCTGGCAGGGCACACCACCCCAAATCCAGCCCCAAGTGTCCCTCTGGGACACAGGGAATGGGTGATGTGGGCCGAGCTCAGCGACCTGCCGGCACCCCAGGTGACGTGTCAAGGACAGGCTGGCAAGAGGCAGCAGAGCTCTGGGTGATGGGCAGGGCTCCTGGGCAGCCCCCCAAACCCCCAACCTTGCAGGGCATGATAAAAAAGGCAGCACAGCACAAGTCATGGTAAGATGATTTCTATGGATGATGGCAGGGGGTCCTCGCTTTTTCATCTGCATGACCCCGAGGAGGAGAGTTATTTTAAAGGCAAACAAGGAGACCTAAACAATGCCAAGATGTTGACACCAGTGGCTCCAGAGGTTTTATTTATTGCCTGTTGGTAACCGTTGACCGAGCGTCAGGATGCTCCGGGGGCTGGTGACAGACGAAACGAGGCAGAGGGACAAGAAGTGAAACAACTGGGACATGTGTAATTTTTCCTTCCTGCCCACTCCCTGCCCTCACTGGCTGACATCATCCACAATGTCGGTTTTTCACTTCTTGGGGGCGTGTTCCAATCCTTCACTGCCATTCCCAAGGCAGGAGCCCTCCCTGCAGACTTGTGTCCCTTGGTCTCCTCATGGCAAAGGAAATTCCTTCACTCCAGGTCTTTGCACCCACAGAGGAGCCAGCACCCCGTGCAGGTCTCAGGCTTGCAGACCCACATTCAGGGCATCCATGCAATATTTAGCTTTTCCCTCCCCAGCTGCCACTTTGGAGTCCTTTCCTAGGGGGTCCACGTCCTTTTGTACCCCCTATTCCATGGCAAAGAGGAGCATTTTCCCCAGTAGGTGTGAACAAAAACCATGGGAAAGTTTGGATCTTCCCAGTTCATGCTGCATCCTCAATCCTGCTCCTGCAGCTTCCTGAGCCCAGCTCAGCCCGCACAGTTTGTCACAGGAATTTGAATGTTTGGGGTGGCAGGATTGGAGGAGATCAGGCACAAAACTGAGGTATGGGAGAAGCAGACCCTGCAGCTGACCAGGACACAGCAGGCACTGTCCTACCCCTCCCAGCTCCAGCCAGGTTGGACCCTGACCCCTTCTGTGCCAACAGCAGCTCTGTCACCTTCAGAGAACAACCTTCACTTCTCTTTCTCAAACCTTTCCCAGCCCCCTTGGTGCTCCCTCCCCTTCCAAGGCATGGAGTGTGTTTGCTCTCCTGCAGGTCTGGTGCTTTGTGGACAACTATTCTGTTTACTGCTGTTGTACAGCTGCCTTGGAGCTATCAATTGCCTTTGTTCAAAGGTTGCCTGCCCAGATGATTTTACAACATGGCTACAATGATTTGCTCCATTTTGCACTTTAAACTGATGCCACGGTGATTTCCACCAAGTCAGCGAGCGAGTATGGAAGCACTTGAGCCTATAAACACATGTTGTTCTTGTTTATGGTCACATTAATAGCACAATAAAATCATTGCTCACCCAAGCAGATGCTTAAAAAAAAAAGTTTGTTTGCTTTAGGTTTCTTCATGGAAAATAGAAAGTTGTGGTTTCATGTCTGCCGGACCCCCAGAGCCCCAGACTCACTAATGGGGTGTCACTTATGCTGGAGCACAGAACCATCATTTTTCCTGTGCTGCACACAGAATTGTTCAGCACAACTTGTGTGGCAGCTCAGCTGCTGCCTGGGCTCTGGCTAAGCTGCAAATCCCACCCAGCTGGCAGAGGGGTTGGAGTGATCCCTGCACAAGCCTTGGGGACACACAGGAGAAGCTGTGCTCCAGGCTTGGCTGCTCTGTGCCAGCTGGGGAAAACACCCACTGTGGTTACAAGGGATGGGGGCATCAAACTTCCCTTGAAAACTCTGTGAAGCATTATGTGGATCCACGAGATTTCTCCTGGAAAGAAGGTGGAAGGTACAGCAGTGCTCTAGGGGGTGAAGGGGTCTAGGGCTCTGTTCCTGGTTTTTAATCTCTCTGGAGGTGGTTGGTGATACACAGAGATAAATTCAGTGTTCCTTCCCTGTCCCTGTCACTGCTTCACTGCTCCTCTCCAATGATTTGGGGATTTTTTGCCAAGTGCCAGCCAGGAAAACAGCTCAGTTGCTTTCCAGGTCAATGTGCTGCAGTAATTAAATATCCAGGCTATTTACTCGTGCAGCAGCTAAAGCAGAGCTGAATATTCAATCTCACCATTGTATGCATAGAAGAAGAAAACAAACTACACCAGTCCTTTCATCACATCAGGTGGTCCTTCCTGGAGAAAGCTTTGTGGCCAGGGGTTGGTAGGAGGTGATGTCTCCAAGAATTTCTTCTGCTCAGTATCAAATTTACATAGAATACACTTAATGAGGAGCAATAACACCTTCTGCAAAGTGATTTTATTTCAAAGAAGTTCCTCCTCAAAGGGAAGCTTGCTGAGCAGCACATTCCAGAAAGGCTCTTGTCAAAGGGAGTTTTGTCTCATCCAGCTGTCTTCTCTGAAAAACACCCATCCCATATTCCAGTAAAACTTCTACCCAAGAGCACCACCACAGGTGACATGTCAGGGATACAGCAGGTGTTAAGAAGGATGCAGAGGAATTTTGGACAGTTTTTGTGGTCAAACTTGGCAAAAAGCATCTTCACCACAGTTTTCCAATGCCCTGGGACTGCTGGGGTTTACCAGCCTTCGCCCTGTTCCTGCAGGCTCTCCTTAACATTGTTAGGAAATGCTTCAATATTGGAATTTCAAGAAAGATTTTATGGCAAGCATTTCCACAGCAGTGCTAAATGTGGCCAACAGCAGACCTTGACCATTGTGCTGTTTGAAAATGTTGGAGGCTGAGCTGCTTCCAGGGCCAATTTCTCAGCTGGTGCAAGGTAATACTGCTCAGCAACTCTCCCCCAGAAGCAATTAACCTCATAAAGGGGATGCTATTTGCATTTCCTGATGACCTAGAAGAAAACAGGAGGAAGTAGGAAAGTTTTGTCATTCAAGTAGAAGATTCTGTCTTGGTTTGGGTGCAAAACAAGTTGTTTCATTCCTGGGAAAGATTTGGAAGCCGTGGTATTAGGAATCAGTGCAAACAAGCACACATGAGGGAAAAGCTGGATAGAAAAGAGCAAAGTAAGATGTTTCTTATGATTTTTTTTGCTCCAAACTAAGCAAATGGCTCCAAGGAAAGACTGGTAGAACCTTCCAGCCCTTGCTCCAGTTTGACCTGTGCTCGTATTTCCCTTCTCTAGAGAAAGACACAGGACTGACCCTTCTGTGGGAGCACCTGAGAGACTGTTGGGAGGAGAAGAGAATTGGGCACAGACAGGACGTGGAGCAGGGCCCTTGTGTCACTGTTACTGCAGGGGTTGGTGTCATTCCTCCCATCTGTTCACCCCAGCTCATTAACTGAATGGAAAGGATGGGCATTCAGCCCCAGGAGCCCACTGTGACACCTGACTGGGGAGATAAAGTTGCTTTTAGTGCTGTGATCTCAGCCAGGGGGCTGGGGAACACTGCTGGAGACCCCACCCCTGCTGCAGGAGCAGGGCTGAGGTGAGCACCAAGGTGGAATGGGTGTTAATCATTTACCCCTGGGCTGTAACAGACACTCCGTGTGTGTCTGTGGGAGCTGCAGCAGGGGAAGCTGCTGCTGCTCAAAGGGCACCACAAAGTCAGTGGCCTTTTGGGGAGGCACTTGAGTCACATCCACCTTTGTTTGCTTTGCAGGAGCACGTTCCCCGTGCTGAGGCTGCTCTGTCATGGCAAGGCCACCACTGCCTGGGGTGGCTGCCACTCCTGAGCCTGACCTTGACATCTTTGCTCCCTGATTATTAATGTCACAGCACCAAACAGGAGCAGGGAGCTCACAGGGATGGTGGTAGCTAGTGGTGAGCCAGGAGTGTTGGTGGTGTTTGAGCCTCATTCCGTGGGAGTGGCTTTGGAAGCATTTTAAGCTGGCTTTTCTGCTGTCCCAAAGCATTTTTAACATATTAGGTCATCATGGATATAATATGTATATATTTCTTATTAAATAATGCAGCTATAACAAGCCAAGGTTTGGGATTGAGTTGGCACCCAGGGGTAGCTGAACATGTTGCCATCACCTTCCTTCAGGAGGAAAAGGTGATAAATACAGGCTGCCATTCCTCCATCTCTGCATTCATCCCAGCCAACAGCAATCCAGAACTTCCTGTCTTCAGCTTAGGTTTCTTCAGTTCATGCCCAAAACCATCCAGAGAAAACTCTTCCTCTGTGCTGAGCTGCCAGAAGGATCGTGGAGCTCCATGGGAGCCTGTAGAAATCCCATGATGAAAAACAAATGGTAGAGGGGCATCATTCCTGAGTGTGTTTCTCTCTTGGCTCATCGCAGAGCTGCTCCTAAATCCAGCCTTGCATCCACAGAAAAGTGCCTGTGAGCACTGCCTGCAGTGCCAGCTCTGCCGTGATCTGCACTCAGGGTGGATGCAGTGTCTGTGGGTCACAGGACAGTCCCAACACATGAGAGATCCCTCACCTTCTCTGGAAGGAGGCTGAGGACCCAGCAAGGCTGTTCCAGGAGCTTCTCTCCCAGAAGGAAAGTTGTTCTCATCAGTATTCCTGCAGCAGGAGTGATTGACAGTGGCTTGAGCTTTGCTTTTAAATCATGCAGCTTTGCCTCATATTAACACAAGGCTAGAAAGGATTTAGCAATTTAAAATATTCATCATGGATAGCTCATTTCTGAGCAGACAGTTTGAATAGCCGTGCTCCTTCTCTAACAGGCTGTGCTCTGAGGTCACTGACTCTGCCCTCACCTCCTGACAAGGAGCAGGGCTGTGTCCTCCTGTTCCCCCCTTTCCCTGCAGCGTGGGGTGCCCTGGGCACTCCAGTTCCAGTTCCAGGGACACCTTTGTGGTGTTAATGGGGAGAGAAGAGCCACACCTGCCCCATCACCTCAAAGTCACAAAACTGGGAGAGCAGGAGCATCCTGGGAGCCTTTGCTCCTCCTCCTGGAAATTTTAAACATTTCTAAACCAAAGTGCAAACAGGACTTCTATAAAGCACAGCTTTACACCGTTTTGGGACAGCCAGGGCAGGCTGGGGACACCATGAGCTGCCTTGAGATGGTGGCACCTTCTCCTCAGGAGCTCCAGCTTTCAGAAGGTTTCTGTGCTCACACAAAAAGTGTTCCTGAGCATTTTGAAGTCTGTGGTTGCTCTGAAATGTAGATACCTCTTCACTTTTCTTGGCTTGCTTTGCCTTTGTGGCTTGGTTGGTGCCTCACCAATCATTTGGCCACAGTGGTGTCAGTGAGGTTTGGAACATAACCACAAAATCAGACACATCTGGAGAGAGCTGACCAAGGTCACTGGAGTTGGAGTTGCTTTTGGCTTTTAAAGGCAGCCTGGATAAATGGCAACCAAACCCTCTCCCACTTGCAAGAGGCAAAAGCCAAAAATAAAACCACAATAGCATCACAATTTCTAAAATAGCTGGCTTCCTCTCCTGTAATTAAATTTAGTTTTGATTTTTCAAAGAGCAGCTGGCTAAAGATCAGTCCCTAATTCATGGCAAATTGGTTTGGATAAAATAGAAATCTACTTACCTCTTAATCAGAAAACAAATCCAAACAAAACCAGGATCTGATCTGAGGTTTATAAGCTTTTTTAAACTCAGTATTTAAGTGCTTCTGAATGTCTCACTGAAACCCAAAACTAGGAGTACAAAAAAATAAAGTCAGGGAGAAATTGCTGTGATTTCTCAAGCTTGCTCAGAAGCAGGAAATCTGGGGACTTCCTCAGAAGGTTTCTGGGACACTGACATGCTTTGCATTATCACTGATGTCTTTTATTGAAGAAAACACAAGGTGAAGCTTTAAGTTATTTTTTCCCTCCTGAGCCAGGCTGCCCAAACGTGGTAATTCATTAAGCATGTTCTGCTCCTGCTAATTGCCAGCTCAGGTCTAGGCTTCAGTGTGGAGTGGAGCCTTATCTCAGGAGCTTCCTGAGTCTGCAGAATTGAATGAAAGTCTCACCAGGAAAAGTGGTTTGTTTTGCTTTTAGTTTGTTTTGTAAGAAAGCTGAGAATTTCCCTTCCCAGCCAAGGCTGAATTGACCATAGGGAAGCTCACAAATTTCAATGCTTTGGATCAGACACTCCAGACTCCAGAAGTGCTAAATTCTTCTTTATTTATAAATCTATAAATTCTAAGAAAGTGTAGCTGTGCATTTTCAGTCCTCCTGAAATTATTAATTCTGAAATTATTAATTCTGAAATTATTAATTCTGAAATTATTAATTCTGTTCTAATTTGGAAAGAAACTGTGAATATGCTGCCTTGTTGTCAGCTGATTTTCTTCCTTTCTCCAGAGAGATTTTTGGTCAAACAGAGGTAAAATGTTTAAACTCTTTTCAACTTTCAAGCTTGGCTCCCCATTTTTAACCCTGTAGTTATGAGGGCATTTTCTGGTGTCATCTTCATGTCAGAAGTCACCTGTCACATCCACATTTCATCAGTGCTTGGAGCTGGGATGTCATGAGGCAAGGTGACCTGAAAAAGGTCCAGCAGGAGGTCAGAAATGGTCCTGGTTTTTTGGCTCTGGATTTTGTTGTGCAATTGGAGTAAAACCAGCCCATATAATAAAGTTTGGATTGTGTTTGAGAAGTGAAAGCACTGCTAGGCACAGTGGGTTTGTCCTGCTGAGGGACCTGAACCTACAAACCCATCCTGGAGTGGGGTTGAGCTGCTGTTGAGGAGCCCTGGCCACCCCTGCCAGCACCCAGCTGAAGTTCTCCAAAAGCTGGCAAAACCTTCCTAAAAAAGGTCATTTCAGGCTGAAAAGAGCAAAACTTCTCCATTTCAAACCAAAAAGGGTTTTTTTGGGGGATGTGGGGGAATAAACTAAATTTGGAAAACACTTAACCAAGTTGCCTGAACTTAACAACAGCTTTTATTAGATTGCACTTGTCCAGTGAGATTAATGGACGTTTTCCTTTGAAACTCTGGGAGTCTTTCCTAGACACTGGGAATAAGTAGGTTCCTTCAAATGTTCTGCTTCCTACAGGATTTACTGGTGAAAGATTTAATACAATTCAGCACAAACATTTTAACCTTTCCATCTAAAATGCTGAATTCAACCGTTTCCTGAATGTGTATAATTTAAAGGCTCGTGTTTTCCTGTGTCATGCTCTCTGAAGCATTTTATGTCGCCTTGCTCCTATTGACTCTTTTAAGAAAACACTGCAGGAGTATACAGTCACTTTCAGATAACTCAGATTGTTTACTTTATGAATGAAGGAGGAAATTGAATACTCAAATAAAGTTATGCATCTAAGTGCCAGGAGCTAACTGCCCTCTTAAATTTGCTTGTCTCCTTGAAAGAGTCTTTAAATACAATTTATGACGTAAAGAGCCTTTCTGTAGTGCTGAGAGGGATCTCCACTGTCTCTGTTCTAAATGGATGTTCTCAGCAGCTGCTGGAGTCTGGGCCAGCCCATGCTGGGCTTTCAGAGCTCTTGTGCATCCCATTGATCTGTGTGGGCTGCAAATAAGCAGGGGCTGCTGTTTTGATGGAATTATCTTGGTACAGACTGTGGAAAATGAAGGAAAAGATTTTCTAGCATCATCTAACCATGGGCACGCTAAACTTTAATATTAGGTTTGGATCTCACCACTGGGGGAGGTGATGTGTGGCTGCCTCTGTGAGCAGTGCCATTTCTTGTCCTGTTTCCCCTGCCCCTGGTTTGGAACAACTTTAATCTGGTTTGTGTTTAGGGATATAACTCACACCAGGCTCAGGTTATCCTTGTCTCCATGGTGTCTTAGCACCTGATGTAATTGTTTTTTCCTTAAAATAGCTGCCAAACATGATTGAATTTGAGCTGCATTAAAAAATAAAGCAATTCCCCAGGGAATTAACCTTGCAGACTCGCCAGCCTGTTTCTCCACCCCTTTCCTTCAAGAGAATTTCTCTCAGGATCTCATTCCCCTGCACTAATGAATCGCTACAGTAATGGAAATATGATTGACATGCTAAATGTCCTTCCTTGAGCCAGAGTGATTAGAGAAAGATAAATATGAACAGGCACATGTGGCCAGTTTGGCTCTGACAGCTACAGGCAGGGTTTTGGGGGATGCCAGGGTGCCAGAGGGACTAAGGTGCAGCCCTCCAAGTGGAGATTTAATGCTCATAACCCATCATTTGGCACAGGGCTTTCCCAGGTTCACATCCAAGTACAATGCTTTGACATGTACATCCCTTTATTTACAAAAAGGAAAGATTCAGAGCCCCTTTGGGTCCTGTTGGCTGAGATTTGATGGCAGGATGAGGGAACAAGGTGAATTTCATGGATCCAGTTGGATGTGAGAGTTTGATGGCCTTAAGCTCTGTTCTCCTCAACAAAGCCTTGCCATGCTCAGAGCAGAGGGTGACCAGGGAAAGCTGCCTCCTGATGTCCAACATCCTTATCCAGAAACAGAACCAGGGGCCAAACTCTGCCTCACACAATAACCTTTGAGCCAACCATCACCTGCACCGTGGGCACGGAGTGCAGAGATTACCCTTGAATGGATTATTCAGGCGCCAAAAAGGTGAGGTCCTTGAAACCTGGAGTAATTGAGAAATTGTAAGATAAAGGGCAGGAACCCAAATGAGATTGTGGCCTGCAGAGCAGAGGAAAGAGCCAGATTTGGTGGGTGGATTGATGGAGAGAGGCACTGATTTGTATCCAACCTCCTCTTCAACCCTTCTGCATCTCCCCAACATGGATTTCTCCACACCTCCCACAGCCCTTCCTGATGTAAATTTGGGAAGCTTTTGGAAACTTGGAGAGATCTGGTTATTCCCATGGCTTGTCCTTCTTGCAGAGCACTTTGCACAAGGGCAGTGACTGGGAAGGAAGGGTCCTAGACCTCCTCCTCCCCTCCCAAAGTCCCAAATCCCCCTGTCTGAGGGAGGTGCTGGGGGTTTGAGGCAGGTGAGCGACAGAGGTCACTCACAAGGTCCCACCAGCAGGACCTGTATCACACACTAATATTGGATTATGATGGTGAGACTCCACAATGTCACACTGATAAGGGCCAGGGTTTTTCCCTGTGTGAGCCTGTTTCATTTTAACACGTAGGTATGTCAAGTGAAGGGAATATTTTCCCTTCTGCATCAGACTCCAACTTTGCCGGGGTCGGTCACAGGAGAGAGAGTGTGCAAATGTCAGGGAGACATTTGTCTGGCAGGGAGAGCAGTTGTGGGGTGCAGGGTGCTTCAGAGCTGTGGAAAGGGAAGGGGCTGGCAATGGGATAATGTGAATCAAGATGTGGTGAGGACAAGTCTGGTTTTCATGACTCATGCTGGAAGAGATGCCTGGCTCTGTGTTTCAGAGGCTGCTGCAGTGTTACAAAGACAATTAAATCATTAGTAGTTACCAGTTTTCCCAAGTTTATCCAGACAGTGTTTCTGGAGTGTCTGGCAGACACCTTCACTCTTATTTTCTCAGGTTCTACTGAAACAAGAAGGAGCTTGGTACAGCTCACATCTCCCTTTACACCATCCATCAGTGGCTTCAAAATGTGCTTCAAAGGCAGAGAGGGACCAAGAGCTGATGTTGGAAACATTGTAGTGCACTGACTGAATGAGAAAGCATTTTTTGCAATTCTAGATAAAAATGTTCAAGAAGTGATGATACAACAGAAACTGGTGACTGAAAAACTCTATGCTTCTTCATGTGAACACAGCCTGCTTGCACAGTGCACCCCAAATCAGGTAGTGTTTGAGGAAAGAGAGTGAGAGTCCCTTGAAGGTGAAAAATACGGTAGCAAAAAGCAAATATTCATTTGTAAACTCCATTGTCTATGGCTGCTCCCACCCAGGCAGTGGGATCACCTCCTCTCTCCCTCTGAAACCAAGGGTCCCTGGGGGAGAAAATAAAGTGGTGCTTGAGGAAGTGCACCAGTTTCTTGGGCTGAGCTCTAATTAATGAATCAAAATGCAGAAATGCATCACAGCTCGTGTTCCCTGGTCACTTCCTACTGAACCACCCCTGCAGAACCTCTGCCAGCTCCATGAGCATCCAAGTCAATATGTGCACCAAAATGTCAGAGGGGACAATAGCAACTAAAAATAGGCAAAGACAGGAATTTGCCTATAATATTTTTAACCTTGGAGGATGGCAAAGCTATATATAGCTAATGCAGAAAAATGGGTTTTGTTGCTTAAACGAGGAAAACAAAGAGTGTGTCTGTTCAGTTGGGTCCAGTGTCAGTTGAATTTCAAACCTAACATTTTTTGGCTCTGAAGTGTGCACTTCTCCTGGGGCTGCTGTGTGGGGAGCTGGGGAGAAGCATGGATCACATCATAAAGTGTCAGTGGGGGGTTTTATCCCCTGGTCCTGTTTGCTGTTCAGCCAGGGAGGGCAGGGACTGCAGAGACGCTTTGGAACCGCGCTCGTGCAGCTGCTGCTGCCTGGTCTCTGGGCAGGGGACCAAGATGTAAGGTGGCTCCTGATATCATCTTTAGCTCCCAGTGCCTGCTGGAAATTTGCCATCGGTGCTGCTCCTCGGAGGGACAAGGAGAGAGGAGCAAGCCAAGGCTGCTGCTCCATCTGCTGACTCTGGGTGTGGGCAGGAGCAGAGCTGCAGCTCCAGGGCTGAGACCCAGCAGTGCCTGTGCCCAGCCAGGGTGGGAACCCCCTGCCCCAAGAGCTGCTTGGTAAATACCCAAAAGGGCAGTTTTGCCTCACAGCAGAAAGAGATGAATAAACAGGAAATAAGGAGTTGAGCAACTGTTCTTTTTTTTTTTTTTTTTTTTAATGTATGTCTACGACAAACTATGACTTTTAGCAAAGAATATCTTGATGATAAAGCATTCAGGATCCAGCACAAAATCAGAGAAAACTTTGCCATGTAATTTAATGGGAACATGTTCAAATCTGCAACTAGAACTCTGCTTTTTATCCCCCTGCAGATCCCTTTAATCCTTTAGCAATCGTGTATTTTCCAAAGAGGTTTTCTGTATGTCCCGGGGGTATAAAATCACAGTGGGAAAGAAGTGCTGCTCATAACCTGTGAGCAACTACAATCTGCCTCCCACTCTGCTGGTAACACCCAGTGGATATTTGCTTCTCAGAGATTAGAGGAACAAAGCAAGAAGAGAGCAGCGTTCCATTATGGTGGAGCATATAATATTGTGATTATTACTCATGCCCTCTGTCTAATTAATCATTTTGTGTGTTATTTGAAGGCAAACAGGGCCTTTGGTTCATTATCGCTTATACATACACAGAACTGGAGTCACTTCAGTGCTGTCAGACTTGGTTAATCCCTGCCTGGGTTTTGTACATGTCTGGGTATCTGAATCATGTACATGGCAAATGATCTACTAATATGTTTGCTCCACCAGTTTGTTCATATGGAGCCAAATATATGAAAGCATTCAAACTCCGGAAAGTGCAGATATGGTCCTAATGGACTTGACAAAGGCACCTAATGTTAAAGGTTATGAAAAAAGGGTTGCTGATGAAATGCTTTTTTTTTTTTTTCTTCCTTTCTTTCTTTCCTTTTCAAGTATTTTGTTTGTGTTTCTTTTATTATTTATATTTTATCTTGCTTGGTGTTTTAAACTGGGAGGCAGGGAAGGGGATCAAGAAAAGTCTGGATTCTATGAAAACAGATTTAGGACGTGAAACCATCAATTTAATCTGAAGTAAAAGGTGGTTGCTGAAGATGGGTGTTTTGTGGTACCCAAATCAGGACCCATCCCCAGTTACCAGAGTTACTGGGATGCTGCAGTGGTGGAATAAAACACAATGGCAAAGGTTATCCAGGTGTAATTATCCTTCCTGCCCACCCCATTGGTGCAGTTGCTTCCATCCTGCCTCACTGCATGGCAGCACTCAGAAAAGCTGGGCCATGAATTTTAAAATTTAAAGAATCGCTGTGTCCTTTTTCCTCACTGCTCGTTTGTACAAGAACAGAGCCTGCTTTGAAGCTCTGCACTTGGAAGACTTCACATTAAGACTGTAACATTTTGATTACAAGTGATATAAAATGCAGTTCACTTTATTTCCTAATTAATGACAGTACATAAGGCAACAGTAAACTCAATTGCTTCCAACAGCTTTTTATATTCACTTGGAGGCATTTACAGAAATATGACTCGTGTACCCAGCAAAATCTTCCCTTGACCAGATGTAGAAGGAAAGCAGTTTTATTGGCTCCATGATAATATCACTAAAGAGGAAACAAGCTATAAAAATAATAAAAAAACACAAGCCACACTGAATTTGAGAGTTGCTAAACTGAAAGATACAGAAACAAATACAGAGGAGATAATAAGGCCTTTTACTGATAGTGCTGTCCTGTGTAAATAACACAGACACTGAATAAGTCCCTCTGCAGTGAGACTCATTAGAAACACGTACATCAGCCCAGAGCAATTACTTTGATGGTTCCCCAGCTGCTTTTCACAATAAATGTCCTCAGACCCACCAAGGTTGGAGCCATTCAGCTCACTGCAGACACACAGCCACGCTGAAAACAGGGAACTGCCACGGATTCCTCACCCAGGGTTTTGGGCTGGTTGCTTTATAGACCAGATTTTAGGAGAAGTGCTGCTCCAGGGGAGCTGATTAAATGAGACTGTTCAGACAGACAGAGAATGAAGCACCCATTTCCATAAGGAATGAGTATGGTCAGTATAATTATATTTATCCATGGCTGTCCAGCACACAGATCTTTCTTGGGTTTGCATTTGGGAGGTAAGATGTTCCTGAACTGCAATGAAATCCATGTGAATCTGGTCTTTCTAAACATCAAACCTGTTCACAAATCACTCTAATTAGCACTTTTTTGCTTGAAATTAGAGAGAATGGAGTTCTGCACATATTGGCACTCCAAGAACTCAGCAGTGGGTTTTCAGAGATGGGACTTGCCTTGCAGAGGTATGGCACAAGTACCCACGCTGCAAACCATCTGTCTCCTGGGGGAGCTGCAAGGAGTCTAGAGAAGTGTTTGGCTGAAAGTCAGCAATGAAAGCTAAATTTCCTAAGGTTCATTTTCTTTTTTCTCCCTTGGTTTTAAATATTTTGCCTGGGGAAGGTCCAAGGAAATAACAAAATGCATGAACACGGGAAACTACAGCCTGTGCAGCACAACAGGAGTGAAATGTAATAACAAACATAACCTGAAAGCCAGTCAGAGTGAAATTACATGCATTGAGGACACTTCTGGTTTTGTATTTGGTAGTTTGAAGGTAAGGAGGTGAGTAAATGATAAGAAACACTAAAGGAAGCAGAAACACTGAAGCTGACTCGGAGGCACAAAATTTCATGGTTGCATGAGAAAAGGTGAGCAGTGAGAGTCAACAATGAGCAAGACATCAAATAAATTTGTGTATCACTCTTCCTAAGTGACAATAAGCACTTTCTCTTCTCTTGCAGTCACAAGTTTTTCCTTCTCTATACAGTTTTTACAGAAGGATGGGACAAGGGCAGCCCAAAGGCTTTCTCTAGCAGGGGTGCAGTGGCTGAATGTCCAGCTCCTGAAGAAAATTCTTACTTTGTCATGACCACCCTACTGTGACAACAGAAAGAAGGACAGTGCCTTCAGCCAGGCAGGAAAATGGGAACTGGAAAGCATGAAAATATATATGGAGAAAATTAAAGGGAAAGCAAAGAGACATCTAGGATTTCCTGAGATCCCCTTCCCTTGTGAGGGTGCAATCCTCATGAATCAGAGCAGGTATTTGCTGCAAAGAGTTAATCTTTATTAACAGCCCCAGAATGCCCTTCAGCTGGTGCACAGCCTGGTTCAAAGGTTTTCCAGAAAAACAACATACCATAAACCAAAGGGCAACACTAATTGGAAGCAGTGTAATTCTGAAAACAGCAATACCTTTTTGTGGGTTAATAACCGGAAATTAAATTTCATGTATGTTAGCAAAGCCCATCATAAAGCACCAGGTGAACGAGGGGCACAGGCAATAAGGGCAAGGGTTTGGAGCATGCACAGTCACCATGCAGCAGCAACCCCTATTCCTTGGCCACAGCCAATATTCCCAAAGGATTAGTCCTCAGCCTTGAACCCTGGCTGTAGGAAATGGTTTGCACAATGTGGCTGCTCCTTGCTGCTTGGTGGTGGAATGAGGAGTGACATGAACTCAGCTGTCCCCAGAATCAGAGCTGCTCTTCTCACATCCATGTGTCAGGACAGCAGCAAAGGGTTGCTGTGACTTGTCCCTTTGATTGGCTGTTCCCCCAGTCCAGCTCAGCTACTGGTGCTGTGCAGGGCCCTCTGCACTGGACACACCAATGAAAGACTTGTCTGAACAATTAATGGGGTTTCAATGTTGAAATGTCATGCAATGGAGAGCAGGTACAGGAGCAGGCTGGGGCTGGGTTTGCTGCTGATGCCATTGCCTGAAATGGAAACTCAGCTAATATTTGGACTGCAGGGTGTGTGTCTCTTATAAGGAAATGGCTTAATCTGGAAAAGGAGGCAGAAACACAAGGTCAGATCCTCTCTCCTCTGCCCTCATTTCCTCTTCTGGCTGCACTGGCTTCCCCAACACTGCAGAGGATTCGAGATTGATGTCTCCAAGACCAGGCTGTCTCTCTCCAGGGATTCCTGCAGTGCAAGCCACCACCCCAAGCCAGGGCTGTGAGGGGTGTGCGCTGGGCAGGGATGCCAGATCACCTTGAGTTCAGTGACACCTTGCAGATAGCACAGCACTGAGGAGATACATCCCATCCAGAAGTTATCCTGACCCTGCCTGACATAATAAAGTCATCTGCTGGTCAAGCCAGACTGATCACAATTAGTTGGAGATATTCAGAGATCATCTTCATTCCTGGGAGCTCATTTTTGGATAGCCAGAGCTGTGGCCTCAAGCAGGTGTTGTGTCTGTGGTGGCAGTTCCTCCAGCTGGGCAGTCCCTCCACATCTGCTCTTCTTGACACACTAGACAAACATCTGCTGCTGTTTGCTTTGTTTGCAGCTCTTCGTGGTTAACATGAAGAGTGGGGAGGCTTGAAAGAGAAAAAGCTCTCCAAGCACACCACAGGCTGCAGGAAGGGATGGTGACAACCAAGTGTCCCTGAGGAGGGACAGCCCTTGGCAGCTCTGAACATCAAACTCTGCTCACCACAAGCTGCTGCTGCAGTTTGTCTATTCTACTCTTCTATTCTGCTGGGTCTATTCTACTTTTCCCTGTCGCTGTGTTTGAGAGACTTTTTGTCTGAAGGCCTCTCTCCCAGTGAAGCCATCCATCAGCAGAGCTGACAGAGGTTCCTGCTGCCCGAAATGGCCAGGAAGACTCAGTGGAGCCAGAACCTCAGGGGTCAAGTCCAGGTTCTCATGTCTGAGCGAACGCTGCTCCGGATACACGTGGCCCAACGTCACGTTTGGAAGGCAGTGGAGGACCAGGAGGGAGGAGAAGGAAGGATAGGATGTAATCTTTCATCCTGAGAGCAAGCATGTGGGATGGGAATATTTCATTTTGCTGCTGCTGATGGTCTGGCTCCAAGGGGTGGAGGAAGGGAGTCCCCAGCCCAGGCAGGGAGCAGCTGCCCTGGCACCACCCTGCTGCTCGCTGGTTTTGGCTGCTGGAAAAACACAAACACAGGGAAATCAAACTGAACTCAGTGATGCTTCTTGTGTCATCAAAGAGGAGAAGGTCTAAAGGTACAAATGTCCCATGGTCAGGGCCCAGATGACATGTGTGAGCAGAGGGGGAAGGCTGCAGGCACAGCACTGAATGAGCTCAGGGTATCCCAGCTGCCTCCCTGGATGCACTGGGCTTCCCTTCTCCCTTCTCCCTCCTTTTTGCTCCTGCCAGTGCCTCCAGCAGCACCAGTGACTCAATAATACCTGCAGCTGGCTTTACCCAGAGCTATTCCCCTGCTACTCCATGCTCCTGCCAGTGTGACCCACAAAATACCTCATCTCTTGTTGGGGCTGAGCTCTTATGGGCTGTTCCAGCTAATGGGGACAGTGACATCCACAGCAGCCCAGTTTATATCAGACAAACCCCACAAAGTGATCCCTGTCCCAGAGATGGGCACCCCCTGAGCTTCCCTGGCCATGACCCACTCCCAAATTTCACTTTACTTGGTCCCAGTCCCTGGAAGAATGCTCTGCTCCCCCCGAGCTGCCTCCTGCCCTGGGAACAGCCCCAGCCCTGCACAGGGGAGCGAGCACCGAGTCACACTCACATTGTTTCAACACATTTGCTTAATTAGTTTATCAAGAAATGTGTTTGGCCTCGTCTGAGGAAAATGCTGTCTGTCATTCCCAGGCATCCTGCAGGGCCCCGGGGAGCTGACAGCTCCTGGCTCCTTCCTATCTCTCCCTAACTCCATTTGCTGGGCCTATTTCCCATTATTATTTTTTTTCCATGTAGCACTCCCTCACCATTTTGGGATTAAAGTAAGAGATAACAAAATTATGTCTAAAAGAAGACCATGACAGGTAGGGAAACAATGTAAGAACTGGGAAGATTATTTGGAAAAATGTTAAATCGATGGAAGTGTAAGAATTTGAAATTACTTTTTATCACCCAGACAAATTTATTGTAGATTGGACTCACTTCATGGAAGTGGCAATGGATGAAAAATTATGAATTATGCATAAAATATGAATTCTGTGCTTCCCTACAGGGAGGAAAGGATGCTCCATCAGTGTTGTGTGTCCCAAATGAGAGGTGGGCAAGTGAGCAGGATGTCCCCTAGCCCAGGCTGCAGGGGCTGGACTATACAGGAGAGTTTATTTGGGTGCTTGGGTGTTGTTGGAGCAGGGAGATGAAGGCAGTGCTGGTCCCAGGTGGGCTCAGGTAAGCAGCCACCTTCAGTGATGCAGCACTTACCCCATGTGAGCATTTGCTGCTCTCTGGTGTGCAGTGCTTGAGGTTCTGAGTCCAAGCAAGCCCAGGACCAGGGAGAGAGTGAGAACCACAGACCTGCTCCTGCCTGGGCTCTGCAGTGTGTTAAACTTGGTGTTGTCTCAGGAAAGCAGCCTCAGGGTCTGAGGTAACCTTGGCTTCCTCCAGAGGGGCTTCATTCATTGTTGGAGAATCCTGAAATCTTCTCCCTTCCCTCGTGGTGATGGGGGCTGACCTCCCTGCTCCTGTTCCCAAACTGCACTTCCAGGGTTTCTGGGCTCAGCTTTGGTAGGACAGGCCCAGGGAAGCTCACCTGTTGAGCTGTACCTGCAGCTATTTATCTGTACTGAGGTTACTGGGGTGATACAGGCAGTCCTGGATGCTTTAGCTCTGTTGTGATAACAGCTGAGCACTTTTAAGTGATTATTCTTATTCTAATCCTTCCCATGGTTCCTGGTGACAGTTTTGGATGTATCTCATGTTGTTTCCTGTTGCTTTATAGCCATCTTCTATCAAATTAAATTAATAATGGGGGGTTTTCTTCATGTGTAGAACATAATCCTAGAGCTCTTGCTGGTTCTCCTGTCACAGCTGTGGCAAGCTGAGTGCCTGTGTGACAATGAGAAAGTCAGCTCTGGTGGGTAGTAACCTACTGCAGCTGATCTTCTGGTCTGTGGCAGCCAGTTAATTACTGTTTGGAAAAGCCCCATGGTGTGTTAACTGAGGTTTCATGGGTTTAATGCCCTTTTTCCAGCTTCATTCATGTCTCAGATCAGTGAGCTGCTGTCAGCCCTGTGATCCTGGCACAGCAGCCAGCTCATTACCTGACATTGCCACCACCAGAGCAACACTGCTGCTCTGGGCAGGGCTGGGGCAAGAGGGCTCTGGAGAGGGGGAGCTCAAAAGCCAGTTCTTGTCTTGGCAGCCTTGATGCAGACATATCTGTTCTGAAATGGTGAGATTTGGTTTTTGTAAGCTGCAGAAAAAAGCAGTACTGTGGTTTTTGACTTCTGATAGTCAAGCTGTTAAACTAAGTCACTCTGTTAAACTAAGCCAAACAGCTCTGGTTAGGGGGAAAATAAACTTACTCAGTTCAGTGCTTGAAAGAGGAACTTAGGGTGTGTTTTCAGATTGGTTCTCTCTCCCTGGGTATGCTGGCAGCCCAATGCCAGTGTTAAATCCTCGCCCATCAGTAGTGGGGTGTAGAAAAATATCTTTAACTGCTTCTATTAGAGTCTTAATTGCACTGATGGATTTACTATGTGACAACTCAAAGTGCACTGACAGCTCTGCTCGTGCTGAAGGATTGTGCACTGTGGCTGTGCACGGGACAGGTGGAGCTGAGCTCTGTCCCGTGTCCCAAGGCAGGCAGGGGACACTGTAACTCCTTCTGGACAGTGATGCCTTTCCCTTTGTTCCTGATGGCTGCACTGCCCTGTCCTGTGGGGCTGGGGCTGCTGCAGGTCCCGTTATCACCTGTGGGCCGGAGCCAGCGCGGCTGTGTCGGGTGATCCTCGCCAGCTCCCGGCTGGCACTGCCAAAGCTCGCAGGGCTTTCCTCCAAGTGCTCCCACCACACAGAAACACCCCTGCTGCTGCCAGGGGGACAGCAGTGTCACTCAGCTTGGGACAGCAGTGTGACAGCCACTTCAGCACTCAGTCCAGCAACGCTCTGTGAAAACAAAAGGTGTCTCCGTGCCAGAAGGACTATCTTCACTCCCAGGGGAATACATCAGATGTCTGGCAATTCCTGGGAGCCTTCCTCAATAAAAACATAAGGGAATGGGAGTGATGAGTTGCACAGCAATGTCCTCTGAAGTTCAAGGCATGCTGGCTAAATATATGTCACATTCCTATAGCTCTTGCCAGGGTAAAGGCTGTACAAGCTACATCCAAAGTCTGCTTTCCTTCTCCATCAAAGGCCCCTCTAGATCCAAAGTTAGCTGAGCCACTTACACCCTGGACTTCTTTTGGCTTGATTTTTTTTTTTATAACAGTGAATGCTTGCTTCTCAGGCAAATATAACACCATTTCTTCAACCTACTTCTGTGTGCTTCTCTCTCTATCACAATATCACTTAAACACCAAGGCATAAGACAAGGGAATCTTGTCTCCATTGTGTTTTCCTTGTCCAAAATTGCAGAAAAAATGTATGGGGGTGCAGAAGCCCTGAAGAAACATCAGTTCTCAGTCACAGGTCTTTAGAAAAAATAAGCTATCAGTTGGAACAAGCTGGCACTTCCACTGTCCAAAAGAGGGACAGAAAGTAACAAAATATCTCTAAAATTTCTTGGACATCTGACACCAGTGTATAGCTCTCTGAGTAAGTGAATAGCTCTGAATAGAGCTTCTCTTTATGTAGACGGGCCCAGTTCATACCGGAAAAAATTCAGTGCATATTGTCCAATCTAATGCCCACAGAAGACTTCTAGTTTGGTGAAATTTAGACTGGTTTAAGTATTATTTGTAATTAGTACTAATAGTCCCTTGCCTAAATTCAGTAATGGAGTAACTCCACTGGTAGCTGTGCTGTGGACAATGCACAGGGATGTGTACAATGTGTACAATGTCTGCAGGGTAAATGCTGGTGCCCTTCAGAGGGTGACCAGTGCTCTCTGCCTGTGTTACCAGTTTCTCACTGACTGGTCCTGGTGCCCTGTCCTGGAGGGATGGCCTGCAGATATCTGAGCTCACTTCTCTCTTCTGGAGTGCTTGGTAACAAGGACATGAAAGGCAGATAATTAAAACACTTCAAAGAACCTACTAATCCAGACTGGGATTGAGAAAGGAGCATCAGTCTGCCACCACTGCTCCGCTGGAAGGGCTGTTTGCTTCCTTCTGTATTCCAGATTTCCCAAGGCTGTCATATTGTCAAACACTGCCGTGATCTGTGAGCCTTTATTCCCAGATAAAGATGTGAACTCGCGGCTCTTGTCACAGATAACGGCACAAAGCGTTACAGCGACAACACAAAGACTAAAAACTCAGCTTCAAACACCCAGCCATTTGTTACTGTCCTCAGCCTGGGCCAGTCTGCTGCAGGTTGTTCACAACTGGGAGAGCTGAGCTGGGAGAGCTCATCTCCATGTCCTTGGGGATTTTCATCTTTCTGTGTTGTCTGTCCCTGCCATCAGCCGCTGCAGGGCTGCTGAAGGCTGGGTACCAAGTGAGGATGTGCAGCCTTGGGGTCCTTCATGCCAAAATGCCAAAATTCCTCATCTGTGGCCCCACAGGCATCCTTCCTGGCAGCAGGGACCTCGTCAGAGCTGTCTGACTCTCTAAGGGCTGGTGCACATCTGGCCTGTGGGTTTCTCTCCTGTTGTACTGCAGGTCAACAGCTGAGATCTCATTTTCCTCTTGCAAGTGTCAGACCCTTTCCACTGGGAACCTGTAAGTTTGGTTCATTCATTACATCATTGGAAAGTTCTCAAAAAAAACCAACCAACCAACCAACCAAACAAAAAAAAAAAACCCCCAAAAAAAACCAAAAAAAAAAAAACAAAAAAACAAAAAAACCAGCTTTTATAAGAAAACCTGCTTTGAAATAAATTGTTAAATGAAGACAAATATGGAATCTTCTAATTAAAATGGCAATGAGTTTAGAGTAAAATTGCATTATTTTTTGAGTAAGAGCTGCATCTTCTGAAGGTCGTGTAACTTCAAGTAGCATTGCAGCAGCTCTGGGCTGATGTAGCTGATTTTGGGGACTATTTGAATTTCCAATGATGTCTTTCATTACCTGCTAAGAGCTAGAAAAGCTCCTTCTATCTGTCCCCGGTAGAAAACACTGCAAAAATAATTCTCTGCCCTAGCAGGATGCAAGTAACCTTTTCCATGGAGGTGGAAGCTGGTGATGCCCAACATCCTCCCTTGGCTCAGCCCTCCGCAGGGCTGGAATTGGGATCCCCAGCTCCCATTGTTCCCGGCCTGCCAGACAAAGGGTTAAGTAAATGTTTGGAGAAGATAAGGTGCCCTGTTGACAAGCAGCAGGCTCCAGCGGTCTCAGCAGGATCTCTCCCAGCAGTGATAAATGGGGAGGTTTTCAAAGTGGGATCAGCAGACGCCACGGAGAGGGCGGTTGCTGATGCCGTGATTGGCAGTGGGGAAGGAATCTGAAGGTGTTTAATGATCCCACACTCTACCGCAGCTTTTTTAAAGACTCTGTGTCTAGCCAGAGGAAAATCCTCTATCAGCCACAGAGGCTCACGTTCCCGGCTCTTTTTTGTTGTTGTTGCCTTTTTTTTTTCTTTTTCCCACTAAAACATGGGAACATCCACTGAAAGGGATCCTGATAAGGACCCTCTGCGATTCCTCATCCTCTCATATCGGTTTGTCTCTTTTAATTTTCTCTTTGAAGTGCCCTGTGTGTAGTAGGTGGACTGTTTAGTTTGGCTAACTTTGGCCAGTAACTGTGCTTGGGGAAAATTGTGTCCATTAAACTAAAAATGTGGGTCTTTTCTTCTCTACATAGATGTGTTATTCCAATTACTGACTTGTCATTCCTTTGCTCTAGTAAGTATATAATTAAATTATATTGAGGATAAAACCCTTGGAAGGATTTGAATCCCTGACGTGACATTATTTGGTATTCAGACCATTAAAGGGTTTCCTTCCTTTTAAATAGACCCCAAAAGCTGTTTGAAGGGCTGACCACCAAACTTTTTTTACACCAGATGGGTGAAATATTTTCTGTCCTCATCTCTGTCTGGAAGCTGCCCTGGGCAGTAGGAAAAGCTGTGTGGGAGATGGAATAGAGCAGCAGAGCCTGGGAGGACAAAGCTTTGCCATGGGACTGCCTCTCAAACCAGGATTTTGTATTCCCTGTGGAGTGAGCAATGGGTACAAAACACTGCCTGATCCAATCCATCCCTGATTTGTGCCAGGAGAAGCGAGACTGGCAGGAACACTGATGGATAACCAGGACCCAGCACAGAGAACGAGCTCATGCTTTGGGCCAACCTCATCCTAGAATGACTAGGGTGGGTGATCAATGTTTTTTGGGGAAGAAGGCAGTCTGGGCAGTGCTGGTGCTGCTGACCTGGCGGGCTGGAGAGAGCCAGGGCAGGACGCTGCTCCATGGGCAGATGAAAGGAGCCGGGTACCCCCCAGCCAAGGACCAAATGAGCCGGGACATGAAAAGCAGCAGAAAGTATCTGAAGAATGTAAACACCAAGGTGGAAGAGGAATTATTTAACATGTTACAGGCTTGGAACTAGGTGCCAGGGGATGGAGCAACGAGGAAACTCCTTCTTGCTAGCAGGGAAGCTTTGCTAGCAGCTGGAGGTGGAAAGGGAAGAAATGGTTTCAGCAGAGCAAGTCAAGAAGTGTTGTCTGGAGGTTGCTGGGGGGCAATTGGAGCCACTGGCTTGCAGTCATTCCCTCCTTGCAGTGCATTCCCTCTTCCCCAGCCTGGGCTGGGAGCCAAGGGGGTCACGCTGAGAACAAATAGGATTTAGTGATCGTAAGAAGGGAATGCGAAATGCCCGGAGGAATTTTGATTGAAATTTTATAACTTCAAGAAAAATCTGTCGCAGATAAATCAGGAGGTGGTTTAATAAACAATTTGAGAGATTAGTATTGAAACAAATCCCAGTTAAGTCTCAGCAGAGGAGCGGGTGAGGGAAGACCACTGCAGAGAAAGAACGTCAGGGGTATTACAGGCACTAAACAGAAGGCTTTCCAAATATATAAACATTCTGGGGAGGGGGCAGATTGGGAAACCTGTAAAAATAAGCAGAACCACATTAAAAGGCCAAGCAGTAGAGCACAATCAAATATTGAACATGGGATTGTGAGGGAGCTTTCATCTCTCAGCGCTGGCCAGACCTTTCGTACTCGGACAGGAGCCAAGGCCAGGTCCCCAAGGGGATGTGGGGCTTGAGGAGCACAGCCTGTGCCATGGTGGGACCCTGGTGAGATGTGGCAGCCTGCAACCAGACTGACCAGCATCCTCCTCCGATGGTCACACGTGATATATCAGGGGAAATATCTCTTTAATGAGTATCCTAAATGCTTCCGACAGTAAGCAGATGTCTTCCATACAACATTTCCTAAATAAAAGGGATTTGCATCTAAAAAGTTCATAGCAAAGGCCTGAAGATCTGCAGGACATGGTGATCCAAGAAAAGATGAAGGATCTGGCAGTGTGTGTGCAGGTGACAGAGTGAAAGCTGGGCCAGCAAAGTCTCTCTGTAAGCAACAACTCTGCAGGGATTTCACTCACTGGGACAAGCCCCAAACCCATTCCCACCACAGGAATCTCTACCTTGGTCAATAATGTCCCTAAGAAAAGGAGATGGTGTGGAGGAAGGGATCTTTGGGGAATCATTTGAAGCCAGACTCTAAGATGAGCAAGTAATAGCTCCAGCCCCACATCCCACTTTCTCCAGAGCACTTGTGGAAGAGCACACACACTACTCCTTGTCCTGGAAGAGCACACACACTGCTCCTTGCCCTGGAAGAGCACACACACTGCTCCTTGCCCAGACTTTGTGTCTCTTGCCTGCCTGCAGTGAAGCCACAGAGATTCTCTAGGAACTTCAGAGCCACCCATCAGGTACATTTGACTCCCTGGACACCTGTTCCTACACACCTCTGTGATCAGTGAGAGCAGTCCCTGTATGAGGGTCTGTAGGAGCAGGACCCTCAGCCAGAGCAGTGAACAGAGCTCACACTGATGCTGCAGGCACAGGCAGGCTCCCTTGAATGCTGTCTGGAGAGGAGCAGGGTGTCCTGGTGGAGCTGGTGGCACCCTCAGGTATCACTGTTCTATCTGCCAGGACCCATCCACCCTCAGGTATCACTGTTCTATCTGCCAGGACCCATCCACCCTCAGGTATCACTGTTCTATCTGCCAGGACCCATCCACCTGAAGCAGCGTTGCTCCATCCAGCTCATCTTTACACTGTCACCTTTGCAACCTTGTCACCTGGGCTTGAGCAATCAGTGCCTGAAACACTGAGCCCACCCTGAGAGGGGAAGGGAAATGTGGAAATGTCCTTGGACAGTGTGAGTTCTGCTGAGGGAAACAGCCACAGAAAGGAGAGGACTGCAGAGGTGAGCAGGAGGAGCTGGTGCCTCCATCCTTGTCCTCTGGCTCCCCAGCAGCAGCACAGTGACAGACCCTGTAGATGTTCATGGAGGGCCTATTTTTAATCACCTTTCCACTGGGTTTTAGCAACGCCCCGTTCACACTTGCTCTGTGAAAAAGGATGTCAGAGCAGATTAACAGCTGGTTCCTGCCTGCTCCGACAGCTCTGACAATGCGTCCCTTCTTCTCAAGGTGACAGGAACATGCAGCTGCCTAATGGCTACAGAAGTGTCTATTCTTTCCCAGTGACATTTATTGTGAAATATCTGAGTGGGACTGAGAGACATGCAAGGCGTTCCCTCCCTTATCAGGCGACCCTGGTCAGTGTCCTGCTGTCAAGGACTAAAGTAATTTATGTCAGAGCTGCAAGTGTTTACTTATCTGCCCCAGCGCCCAGCTCGGCCGAGAGCAGCCAGACTGGCTCCAGTGGGGCTCACCAGCCTTTTCCTGCCGCTGGGAAAAGCTGGGTGCCGGCCCTGTCCCAGCCAGCCGGGGCAGAGGGGTGAAAACGGGCCAGCAAAACCTTCCTGTGGCTCTGACGCAGGGGACAGAGGCACCACAGATGTGAGAGGCACAGATGTGACAGCAAGAAGTGACACCCCGGAGCAGAAGGGACTAAAACAAAGCCTGAGCAGCAGCACGAGGCATCTGCTCACAATGGCATGAGCTGAGGTGTGAATTTAGAGAGGGTTTTGTCCGGTGGAGCAGAGCAGCATCAGGCAGTGGAAGCTGCAGCAGCTCCCTGTGTGGTTTTCCTGGGCATCACACCTGGGAGCCCACAGAAAGCACTGGGGAAGGGTGGGAGAGCTGCTGGACAGCTTCATGCCTCCCTGCTTCCTCATCTCTGGGGTTTTAGTGAGAGCAGGGTCTGTGAGGGCAGAGGGTTCCAGGAGGCAGAGCTGCTCAGGCACAGGGACAGCCCTGCACTGGGGATTGTTGGCTCTGCAGCAGCTTGGCAAGAGAATCCCAAACCCCTGTGAGCCTCACAGGTGGCTTTCAAGGGTTTGTCCAGTGCTTCTGTCTTGTGTCATGGCATAAACCGGAGATTTCAGTGCATCTGGTCCTCAGACTGTACAAACTTCCCTCAGATTTGGTTCCAAAACTCCCCAGTTTTTGTAAAGCAGCACAATTACCCCTCCCCATGCTGACCACCATCCGTCATCCCGAACAGGGGAGCAGCTTTCATCTCTCTGGAGCTGCACATCCTTCGTGGCACAGCAGAGAGGAGCAGGGCCTGATAGCTCTGCTGCCAGGGCTGCCTCCTTCCTGATGGATGTGCCCAGAGATAAATATTAGGCTGTGCTGGTTTCCTCTCCGAAGCTCTCAAGCTCTTGTTGTTGGGCAGGAAACCTTTAACCAGTAGGGCTGTTGTGAACAATAGATTAAAGGAGACAGACTATCTCTTGCTAAATGGGCTGTTATTTGAAATCAGCTTTTTCTTCTTTTTTTTTTTTTTTTTTTCCCAACCCAGGGCACTCTTCATTAAAAAAAAAAAATACTTCACTGACGTTGTATTTCTCTTGACAAATATTTTTCTGAGCTGTCTCCCCTTCCCACCCATCAGGGCATGATCAAAGGGCTGGTCCTGCTCTGGGAGGAGCTGTGAGTGCTCAGGGTGGCTGCAGGACCTTGCCTGTGCTGCCATCCCTGCCTGGTGTCACTGTCCCAAACGCTGTGGACGTGCTGTGGATGTTGCAGGAGTGCAAAATCCTCCAGAGATGCCTTTTGGGGACAGAGCTTTGTCATTGGTGCTGCTCACCCCAGCAGTGATGCCGGAGGAGCGGCAGAACCAGTGAGGCTCTGCAAGGTGCCTTTCACCTGTGAGAAGGAAGAGTATCTGAGTGTCTGCTCAGCTTGTTTCCAAAACAAGGAGATTTCTGAAGTGCAAGCTGATGCCATGACGTGCAACCTCTCCTATTTTTTTCCTGGAAACCCAAAGCACAGCAGTCAATAACACACAGCCCCAGCGCTCATCCCTCCACTCTCTTGACAGAGGCTCATAGGCAAAAGTACAAAAGCCTCACTTAAAAAAAAAAAAATCAGATATTTATTATGCCTTTGATGTTCCATAAGAACAGTTGTGGCTTCTGCTTAGTCTCCAACATCCGATTGACAATTGTTTATTAGTTTTAAAATAGCTGAAATTCATGTCAAACATTCCGCATGTTAGAAAAATGTTTATGAAGTGTTATCATAGTTTATTTAACTGTGAATGTTTAGGAAACTGGCATAAAATATAATGGACCACACAAGGCTCTGAGCAGCCCAGCAATGAGTGGTAGGCACGTTTTATGGACCATGGGGAAGAGGGGTGCCACCTTTTCCTCATGGACAATCCTCCTGCTCCTTGGCTGTGCTGTTGTGGCATCAGGAGTCCAAGAGAACAGGGCTTGGTTTATTTTAAGGATGTTTCTCCTAAGAAGTTGACAAGAGCAATGCTCACAGTTGCCATTTTTGCACAGCTGGGTTGAGCACAGGTTTTAAATGCCAGGAGGGAGGGATCTCTTCTTGTGAGCCATGAGGATTTACTGATGGACAAACCTGAGAGAGGTTTTGGATGCAGGGCATTGATACTCATTCATCATGAGCAGCCACACTACACAGGCACAACACACACTCCAAGACATTGCAAATTTGGCTTTATGGCTGAGATAAAGATGCCTTGCTAAGAGGTTTGGATGGAATTTTATCCTCCTTGCTCCAGATCTGCCATTCCCAGGCTGGGGGTGTGCCTGAGCATGCAGCCCAGCTCTCTTCACATGGTCCTTTGTGTCTGGCTGGAGCAGGGCAAGCCCCATCCATGACACCCTAAATGCAATCTGGGCAAGCAATGCCCATCCTTTTCAGATCTTTCTGCTCTACTTTGCATCAAAATCTCTTCATCTTTAAGCAATAAGAAGAGCTGCAGAAAAATATCACAGAATCCTATAATGGCTTGAATTCAAAGGGATTTAATTTCATTCCACTCCCTGCCATGGGCAGGGATACCTGCCACTGTCTTCCCTAATATCTCATCTAAACCTGCCCTTTTCCAATTTAACTCTCTAAAGACAAATATTAAAGCAGCAAATGATTGCAAGCCAGCTCAGGAGCATCCCAGTACCCTGATTCTGTTCAGAATCTTGTCAGTGGAATTCATCTCAGAGCCATGCCAACAAGCAGTGGCCAACAACAGCTGCTTGCCTCTGATGGTTGCACACGGGATCAAATTTTTAGAAATTCCCCATTTTTTTGAGCTTTCCCTTGAAACCTGCAGATTTAGCTGCAGGACACAGGAAGGAAATGCCAGGTTATTCTTCCCAGCGGCTGACAGAGAAGTGGAACAATAGGGATGGATATTTTAGTCACTGGTTAAAAATGCTTTTTTTCCCCTGATAAAAATGAACTCGTGGGACTCTTTTTTATTCCAGAGCCCAGATGAACCCAGGAAGCAAAGATGCTCCAATGCTGTGAACTTTTCTATAATATTTCTCTGAGCTCAGAATAAAAACAGAATAATCCATACCCAGATTAATTGATTTCATCTCTAACATTTGAATTTTACATCAAAACCTTGTTTCTTTCATTGATTTTATTTTTGACCACTGGCACATGAGTTGATCTGGTTTAAGCACCTTTGCTTGCCTGTTGCTTTACAATCCAACATTATTTTGTGCCTGTATCTCTGATCTCTGGGGCCTGGCCATGCTCCCATTCAGTAAAAATTCCCACTGGTTCCATGGCTGCAGAATGGGTGAAGGGAAGGGCTGGCACACCAGGCTCAGCACAGCAGGTCACCCCCCTTGGTCACTGCAGCACCACCAAAGGTACCAGTGTTTTATTTCTGGGTTCTAGCTGTTCCAATCACCTTCATCTGAACATTTTTTTCCCCTCCAATCATAAAATTTCCACTTTTGATATTTAACAATCTTATTTCTCATAAAACTCCGAAGTATGAAAATTTCTTTTAAAGAAATATACCATTAATGTATCTTTATGATGTGCAGCTGATGTTCACAGCATGGGCTATGACTTTTTTATGTTCCCTACTTGTCCTTGAGACATTTTATTTTGACACCATATCCTTCCATTCTAAATTAAAGCATATTTTTATTATCTGCTATGTGCCAGCAGACAGCAGTGCCTCAAAGCTGTTGTGTCCATCTCAGGCCACATTCCCCTCTTCCCCTCCACTTCCCCCATTGCTTCACCTCTCCAAAAAGCAAGGATTGAGCTATCCACGCTGACAGCCATTTACAGTGCCCATTAACAGTCATATAAATTCCAGTGGATCAAGGAAGCTTGGAGTGTATGATATTCAGGCACAGCTAATAGCTCTGGGCTAATTGCCATCTCGTGTTTCTGCTCTCCAGCCCCACTGTTTATATCCCCAGCACAAGCAGGCAGTAAAACAAGTTTCCAGAGTCACCCGAGGAGGGCTGGGAGCTGCTGGCTCCAGTAGCAGGCAGAGGGCTGGAGGTGGCAGTCACTTCCCATATTTAATGTGAGCTGCTCCTCCTGAGCCTGGAGGAAATGATGGAACTTCTGCAAGGGTTGTGTGGGAAATAACAGTGTCAGCTCGGTGTCATCACGGTTCTTGTCATGGCTTGAGGGAACTGCGAGGGGTTGGTGGCTCTGGAGGAGTCTGTTAAATAATCTACATAAAATCTACGCTTTTCCTTTTGGAAATCAGCAGCTGGAAAGGTTGGTGAATAGGGATAATTATTGTGGGATCCTTGTTGGCTTGCAAAGGGTGATTGGGGATATTTACTGGGCAGTCTTGGCTGATAAAGAAACACTGGGGGTTAATTGTTGAAGGAGTCTGGAAATCAGGACATTGCTGTGCTGGACTGGGGTGCTGGTAGCAGCATGGAAAGGTGCTGCCCTTCTTTCACCAGCTGCCAGCAGAGGGGCTGTTCATGCAGGATCTGGGATATCTGTGCTCTGAGCACTGCAGAGCCAAGAGCAGCATGTCTGTGTGCCTCAGGGTGCAGTTCAGTGCCTTTCCCCATCTCACCTGCTGCCTTCCAAGCCAAGACACCCCTTTCTCCTTTTTTTTTTTTTCTTTTTTTAAGAAATGGAAATTAACCCTCTCCAGCATGCACAGTTTCAATGAATTATTTGTGAGCTCATGCCTTTCCTGTTGGGGGGGTCTGTCAGTGGTGTTTGCTCTCAGCTGATCCATCCCACCCTGTGCCAGGCTGGGGGGGGATTTGATTATGGCACAATTAAACCTGACAGGGTTATCAGGTGACCCCTGGAACAATTGTAAAGCACTTTCCATCTTTTGTAAGATAGAGAGATAAATCTTGTGAGGCTCCTTAGGTGCAGGAGCTGGAAAATCCCCCGAGGGTGGGACTGCTGGGGAGTGGGGAGGTGGAAGGGAAAGGGCAGGAGTCCCACCTGCACCTGGGCTGGGTCATGGTCATGTTGTCAGAACACACAGAGGTGACACTGTCCCCTCCACAGACACCCAGGCTGTCCCAGGGGCTCCTGGCAAACTGCTCAGCTTCCAAAAGTGCAGCGCCAAGGCTGATGGATGTCACTGGCCAGGGGCAAAATGGGATTTAAATGGGATTTAAATTAATTTACCCACCACCAGTGCCAGCACAGCCTGTACAAACCTTCCCTCTTGCAGTGTTTCCATCTCTTTCTGACCACATTTCAGCATGGACAGCAGGCCAAAGCTATTAATATCAGGTGGGAGTTTCACCCTCCCACCCCAGCAGCCTCTCCTGCTCCTCTCCTTCCCAGAATTTGCTGCTATCCCCAGCTCTTTGCTGACTCACTCACTTCTGCAGCTTTCATCCTCCTCACTGCTCCCCAAAACATTTGCTTTGACTATTTGTAGAGTTGACCCAGCCCTCCTTCAATATTTGGAGAAAAAAATGGTTTTTCTGCTACATTTTTTTCCCCAGAAATTGTCAGCAGGGCTGGAATTCTCTTTATATGAAATACTTGGATTGACTGAGAGCTGGGACTCTGGGGGGTGAATGTGTCAGACTGTGAAGGATTTGCAGAGTTTTACCATCACAGCAGCACAGCCATGAGTGCCTTCTGGGTCACTGCTGAGGGACAGCAAGCCTGAAGATTTTTGTCCAAACTCTTTGCACTGCTTTCCACTCAATCTGTTAAAACTTGCATTGATTTTTTTTTTTAAAAAACTCCAGAAATTAAAAAAGAGGAGTGACTACATGGGAGCCTTGGGTTGCACTGAATGATACTCACTGAAGTGTCACAGCAGAGTGACATCTAAGCATCTACTTTTCCTTTCTTTCTTCTTATTATTTTATTATTTTGACCATTGGAATGACTAACACAACATCACAATATTATTTTGCACTTTCCATCAGATAATCCACACATGAAGTTTTTCCAATGAATGTTTTTACACACAGCCCCTTTCCTCAGCTGTATCCTGCACCCCCATCCCAAACTGCAGCTCCTCCTGAGACAACCAAAACCCCTGCCAGAGGAAATTGGCTGTTTCCTTATGTTTTTCAGACTTTGTTTTTTCAGGTTGGGCTCTTGGAGAGGGGCAGTGAGAGGGACTCAGGTGGGCAGCCAGCAGGGAGGGAAGGGTTGGTGAGGAGGAGGAAGAGCAGGGATGTGCAGGACACATCTGTCCCCAGACACTGGAAGGGAGAAGCAACAAAACCCTGGACAACAAATGAATTCAGCTTTTCACTTTTGTGATTTTGCAGTAAACCCAAGATCAGTAAATTGATTTTTGTAGTAATAAAAGCTGAACACTCATAACCCCCAAAGCGATAAACATTTTACTGCTGTTTAGAATTTATATTTTTATTTCCAGCCTTTTCCTTGGAAATGCCCTGAGGGGGAGGATTTTATGTGCAGCTCTATAAATGAACTGAGTGCAAATATTTTTCTTTTCTGCTAAACATCAAAATTTTGATGCATCCTCATGAGGCCAAATGCACTTCTTAAAAGTACAGTGAGCCAGCAGAGTAACTTGGCTGGGCTTTTTTTTGTGAAGGAAAAGCATTATCAGTAAAAAAGCTGGGCAACTGGCACTGGGCAAAACAGAATAACCACCAATTTCTGATTTTCACCCTCTTGTTTCTTGAATTTGAGTTAGAATTAATCAGGTTATTTTCTGTGTTTGTGAGTCCTTGTAATTCCCACTCTGAGAACAGAGGAGAAGATGTCCAAGTGCCTCAAGAAGAATCATCCTTTCCCCCTGGCTCTTGGGTCAGCATTTCCTTGTCTAGATCTCCAGATTCTGCTGTACAGTAGCAAGGCTTGATGGCTTGGGCTGGTGCTGGGCTGATTTACACCCATGAGAAGCTGGTCTATCTTAATTGTGGTTAATAATTTCTAGGGGGGTGTGAAATGCTCACTTGGAGCCTTGGCATGTCCCAGGGTTTTGAAGATTAAAATAACAGTGCAGTGATGGATGAGGAGACCATTTCAGGTGCATTTTAGACATTTCTGAAATGTTTGAGCTGTAACTCTTCTCTCTTCAGAATTCATGGCCAGAATTCATGGCAAAAAAAAAAAAATACACCTGGCTTTTTATGTAAAGGGATAAAAGAAGCAATACATATAAAGGATATTAATGCTCTATAAAGCATCCTGGGAATATTCCTTCTGTAAATACATATAAAGCACATATTGATGGCATCTCCTAAGGTGACTCAGGTGATTCAGCACCTGGCTGCAGATGAGTGATGTGGTCATGGCTCTGCCCATGGCAGTAACCTGTTTGTGCCATGCAATGACATCCAGGAGAAGATGCACAGAGCTCTGTTCAGGGATAATTGGAGGCTGGGGGGCACAGATGCCAGATTTTGGTGAGCTCTCTTAACCATGGCCATGTCTCAGATTGTTTGTGTATTTCTGTGGCCATTCTCAAGTGCCTCCACTCTTGCCTTGTGCCCCAAACCTTCCCATTTACACCTTCTTTTTATTTCCACTGAAGTTTAAGATCCACTTCTATCCTTCACCAGCACAAGAAGGGGAGAATGGGAGATGCAGAAACTTCTTCTGCTTGGCACCAACTCCTAAATTTTCTGCTCATCCACGAATCCCCACCATGAGCCAAGCTTAATGAATCAAAATGTTAATTAACACACACATAAATCCAGCAGCCCTGGATGGATGATGCCTGGCCCCCTCTGCTACTCTGAATTCCTCCCCCTCATCATCATCCCATCTTCTGGCTCTCTCCTTCATTAGTTTTTATTTGATTATTTAATACCAGTGTTAGTCAAAAATTATCAGCTCTAGTGTGCATGCACAGCAAGCTGCAAAGTCAGGGCTGTAAAACACGAGGCAGTTCATGCTGCAAAGATGTCACACAAGTAAAGAAATCTGTCCCTCATTTCCACTGAGGACTGAATGGACACAGATCCAAAATCCTGGGCAGTACCCATGGATAGCACTTGGCTCTCATAGGAAGAAAAGCATATAACCATCAGGTAAAATGAAATTAAAAGTAGCTTCTTTGCAATGAAACTGAGTATTCTGGCCTGCAAGAAAAGCAAAAATAATAGGAGTGGCATTTTAATGTGTTTTCTTCTCATGAGTGGACAGTTGCAGCAAGAATGATGGACTGCCGTGGTAGAAACCACTCCCAGCCCTGGGCTGGAAATGAAGCCCTGGGTTGATGTGTCCCCTCCAGGTGCCTTCTCCTGCCCATCAGCACTCACTCAACATGCTCCTATCAGTTTGAATTTTGGGGACCCAGCATCCATCACCATGGGGAGAAGTGTTTGACACTGCAGCCTCTGGGTGGGCTCAGACCAGTTGCTTTTCTTTGGTAATTAAGGAAGATTACACAAATGATTAAGCCTTTATTTACCATTAATGACTGGAGTTTACTGAGCTGTGGCACTGACCTGTCAGCCCCACAGGTTGGGGACTCATCCTGAGCACCAGGAGCCAGAGCAGCCCTTGAACAAGCACAGAATTAGGGATCAAAAAGGGATTTTGGAGAAGGATGGGTGGTTACAACCCTGGCCAAAGCTCTGAGCTGCCAATGGTGCTGCTGCAGCCACTGCCTTTTCTGGGCTTGCCCTGGGATGCTGAGCAGCAGGGAAGATGTGAAGTGTCCCAGGCACTGACACTAAACACACACACAGCCTGGATGGCTTGTGCACCAGATAAAGGAGAGAAAACACCTCCCTGAGAGAAAACACAGGGTTTATCCCTCTGCCATCCTTCATCCCTGTTGACTCCTGATTGCAATCTCCCAGCCCCTGGGTGGGTGGCTCCCAGCTGCCATCCCTTGGTCACAGGGCTTCCAGAGACCCTTTCTGCAGGGCAGAGCAGCCCTCCCTGCAGGCCATGTCCTCATCAAGGTTCCCAATAGACTGTGTGGGGTTTAGGTGGGAAAACAGCTGGTTTTTGTTAAGTCCTAGTGGTGGCTCCAACAGGACAAGGTCCCAGGGATGTGGCACACCTTGGGCCACCCTTCATCCCTCCTCTCCCTAAACATCTTTCTGCACTGTGCAGTGAAAAAAAAAATCACAAATGCCTTTCCTTTGGCTTTGAGTGAGTGAAGTGTTTCTGGATCAAACCCAAATATTCAAATTCTTGCTTTCTGACATCCAAAGAAATCCAGAGGGTTTTATTTCGGGAGAAAGAAGAGAATTGAAAAGTGGTCTGACGGGTTAAAGAAAGGTGAATGTGGGGGGTTAAAGAAGAAAACACCTTCAGAATTTAATTAAGTATTTAAGACTAAATGCACTGAATGATACACTGGAAATTTTTCTCCATCAGACAAGGCTTTGGATCAATTTGTTCTGCCTTTGCACCACCATCGATTCCCACTCCTGCACCATTAGTGCTGCCAGGGCCCTGCTTGTGGGTGGGGGCTGGAGGCTCTGCTGGAAAACTTCTCCCTTCACACAGGAAAAAAACCTCAGAGCTGTGCAGCCCTTCAGAAATAAATCCCTTTACCTGGTTCCTACATGCCACTGGTCACTGATGGGATCCCAGGCAGATCCCCCAATCCTGAGCTGCAGGAAAACTGCTGAGCCTAAGTCAAGGATGGATTGGGTGAATAGGCACAAAATCTTCCATTAATGGCCAAACCCTGCTGCCAGCCCAGACAGCTGGAGGGCTGCACATGTGCCAGCGTGGGTGGATTCACTTCCTAAAATAGCTTTGGGATTGATGCTTGCAGGGCTCAACATTTTCCAAGGTGTGGGGGCAATGCTTTGTTCTGATGTGCTGCTTTCCCAATAACCATGGCAGGGACCAAAAAAGCTGCAGAGAGATTAATGGGAAAACCCTCCCCAGACTGTCAGCACACCCACAGTAGTGTCACCAGCTGCCTGCAGTGACAGCAGTGCAGAGCTCTCATAGAAAAGCAGAGATTTCAGGGATTTCCTTCACTCCTGCCCCAGGCAGGGCCAAGGCTCTCTGGAATTGTGTTAGTGGGATCATTTCCATTTGATCACAGTGTTGGGAAGGATTTCAGTTCAGGCTGCTTCCATTGCATCTTTCTGATTTTATTTATTTAATTCAAATAAAAAAACCTGAAATGGAATATTTGTACCCCACAGTCCTTGGATGTCAGGAATCTCTCCTAGAATTTGTATAACCAAACCATCTCATTCCAACCATTCCTGCCATGGCCATGGACACCTTCCACTATTCCAGGTTGCTCCAAACCCCATCCAATCTGGCCTTGAACACTTCCAGGGATGGGGGCAGTTTTTATGGACAGCCTGTAACTCACCACCCTCACAGGAGAGAATTTCTTATTAATCAGTAATCTAATTTGTGACAGGGAAACATCACAGCCCTGATCCACCAACAGCAGAGGAAAAAGGGATCAGCCACTTCCAAACCACTGGCACCAGCATCACCAGTTAAGTGGGAACTGCTTTTTTTATTTCTCCACAGCCTTGGGGTTTTTGTTAATCTTCAGGAGTGGGGTGAAGCTGCAGGGACAGAGTTTCTGTACCAACCCAGAGACATAATCCTGCTGGGATTCACACCCACACCCAGCTCCTGTCAGAGCAGCAAAGTGGCCAGCACACAGAGATGGGGGAAAAAGATTGTGGAGAAAGGAAAGGGCTCCACTGCACCCAGATGGAGATTAATAAGTGAACCATTCATCTGATAGGGACACGAGGGAAGTTTGCAGGTATTGAGCCCCACTACAATTCAGTAATACCACTTGGCTTTATCTCTTGCCCGAGTAACACAAACATTTATGGAATTACATTTTAAGGCTTTTAAAGGTGTATTTAGAACGTGTTTCCTTTGAAGTGTTATCTTTGCAAGCTCTCATACTCTGATAAAAGCCGTGTTTAGCTGCCTCTCAAGGAGCACTCGAAAACTGCCGTGCGGAGATTTTTCACTCTCTTTGGGCAGGACAGGGCAGCCTTCCCAGGGGCTGTGCTTTGCCTCATGCTGCTGGCATTTGCCACAGCCCTTTCCCAGCAGAGCCACGGTGTTTGCAGGAAAGCAGCAGTGGGAGGTTTGCTGTGCTGGGACCGATGGTGTGGGGCAATCTTTGGAGCCGTCCTTGGAGGCTGTGAAACTTTAACACAACGAAAGAAGAGCCCTGGGGTTTTGCAGACATCGCTGCCTGTGAGCTCCAACTTCCCTCCCTGGGAACCTTCAGGAGAAGGGAAACAGCGTGGCGAAATAAATGACTTCATTCCAGGCTGGTTCCAGTTAGCATCCCCATCCCTCCTCCCTGCCCTGCCCAGAGATGAAGACATTGTTCAACAGCTCATCACTCACCGGCAGCTCCGCGCAGGCAGCCAATGCACAGACCCCAAGCCTCATCCCACAGGCACAAGGCTTGACCCAAAGCTCCTTGAGACCCATGGAAAGGCTCCAGTGGATTTCTATGGGTCTTGGATCTCAGCAAATGTTGGCAAACTCCACCAAAGCTAATGGGAACGTTGCTGGCAGCACAGGTTGACGGGTCAAGCGAAGGGAGAAAATTAATTTATCAACCAAGAGGATTTGTCTTCCCTTGAAGTTTCCAAGGAGTTTCTTAACAGGATGCTCATTAACATACCTCTGAGGGAGGAGGGACGCCTCTCTGCGTGCCATTTAAATACCAACAGCTCCAGATTGGCAGTGGCCACATGGCAAACAGCTCGAGGGGTGGAAATAGCTCTCCCCATTCCCTCTGACCCTGTTCTGGTGCTCCCCAGCTCCATGCAGACTGGCTTGCTCCTGACCTCCACCCTCGACTGGAGCCGAAATCTTGGTGCTGGAGCTGGGCCATGATCACTCCAGCCCTGCTCAACTGCCTTTTTGGAGTTGCTTTCATTCATTTTTTTCACCCCAAGAACCCCCCCCACCTCCAAAATCACAACTTGTCTGAACGTGTGCCGAACCCGATAAGACTTTGGCAACCGCCAGAATAAATTGCTTTAATAAAAATGAAAACCATTTTGAGGGGGGAGCAGGGAGGGAAGGGAAGCAAAAGCAAATACAAAAATAATGTGCAGGCAAGGGCCCATGTGATCACCTGGCAGGAAGAGGCATTCCCAAATCAAAGCATAAATCATGGGGCTGGGAGCAGCCAGGCCAGCGTGGGGGCAGGCAGTGAAACCCTTCACTCCTGGGTTCACACTCATTGCTGCAAAGAGCACGGAGTGAGTGCTGCTTTCACCAGGTGATGGAGAGGAACGTGCTAAAATACTTCCCAAGGGGAGTTGTGTGAGGGGCAGGCTCCAGGAGCGTGTGGCTGCCGTGGTTTTACTGGGGTGGGTGTGCTCCAGGCAGGATGGGCAGATGGAGGGGAGAGGGAAGGTTTGCAGGATCCATCCTCCAGCCACCCCTGTGTGCCAAGCTCCATCCCATCCCTCAGCAAGGGAGCAAGGGGAGCCTGCAATAACCCATGGAAGGTTCTGAATTGGACACAGCCCTTGTGGGGGAGAAGTTGGCCCAAATCTAGCACATTCCATAAAGGAGTTTTCACACTTGGAGAAGGATTTTTGCAGAGGTTCTTTTAAATATTTGGGATGATGTTGTCTTTATCTGTGCTCAGGAGGAAGGGACATAAATCCCAGACGTGGCACAGCCGTGTACACCACGCTGACTGTGCCACACTTTGGTGGAGAGTTACTGCAGATTGCCTAAAAGTTGATCACCCATCCCTGCAAACCAAAGAATTAGGTTTTCTAGGGTTTTTTCTTAAAAAAAAAAAAAAATCTTTAGAGATTGGTGAAAAACCAGTCATGGATTAGATGCTCCACAGCTGGTTCAACATTTGCTCTTTCCACTTCAACTGGGCTCAGGCAGATCACCTCATTCCTGCTTTTTACTGTGGCAGGAGCAATTTGCTGCTGGTTTTCCATCATGGGAAAGAGGAGATGGAAACAGACAAAAAAACGACTTTGGCACATTCATGGTTCCTGTGTTGGGTATTCAGGTGCTGCCACACTGGAGATAACACATCAGGGACAGCCAAGGAGAGCTATGGAGAATCTTTCTTTCCAAGGACCTGTGCCAAAAATGAAGTTCAAAATAAGATTTCTTGTCTTTGATACCAATATATTATTGATTAATTCATTACAGAGGAATAAGTGACACAGTTGTGTGTTGTGGGTAAACCATTAAGAGCTGTCATCCTTCCCCAGCTCTTGAGAGCAGGAGCCTTTCCAATGCAAAGCTTTGCTAACGAAGCAGTTGAGAAAAATATTTACTGCCAGAGTTTCTTCAATTGACATTTGCATCTTCTGTAATTTGCAAACTCTGTGCAATTTGAGCCATTTTCATGGGACTAAAATTTATGGGAAGGGTTTTGCCTTTACTTCCCAGTGTCTCTGTTAAAAAAACCACAAAAGCATCTTTTGCTCTGAAATTCACACCTAATTTTTTACTTCTTTTTGGCCAGGGGAGGAGGGAGGGGCAAGGGAAAATGGATATTGCAGGAGACAGGGCAGAGATGGAGGAGTAAGAGACAGGAAGGACTATTAAGTGCAGAGTTTCTCAAACTATGGGTCGTGACCGCTTAAAAGAGAGCCAGGACGTGTCAGAGGACTGCAGGGTCCTCCTTGGTTTAGTCAAGTGGGAGCCAGCTGAAAAAAGACCTGGCTCCCCTCTAGCCATCGAAAAAAGATGAATTTTGGGCAAGATTGGCATCCAGCCTGGATGGGAATGCAAGTTGGAAGAGGAGCTGTCCTCCATCCCTGGGCAGGGGGAGCCGGCTGTGAACTCCCCCTACATGTTTTCATGGTAGAGAGGAAATGGTTACAAAACTCTAATTGCATTAATCTCCCGTGCAGAAGGAGGGGAAGAGGTGAAAGAAGAACCCCAACAATTCAGATCATTTGTGTATCCCCAGCCTGGGCGGAGCTGCTGCTGGCTGAGAGCTGGCATCAAGACGGATGAGTCAAAAAATAACATTTTTGTAAAGTTTAAAAGTGTTTGTTTCAACTTTTGGCACAGCCCACCCAGCCTCCAGCATCCTCAGCAGGGAGCCAGGCACCCTCAGCTCTGCAAGCCACACCATCCACACAGACAGACAACTTTTTTTTCAGAGAATAAAAGGTTTAAACTTTTGTTTATTGGCAAAATGTGAGCAACAGGAACAGGTGAATTTAGGTGGGATCACAAAAACTTACAACGTGTTTCCTGACTAGACAAGTTGTGCCAAAGCCTGGCATTGACAGCTACCTTCCCACCACCCCTTTGCACTTCATTGAGAGCAGCTGCCACCCAGTTTGATGATGTCTTTGTACTCTCCTGCACGTTCCCAGCACCTTGGAAGGCAAGAGCTGCACACCCGGGGCGTTTGCAGCCCAGATGGTGAAGGTTGGAGAGGTGAAGGAAAACTGAGCCACAGTGGAAAGGACTCATCTGCTTTTCCTTCCAGCTGAGAGAAAACCCTCACACCTGGCTGCCTTTTTCCCAGCTGATCTGGTTTTGTATCTTTTAGTAATGGAAATTCAAGGCAGTTTTTTCTGTGCATATTTCTGAGATCTGTAGGTGGCCTCCAGGGTTAAAGCATCCCTCGTTCACCTGCACCCTGTGTCACCCAGTGCCACCCCATGCAAATCCAGGGAGAAACGGCACAACCACAGCCCACAAAGGCTGCCTTTGTTATTTAGTGTAATTTAAATACTTGTAACTTAGCTAAGCCTCTCCTTGTCTCCCTTTTACAGAACCTTTCCACCTTTTCCAGGTGAGAAAAGCAGCCAGCACCCTCCTTGTCCTGATGCTCCATCCCTCGGGTCCAGCAGCCAGCGCTGCCCAGGGTGACAGGAGCCCTCCGAGGCTGTGGCTCCCAGAGGCTGTCCCGGGCGATGTCCCGGGCGATGTCCCGGGGCTGTGTCCTGTGCAGCAGCTGCAGGCACAGGAGCTGATTCGAAGCCATCGAGCAGCCTCTGGTGGAAGCTGCCTGCTATGTGTGTGTGCATCCCGTGCGTGTCCTGCCGGAGCCCGCTCGGTATTCCTGGGGATGGGGCGGCTCATGGGGATGTTTCCTTCTCTCTCTACCTCCCCTTTATACTGATCTACCTCCCCTTTATATTTTTGCCTTTGTTTCTGTGTGTGCTGGGGAGCAGCGGCTGCCCAGCGATGCTGTTCCCATGCACTTGTTCTTGCTGCAGGAACTCTTCTGGGTTTGCTCCCACGCGATTTGATGAAAAACCCAAGAGGATCAGGCTGTGAAGTGCCTTCAGGCTGACGTGTGACGAGTGACAGGACCAGGGGGAAAGGCAGAGGGTGGGGTTAGATTAAATATCGGGGAGAAATCCTTCAGCTGCTGGCGCACGTTGCCCAGAGAAGCTGTTTGCCTGATCCCTCGTGCCTACGAGTTATTGTCAATTATGTGGGGATGCTTTTTTCATCACCCTAGAGGGCTTTAACAACCTCACCTAGGGCTTCCATCCACATCCATGGCCCAGGAGTGCCCATTTCAGCCCAGCATGGGGCTGCCAGCTCCTGTCCCAGGGATGCTGCAGGCTGCTGGTGTCCAGCTCTGGCCATGTCACCATGAAACCACCTGCTGACTTGGGCTCTTGGATTTGATTTCCAGCTCTGCTCTGTGCTCAGCTCCTGTAGCCCAGCCCCTAGGGAACATCTCCCCTGGGTGTCCTTAGTGCCCTGTGGTGTCCCCTTCAATGGGAACAAATTACATGCTTTCTTTCCTGAAACAGGGTTTTTTCCCATTCTATTGATCCTGTGGAGTGAAGCATAAGCTGTACCCATAACAGATGTTAATTTTGTTGACCAGCTTTTCCTGAAAGCCTAACTTGCTCTTATCCTTTGCTTTTGGGTGGGGGTCAGTGTGACTCAGCTCTGGGGATGAGCTCTCTCTCCATCAGAACAGTTTCCCCTTACATATCCAGAAAGGAGGTTGGAACCTGTTGAAGTTCCTTCCTGTCTTGCCCAATAAAGGTGCTCTGTCATCTCTCTGGCTTTCCAGTTGAACCCACCTGTCTCAGTCTTGATCAAATACCCTCACATTGCTTCAGTGGATTTGTGTTTCTTTTCTTATTTTATTGTTTTCCTTCTAGAAAATGGGCTTGATTTCTTTTTTTTCAAGTCCCCTAAATGTAAAGAAATTCATTCCTGCCCAGATCTTTTGGCTCTTCAGCCAGGAAGCAGGCAGCCCTTGGTTTCTGTGAGCAATCTGTGTGATCATCAGTAGACACTGCAAGACAAGAGGAGGTTATATGGAGATGATTCCAGAAATATCCATTCTGCTTTTGTGTGCACCAACACAACACTTCCAGACAGCTACTCTGCCCCAAGCCTCCTCCAACCCACCAGCTGCTCCCATTAACCCTTCCTGTGGTGTTTCTCTCCCTGATGCTCCAGACAGAGCTGCCCCTGAGCTGCTGGAGGCAGGTGTGGGCTGGTGTCAGTGCCCCATGGCTCTGTGCCCAGGTCCCAGTGTCACTGCTCGGATACCTGGCTGCTGCAGGTGATCTCCCCAAGCCTCTCACCTCCCAGTTATCCCACTGCCCCTCCCATGATGTCACCAGGCTGGTCTGAGCACGGATCTCCCTTCCATGTGGTTGCCATTAATTCCACCACCACAAGCATCAGCCTGAGGTCCCAGGCCATATCAAGCAGTCGATCTCTAATTGTCATATCCGACAATAAAACAAAGGGCTCGAAAGAAAAGAGAGAATATTAAAGCCAAGAGCTTCCCTCTGCCCATTGCAGCTGGCTCATAAGAAGGCCTGGATGGAAAACACCCCCTTTATGCTGTGCTGTGTCCCTCTCGCAGAGGAATGAGTCAGGAATTTCATGCACGTAGAGCAATCGCCAAACTGTCCCTACAGGTCTGCCCAGACCCACGGCTCACCGAGCAGCTGCTTGTTTACCTGCCACCATTTCCATAGCATGGGTGTGCAGCCGCATTCCTGGGAGCCCCAGCTGCTCCCACCTGCCCGACCTGTCCGGGAGCGGGAGCAAAGCTCGCAGCCACCGTTTGAGAGATGTGAGTGCCACAGGGAAACCCTGCCAAGGATGCTCAGCGCTCTGCTGGGATGGCTGAGGAGCCAGCTCAGCAGCTGGGGTGTAGGGCAGGGCGGTGGCATCGCTGCCGCGGGATGGAGGGACTTTACACACAGAGGATTTGAGCTGCTGGTAGGGCACCGATCTGGGATGCGCCGGATGGGATGACTCAGAGGAGGAGCAGCTCAGCCTCGGTGCTCCAAATCCCCTTCCACAGAGCTCTCCCTATCCGCTGGAAATGTGGCAGGGAAGCCACCCTGCTCGGGTTACGTGTCCTATTAAGCAAGAGGGACGCGTCGCTGCCGAGCAGAGCCGCGCTCGGGGGTGGCAGTGCCAGCGCAGCAGGACCCGCTCGCAGGGCAGCTTTGGGCACAGCACCGTGGGCTACCAGGCTCCCAGATCGCCAACAGCCTCCTATTGCCTTTTACCAGTGCCAGGCTGATGGGGAGCGAGTGCATCTCCTGCTTTTTCCTGCAGCGCTGCGGGGGAAGGCTGTCCCTGCCCAGCCTGGGCAGGGGAATCCGTGCCAGCATTTTCCCCAGGGGATGCTGAAGTAGCTGCACTTCAAAGGCTCCGGAAGTGTCCATTTTGCCTTGGGCTCCGCCAGCCCACGGTTAGGGTGAAAGCTGCTTGTGTCAGCAGCTGGAGCTGGGAGGAAAGCTAGGGCTGCTGGCCAGGATCAGCCTCCGAGTCACCCAGCCTTTCCTCACTGGTCCCCAAAGCATCCCCAGCCACTGCGAATTGTCCCCAGAGGAAAATCCAGGATGATCATGGGCTTTCATCCTGCGGTTGAAGCAGGCATTTGTGTCAATTTGGGCACATCCCTTTCCCTCTGCTGAGTGTTTGGGGGTTGTTGTGGGCCCTGGGCCGCTCCACTCTGGTTAAATAGGATACTGCTGCTGCTGCTGTCACATTTCTTTTCCCTCATTTTCTCTTCTTCTCAAAAAATGCCAAGTTGTATAAAACAAAAAAAAAAAACAAAAAAAACTTCCCACCTTAATCCTGGATGAATTATTTAAAAGGGTCTGTTTGCTAATGTGATTGACTTCAACCAACAGCGCAGGTTGAGCTGTAATTATGGGAAAACAATCAAATCTCTATCTGGGTTCACACCATACTGGTCTTGCCACTTTTTGTGTTACAGCAGAACCTGTTGGGCAGCTCCAGCTAAGCTGAGCCTCCTTTCTGCTGCTGGGGCAAAGAAACGCAAACCAGTAGAACCAGTCAGGCTGCAAGGAAAAATTACGGCTTATTGTCTGTGCAAGTTCACCCACACTGCTCACTCCTGTCTCCAGATGACCGTCTGCTGATCACGACCTAAACTCAGCTCCAGGAGCCGAGGAAGAGACACAAGCACAGTCCTGCGACGTGAGTATTGTGCTTGCTCTGATTTTTATCTGTCCCCCATCCTGGGCAGTGTTGTGTAGCTGGGAAGGGAGCTGGCGTGAGCCAGCGTGGAGAGCTGCCCAAAATTCGCTCAGCAGAGTGCCGGGAGAGCTGTCACTTGGTGCTGGCAGACGGAGCCTGGTCCAGCTCCCATCTGATGGGCAGAGGTTGGTGTGTCACGGGTTTGCTCGCTTTTCTCAGAGTTCCAGGAGGAAATTTGGGTTTGTGTAGCAGCTGGGGAGCCGATGGTTGGTGGCAAAGTGGCGGCTCTGAGGGGTCGGTGGGGAATGGACCTGAGCCCTGCCACGAGCCCAGGGCTCTGCTCTTAACAAAAACTTCTCCTCTGGTGTTTTCCACCTGAACCTGAAATGTAATGGGATATCCCTGCGATCCGAAATGCTGAGAAATGGCATCCAGCTCCACTCAGGCGGAATGAAATAGCTGTGGAGGGCAGAGCAATTTCTGGGGGTCAGGGTTTATGTGAGTACTGGGGAGTCCAGTCATGTTTGCATCCGGAGGCAGGAACAGAAAACTTCTGTGAGCAAACACCCAGCAGTGTGCCAGCCATGGGGGAGCAGAGCTTTGGCCATGTGGGATCCAGGATGTGCCCATCCTGAGCAGGCAGCACTGGGGTGTCAGTGCTGGGTGCTGGGGGGCATCACCCCCTTGCACACCTGATCCACCTTCCATGCAGCCTGACCTGCACCAAGCCATGCTCATGCTGCACAGTAAATAACTTTACATGGAGTTGTGGATCTCCCTTCCCACCCCATTTCACACCTTGAACTCATCTCTGTTGCCAAAGCTGAGAACAAATTTGCTTTTTCTGCTTTTTCTCTCAGTGGCAGCTTGGAGCTGGGTTGTGGTGACCTGGGCTAGCAGGATGGCCATCTGTCCCTGCTGTGTCCCTTGTGGGACATCCTGACAGTGCCCTCCTGGGTTGTCCAGATATGTTCCTTCAGGCAGCACAAATATTCAGAGAGGCTGAAGCTCGCTGGGCTTCCAGCAGCCCCAGGCACGAGGTGTAATGGTACCCAGGGCTGGCATCCTCCTTCCCTGTTTTAAACCCAGGAGGAAGGAAGTGATGGTGGGATTGCTGCAGGGCAGAGGCTGTGCCCACACACACTGCTCCCTGCACGGGGGTTTGTTGCTGTGGGTTGGACTGTCCCCACTGCCTGCTCCTTGTCCCTTCTGCTGGGACAGTGCCAGGTGGGGAATGTCCTGAGAGCATTGACAGAGGAGATGACCACAGATCCTTCCCTGGGGTTTGCAGGACTCTGATGCATTGATTCGAAATCTAGCCTGTGTGTCCCCAACATCCATGTGTCACCAGGCATTTGGGACATGCAGAGTCTATAAAAATGCCCAGTTCTGTCTGTCCCAGCTGCTGGACAGTACAGCATGGGGCTGAGTTGGTAAGACTCATCCTTGGTGCTGCAGCAGGACTAAACACCAGGAGGGTTTTGCAGGGCTAGGTCATCCTAGCACATTTCTCCTTTTTTAAATGGTACTGAAGAGAAAATTGACTCACTCCAAGACTTCATCATCTGGGGATATCCAGGGGTATCTCCCTACCCAGGGGAGAGAGATCTGTTTTTTCCATTTGCATGGTCATTATTTGGACTCAGGATGCCCATGCCCCCCTTGCACAGCAGAAGCAGAGGTGCCAGTTTATGGAAGTGTGGCTGAGAGGAATCTCTGTGCCCATTCTCCCAAGAACAAGGACCAGGACTGATGAATTCCCCATGTCAGGAGCAGTGTGGGCTCTCAGCTCTGCTCTGGGGAGGTTTCCTGCCATGGAGGAGAAGACAATGGCACCAAGATGTTCTCCAGGCACCATGAGCAGCCTAACGGGATCACAAGCAGGGGGTGGGGTGATCTCCACCATCTATCAGAGATTCCCAGGGTATTTTCCTGCCACTTTGCCCAGCCAGTGCAGCTGGGGGTGGCAGTGGAAGTGTTTTGGATGGGCAGTGACCACGTGTCTCCAATCCCAACAGGGCCTTGAGCTATTCCTGAGCCTCACCACTTCTCAATTAAATCACCCAAAAACGCGATAATGCCTCATTACCCACTTCCCAGAGCATTTTGAGGTGTTAATTGAGTAATGTTTATAGAACCTGTGGTTACCCCAAGATGCACAGGAAGATAAGTGGATACTTTTCATCTTCTACATTTCAATCATCTTCTGAATCCTCCTGTGGGCAGACAGGCCTGCCCACAGATCTGCCCAAAGCCCACCACATTCTGGGGAGCATCATGGCACAGCTGGTGGCTCCAAATGTCATTTGTCCTCAAGTGGGGAGCAGAACAAATATTTACTGTTAAACCTCAGCAAAGTAGCAGGAGCTGGGGAGTGGGAGGACAAAACCAGTGCAAAAAGAAACCCCCTGACTGCACATGCTGCTATGTAACAGCCAGTTGGATTCCTGGCTATATTCAGATATTGCAGAGGACCAACAGCTCTGGTTTTAGTGATCCTGCAAGCCCAGGGCAGCCAAGATTGTTGGGAGGAGGGATGTCCCTATTGCAAGGAATAACAAGGAGTCTTGAGGGGAATAAGGGCTCTTAAGCAGAAAGGAGGTAATGGAAGAAAACTCAAATTGGGGGGTTGGTGATTGCCACAGCAGTTGGAAAAGCAGAAGCTGCCTCCACAGGGTCAGGGTGGTGGGGGAGAAATTGAGCTGCTGAGTTTGTGATCACCAGGGCTGTGCTGTATTATGGCAACAGAGACTTTATGGGGTGGAAGTAAATCAGTGTGCAGGTTGGGACTTGAGGCTGGAGCTGCATCTTGGAGGGTTTGCTCCAGCTCAGCTCTCCCTGCAGTGGGACACGTCTGTGCACACATGAACAGGGGCAGCATCTCCCTGCTGCTGATCCTGAGCTGGTTCAGGGGGCTGTGACCAGCACCAGGCCCCACAAACCCAAAGGGCCACTGGGGCAGGTCACAGCTCCACATGGGACCCCCATGCAGCAGCAGCAGAGGCAGCCCTGGGGCTTGCTGCAAACCGGCCCCTGGGCTGGTGGAGCAGCACGGAGCAGCTGCTCTGCTCCAGGGAGGATTTTCAGGTTGTGTGAGGGATTTTCAGGTTGTGTGAGGTAGAGGAAAGCACCAAATCCTCCTCCCTGGAAAGGCAAGAGCCAAGGCTGTTCCTCCTGTCTCACTTGTTGGGAGGTGATTTTGTAATCTGGCAGCCCACGTGCAGCACCCACAGCAAACCCAGCACGGTGGAGAGCAGGCACTGGGCTCCATTTTAGGGCACTCTGTGCCATGTTAAGTAATGCAAATAAATAAATACCCAGAAAAAAATAAGAAAAAAAAATCCCTCCACGAACCAAAAAATCCCTCTTCAAACTGCCAAGCGAAGTGCATCAGCAAAGAGCATTAGCTCCACGCTGGCCTGTGAAATACTCCTGGCACTGCAGATTTTCCATGAGTGATCAGGCAGTTTTTTTGAGTACAAACTTGTTTTACAATTCTAAAATTAGACCAGGAACATAGTAGGGTAGCCAAGGAAAGAAAGTCTGGCTGGTCAAAGCAGCTCTGCCCAGCAATTTCCCAGGGAAAGGTGTGTGACATCAATCCAGCCTGGAGCTGAGCAACTCCAGTGCTGCTGATGGGGAAATGTCAGGCAGTAAATCCATTAAGCTTCACTGATCTCACAGTATCAGAATGTCACAGTCCTGGCTCTTTCTTTTCTGCCTTTTTTTTTTTTTTTTAATGACTTAAGCTCGTTTTGCTAATGAGCTGCTTTATCCTCCTGAAAGGAGACAGGGCTCAGGGTGGGGAGGTGCTGTGGCTCACTGTGAGTGTGACAGGCAGTGCTGGGGATGGTGTTGAGAGGTCAGGAACTCCCTGGGGACCAAGGAATGGGGGCTGGCTGTGCTGTCAGAGCCAGCTGTCCAAGTCCATCCCTTCCCCAGCCCCCTCAGATAGGACAGCAAATTAACCTCCCTTCTGCTTTTGCCAGCCCCAACAGTAGCATCCTGCCCAAGGAGCAATGCCATTGGTACCCAGGAGATGCTGGGGGCTGCCCCAGCCCCGTGCATGAGAGCAGAGGGACCTGTGCCCCAAACTGGAGCCCTTGTCCCACCCTGAGCTGAGCATCGAGGGATGCAGAGAGCAGGTGAGCAAAGCTACAGATGTTAACAACAGCTCACCCCAGGTCTTGGGCTTTCCAAACCCTCCAGATTTAGGGGCTGGATGAGGAGTCTGCCTTTGGTCCCCAGCACTGGGGCTGTGTTTGCAGAGGGCACCCATCACTTGGAAATGCACCCAGCCTTGCTGGGATGCCAAAGGGCTGCTCCAGCTTCCAGCACCACCAGCTCTATATCACAGTGACAGCTCTGCAGAGGGCTGGAAATGAAATCCCTGTCTCAGGGAGCGAGCTCCACACTGAGGAGCTCTGTGGTCTGGGCTTCAGCAATAAATCTCCCTCAATAAATCCTCCAGAGCAGGGTAGAGGAGCAGGGAGCTGCAGCTTCACACCTTCACCCATCCACACTGGGTGAGAGAGAGCAAAGCTGAGCCCCTTGGGGGGCTTGGGCTGTCACTGGGGCTGCTCTGCTGCAGCTAAAGGCTGAATGCTGGAAAAGACAATGGGGAGTGATGCTCATGAGGGATCTCTGTTATCATGTGTGTGCACAGATGAGACCCAAGGTCCTCGCCAGGTTTGCCACAAAGTGGCTGTTCCATCTGTGGCAGAGATGGGTTCTGGCAGCTCAAAAGCACCAAAACTGGCAGCATTTCCCTGCTGATTGGGGTACCCACTCACCTGAGGGCTCCGAGGAAAAGAAAATCAGGAGTAAACCCCAGCCCTGGTGGCACCACAGCCTCAGCTGTGCATGGAAGGTGATGTTGCTGCCCACACCCCAGCCCCAAATCCTGATCTGCCAGGCTCTGCCCGCAGCTCTGAGTCACAGCTGCAGGGATCTGGATCCAGCACTGAGCACCTGGGCTGTCCCCACACCTCCCACCACATGCCAGCCCAGCCCTGCCTCCCTCAGCAGCGGGCTGGCACCAGTCCCAGCCAGGGTGTCACCTTCCCAGGGTGGCTGAGCTGAATCCCAGGGCCTGGAAATGCTGGGTTCAGCCCTCAGAGACACCAGCCCTGGGGAAAGGGCTGTGCCCTTCAGTACAAGGTGGGCAGGACCTAATCCAGCAGCAGCAAGCACAGCAGGAGCACATGCAGCCACCAACTCCTCTGCTCCCAGTTGCAATCTCTCCCAAGATTACAGCACTGGAGAATGCAGTGGGAATTAGTGCCTGAGAGCTTCAGAGCCTTCCCAGCTGGCACTTGGGGTGTCAGTCCCACTGATGGCAGTGGTTGATCTCACAACTCCCTTCAGCCCTGGGGAGGTGCTTTGCCCAGGGCAGAGCCTAATTTAGGCTCTGTGATCCTGGGAGGTGCATCCCATTAACATCAGGAGGGGTTTTTATGTTTTGCAGTAGAGCTGCACGTTATTTCCCCTGGCTGGTTTTTCAGCTGTGGCTCTTGGGGCTGAGATCAGTTCCCAACCCCATTTCACAGTGGCAGATCTGGAGCTGGACGAGCCTCACCGTGCTTTTATTTACTGGGTTAGATCAGCCAGCCCTGGGAACCCAACCCTGGTGGGTTATACCCAAGGAAGAGGGAGTAATGAATATTCTTAATTGTTTCCCCAGAGAGGAAGATCTCTGCTCTGTTGGTATCAGATTTGCTCCAAAGCCAAACAAAGTGGCTGCAGGATGGTTCGTGTTCAGGCAGCTGCTCCGCCGAGCCGAGCGTGCCGAGCTCGCTGCTGTGCTTGCTGGCGCGTGCCTCATTTCTTTTGAAAATCAGATGCTTTAGGGGAAACTTTCTTCTTCCAGCTCTGCATGCCCACATCTTGCATATGCAGGCGATCTGGCACATCCCTGCTCCGCATGCAGATAAAGGCACGGGCGGGAGCGGGGCTGGGAGAGCTGGAGCCCAGCACAAACCTTCCCCATGGCCACAAAGCCCAGGTCCCGGCCACTCTTCACTTCCCAGCGACAGAGGGGAGGTTTGCTCTCTGGTCATCTCTTCCTGGTTGAAGGCTGAGTGTCCAGGTGCTTTGTTGGGATCAGAATTACTCACCATGACTCACTAGGCCAAATGATTTTGGGGGGAGAAGTTCCCACCTGGAGGTGCTCAACGCCTTCATGTGGAAGTTCCTCTTTCCCAGTGTGGTTTTGGTGGTGCCAGAGGACCCCATGGGTGCTCTGCCCATGCCAGCTTCCTGCAGCTCTTGGCTCTGGGCACCACCTCTCCTGGTTTCCCTGTAAAATTGGGTGAAAAAGCTCTCCAAGGGTTCAAAGAGTTCACAGCCAGCGAGGCCATGCAGGAAGCCTGGGCGATGACACAAGTGCTGTGTGTTGCCTCTGTAAAAGCTGTGGAGGAAAAGAGGGAGGAGGGGTGCAAGGGAGCATCCCAGCAGGAGATGAGTCCATCAGACTCAAGCACCAAAACTGCTGTAAACTTCCCCATCATCAGTCCCCACGTGGTCCCAACACAAGTTCTGCAGTCTTTATGCTCCAGAAGATGCCCTGCCCCACCTTATCCCAGAGAAATGCAATTTAAACAGCTCAACAAGTAGAGGAAAAGCCTGATTTTCCAGCTGGGCTTCTCCTGGTATCTAAGACATGCTCTTTGCTATGCTCAGCATTGAGGCAGGGTGGACAAAAATGCATCCCATGGTTTAGCAGATGATTTCCCTTCCTAGCTTTGGGCTTTGTCCTTTCCAGAGCACCACATGCACCACACACATCCCTTTTGTTGGGCTTTTCCTTTCTGTTTTAGGCTGAAACCGGAATAATTTGAAGCAAAAGGACGTTCTTGCACTGGACACTGAGCCTGGTGTGTGGCTCAGCCCTGAACATGACCACTGAGAGTTTTACAGAGTTCCTGAACAAGCTCAAGGAAATCCATGAGAAAGAGGTCCAAGGTAGGGAGACAAAATTTTTCAAAAACTGGCCAAGATCCATTTCTTTGTAACACCACCTCGATCCGTTTGGTGTCAAATAACCTGAAGGGAGGAGGAGCCGGTGTGGATTAGGGAGATTTGGGGATTAGTGCTGAGCAAGCAGCACCCACGGGGATGGACTGGGACACGGGGTCACAGCCTGTCCCTCAGGAGAGAACACCCACTGTGGCACACTTGTACCTCCTGAGAGAAAAGTGACTTTTTGAATGGTGAGAAGGAGCAGAGAGAGGACATTCCTGCACTCCACTCTGCTGGAAAGCAAACCAGGGAGGTGCTCACTCCCTGCAGGAATCCCACTTGCTCTGAGCATTAACCACGGGGGATTTGCTCCTTTCCTGCCCCTGCTGTCGTGGTCTGGGATAAAGGTGAGCTGGGAGGTTTGCAGGGGTGACACACACACACCTGCTGGGCATCTGCTCCAAGCAGCCAGGATTGGAGTTATCTGGATGCTGAGGGATCAAAGGGAAAGCGGAAAGATGCAATAATCTACAGGACAGAAGCAGCAGGAGATGAAGCTCTGTTAAAGAAAACGTTTGAGTCAGGTTGGATAGCTTATTCCTCTAGGGAATAAATTATTTCTTAGGCCATACATTATTAAAATAAAACCCATTAGGTTAAGCAACCAATTGCCAAGTCCAATTGTTTTCCTATTAGAATAATTCCCAGTATCAATATTATGAACAAAACTTCAGCACTTTTGGATGATTCTGGCTTATGAATTCATTCTTCTCTTGTGTAATTGCAAGCTGTGTGAGACTTAGAGGAAACTGTTGAGCAATTTAAACCACATGTTTACATCTACTTTGCATAAAATGGATTTGACAGGATACAATGTCTGCAGATCCATCAAGGAAAGCTGTTCAGCTGTAAATATTCTCCAAGATGCTTTCCAACCCTGAAAGCTATAAAATAGTGCCCACCTGGGAAAGGCAGGCTGTAGTGAGAAATAAGTAGAAACAAAACTAAACCAGACTTTTTGGATCTGTGAAGGAAATGCAGGCTCATTAAATAGTGGGGATACAAAACGAGTTCACAATTTTGTACAACCTTCCCAGTTCCATTAAACTGTGATTGTGTTTAACACATACAATGTGTTATTCCTTATCGGAGATAAGGCTTGGGAATAGATGAGTTCTCTGCAAAGCCACGCACCTTCCTGAAATTCCATCAGTGCTGTTTGCTTCTGAGTGCTGGGGAATTGGCAATAAACCCCTCCTCTCTGTGTCTGTTCATTATTCCAGGGCTGCACAGCAAGGTGACGGAGCTGACGACAGAGAAGTGCCGGTGAGTGATGCTGGGGCACAGGGGGAGTTACACCACTGCAATTTCAGACTTCTCCAAAACTGCTGATTACAGAGCACCATTTGCCTTCCTGGCACAGCCAAATTCAAGCCTTTTGGCTCCAGCCAGGGCTTGGGGTGATCCCAGCCCAACTCCAGTTTGCCTTCCCACTGGCAGGTGATGCTTGTGCACCCAGTGCTTGCACCCTTGGAAAACACTAAGTGGGAGGAATTAAGCTGCTAACTCCAAGGAAGGTGTCACAGGGCAGCAACACATTTGTTTCCCCTCCTGCCACACAAGAAAAAGGGCACTGTGGATGAAGGCATGGGTTTTGGGGAGAGATCTAATAATCCTCTTTTCTTTGTTCTGTTCCTTCAACTAGTGATGCTCAGAGAATTGAAGAGCTGTTTGCTAAAAACCACCAACTAAGGGAACAACAGAAAGTCCTTAAAGAAAATGTAAAGGTGTTAGAAAACAGGTAGGATTTGTGTTCAAGTAGGGTGCTGCTGAGTGGCAGTGACTGCATGGTCCCAGGGGGAGAGTTTGGGATTTGCTGTCTTCCCAGGAGTGGGATGTAGCACATGAACCTCTCTTTTTCCTGTACTCAGCTGCTGGGAGAGCTGGAGGAGTCTGGGCTCTTGCACAGGAGCTTTCCTAGGCTGGTGGTGGTGGGCTGGACCTGGAGGGGTGCAAGGGCCAATGCTGGGCTGGGGGTGATTCCAGGTGATGGTCTGAGTGTCCACACCTCCCCATGGGGAGGACAGGAATTTATTTCTCCCATGGAAACCTTGTGGTAACAAGCTGTGGGGTTTCCTTCCTCCAGGCTGCGAGCTGGTCTGTGTGACAGATGCATGGTCACCCAGGAGCTGGCCAAAAAGAAGCAGAATGAGTATGAGACCTCTCATTTCCAGAGCCTGCAGCACATCTTCATCCTCTGTACGTACTGACACCCACTGTGAGCTTTGGCAGGCTGAGTCTTTGCTCTGTTAATCCCTCTCCCAGATATTTGCTTGTGGTGTGCAGGAATCTGGGAAGGGTTTGGGGATGGGGAGAAGGGAGGGATCAGGATTGTGGGTGGCAGTTCATGTCCCCCCTTCACACAAATCATCAGAGATGGGGGGTGCAGCCCTCCACACCTCCAGAAAAATGAGAGATTCCAGGCTGTGTCAGCTGCCTGGAAAAAGGATGCATTTGGCACAGCAGAAGCAACACTCTGGCAAAGACAGGAAAGTCACAGCAGCAGCTCAGCACGGGTAAATGAAATCAAACAACACGTGTGATGGATCCTCTCCTGAGCTTTGGCAGAGCTCCCAGCACCGCTGAGGCTCCGGGTGTTTTTCCCTGGGGATCTGACCAGCCCAGGGAGGGTCATGGGGGTAAGGGAGATAAGGCATTTAGGAGGGATGGAGAGGTGCCAAGAACCCTTGGTTTATCTCCCCTGCTATGCCACCGCTCCCTGAGTGCTGCTTTCGAGCAGGAGCAAGGCAGGGCACCATGCCTGGGAGCCCACCCGTGCTCTCCTCCCTGCAGCTCCCAGTGCTGGGTGCTCTCATCTCCCTCTGGCCTCTGTCTGATCCCCCTGAGACCCCCAGCCCTGCCCCTAACCCAGCACCCAGCATCACCATCACCTCTGTTCACTGTGCCCAACCCACCACTGCCTCTCTGGGCCGTGCTCTTCCCCTGAGCTGGGTGACCTGCAAGCAGACCCAGTCCTGATGGAACCTGAGAAAGCTGGTCCCTTTTATCCCCTAGCACCAGCTAGGGAAGGAAATTCAGCATCTCACCAAAACTCGGTGTCATTTCCTGCTCCTCCCCCGGGCACCCCAGCGAGCTGTGAGCAGTGTCCTTGCAGCACCTGAACTCACAGCACCACCTCTGTCCCTGCAGCAAACGAGACCAATCGCCTGAGGGAGGAGAATAAAACTCTCAAGGAAGAGCTGAAGAGGCTCCGGAGCCTGGAGTAAGCACTTTCCTGGTTTCATTATTTACAAGGAGTGTTGGCAACAAGCAGAGCTGGGCAGGGACATGTCCAGACTGTGACATCCTCAGGGGTATTTTAGCATCTAAGTCTTGTGGGTTCCTCTATATGTAAGACATGGAAAAATCCCTCAATCCCTCAAAATCCTTGTTGACCTTTGCTCACTCCCCTGTTCACCAGCATCCAACGATTCATGTTTGGGGAACAAAGATATTTAAGCCCTGGGCAGCTTGCATGGAATCCCACCCTGGGATCCCATGACTTTTCCATGGCACCAGCTCCTGTCCTGCATGCAGAGAGGGTCTGCAGGAAGCAGGTGGTTTTGGGGGAAGGAGAGTCACACACAAGGGATTGTGATGGGGCTAAAGAGGGAGAAGTGATCTGCACCAGCAGGTTCACAGCCCAGCAGAGCACTGTGCTGCAAGCCAAGTAACCTGCCAGGCTGGCCAATATATACAAATCAGCTCATTCCTCAAGGGTTTAAAGTCCAGAGGAATTAGCACTGAGGGATTAGTTTAGAAATGTGTTTTCTTTGGAGCACAGGAGCACCATCCACTTAAAGAGAAACTCTAGCTTTTACTCCCCAGTGCTTCCCAAGAGCTGAGTGGCTCCAGAGCTATAGGCTGGGCTGGCTTGCTGAGCATTGATTCTGCTCTGCTCTGCTCTGCTCTGTTCTCCCCTGAGATGCTGGATAGGAAGATTTCCAGCCAAACATCCTTGTCTCAGCATCAGAGTCCATCCAGGACTCCTTGTGTCACTGAGACCATGTTGATTTGGTGACAGGGGGCAGACACCACATCCCTGTGCTGAATCCACCCCTCCATCAGGCTGAAAGCCCAGCCAGGGACAGGTTCCCACAGAGCTTTTGCAATAGCCACAGCTGGGTCCTGCCTTACCCAACATCGTGGTTTCCTGCAATGTTACCCACAACCAAGTGGGGCAATCACACCTCAGGCTGTCATGCTGGCTCTGTCCAAGCCCCAGACTGCAGCTGGGCTGCTGATAAGCTGCAGTGGAAGGAGGTGAGTCTGAGGATCTGGAATATCCACATACACACATAAATATGTATATTTGTATATCAGGCTCAGAGCTCTCAGTACAGTGGCTCCAAACCCTTCCTTCTCCTGCCCTTTCTCATTCATTCATTCCCATCCTTCTCCTTCCAACAGGGACAGGACAAAGACCCCAGGAGTCTCCTCCAGAGAAAGCTGCTCCACACCAAGCTCCCCTTTGACTTTACTGTCCCCAGTGAGCAGGAGTGTCAGCACAGAGAAAGCAGAGCACAGGGAGGCAGAAGAAGCTCACCAGGATGTGCCAGACCTGGAGCTCAGTGAAGGTGGGTGCTGCTGGCTCCTGCCACTCTTGGGGATCTGGGGATGGGAAGAGTGACTGAGCCATGGTGCAAAGCTGCTCTGCAAAAGGGTCTGGAGAGCAAAGACCAAGCTGTTGGCAGCTTAGATGGGCATTGCCATGGGCAGAAAAGCTTATGGGGGGAAATCCAGATCAAAGGAGAAACACCCTGCTCTGCATTAGAGCAAAAGAGAGCTTGGGTGCCCTCACTGAAGACAATTCATGCAGAGACCATGTCATTCCCTTCCTGCCACCCACACATGCAGTGAAGGGCACGTTCAGTCAGGAGCTGGCTTGAGCCAGAAGGTATTTTTGACTCAAAATCCTCCCTGAGAGGTGGTTTGTACCAGCCAGTGGCATCCCTTGGAGGCTGCTCAGCTGCAGGGCAGGGCTGCAGCAGCTCTGTGGGACCATTATGGCAGCTGGTTGTGTCTTTTTTTTTGCAGAAAAGCCTCTAGAGAAGCTCCAGAGAAGCTCTCCAAGCAGCAGGACTTCCCCAGGCACTGTTCTCCAAGAAGTCAGCCTTGCAGAAATTGTGAGTGGTCAGAGGTAGCCTGATGCCCCCACTGCTGTGGTCATCTGAACCGGATCAAGACAAGCAGGATAGGAAAAGAGCAGGAGGCAATTGGAACAATTAGCCAGAGCTGGGTAGTTTGTCATTTTCAGAGGGCCTGGCATGCAGTGGTTGCAAGGACAAACACAGAGAGGGTGTCTCCAAGGGGTGCTGAGTGATGTGGTGACTCTGGGCACAGGGAGATGGGACTGCAGGACCCGGACCTTGTTCCTGGTCATGGGAGCTCAAACCCACTTACACACCCACACAGACTCTTCTGTTTTGGCACAGGTTTTGCTTACTCGACCTCCACAAAAAAACTTGAAAGAGCAGGTGAAAAGGGGCTTTGGTAAGGCTGCAGGCAGGCTGTGGGGATAATTAATAGGGATGGCAGGAAGGGCTGGTGACATCTCCAGGTGGGCAGGGGAAAGTCAAGTCAGAACATGTGGTGAGCCTTTCATGACAGCTGATGGAGACAACGATGTCCTGGCCCAGGTACTCCACCAGAAATACACCCACCAAACCAGTGTGTGCCAGGAGCTTGCATGAATAAAGTCTTGCATGAGTAAAAAGGCCTGACTACAGGACAAGGAATTTGCAGGGTCTTATCTTGGTTAAGCCACTGAATCATGACTTAAGAGGAGATGCAAAACTTCCTGTGCTACAAATTAGTGCAGCCAGAAAACAGAGAGTACATGAAGGGAAAACTTCCTGGAAAAATGAATAAAAATTTGATAGAGCTGTTGACCAGAACCATATCAAGCAGCACCCTCAGGAGCTGTTGTGTTGTTCTCACTGGTGAGGTGTCCCAGCTCAGCTGGGCTCCCTGGAGCCTGAGGCACACTGCAGAATGGCTCACCTGGCCTTTCTGTCCTCTGCCACAGGCATCCCAGAGGATTTCCAACCAGCTGCATGGAACCATTGCCCTGGTGAGACCTGGCTCCAAACCCTGCCTCCTGGAAAAGAGTCCTTCAGGGGCAGCAGTGTCCCCACCAGCGAGGAAGACTCCTGTCCCTCCAGAGCGTGAGCACAGCCCCAGCCTCGAGGCGTGAGTACCTGGGGGTCTGGTGGGGCTGATCCATTGCAGCTGTCCCTCAGTATTCACTGTGTCTGTCCACCCTCCTCTCCAAACTTCTCCCACAGCCTTGGGAGGGGGGCATATCCCAGTTTACAGCAGTAAAAGATGACTGGAATCCAGCTCAGCAAGATCAGGCTCTCGTTATTCCAGCTCCTCGGGCAGACCCACAAAGTGAGCAGGGTGCCCCCACATCCAGGCAGGGCTGTCCCAGGCAGGCAGCAATTCCTGCTCCTCCTTATCTATTCTAATGGGCCTTGCTGCAGGGCTCAGCACTTCCCAGGCTTGTCCTCCCCACTGATTTCAGGAGCACAGAGGGCTGAGCAAGGCCAGTGAGTTCAGCTGTACAGACAGCGAGTTTCCAGGAGTGTGAGGAGCTCTGCTGAGCATTCCTGGGAGCAGCTTGCACTCATGGAAGCTGCCAAATGACCAGCAGGAACTGGGTTTGCAGGGCAGGCTCCTGCACTGAACCAACCTTCCAGGATGGCTGTAAAAGTTTCCCATCGAGTGAGATTAGGGGAGGGTGGGCTGTTCTTCTGTCCTGGGGGTCTTCAGGTACTGAGAATGCCCAGGGGGTAATTAGGATGTTGCTGGCTGTAAAGCATTATTCAAAAAGTTACTTCTCAGCAGCAGTGCTGATGTGAGAGGTGACTGCATCCTCACCCTCACTCAAACCCCTGCCTTGAGCTGCCGTGGCCTAGGGAGAGGGGATTGCTGCTGGATGGTGGGATGGGAATGGCTTCCCACTGCTGACTGCCTGGTGCCCCGGGCCACCAGAACCCAAAGCCAAACACCATGTACTGGCCAAGAGCTGCAACAGGGCATGGAAAGAGCAGGAGAGACACACACATCCCTGCAGAGCTGGGAAAACTCTAATGCTAATGTGATTTTTATTTTTTTTTCCTAACGTGGTCTACCTATTTTTATTTTTTTTTTTTTTGCACGCTTTGTAAAGCTATTTAACAGCAAGCAAACTGGACTCCCCCAAGGTCGCTCCATCCTACGAAAATCTCAAGCTGAGCGCCCGGAGGGAGCAGCTGTGCCTCCTGCACAAGCACCTGTCCCTGCAGCAGCTGGGGCTGGGCAGCCCCTGCTCCCCGGCGGAGCGGGACAGCTTCCCCAGCCCCCTGCTCCGCACCAGAGCCCCCGAGGGCAGGACGCGCTCCCGGGACGGCTGGGAGGAGCACGCAGCGCTGCTGAAGCTCCCTGCCACCATGGTGTACGTGAGGGACCAGCACCTGGAGGAGAAGCTGCAGCTGCTGAAGCAGCGGGAGCGGCTGCAGCATCTCCTGCTGCAGCAGTGCCAGCCGGGCCAGCGGGCGGACGGCGACACCAAACCCCCGCCGGGCCAGCGCCCCCCGTCCCCGTGGCTGGGCATCGCGGCGGCGTGCAAGGAGGAGAGAATCTTCCTGGAGGATGCTGCGGATGGGAAGGGAGAGAAGGAGCTGTGGCTGGGCCGGGAGCGCTGCGAGCTGCGAGCGAAGGTGAAGGAGGCGAGGGACGATGATGCGGACGCGCCCCTGGACCTGTCGGAGCCCGGCCGCGGCAGGGACACGGAGTGGCACGGCCGGAGGGACAGCCCCGGGGACAGCCCGGCTGTGCCCGCAGCCCGAGGGGGACACAGGGCACAGCGGGACCACCTCCGCTGCCCCTACCACTGGCCCGGTGCCACCCGGCCACCGCCTGGTGCTGCCAAGGAGGAGGAGGAGGAGGAGGAGGAGGAGGAGGATGATGCAGCTGTGGTGAGTGCAGCTCTTGCTGGCATCGGCTGCAGCTCCTTCCCCACCGCAGGGTGTCCAGCACTGCTGCTGGGACCGTTGTGACCAGCATTAATGTCCTGTGGGAGGATGGGTTTGGTATGTGGGATGCCAGTTTGCTCAGTCCTGGCTCTCATTCCCCATCTCCCCTCCAGTACCCACAGCGGTTCCATCCATGCCCAAGGGCAGGCAGTGCCTGTGCCCCCTCCCACAGGCTGCTGGGCTCCCAGCAAGCACACCACAGTACACAGGAGCATCTCGGTGATGCTTGTCCCCGTGGGTGTCACAGTCACCAGGTAAGGGCTGGGGACAATCCTGTCCTGCCTGGTGACAGCAGCGTTTGTGCTCCCTGTTTGTATCCCTGTCTCACAGCTCACGCTTTCACGGGCATATCTGGCAAACAGCTCCACACCCAGCGACCCAGAGGCTCTTCCTGAGGCTGGGATCAGACGGGATGTCAGTGCACAGAAGGAAGAAGCAGGTAAGAAGCCCCAGGCATTTGACATTTGAGAAGGCAAGAGTGAAAGGTGCCTTTTGGTGAAGGCATTTCCCAGCCCAGAGCTCTCTGCTGGGCTCTGCACACTCACGTTCCAGTGTTCCTGCCTCCCAACTCTTCTGAGCCTTTGGGGGAACTTCATGTTTCACATTTCTGTCCTTGAAAACTCAATTTTCTACCCTAGATATGTCCAAAATTCAGGCTCAGCATATATGGGGGGAAAGTAATCCCAGCTCTTCTGGAGAAAAGCCCAGTGTGTCTGTCCAGCACAAACAGGAGCCACCTGTGGGGTGTCCCTGCACACTCAGCAGAGCACCCTGCACTCCACAACGAGAGCATGGAATTCTCCAGGAGCTAAGGAGTCAGTGTACCTCCAAACACTTGGGAAAACTCACTCCACAATGGGCAGCAACAAGACAATATTTGCTGCTCCATCATTTCCCACTCCTCTCAGGGAAGAAGCAGCTCAGACTGTCCCAGCAGAGATGGGATGCAAGAGATTTGCAGGATTAGCACTGCAGAACCATCCCTGTCTGTGCCCTTGCTCCAAAGTGTGTCCTGTGATGACACAGACACAGGGGTGAGCACAGAGCCAGGGATGCTGGTACCTGCAGCAGGTAGATCAGGATGGTTTCCTTCCTTCACAAGAGCTCTTCCAAGGCTTTCTCCCTGCCTGACCCCCATGAAACACAGATGCCAGGTTTGTCCAGGCAGGTGGGAGGCAGCAGCCATGGGGATCAGAGTGGGAAGCACGTCTGCTGGGAGCTGCTCAGTACCAGCCTTACTGGCTTGGCCAGAAAGTTGAGCTCGCCTGGATTAGTTGGTCTGGGCGTGTCGGAGTGGTTTGGGAACACTCTCCGGAGCAGGATTTTTCACGGTGGAAAAAAAAAAAAAAAAAAAAAAAGGAGTCCTCTGTGATTTACATGCTAAGGAGATATCATCATGGCAGAAGAATTTTAGCTGATTACATTCTGGGTGTGGGAATACAGGACTTTCTTCAGTTCTCACCTTAAGGTTGACACAAAGCCCGGGAAACAATACACAAATACTTCTGCACCTCCTAGTGAACCTTAACCTGCAGAAGGATAAGGTGAGGATGGGATCAGGCTACAGGGAATCCAGGAGTGCCTGGAAGGAGCATCACCTGCTCTCCCACCTCTGCAGGGGCAGCAAGAGGGGAATGCCCTGCTGGGCTCCATCCTGGCTAGACTGGGTGTGATGAGCAACAAGTTTTGAGTTTCTGGGGTGCCCCTGCCCCTCAGAAGAGAGCACAGCCCTTTCTGACCACCATGGCCAGCTGAGGTGTGATACTGTGTGTGCAGACAGGGTGATGCCACCACCAGCAAGGCTTGGCCCCCAACCCATGGAGATTCAGTGTGTGCAGAGCTCTGGTGTGTGCAGGCACATGTCTGGGGCTGTGTAATCCCAGAGTCTGTGTGCAGTGAAATATTTCTGCTGGGAAGGGAAGTATTTCCCCTGCCTTTCCTTCCTCTGCTCCTCAGCACACATTCCCTGCCAAGAGCCACTGACTGAGCCTGCAGCAAACATGGGATTGTCCCTTTTGGTCTCTTCACCCCAACATGCTTCTCCTCACCTGGGACTCAAACAGGAAGGTGCAGTCTGGGGCTTAAACACCCCCCAGTTTCCCACCTGTACATAGCCACAAATGTTTGGACAGCTCTTGTGACCTTGGTGTAGCAAAGTCCTGTGGATACAGCTTTCCTGGGAGCTGGTTTCCCAATAGAGTTCTGTTGGTTCACTCCTAAACATTCATTGCAGGCCACATAGCTCGCAGTGCCTCTGCTTCACAACACATTCTATTGCTGAAGCTGCTTTCTGCCCCAGTGGCTCTGTGAGCCTGGGCCAATGGCTCTGCACCTGCTCATGAGCTTGTCAAGCCTCCCACCAGCCTAAAAGCCCTTTTTGTGTTTCTTTAGATGACAATGATGCCGAGTCTGGGAAGCAAGAATCCGATGAGCCAGACACGACAGACAGTGAGGTAGGTTGGTTTGTTTGTTTGTTTGTTTGTTTGTTTGTTTGTTTGTTTGTTTGTTTGTTTGTTCTCCTCAGCCATCAGCTTAGGCTGCCAGGTCCCAGAGGCACCAGACAGGCTGTCCCAGCCCAAGCTCCCTCCAGAAGGTGATGGCTCCTCCTGCACCAGGTGCCAAACCTCATTGCCACCCTCTTGCACAACTTGCTGCTCAGGGATAGAAGGGCCACTCTTTCCAGACAGTCAAGAGTGTTTATGAACAATGGTGTTTGTCATCACTCCATAGAATAGTCACAAAGGTCCCTGGCAATGCCACCAGCTCCCTGGGAAAGCCAGGGTAGTTTCTAGAATGACTGCTCTTCTTGTTGGTGTAGGAGAAGTATGAAGATGAGATGCTGCAAGAAGCTGAGGCTGACGGGAAATACTTTTGCACCAAAGACAAAGTTCATGTTCAGCAGAGGAAGAGAAAAAGAGGACAGGATCCCTGGATTAAAGGTAGGGAGGAGAAGTTCCTTGGGGCATCAGCTCAGGGCTACAACTTCTGCTGTTTCTAGAGAGATTCCTGTGAGAAATGCCCAAGGACAGGGGAGAGGAGGATTCTCCTCCGTGCCCCTCTAAACTAATATCTCCAGCCAGAGGAGCCCCTGCTAATGGTTAGCCAGGACAGCCTGGGCAGGGTGACCAGGAGAGCACTTAAAGCACCTAAGCTAACAGAGCTTGGTCCCTTGTGTTTGCTTATCTGGGCAGGGAGGCGGTGCCTGGGGAAGGCCAAATTCCCAGGGGTGAGTTATTGACATTCAGAGAAAGCTTTCTGCCAGTTCTGTTGATCTTCCAGTGTGCCTGTGGAGGTTTCCCTGCTGACAGAGGAATGTGTTGTACCCATGTTTCCTACAGGTGAATAAGCAGAAAACTGCTCCTGATAAGGGCAGGATAAGACAGTTTGTCTGTCAGGCTTTAAAAAATGCTCTGTCAGAAAAACCCTGCTCTGTACTGGTGCTATAACCAGGGAAGTGTTGGCCCAACCATAAATGTAGAGAGGGCTGTTGCTTAAGCTTGAAGGGAGCTTGTTTAACAGCCCAGGGGACACCACCACAGCTGGGTGACAGGAGGATTTGATGTACAAAAGCAGCCACTTGGAGCAGTGGAAGGAAGCTGTCCTGTGCAGTCAGGGCAGACACATCCAACCCTGCAGGACTGGATGGGCATGTCCCAAGTGAGGCGTGGGTGCAGCTGTGACAGGAATGGGGTGATGGAGGGCACAGCACCTCTCTCAGCTTGTGGTGTGGGCCATGAACCACACTGGGTGGGGAAGAAATCCATCAGAATGCATCTTGCTGGTCTGGGTACCCTCTCAGGGATGCCTCTGCATCAGGTTAGTCCTCTGCCTATTTCTGCTTCACATGTTGTTTTGTGTCCAGGATCACAACAGCCTCCCCTGGATACCCACACATCTCACATGTGAAGATTTCTCTGCATCTTTCCTTTGCTGAGCTTTGCTTCCTCCTGCGCTGTCCCTATTTCGGGATGAGGCCATGCTGACTCCAGAAGTGTAAATCCATTTCTCTGTGGTTAACTCCTGCTGTCATCTGGCTGTTTACAGGATCTAAGAAGTCAATGAGAGGAAAAAAGAAAATCAAAGTGGAGCAATGCCCAGTGGGGATCACAAAGGAACTGGAGAATTGCTCTGATTCCCACAATGATCCCTCCAAGGAGAGTTAACAGCAGGGCAGGATGGAGCAACTGCAGACCAAAGGAGAGGGCTCAGAGACCTCAGAATCCCACCCATGCTTGGAGAGTGAATCCCCCTGTCACGTTGGGCTAGGCAGTGGGGAATTCATAAGGACTCATTTAGGAGCACAGCACCCTGAAACTCCTCACACAGTGCCACAGGAGAGGCCAGGCAAGGATGAGCCATGCAGGTGACACCTGGAGCAGCCAGGTCACCGCTGCTGGAGCCCCACAGTCAGTGACCCCAGCCCTGTGCCAGGGCAGACCCTCAGACTGGAGCCAGGAAGAGGAGATGTCTCTTTGTAACCCTCACCTGCATCAGAACCACGTTCTTCCCTGGGATTTCAGGTTTGGAGAACGGACTACCAGACCCCTCTCCTCATGAAGGATGTCCCAGTGCCTGGCTGAGGGGTGATGACCAAACCAAACACTGCAGAGCCCCACGCACAAACTGCTTCCATTAAATCCCTCCCCAGGTTTCATACACGCGTGGATCTTGTCTGACCTGGGGAAAATCCACGATTTTCTAGCTCAGTGAGGAGCTGGTACATGACAGGTGGGATGTGTCCCTGGAGAGGGAAGGGAGAAGAGCCTGGGAAGGGAGGGTTTGGGTGCTCCCTCTCCCCAGCGTGTCCTGCATGGCCTGGAAAAGGTCAGTGTGTGAGACCCAGCTGTAGCTCTCAGCAGAGCACCAGCTCAGCAGCTCACACCGACCTTGCAGGATTGCTAGGAGCTGTTTTTCACGTGGATAAACTGTTCTTAGCAATTTTTTTCTGATGGGATGAGATGGGAAGGGCTGCAGTGATCATCCGTGCTCATAACATCGATCCAGGAGCCAGGCTGGGCTGTTCCTGGCACACAGGGACTAAACAGAGACCAGCAGAAAAGTGCCAGAGCCAATTCCTGCTTTGGTGTATTCCCGCTGCATTTACCTGCCGTTATTTCTATTTAAACGTGAGTTTTTGCCTTTTCACAAGAGTGAAGGCAAAGCACAGCCAGCCAAGAGCAGCATCCTTTGCTCGTAGCACCGCAACCCTAAAATCCCATTCAGAGAGCTCGGGCTGCGGGGGAGCCGGGGCGGGAGGGTCCAGCACTGCCCGGGGCAGCCCCGCATGCACCAGGGCGAGCGGGAGCGCTGCGGGACCGGACCGGGACCGGGACCGAGAGCGGTGCGGGAGCAGGAGCGGTGCGGGCAGTGCGGACTGTGCGGAGTCGGGAGAGCTGCGGGAACGGTGCGGGACAGGGACCGGGACCGGGGGCAGTGCAGGATGGGGAGCTGGACCGGTGCGGAACCGGGAACAGGAGCGGTGCGGGCGGTGCGGGCGGTGCGGGACCGGGACCTGGAGCGGTGCGGGCAGTGCGGGACCGAGACCTGGAGCGGTGCGGGACCGGGAGCGGTGCTGTCGGTGCGGGACCAGGACCGGGAGCGGTGCGGTGCGGAACCGGGAGTGGTGCGGGTAGTGCGGAACCGGGACAGGGAGCGATGCGGACAGCGCAGAACCAGGACCAGGACCAGGACCGGGACCGGGAGCGATACCGGCCGTGCAGAACCAGCACCGGGAGCGGTGCGGGCAGTGCAGAACCGGGACCGGGAGCGATGCGGGCAGTGCAGAACCAGCACCGGGACCGGGAGCGGTGCGGGCAGTGCAGAACCAGCACCGGGACCGGGAGCGGTGCGGTCGGTGCGGTACCGATACCGGCCGTGCCGCGGGCGGGCAGTGCCGCCTGCTGGGCAGAGCCGGGCCGGGGCCGCTGCCCGAGCTCTATGATCAGGTTCAGCCTCCCCAGGTGAGCCTCTGGTGGCTTTGGAGCTACGGGAAACACCCGGCACTCCAGCAGCGGGGATGGAGGAGCGGGAGTCCCGCGGGGCTGCTGCTGCTGTCACCGCATTTCACAGCAGCGAAACTTTCCCAGGCTGAAAAAATTATCCATGTCTTCACGGTTTGGAGGAGCTCGTCGGATGATGAGGAAGGGTCTGGAGCACGGATGTGCTGAGGGAACTGGGGGAGCTCATCCTGGAGGCTCAGGGGGAACCTTTTCCCTCCCTACAGCTCCCTGGAAGGAGGTTGTAGCCAGGAGGGGTTGGTCTCTTCTCCCAGGTAACAAGTGACGGGACAAGAGGAAAACGGCCTCAAGTTGCACCAGGATATGTTAGGTAAAGCTTTTTTCACTGGATGGGCTATCAAGCAGTGGAACAAGCTGCCCAGGGCAGTGGTGGGGTCACCAGGGTTGCAGGGTTGATTTATCCCAGCTCAAAGCGTTCATCAGATCACAGACATGGGAAATGGGAAATGGGAAATGGGAAATGGGAAATGGGAAATGGAAAATGGATCAGAACCACCACTGATGCCTTCCCCTCTCAGTCCTGGGCAGACAGCACAAGGTCTGTCCCTTCCTAGACCAGCTTGGAAGGGAGAGCAATAACCCACTGAACATGGTGGTGAATTGGATAAATCTGTCTTAAAAATATCCCAGCAGGGAAGAGAGGAAAAAAAAGGAGAGAAGTTGAAATGCAATCCCATAAAGAGGCCCCTCAGACTGTAGGGAGGTTGCTTGGGATCGGGAGAAATGAAGGAGGGAGGGAACTTTCATGGACTACGAAATAATCACCTCCCATGACAGTCCCTTGATAAGCAAAATGTGCAGAAGTCCTGCCAAAAATAATGAAGTCCTCAATTCCTTTTCTTCCCACAAAGATTATTTTCCTTCACATTGCACACCACCACCACAGAATCCACCTTAAATTATCGGGCTTTTAATACCTTTTATGTTGCCTTTTTTATATTATGTTAGACATTTTCACCTGTATCTCATGCTGGGTGTGTTTGAGGGGACAAATATTTCACAGTTAGGGCAATCCCACATCTGAAAAAACAAAAAATAGTTTTGTCAGCTCTGAGGAAAGTGCTCCTCTGAGCAAGTTGTTGAAGTAAATTAAAGTCTATATGCTGCACTTGATCCAGCCCTGGAATTTCTCTGCTCCTACCATCCCCTGCCTTGCTGTAACCTCCTCACCATGCTACAGAAAGATGGATAATTGCTGAGGCCCATTAATTCTCAAAATTATGCTTGTCAGTCTTTAGTTCAAGTCATTCTTGACAGGTAAATGCATGTATTGATCTGGTGATATGCAGGCAGCCTCAGGCTTGAATTATTCTGCTGTAAGGAAGAAATCTGAGCCCTGCAAGCAGCTCTGGATCTCTGCAGAGTTCTCCATGTGAAGGTTCAGCCCTGCCTGAGGTGCAGGAACACACAGGGCAATGTTCAGCACAGCAGCCTTTTAATAATTCCACATGAGCTGGGTTAATGACTCCAAGTGGCATTTGTGTACCAGACCCAGCAGTCTCTGCTTTTTGCAGAGTTAATCCCTTTTGTTGCCACAATTCCATTCAGTATGAGAAGGAGGTTTTACACAATAATCTTTAAAAATGCACTGAAATTACCCTTAGAGTGCATGAGTTACATCCCACAGAGCAACAGAGCAGAAGGAAGCTGCCCCAAGAGCAGGTCAGTTCTTGTGGGAGGCTGGCAGCTCACACTTGTTTTGTTCAGACAAATTACAGCCCTGAGGTCACCAGTGCTGTGATGCAGCTGGGACATCTGGGCCAGTGCAGTGGTTTCCCAGAGGAAAGGGGTTCAGAGCCCAGCTTGGGTTCACCCAGGTCAGGGGCTGGATTTGAAATTGCACAGAAATCTGGGAGAGAGATGATGTCACCATTTCTGATCACTTTTAGCCCATCAGAAACAGCAATGAGTGGTTCCCTTATTGCCTGTGAGACCAAACAATTCTGGTAACAGACCCTGCAACTCCTTTGCTTCCTGATGCTCAAGAATCTGCACATGCTGAATCATCCTCACAGCACAGAGCACTGCTCTCAGCTCTCAGACCCTCCAGGCCTCCTGTGCATCCACCAAACTCACTAGTAAAATGATATTTTCTATTTCTCTCTAGGCTAACTTTGTAAAATATTGTAAGAAGGAAATTTGTGCAAGTTGAGCCATGAGTATAAATCTCCATCTCAGGAGGGAAAAAAAGTCTCACACACACACAAAGGTTCCTCTGTTGCATGTGTAAGGGCAGGTAGGAAGTCCCACAACCTCAAAGCAAAAGGGAACTGTGCTGGGAACTCAGCTGGCTGCAATACAGGATCCAAAAGCTCCAGAAATAGAGATATGCACATCACATTCTTCCCCCTCACAACCTTCTGCTGTGGCACTGCCTTCATGGCAATAGTTAATTAGAAGGTGATTTAATCCATGCCCTTTTCATGAGCCTGAGCACCACCTTCTCTGCAGTGAAATGCTTTTAGCTGCAATCTGGTCTGTAAGCAGTGCCCATTTATAGTGCTGGCTGTGGAAACACAGCTTCACTCCTCAGTCCACCGCAGGAAAACTCATTCCAAGCATTACTGAAGTCCTGCTTCAATCCTGTTTTGGGGATTTAAGTGGGATGGGCATTTTGTGCAGGTCCTTCCCAGGGTCAGATGTGCCATGAATGGGTGAAAAAGGCAGAAAAAGAACCCTGGCAGTCTCACATGCAGCTCTGCAGTTCACAGCCAGGAGCACAGAGGGAACGGGGACAGGGACAGCTTGGGTGTTCAGAACAGAGCACAGGGACAAGCCTTCACACTTTTGAAAGGAGGCTGTGAAGTTGTGGATAGATTTAGCAAATCCAGCAAGCAGTAGCAATTCTTGGAAGGGAGAGATTTGGGGAGTTCTTTTGCTCCTTTATCTCAAGCAAACTTTACTGAAGGAATTTTTGAGCCAAAATGCAAGTTCCTCTTGCATCCCTTGGGTGTCACAGCTTGCTGCTCTGCCTTGAGCACTATCACCAACACTTCAGGAGCTCCCTAGGTTGTGCTGCACACCCTGCTCGTACCAAACTTGCTGTGGGATGTGCTGAACTCCAGTGGGACCTCTCCAGAAAGCACATTTTCCAAGATTCTCCCATGAAAATAATTGATTTATTAATAAAAGCATTTAGTGTAGAACCACATGCTTCAGGGAAGAGAGTTTGATCCATTCATTCACAAATCCTCCTGTAAAAGCACACAACATTTTCCTGACTCGAGCACTGGGCCCTTCTGAGTGCAGAGATATGATAAAATCAATCAGCTGCATGTTTTTTAATACTCTGTGTCATGCAGGAGACCCTGAGCCATTCCCCAAGGCTGCTGGCAATGTCTGCCTCCTGGGGAGCAGCAGCTGATTTGCTGTAACTCTGAACATGCAGCAAGAGCAGAGGATTGTGTCACCCACCAGGGCAAGCACATGGCAATCCAGGGAATACTGTACCCTGTTCCAGCAGCAGCCAAAAGAAACCAGGACTCCCAACTGGAACCCACCAGAGGCAGATTAAAACCATCACAGCTGGGGGCACTGACAGCTGGAGTCAAACCTGTCCCACGGGTTTGGGATGCAGGAGGAGAGCACGGGGATGGATGTGCCAGCAGGGAGCAGGAGTGGTCCAACATGAGAATGTGGTTAGGAAAGGTTTCATCATTCCTACATGTAACACAAGCAGGGAATGGCAGCTGAGGGTTTGTTCTGAGACACACCGAGGAGGAGGGAGAAGGGGAGCTTAGGAGGATGTGTACTCCAAAATCTCAGTGGCTGCTCTTTATGTGGATATGGTAAGTGTGAGGCTGAGCCGGTGTGCTGATTCCAAGAGAGAATTTAAAAGGGGTAAACTATGATAGGAAATTTGGGACAAGGATTAGAGCCTGTTCAGGAGGGAACTTACTGTCCAGTAAGTTCTGGGTGCACATTGCACTTCTGTGTCATCCTCCCAGACTTCCAGAGAACATCCTGGTCCCTGTGAGTTTCTTGGACCCCCATTCCCACCCTCCTTAAGCTGGAAAAATGTCTACAGCAATTTCTTGTGCCTTATCTTAATACCAGTAGTTCCTCCAACTGGAAGCTGTACTTCTGGTTCCCAGCCTAAATATACTTATGACCTGTTTATCTTTGCTTGACTCGGGGCCATGATTTTGCAAAAAATATAACAGCCAGCCCACATAAGTACTTCAAAATGCTGTCTCATATCAGATGCTTCGACCAGATCCTGCAGCTTTTGCATGGAGAAAAATCCTTGTGACCTTGGTGGTCAGAACTGGAATAAGGATTTGCAGGCTTTCCCATTTCACACCAGCATTTTATTCCAGCAGCCCCTTACTGCTCAGACATGTATCCAAACAATCCAGGGCTTCCTTTAAAATAGAGCAGAAGCTCCAGGAGCAAAATGAGTGTGAGTTGAGTACTGGTGATTCAGAGTGTGCAATAATGTCGTTGTAAAGGCAAAACTGCCTGCCTTTCTCTTTGTCCAGGGATTTCCTGGTGGTTAAGGTTGGAAAAGGCTTCAGCCAGAACTTGAAGCTGCTGTGCAGCAGCAGGGTGGAGAGTCCAGCCTTTCTCCAAACAGCATGTATGAATGAGAGAACACACCTGAGCTTGGGCTCCCTTCATTCCCCGCTCCAGGGATTCCCTCACTGCAGAAGACAGGGAGAAAAGGTTGTTCAGGGTTGTACCCAGTCGCTGCCTTTTGTGGGAGTGATGCTGATGTGCCACTCGTCTGTTTTAGCATCAGATCCTCTGAAACACAGCACTGTGCTCACTGTTCTCAAACACTGTGAGTTGTCAGACACAGATAAAAGCTCCCCAACATTAACAGCAGCAACATTCCAACCGCTAAATTCAGCTTTGAAGTTAGCAACCCACTAAGGCACGGAGGCTGCTCCTTTCTGAGCTGACTCAGTGGGACGATTTACATCCCACAGCTATTTTTACAGGGAAAGAATGAGAAAAAAGCCACACATTTATTTTTCAAAATCCAGTCTTGGGTTCTAGAGAATTGTTTGCAGCAAGCCTAGATAGGTTTCCATGCCTATTCATCCCCTGGCTTATTTGATGAGCTTGCCAGCAGGAAGGATTTTAATTCCTTTTTATCCCAAACTATTTTTTCCACAGCTGTGATATGAAACGGTTCTGCCAAATAATTTAGGCTCAAAATCTGACCTATATTGAATAGTATAAGATGCTGAGCATTTTCTTGGGATTTGAAGGGCAGAGTTTGTATTTCACTGTATGATTTTTAATGGAAGCCTAAAAGAAAACATTGTCTTACATCTCATATCTTAATCCCATTATTATTATTATTATTATTATTATTATTATTATTATTATTATTATATGTTAATAATAGTGTAAGAGATGTTGATGGCCCACTTGCAACAGCATACAAAAAAGGATCTTATGAAACAGCCATATGAAAAGACATAGAACCTGTATGTGTTTTATAGGGCAGTTTCAAAACCTATCTTTTACTCAGTGCTCGTATTTCAGGCCATATCATCAGACATCAGTTTGATTGTTGGTACAGACTGCAAGCAATATTAAGAGTTGCCTTCTTTAAGCCTATATGGCAAAAGCATTCACCACTCTAAGGGTCCACTGTTGTAAATACAGTAATTGCAACTTTTCAAAATCTCAAACAGCAAATTTGGTCTGTACTTTAAAATATGTGCTGTGTGGGCAAAATCCTGCTTGGGAGCACAAGCTGCCTCAGGGCATGAGAGGTGGGAGGTAGGGGAAGGCTTCATTTCGGTTTCAGAGGAACACAGAGGCCACCAGCACCCACACACTGCTGTTCTCAGCTCCAAAGGCTTCACCATGGCCAGCACAGCTCCCAAACCTGCCCCTGCAGACCCAACAACGCTGTCAGTGCACATCAGTGTGTGCTGTGAAAGGAAAGGGCAGCGCTTTCTGCCTTGGCAGGCGGTCAGAGCATCGTCCTGGGATGTGACAGACATGGGTTCAAGGGCCGCAGGGAAATGTTTATCCCGTGCAGTATAAACACAGCACTCCGGGAAGCAACGTATTGCGCAGAGATGCTTGAGTCACTTTGTGGAGATAAATACTAAGTTTATGTTCTCCCAGCCCCGGGTCTGCCTTGCCCATATACGGCCCAGGCTCGGCACTGCCTTGGCTTGGCTTCAGGAGCTGGAAGCATGGGGATGCATCCCTCAGGGGCTGCCGGTGAGTCTGGGGGCTGTGCACGGGGCTCTGCGCCCTCGGGGCTGGTGGATCGGGGTCCCTGCGAGCCACAGGCGGGGCTGGGGCCGAAGGGATGGAGCAAGAGCATCAGCGACCTTCGTCCGCTTTTACAGCAGCGCTCCGAGTGCTCAAACGCCTGCGATGCGTTTAGCAGATGTGTCCTCCTGCCTCCAGGAAGGGCAGGAACTCTTGGGAACAGGAGGCTACCAGTGCTATGGATGGTTCGGGTGGGGAGATGAGGGGAGGAGAAGTTTTTTGAAAGTAACACAAAGGGACACGGTGGGTGGTCGTGCAGGGAGACGGGAGGTGCTCGCAGGGGGACACGGTGGGCTGGTGGCAGCGGCAGGGAAGTCGCGGAGGGAGGACAGGGCGAGGCCGGGGAGGCTCCGGGGCCCCGCAGCCGGCCCGACCCCGCGGGGCTCCCGGCGCGGCCCCCGCCGGCGGCGCCAGGACCCGGCACGGCCCCGCGGCGCGGGGGCGGGGCCTCGCGCGGGCAGCCAATGAGCACGGGGCCGCCGCAGGGCTCATTTGCATTCGAGCGCGACGCAGCCAATGGGCGCGCGAGCCGCCGCCGGGCTCATTTGCATTCGAGCGCGACGCAGCCAATGGGCGCGCGAGCCGCCGGCCGCGCTGCGCTCCAGCCGCCCCGCCCGGGCGGCCGCGGCTCATTCGGAGAATGGCTGCGGCCACGGCGTGCGGCTCCCCGCCTCCCCGCCCGCCCCGCGAGCAGCCGCCGCCGCGCAAGCGGGGCGACTCCCGGCGGCGGCAGGCCGCCCTCTTCTTCCTCAACAACATCTCCCTGGACGGGCGGCCGCCCTGCCCGCCCGCCGAGAAGCCGCCGCTGCCCGCCGGCCCGGGCGACGGGGAGGAGGCGGCGGCGGAGCCGGCCGGAGCCCCCCCGCGCCTGCTGCCCCCGCCGCCCGTATGCCAGCCGCCTCCCGCGCTGCTGCTGCCCGGCGTGCCCGCGCTCGCCGCCGCCGGAGCCAAGGGGGATGCGGACCCCGCCCGCGGGGGCATCTTCCTGCCGCAGCTGCTGCTGGGCGGCCCGCTGTGCCCGCCGCCCCCGGCGCCGCCCGCCCTGCCGGGGATGCTGGCGGCGCCCAAGCCGGGCGCCCCGGGGCTGCTGAGCCCCACGCAGAGCGCGGCGGGCGGCGGCTTCGCGCTGGAGGCGCAGCGGCAGAGGTGAGTGAGGGGCCGGGGCTCGCCGGGCCAGCCCACACCCTCCGCCCCCACCGCGCTGACCCCGCGGGGCGTGGGAAGCGCCGGGACCCCCCGCGGGCCTGGGAAGAGCCGCGCTTTCCCAGGGCCCTCGGCCGGCCGGCGGCTCCGGGAGGGGGGAGCGGGGCATGGGAAAGCGGCGCCCCCGGCGACAGCGGCCGTGGGAGGCGGCGCCGGCCCCGCGGTGGCCCCGGGAGGGAGCACCTGCCCCGGCGGCCCGGGCAGAGGTGCCGGGGATCCGGCCCGGGCAGAGGTGCCGGGGATCCGGCCCGGGCAGAGGTGCCGGGGATCCGGCCCGGACAGAGGTGCCGGGGATCCGGCCGGGCAGCGCCCCTCGGGCCCGCGGACGCGGAGGATGCTCCGGCCGGCGCGGCGGCGGATGAGGGGGATCTGCCGAGGGGATCTCTGGCTGAGGCTCTGCCTGCAGGTCTGCGGTACCCTGCCTTCTGCTTTTCCCCAGTTTCTGCATTTCTCTGTTTCCAGATGAAGCTGTCAGGGTCACTGCTAGGCAGGGCGCTGCTGTCGTGCCTTCTCCTGCTCTGTGCTGCTTGTCTCTGCAACTGTGTATTAATGAATGCTTGTGCACGGGGAACTCGGAGTCAGCCTCGGGGGAGGATGCTCTGGCCTTCAGAGCAGGATTACCATTGCATTTCCAAAAGACTTCTGTCTGGCTGAAAGTGTTGGTTTTCTAATCGACTGGAAGGCAGGCTCTTGCTCAGATCTTGGGGATTTGAGCTCTGAAAGAACTCTTTTCAGGCCGTTTATTGCATAAACAGCTCTGTAAAGTGAGCTGGCCCTCTGAGCCTGCAGATAGGCAGCGGTATCAAAGGCTTTAAGTCTCCGTGGTCTTTACAGTGGCTTCGAGAGCTTTGTTAGTGAGTTGAAGTACAGATGTTGTCAGTGCTTTAAAGCTGGGGAGTTCACTAATGTATCCCCTTTCAGTGTGCATCTCACAGTGGACATGTCCCGTGTATCTCCAGCTTGGGGGTTCAGGGGAATTTGAAGGGAAGTAGTGTTTGTCAGTAATGTGGGGGTATCCTCATGTGTTGTCCCTTCTGGGTTGTTTTCCTTTTGAACTGTTATTTACCACTCATTACTTTTCTTGTCATGGAAGAGACCTTTCCCTCCTTGTTTGTTGGAGAAATTGAAGCTGTGACTGCGGGCTGGCTGCCCTGTACTGTGCAGTTGTTGAGCAGGAAAGCCTGGAGTGAGGGTGTTGCTGTGGAACAGTTCCTACCCAGCACTCCTGGTCCACAAAAGCCAGCACAGGAGGTGCTGTGTGATTTAATTTCATTGCTTTAATATTGTAGGCAAGGCTCTTGAGGGCAGGTTTTGCATTAAAAGTTTGAAAGCACAGTTCCCTTTGTGGATGTGGCTTTCGCTGTGCCTGTGCACACGGAGTTCTGGAGCGATGATCCTTCCCCTACCAAGTCAATAGGACACTAAGAAAATATTCCTAGGATCTTCTCATTTCATGTCCTTCCTGCCTCTTTCTTTGGCATCAGGTTTGAGCTGTTCCACTACAGTAATTCTAATCAATCTGGCTGAAAAGAATGATGAATCAGAAATAAAAGGTAGAGAGAAATGCAAGAGGCAGTCAAGGGAATCAAAAGGCTTCTGTCTGAGTAATGACAAAATAAACCATGATTTTTTTGCTTGGAAGATTTGGCTGGCAGGGTATATTGTATTGATCAGTGTGCATACTACTTTTGAGGGTGATGTGGAGCGACAGTTCATCTGGTTTTCATCTTGAAAGAAAAAGAGCATCCACTGAAACCATCAGATAGAAGATCCACATCTTTACATGGACACACATCTTCTGACAAAAGGACAGTTTTGTGCTGCCTGTGGAGATGTGTTAGACCCAATGTGCCTCACCCCAGTCACACTGGGCACTGGAATGGGTGAAATGGACCATCCCTCTGTAATGACAATTTCATGTCAGTTTACAGGGTGAGGGACTTACCACTGTGTATTTCACTGGACAGTTTCATGCTTTGGTCTGTGACAGAATATCTCTCCATCCCCACTGAGCAGAGGCATCTCTTGTTGTAAATACTTGAGAAATTATTCAGGGAATCGAGGAGGAATATCCTTCAGGACAGCAGTGCTTTTATTCCTTCCCCTTCTGTGTCGGGTGAATTGTTTGCAAACTAAGATTCCGAAGTCATCAATTGCAAAAAGGATCTTCTTTTATTGGGACTTGGAAATCTGAGAATTGTTTTGCCATGCAGCAGGTTGCTATTCTAGCTCATGAACTGCCCGCATCATGCAGAGGTACAGGCGAGTGAAGTTGGTGGAGGGAAGGGGGAGGTGGAATCTGCACTGCCACCCTGGCCTTTTAATCCTGGGTGCCCACTTCAGGCAGCTGTTATCTTCAGAGTCCTTTTGAGTCACTGTCAAGAGCTGCTTTGAATTTTCCTCAGATGCGTGAGAAGCACTGGCTGCGAGCTCTCCAGACTCAGCTCTGTGTTCAGTGACCAGTCTTGTGCCATGTCCCGGGATTTCATCCTGCTGGGGCTTGCCCTGATCCATGGAGATCTCTATCTGCTATCAGTATCTCTATCTACTGACAGTATCATTGGGCAGAGTTTTGTTACAAAACTTGATCTTGTTTGACTTGATTGAGAGGATGATACAGGCCAGCGTGGCTCAGGGCAGGGCGTGACAGCACCTCTGCTTGAGTTGGGGGTTGGTTATTGGGAACAGGCAGGATCTGCAGTACAGCCCAGGGAAAGAGAAATCTGCTCACCTGATGTTCCCTGCAGTTCCTCCATAGCTGTCAGGTCCTTTAGGATGGAAACTTAGTAGAGGAGGCGTTGTTCAAATCTGGGTGCTCAGTTTCATTGAGCATTATACACTTGAACCTTCCACTTTCATTTTCTTAAAGCATCTTCTATTTACAGGTTTTTAAATTACAATGCTGTAATTTTACAGTGCTGTACAATTGCCTGATCTGCTTGCCATCCCTCTTCCCTTCTCCTTTTCCATCTTGCTCTGTTCTTTTGTTCTTTCAAAGAACGAGCCTCACAGAGAGCAGTGGAGGGAGGCAGCAAACAGGGAACAAATCGGCATTCACACATTTGTAATGAATTTCTGCAGCTGGATCTGAAACTGGCAGAGCTTTCTGGGGAAACACTGATAGCAGAGAGCCCTGAAAATAGCCAGGTTATGAAAGCATGAAAAATGGAAACAACAGCCCTGAATGTCAATGCTTGTTGTGCTTCTGAGGTTTCAGTATAGTGTAATGTAAAAGCAGCTGGTTTTGCCATAATTTGCTGTATTTTGCTGGGCGTAAGAATAAACACAGAGACTAAATTATTTGTGACTGATGCTTTAATGTCCTTGGAGTTCAGTGGTCAGGGAGCTGAACTGAGTGTTTGTGATAGCTCAGTCATTTCTGATTTATCAGCAAATTTAGGTCATTTTGAAAGTGGGAGTTTAAACAGTAGTTGATAACAGCAACACTTTAGACCTACTCTGCTTTTGAGTGTTAATTGGGTGCTGGATTGCTGACATAGGTGTGATCAGATTAGTTCCGTGGGTGGAACAGCAGAAATGCTTTGTCAGGATTTTATACTTATGGTGCTTAATGTGTTGTTTTATCCTACAGTCAGCTTAGCTGCTGTTGTCACTTCAAGGAATATAAATATTTTTATAAAAAACCCTCTGCTACTAAACAGATATTGTTGAGAGGGATGAAATAAAAAGTCTTAGTTTAAATTTTGAACCTAATTTGGAATAAGCTGGGCACGTGGTGCTTTCCAGAAAGCAGCGAGCTCTGTCAGAGATGGCAAGCTTTGACCTTTCAGAGGTGAACAGTCGACTGGGATGTGCTGCTTGAGGCTGAAAATGAGCATATTCTAAACCTGAACTTCATTTAAAAGTCAGCTGAAATGTTGAGGCTGCAGTTTCCTCCCCAGGTGGCTTCAGCAGATTTCTCTCACATGCAGGTGAATTACATGTGTGCAATATTAAGTGTTTTATAGCTGCCTGGAGACATTCCCAGCCAGGTACATGAAGCAGGAGAAGTAAGTTGTATGCCTGGCAGGAAACTTGGAGATCAGAACATCCAAGGCCTTGTATCCTGTGCACTCCTGTGAATGGGTCTGGGTCAGGCAATTTCCAACACCAAGGTTATTTGACCTCTTCAATTTAGACAGTCCAGAGGCTTTAAAGTACCTTTGCTCTCCAGGCAGGAGCAGTCTGTGCACAATTAACTGTACTTGCAGCTGATTTTACCTGTGGATGGATTCTGCAGCTTTTCAGTGATGATGCAGGAGGCCTGGCAGCAGGTTTTGGGATGCTGCAGGTTTTGGGATTCCAGCTCAAAGCTCCTGTCTGCAGGAGGTGATGAGGGTGGTCAGAATGATGTTGTCTTGCTCCAAGGACTCATCAGCCAAGAATGAAAACGCTACTAAACTAAACATAAAAAACAGAATAGCTTAATTTTGGGAATCCCATTCAGACCTCTAGTGAGCAAGTCCTGTAGGAGTGTTACAGTATAGTATATTAAAAGTAATTATTTAGTTATATATAGTATATTAAATATATAGTATATTAAATACTGTATTCTCCTGTTTTCCATCTGTCAGCCAGTTAAAGCTGTGAGGCTGTCAGGCTGAGCGAGCTCCAAGATATTTTTGAGCCTTCTTTTGAAGGTTGTTCTGAAGGTGTCTGGCTCTGTAGTTGGAGTTTCAAACATGCACAATGAGATCTGGGCTCTTTAATGAGCACAAGGTATTGCTGATAGAGCAGGTGACTGCAGATGGAGGGTGCTCAGCTAAAGCCACTCAGTCAGCCCAGCTCTTCAGACAGAGCTCCAGACTCCTGACCTTTGGTTTGCAGCTGTTGTGTATTTAACCTGCTGTAACAGGAATTTACCTATTCCCTGGAAAGGTGTTAAAGGGAGAACCTTCAGCTGGCCCTCTATTTCACAAGGCATACCAAGCCCTTAAAACTCAGAGCTTGCTGAGGCTGTGATCCTGGGAGCTCTCCAGGGAATGCTCCTCTTGTGCCAGCTCTTGCTCAGGTGGTGGTTCCCAAGCTGCAGACCTGCCTCAGAGCTGGGTAGCTCGTTCATTTTGGAGTCCCCATGGCATGGGCTGAACTGCTGTTGGTCAACAGCAAGGACAGATTTGCATTTGTTCTGTTGTGGTTACTGTAGTTTAGGCATAAAATTTTGCCCTGGTGAAGCTACAACCTCTTGACTGTGCATTGAAGAGGATGACTGGTGCAATGGGAAAAACCAGGTGCCCGCAAAAACACTGTGGGACCTCTCTAAACCTGCTTTGATTTGGTTTCCTCCAGTCACCAGTTTTAATTCCCTCCCTCCCAGTTAAGAGCTTCTCTCTTTCTTCTTTTTCTCCTTTATTTTTTAGCTTGGGAGTTTATTGTGCTGAAGACTTTTATTTAGCAAGGCACATGATGAAATGACAGCATCATCTCTCAGTGAAGTGCATGAGTATTTCTAGCATAATGCCCACAGTGTCATCAAGGACACACTTTGCATTTCACGTGCTTGTTTTGGTCAGCAGTTCAATGCTGAATAAGCAGAGCACAAAGGACAGGCAGCAATCAGGTTGGTGAGCTGCAAACACCTCCAGAAACTGGGAGAAATTTGGAGAAATGCTGGTGGTGTTCTGGCCAGCACATCCAGTCTGCTTTGTGAGAAGCAGCAGGGATTTTAGGAGTGAGCTTTAGGAGAGGGCCGTGGGCACAGCAAACCTTACATCTGGTTTGGTGGCTCTGTTGCAACAGCTGAGCTTTCACAATTCTTACTGGAAGGCATTATTTTCTCCTTGCATTGTCTAAACACTCTGAGCACCAAAACAATGTGATTTATGAAACTCAATGAATATAAAGCTCATTCTCTATTAGGTCTTAATCATATGTGGTTGTGAATCAGCAATGAAGTAGCAGCTGCTGTGAAGATTATCTAATTTCTTTCCTTGTTAGTATTTAAAACTCTCCAGGCTTAGTGAGCTTCCCACTTACTCAGCCTCCACCTTCATTCAAATTATACTTCATTTCTGTTCATTCTCATCTGTTCCACAGGCTGTGTGACACATTCTTCCCTTGCATGTGGCTTTACTGGTGCTGGAGGAGTGCAGGATTTTCTCCTGGCTGTTTGGGAGCAGCAGGAAAGCCCCTGGTGCCTTTCAATTTTGCAAACAAGCCCTGAGTAGGAGCACAAAGGTGAAGGAATTAGGTCTCCTCCTTCATCCTGGGCTCTCACAGAGGGGTCTGCTCTGTAGCCTTTTCATACTCATGTGGCTGATTTCAGCTTACCCTTTAAAATGAACATTACTGGATGAATAAATGCTGTGAGACTTGTGTTTATTCTCTGGCAGGCTGGTACTTAAATGTCAGAAAGAGCTCCTGGGATGGTGGCCTGCAATCCAAATGCATATCTGTGCTGCCATAAAACAGCAAGTCACTTATTGACTCTGTGGAGAAGGAGCACTGAGCTGTACACCTGCTGTTGGTAATGCAAAGTGTCTTTCTTCTCTGTCACTGCCTCTCAAGGAACATCTGAGCTGAAATCATCCAGCCATGAAAATGGCCTGCTCGGCGCTGGGCACTTGATGGCACAGATCCTCTGTGAAGTCATTTGTTTTACCGAAGACATGGTTTTGATGTGATTCAGTGTAAATGCAGTCTCAAGCTTCTTTTGGCTTTAATTACTGAGAACTTGTTGCTCCCAGTGAGCTGTGCTCAATCTGCTTCTGAGCAGGAAACTCATTAGTGTGAGCGCCGAGGGTGGTGAGGCACAGGGCACTGATGGCAGAACAGGGATGCTCCCACTCACACACTCTGGGATGCAAGCCTCAACTCACTGAATGTCTCCTGGGCTGCAGAAGAAATGGCAGCTGCTGAAAAGTAAGCTTAAATATGAGCAGTAGCTTTCTTAATCCCTCTAATGCCTGTATTTTACCTAGTGAAGCCCAAGCACAATTCATATCTGTTTGTTGCCTTGCCCGTAAGGAATAAAAACAATGCAGCTTAGTCTTTAAAATATGTCTTGGAAAAATAAAGCTGACAGGTATATCTTCCTGTTGTAAACAGGATTTGGGATCTGGATTTCTTGTGCAAATTACCTTTGACAGTTGGTTTCTAAGCTAGTGCTTCCAAAAACCAATAAGTGATTTTTTGTCCTTGTTATATTAATATAACTCAGCCTCTTGACAGATGGTATCATACTGAGGCCTGTAAAGGACATCACAAAGGGATATCATATTAAAATAAAACTCAAGTGAGAAACAGGAAACCAAATTCTATTAGGCCCTAATTTTACACAGTAATTAAAAATCCTTGACCTCCCCCATTCCACTCATCTATTAGCAGTATGGATGGCTAAAGAGCAACAGAGGATATTGGCCTGCTGCTAATTTTAGCCCAGTGCCTGGGGTGTGTGCCTGTGTGTGCATGCAGCATCAGCTGGGTTATGGATTCAGCTCCAGTGGAAACAAATCTGCACTGCTGGACCCTTTGGAGGGGGGCTTGGACCGTGTCCAGCTTTGGCAGCATCTCTGAAACTCCTGTTGCAGGGCTTGGTGATCTGGAGGTGATGGGAACAAGAGATCACAGCATCAGATAAACTTGGGGTGCTGTGCTGGTTGAACTCTGGCTGCTGGTGGGCTCAGAGTGCAGCCCTGAGGGATGGGGGTTAATCAGGATGGGGAAGAACCACTGTGAGATTTTAGAAACTTCCAGCTGGTCTGCTCACCTGCTGTGGCAGAAATGCAGGAGCCAGAAGGGTAAAATGGAGAGAAGCTTCAAAGCGGCCACGTGGCAGCTGCACACAGGCTTAAGACCAGTGGCCACTGTCAGGCCCAGTATTGGGAGTTAAGGCCCACTTTAAGGGGTTAAAATGAGATTTGTGAGGGCTGTTTGTTGCAGAATCTGCAGAGGGGGGTCATGGGTGCCCAAGGGAGTGCCTTAGAGCACTGTTGGTGGCTCAGGAGCAGGAGTGGATGAGCCTTGTCTGTGCCTGAAGCCACATCTGGGTCAGCATCTTTGCATTCAGTACCTGCTAAAGAATGGTCAGCTTGCACACTTCCAGCTACAGGAACATCCCAAAGCTTAACCTTTGTCCTCCTGGGTGTCTGCAGGTAGCCCAGTGCAGGTGGGAAGAGGGAGGAAACTCTTGGCAAGCCAGCACAAAGGTCAGTGTTCTCTAATCTGGAGCGGTGACTTAACAAGCTTCCTTCTTTCCATTCATAAAACAGGACATGTAGGGATTACCATTGCTATACATAGACTGCTCTTAGCTGTGTCCTGTCCTGCTGGCAACACTTAAGAGCTGTGCCAACCTCAGGGCTGGGGATCCCACTGCTGCTTATCCAGTGCCCAGCCTCTGCAGAGAGTGTCAGTGGGACCCTGGCAGCTCCAGAACAGGACAGCTCTGAAACTGGAACACTCAGACATTGGGTTTCCTCAAGGGGAGATCCATCAGAAAGAATAAATGGTTTGGGCTGGCTACCACTTCCCAGGGCAGGGGTCAAAATGTAGCTCTGAAGATTGTTGGGTTTTTCTCTGAACACATTAGTTGGGTTTTTGTGGGCTTTTTTAAAGTGCACGTTTAGCTCGTCAGGGATTTGGCAGCAGTGTTGGATTGTGTGAGCCTGTGTGTGCACATGGAGATAAGAGCCAAGGCGTAATCCAGAATTCCTCTACTTGATAGCCCCTTATCTCTGGGCATGTGCTCTGTGTGTTTTTGCTCTTGATGGGTCCTCTGGAGGTTCTGGCTCTGTAAACACAGTTGCTGTTTTAATGCTCTAGGAGTGTCCTGAATAGCTCCTGAAATAAAAGGCTGGGAAGTGCCCAAAAATGAGCTCCTGGTCAGGGACATGCAGGCACCCAAACCCTCTATGGCTTGTTAGAGCAATGGCTGGTGCTGGCAAACAGGCATGTGTGAACTTTGTGTTGCAATTACAGCCTGCTCCATGGAGCCCATGAACATTTTAATGTTGGGTATTTCAATTTCTAATTGCCAGGTCACATGGGTAAGGCATAAAATAACTCAGCATATGTAGAGATGTTGGTATCCTTAGTATTTAGGTTGTTTTCAGCAATAAACACTGTGTAAACCACTTAAAATCCTTCAAATTCCAGGGACCATAGCAAGAAGTGATATCCTAGGTGAAGCTGCTTAGCACAGGATAGGTGACTTGACATTTTTTGTCATCATTTAGCAGTCACTGGAGCGACCCAGTGCAGCCTGTTGTGCAAGTGTGAGCTGGCTGCATGAGAAGAGCACTCAAATAAAGCAAATATGTTTGTGTGTGCATATATATAAGTGCAGACTACTCAAAAAGTGTCAAATTTTGCTGCATTCTCCAAGAACTGCCCTAGTGACTTAGAGCACACTGAGGGTGCTGTGTTGCTGTGAAGTGTTGGATTGCAAACTGTTTGAGGTACTCTGGGTTAGTGAGAATTCTTTACATACACCCTGTTTTGAGATTTGAGGGAGAGTGTCTGGCTCAGGGTCAGGGATTCCTCCAAGGTGACAGCTCTGCTGAGGGCAGAAATTATTTACAAGTGTAGCTAAAAACGAAGTTTCCTGTTGGCAGAGTGGGGATGAGTCATTGTGGTTCTGAGTCAAGGGGTGGGATCTTGCTTTCACTGCAGCAGGGTTTTACTTCCAGATCTGCCCTTGGTTCAGGTGTTTGTCACTCTTGTCCCTGTTACTGAGAAAACAAGGGGGATATCCAGGTGTGACACCCTGGGTGAGTCTCCACCGTGGAGTTAGGAGTGAGGATCCAGCCATGGCTCTCCCAATCCATCCTGTTTCTCACACCAAGCATCATTTTACAGAACTGTGTATATTTTTTGTACCAGTGCCACTGGCATTAGCTGTGTTTTTCCTCTGCTTGCCGTACACGGCGTCTTTCTGTCTCCAGCCAGCCAGGTCTCCCCTGGGAGGAGAGGAAGAACTGTGCATGTTACCAACTGCATTAGAGCCAGGAGGTTTGCAGTTACTTCCTCATTTCATGAAGGGTTTTTTATTGAATTTTAAATGCCAGATTAGACTGGAGAACCATAGAAATGTGAAAGTGTTAAACGTTCCTGTGCCATTCTTGCTGAAAAGCAGCAAACCAGTAATAATTTTAAAAGTGAAGTGCTGGTGGAGGGTGTTGAAACTGTGCCAGGAATGTTCTCCACTTGCACCTTAATGGCTGTGGATTTGTAGGAGGCAGTCTCTAGCAATACTGAAGGTGTTAGTCCTGTGGGAGGGTTTGCCTCCCTTGTGTTTGCAGAAAGGGACACTAATTTTTCATCCTCCTACCTGTTTGAGTTCTGAGCTTTACTTCCTTTTAAGAGTGCCTGAACAGTGCAGCTCAGAGTCTGCTCTGCTGCAGCTTGAGGCTTGATTTTTATTTTTTATTCCAGAAGCTGGTCTTGTCAAATCAGAGTCCTGCAATTTTGCCTTGTGTGCTGCTTCTACATTGGCTTCCATGGCAGCATTGCCCAGCTGAGTTCCTGTGTCACTTGGGAAGAAAACCTTGGACTTGAACACACATGGCTTGTGCTAAAAGTATAGCACAATGCATGCTTAAACAAAGGCAGAAAATAGGCACTCTGATAGTTGCAGTGTCAGCATTTTGCTGGTGGAGTGCATTGGTCCTATGGAAATTGCAGTCAGAGTTGCATAATTTGTTTGTAAATCTCTACCAGCAAAGACTTGACTTGGACAATAGAAATGCATCTTACTTCAGCAAAGTCCTTTTTTTTTTTTTTGCTTGAACGTAATATCCTATTACTGTTACACTAACTCACATGAGCCCTACTATTATTCTTGCATCTTCCATTCTGGGACTTCACATGGGTGCCAAGTACTTTTTGCTTCCTCTAATAACCCTCTCTATTGTTTCTCAGAGAGATCTGTCAGTTTTATTGAGCTGCAGTTGCAGACTCTTAGTCTACAGACTCCTACAGCTGGAGACAGCTGTTCTGAATGGAGAATGCACCCAGATCTGGTCATCATACAGATATACCTGTATCTGAACTGAAACTGATATAAAATTATTTATTCCCTTGCCTTGGTGAGGGGATCTTTTTCTGACATTCTTGTCAGATTTTTTTTTTATTTTTTTCTAAATGAATATTTAGGAGCTTTTTAGGTATTTAACTTATAGGTAGGCATTCCTCTGTGTGGCAGATAATGAATGGTCTTGTTGATGAAGTTGGTATAAATATGTACTCAAGGGTCCTGGAGGGGGAGACAAGTTCTTGGCCTTTTAAGGAATTCTAAACTCTTAGTTAAGCACTCTTGCAACAAAACAAAACTCCAGCAAGCCTGCCATGCGTCCTAAGAGCTCATAGATCTGTTGCAGTTCACAAACTCAGAGGCCATGAACTAATACTGTTCACCCTTCGTGGTGTTGTACATTTTGCAGAAGGCGTTTTATCTCCCAGCGCTGCTCTCTAGACTTTTTAGAAGACATAGTGGAATATGCCAGTGTACGAAGGTACTTGTTTTCAAAAGCAGCATTAACCTCAGCTCGTTGCATGCAGTCCTCTCCTCCCTCCACCCTCTTCCACGCCAATATCTGAGGTCCTGCATGCTAGTGCTGCCATCTGATCATACAACTGGCATGAATTTTTCTCAGAACACTTAACAGATTTGGCTTTGTTTGTTTGTTTTGCTTTTTATCGTTGCAGAACCAAGCATATATCTGGGTCTCCAAGACACAAAAGTTTGAAGAAGATGCACTTCATCAAGAACATGAGGCAGTATGACACCAAGAACAGCAGGTAACGTGTGGAGATCGAGGTTCCCCCTGTACTTGGGTGCAATAGGAAGCAGCTTCCAGTTCCACACAGTAAGACATTTAATATCAGGGAAAATTAGAAGATGCCCCAGGGGCCTTGTTAGTTTTATCCAGACTTCTATCAAAGGTGGCAGGTGCTCACATCTGCTGCATTTGCAGCAATACACTCATGACTCTGCCATCCTACTCTGAGGTTAAATCATTCTCTTTTCTTACCTCCCTCACTTTTCTTACTTCCCTCACTTTTCTTATTTCTCTCACTTTCCTTATCTCTGGCACACAGAGAGGTCAGAGCTGAGGAGGATTTAAGGAGAATGGCTTGGTTTGGCCAAATTCTCGGCTCATGGTTGCTGAGCAGAAGAGAAAGGGAGGCTGATTTGTGTTTATTATTAATAGAAGTGTGAGGTTTCATCTAAATGTAGAGTATTATTCTACATCTTTTCACAAGGTTTATGTAAAAATTACATAAATATAGATATAGATTTAAGGATGAGGAGCTCCTAGGTGATGGCAGGTGCTAAACACTGAGGTTTGACAGAGAGCCCCAAGGACCTGCATGGCCAGTGTGAAACCTCTGCTCTTGTGCTGCTTTCTGCAAACATTAAATCCATAGCAGTATCTATGACTTGCAGAGCAAGATAAGAAGAGCCTAGTGTTAATATCCCATGCTTTGTAACTTCTGGATCTCAATTCATATCCTGCTCTTTCCCCATGTGCTTACAGGATAGTGTTAATCTGTGCTAAACGAACACTGTGTGTGGCGTTTTCTATCCTACCTTACGGGGAGGGCTTACGGATCAGGTGAGTCTCTTCAACTGCTTTGTGAAATGTCTGCTCTGTTGTTTCAAAAGATCTTCTGAAATCTGTGTGGTTGGTCTCCTGTTCTAAAGCAAGTGAACCTATTTAACCTGCCATTCATGTGTAAGGGCAAGAGCTTGCTGTCAGAGCAGTAAAACCAGACACTGTCACAGTGTCAAAGTGTTCATTCAAACTCCAAGAGAAAAAAGGTAGACTTTCCTTACAGTGTTTATTCACATTTTAAAGCACTCCAGTCCTGTGAAATCTCTGAAATCAACTTTGAACAGATAATGTGATTGAGTGCTATGTCAGTTTTCTATAAAGTGGTCAGAAATCTACTGATTTTAGAGCCACAAACAATGGTGTCAGCAAAAAAGCACAGGGAGTTTCAGGGAAGGGTGCTCTTGCCTTCAGTGGAAATCCTCAAGGTTTTATAGTGAATTTACACCTAAATAAGTTAAAGATGCTCTTCTGTTTCTCAGCTTTAAGCCATGAATGTCACTATTTGCAATCTAAGAAAAGCAGAAACAGTTTGGACTGTCTCACACTGCTTTTAGTGTGCTTTGAGCTACATTTTGGTCAGTATAATCATTTATGAGAAACAAAACCTGCAAACTGGATTTCCCTGCATCTTTCTTCAGTCCCTTGTGAAGTTTAAGTCCATTCTGTGAAATTCTGTTATCTACAAATATACCATAGAAAACACTAATTCTGTTCTGGCAAAACAATTGTGTTGTCACTTCTGTCCTGTCCGTAACTTATGGACAAAGGAAACGGATGCTTAGTGGTGGGAATTGTATTGTATGCAAATACATGCCATAAAAATAGTTGATGGGAAAATATTCTCCCACATAATAGAAAGGCAGCAAGGTCACTGGAGCTATTTCAGAGCAGTTCTGAGCACTGTGCTGTTCTGCTTGCAAGTTAGTTCTTCACGTGAAAACTGTTTTTTTTGTATTGGGATATTGGTGACAAATCCATGTGCTGCCATCGCTGACACAGATCTGCAGCTTCATTCTTAACTTGAGCTTGTGTGCACAGAGGTTGCAAATTTGCACTTGAAAGGCAGGTTTCTAATCCTGGAAAACAAGTAATGTAAATCATGTTTGCTGTTATGTGTTTGAGCATTAGAGGGTTGGGAATGGTGTGGTCTTGTGCAGAAAGATTATATTAAAAACAGTTTGCTTTCAATAGGTAAATTGGTAAATTTGTGTTAAAATGAAATGAAATCTGATTTTTTGGTTAATGAACATTTCTACATTTTGAAAAGAACAGTTAAAAACTAATGCTCTCCTGGAGGTGGCATTGAGGGCTTGGCTTGTTTCCACACAGAACTCTGACTTGGTGGTGTTGGTTGGTGTTTAACATGAGAAGCTGGGCTTGCATTTTGTCACAGTGCTCTTTCTTAACTGCATTTAGTGATCTGAAAATGGAAGGACAGAAACAGCGACATCCTTCTGGGGGAGTTTCAGTATCTACTGAGATGGTGCTTGGACTGGAAGGAGTAGAGCTGGGTGCTGATGGCAAGGTAAGGACATTTATTTTTTCACCCTGGAACTGTTCATGCTGGGACAAATCAATTTATGCAGTGCTTTGCTATCCATTATGTGAGAGCTGTGGCTTTTAGAGTGGAAGTTTTAGACCTGTAGTTTGAAATTGTGGTTTGTGATAATGCTTCTTCTGAGGAGGCTGTTGCAGCTTGTGATCACTTCTGTCTCTGTTTCTGGAAAATTGAGTTGACTTTGCTATCTCAGGCAATGTGTGAGTGAAGTTTTGATAGAAATATGGATGGAATTCATACTGCTTTAGTTAAATTTATAATGCCAGAATTTTACTCGTGATTGTTGCCTTTTCTTTGCCATCCCACCAAACCTTCTGCAGCACTTCATTTTAAAGCTGTGGAGACAAGGCACGCCTCACCCAACTTTTCCCTTCCTCCTGTCTCACAATTCCAAGATCCCTACTCCTAAATCCAGACTTTGGGGGACTCTGATGTGGAAAATCTTAGATGTCAGGAAATAAGCTTTTCAGTAAAAATTTCCCCCCACAACCACTACAACTTTCTCTTCTTTCAGGTTGTGTCCTATGCAAAATTCCTGTACCCGACCAATGCTCTGGTTGTTCGCAAAGCCGACGCCTACGGTGCTGTTCCCCCCTGCCGAGCCAGTGCTCCCCGGAGTCTTCCTGGATCAAGATACAAACCTGTGACAGCAAAAACGATACCAGCAGGGACAGACATTGGTAAGGACAGCAACCAGCTCTGCCATCACTCATGCACACAGCAGAAAAGGCAGAGATTTGTCTGAGACCCCCACAAGTGGTCAGTGTGTTATTGGGATGGAGGTGCTGCCTTAGGACTGAGGCTTCCACAAACTCCTTACATCCTCCATATATCTGGCCTAGTTCTGTTTATGCCTTTCAAGAGGCACAAAGCTTTTCCTTGGGGATGTAAAGTTTTATATTACTCACCAAGAAACATCTGGTGTTACGTGGATCCAGGTGGTTCTCCCTGCTTTCTAGCACAGTAACAATGCATAAGCCAGAGTTTGTGCCAAGAATCCCTTCTCTTGTGTAAAAGAGCAAAGCTGACAGCTCTGCTCTTTGTTAGACTGCAGGCAAAAGAATTCGGTCTTGGGCAGTTTTTTTCTGGATATATTTGTAGATGCAAACTCACTTTGCCATAAATCTAAAATAGTGTGTCAGGCATGGGGTCTGTGGTGGAGGAAGAGTTTGTGTGGTTTATTTAATCGTTCTATTTTGTGACTGGTGCATTTATGAAATCCAAACCTGTGCCTGTAGCTGCAATGTTCTGAACTGTGAGATCTGCCAACACCTAACGTTTGTTATTTGAAAACCTTTTTAAGGAGGAAACAGGGAATTTACAACTCTTTATCTGGTGACCCAATGTGCTTTTCTCATTCCCTCAGGAAGTGAAGCTGGAGAAGCTGCAGAGTATGATCCAGATCTCCTGGATGATCCTCAGTGGCCCTGTGGAAAACATAAACGTGTTCTCATCTTTGCCTCTTACATGGTGAGTGACTGGCATGCCTGAACAGAGGAGAGACTCCCTGACAGATCCTCCTATAAAGAGATTTTTTGAGAAAGAAAAATTCCTCTAGGAGGAAAAAGTGGATAATTGATCAGGAAAAATACAAACAGTTGAGTTTGTACAGTGAGCTTGTCAAGGGCAAACCTGACACCTGTCTTCATTTATCATTTACTTCTTGTAACCATTTGCTTACTATTTTTTTAAGACTTTGTCTGTAGTTGGGATTCAACTTCGGGACATTTCAGAAATGTTAAATTGTGAATAATAAAACTCAAATTTGCATTAGTGTTTTTGGAAGAATTGTTTGGCTCTCAGTGCTGTTCACAAGACAAGTGATAAATTTTGCTTCTTGCATTTCAGACTACAGTCATAGAGTATGTGAAACCCTCAGACCTTAAAAAGGATATGAATGAAACCTTTAGAGAGAAGTTTCCTCATATCAAGTTGACACTGAGCAAAATTAGGAGGTAAGAAATAAGCCTTGAATAGCAAGAACATTACATTATCCACACTGAGGCTGCACTTGTGTGGAGCAAATACTAAATCTATTAATAGCATATATGATTAAACACTAATCTCCTGTTGTCAGTTGAGCTGACTGTAGGATGACAGCCCTGAACTGGAATGTTTAGGATGCTGAGAAAGGGTAACAGTTGGTTTTCAAAGTTCCACCTAAAGGGTTTTGTTTCACCAACTGCGGTGTACTAACACTAGGAGCCAATTAACAGTGGAGTAGCATTAGCTTTGAAACAAACACTTGTAACCTGATTGCTTGGCTGCAGTGCAATCCCACTCCAACTGGATTGGCTTTCTGGGCCCTCTGGCTATTTTTGCCTTTCAATTACCAGACTCACTGATGACCACAGGCTCTTACAAGATTGTAGGATAAAGAGTGTTAGATCTGAGGATACCCGGTAAAGAAAAGTTTTTTGTGGAGGGCACACAGAATTTCTCATCCTTGAGAATACATCTGGTCACTCCTCACCAAGATGCACTGTTGCACCTTCAGAGAGCTGTAATCTTGCTGGTATTACAGGGAGATTAATGCAATCAGAGTCTGTTGAAATAGCCAGCTTAAACACAATTCTGCTGAGTCACCAGGACCGTGTGTAGCTCAGCTCCAGGGGAAGGTTTGCTTGAGCAGTCTGTTCTGCCTGAGTCCTGCATGCTCCTCTTTGCAGCAGCTCAGAGCAGTGGGTTTGTGCAGAGATCACGCAGGTACAGTGTGGATGGCAGCCCTGAGAGGAGCCATCCACCTCCAAGCCTGCTGAATGCTGGGCTGAAGGGCTGACTGTGTGGGAAGTGCCTTCCCCTCACACCTGGCTCTTACACAAGATGTGTACTAGACAGGTCTACACAGCAGCTGCTGTCAACTGCAGGGCTCTGATGTGGTTTTCTGTAGGTCAGAGTGGTTCACTCTTATGATATGAATCACAAACTAGTTTGGGAGCCAGAAGGAATCCTACAGCAATAGCCTGTGTGTCAGTGAGGCAGCTGAGCTCTGGTGTTTATGGGCAGATGAGGAATTTCTACCACAGTGGATGTTGTCAGCCAGGTAAAATCAGTTTGTGCATCAGCACCAGCTTGCTGCCAGCTGGGCTTTTCCACTCTAGGATAATACTTATCATGATTTTCCAAATAAGAGTCTTGCCCATATGCTCCTCTGAGTTGCTGTGCTGCCGTATTTCTACAGCATTTAATAAAATCTGTCATGTCTGGGTGGGGGGTGTCTTTTCTCCTATTCCCAGTTTAAAGAGAGAGATGAGAAACCTGAGTGAGGAATGCAGTCTGGAGCCTGTGACTGTCTCCATGGCTTATGTTTACTTTGAGAAGCTCGTCCTCCAAGGCAAACTCAACAAACAGAACCGCAAACTGTGTGCTGGTGCTTGTGTTCTGCTCGCAGCCAAGATCAGCAGTGACCTCAGGAAACACGAAGTTAAACACCTAATAGATGTAAGTGCTGTGAGCCTTGTTCCAGCTGTTGTCAGAACCTCCTCCCTAGCTCATAGGCAAAGAATTCAATGCAAGCTTTTCAGTGGCATGTGCTTGCATGGAAGACCAGCTCTTTCAGCCAGTTTTATGTCTCATTAGGGCTCTTCCTTGCTTTATTTTTTTTTTAATTCATTAAAACTATCTGCCTGGTACAGGCTAGTGTCTTACTGATCCTACAGTAAAGTTATTTTTGCACCTGCATGTGTTTGCCAGAGAAGCAGTAACTGTTGTGTGGGTGTCACAGCTGAGCTGATAAGCTGGTTTTGATTCTGAAGCTACAGCTCAGACCATGCATCACTGTCTTAATCTAACAATGCCTTGAAGTCACCTGGATTAACTGATTCTTTCTCCCCTCCTTTGTTTTATTTTGTTCCCACTGTCATAGAAACTAGAGGAGAGATTCAGATTCAACAGAAGGGATCTCATCGGTTTCGAATTCACCGTCCTCGTAGCTTTGGAACTGGCTCTGTATCTCCCTGAGAACCAAGTTTTACCTCATTACAGACGGCTCACACAACAGTCTTAACCAAAGCTCTGTCCCAGGCGGCATCCAGCCGTGCTGGGATCCCATCCCAGGATGCTGCTGCTGGAGGAGCCAGCTCCAGCTCGTTGGGAAGGCTGCAGGTGTTGGGAACTGTCGAGGTCCATGGACACAGATGCCAAATCTGGGGGATGGTACGAGAAGAGTTACTGAACTTTTGTTTTCTTTTGGACATTTAAAGCACAAATATTTACCAGTCAGCTGTCATGGCTGCTTGTTATTCCTTATTTATCTTCTTGGTTTTACTAAAACTGTTCTTCCCTATGAAGAATACTATGGTATTGTTTTTTTTTCTTTTGTTTTGTTTTAAGCATTTATTGTATTCCTTGAAACTGAAGGAACATCACTTCCATTCCAGTGCACCATAAAGTTCAGATGTTTCTAAGAACCTTCTTACATTTTTACATTAATGAAATGCATACTTTATTTTTTTAAAGATGTGCCTAAAACTGGCTGGTCTGGTACCAGTGCTTTTTAAGTTAGTTCTTTTATTTAGTGGGGAATCCTGAATTTGTATAGCCATTTATTCTTTACCTGCATTGGCCTTGCATACAAGGAAAACAATTCCAGTGTATCTGCACTAATAATATACAGGGCATCTATTCTATGATCTGTAAGTAGTGAGATTGAAATTACTCCATTTTGGTTTATTTACTATAAATAACTTCAAAATATACATTTTATTTCAGAAGCAAAAGTGGTTTGAAAACCATGAAGTACCACATGTTGAGTGAGGTAGCTGAGAAGTGATTGCCATCCTAATTCACTCTTGAGTGGAAGATGAGCACTTGACTAAGAGCAATTTACTGTCAAATATTTCATTTAGGGGTTTTATTTGTTTCACTGTTCTGTAACCTGAAATAAGCACCTTTTTTAGGATGACTGTATTATAGATGGTCTTATCTGAGCAAATATGAAGCCAGTGGAGTGGAGTTACTGCTGCCTACTGAAGCCAATGAAACAAAGCATGCTCAGTATTTAAAATGCTACTTTTTTTACTCTCTGTTCTTCCAAGCATTGCATCACTGTGATGGTCCTCATAAAACTGGCATTTCTTGCACATGTGAGCAGCCACTACTGGCTGGTGCCCAGCAGCTCTCCAGTGCATACACAGAGCTCAAATAACTTCTCTGCCCATTGGCTGTTCCTTCCTTTATTTTTACAGTATTCAGGTTGGGAATGAATTCTTGATTATACATGGAACCTTCTGTGCTATTGGCTCTTGGGTTTATTTTCTGAAGCAATATTACGATACAAGTTACTGGGTCTGTTTGCAAGGAACAAAAGTGATACTTGGTTATTCCAACTGAGAAAGTTGTAATTTAAGTTTGGCTCATAAACTACCAGACCTCATGCTGAGGTCAGGGACTTGCTATCCAATGTGTAAAGTAATGTAAATTCCTGTTCCTTGTATTAAATACTGGTTGTAGCCAAAACCAAAGCTGAATCTTTGCTCTTCAGCTGTGTTTTGTCTGAAGCTAATTTGGCTTCATTAGAATTGCAGCAAACTTTATTGGAGCCCCTTCCTCTCTGAGTGGGGCTCAAAGTGTATTTTTCATATATAATAATTACAGTGACTATCAAACCTTTTGTAACTGTGTTCAGCTGTATGTAGCTTCAAATTACTTGTGTAAAATTTAATATGCTTGTGATTTCTCTAACACAGAAGGACTTTCCAGTCTCCAGAAGTGAGATGGTAGCTAATAGCTTAGACAATAAGCTTGCCAGTTATCTTCCAAAGGTTTATAAAAATGCCTACTAGTTAAACTTTCTACTGAATATAACTGTCCTTGCATGCCGAAATAGTGATGTACTAAACATCTAGTGTGTAATGAGCCTCCAAATGAACAAACAGTGGTGCAGACAGCTGAGGTGGTCCACCACTTCCCAAGGCATCGTGGAGTGAACAGAGGTACAACAAAGAAATTTCTCCCAGAACAGCTTGATTAGTATGAATGAAATCTGAATCTTTCTCTGGGAACTTCTTTATTTAGTGTATAAAGAGTTTTCTGTAACAACATTAACTTTCCTTTATCACCATCTAAGGGAACAAAATGCACTTTGGTTTGCAACACTTTGCAGTCTCTATTCAGTGGAAGTTTGTCTAGTTCAAGTGGCCATTTGGGCTGTAATTACACTCCCAGAATCTCTGAGTTTACGTCATAAACCCGGCAAGCTTTTGTTTTCTTCCAGGAGAATAAACTGGGACAAAGGAGCATTAAATTACAGAAAGCTGAATGTTGTCTAATAGTTATTGTAGAACTTGGCTTGGGCATGCACTTGGGAAGCTGCAGGGAGCAGGGGCCAAGCATGACACAGGGCACGAGGGCTGAGCCAGCCTTGTGTGGCAGAGCCTGGCCTGGGGGTGATGCTGCCCAGAGCCTGGGCTTGTGCTCGGTGCTGGTGTGTGTGTGCAGGACCAGCCCTGCTGCAGGGACCCACCCCCACCTCCCTGTGCTTGTTTTGCCGTTTCCAGAGCGCAGCTCGCAGTCCTGGGTGGGAATCTCTCTCTTTTCACCTAAAAGCTGCCACCATGTGGCAAAGGACTATCAGTACCTTGTCTGTTCACAAACAGGGACCCAAAGGAAGAGCCAGACCTGCTGGTTTATGTTTGCACAGCCAAACTCCTCTTGCTCTGAAGAGAAACAGCTTTACACCGAGGGGGGCTGGTGCTTTGTGAAGGTGCTGCTGGGGTGGCTCAGCAAGAACTCTCTTGAGAAGAGCTTGTACATTTTCCTGTAAACAAAAACTCTTGTAGTTTTGTCATATTCCATTATTTAAGAGTCTGAGTTGTGGCCTGTTTTGGTTTGTTTGTTTATTTTCTGTGAAATTAAGATGCTGTGAAATAAAATCTGTTTTGGTACACGGTTTGTAACCAAATGTCTCATTGTGGAATAACAAAGTGGGTGGTGTTGGAAGGGCCCTCTGGAGATTTTCCCATTTTAACCTGTGCTAAGGCAGGTCACCTGGAGCAGGTGACACAGGAACGTGTCCAGGTGGGTTTGAAATGTTTCTAGAGATGGAGACTCCGTGATATCCCTGGACAGCTGTTCCAGTGCTCTGCTATACTTAATGGAAAATTATTCCTGAGGTTCAGGTGGGATTTGTTGTGTTTTCTTACTTAATGGCCATTTCTCGTCTGGTTGCTGGCAACGTTTTCTGGCACCACTTGGAGATATTTGTATAGACTGAGAAGTTTCCCTCTCAGTCTTCTCCAGACTAAACAGGCCCAGCTCCTCCAGTCTCTCCTCCTGAGAGAGATGCTCCAGACCTCTCATCATCGTGGGGCCCCACCAGACCCTCTCCAGCAGCTCGGAATGGTGTTTTGGGTTTCTGCGAGGGTTCCGGGTTGCTGTGATCACAGACTCACAGAAGGGTTCAGGATGGAAGTGACCTCTGGAGGCCATCCCGTCCAACCCAGCTGCCGAGAGAGCGCACCTGGAGCATGGAATGGCACTGGACTGGCACTGAGAGCCCCGCGCGGGTGTGCGGCCCTACAGAGGGGTGGCCCGGGGTGTGGGGGACATCCCCTGTACCCAGCGGCAGCGCTGTGGGACCCTGCGGGGCAAATCCACCGGCGCCGCCATGACCCGGCCGTGACGTCACGCGGCTGTACCGGAAGCACTCCTGGGGTGTGACGTCATTCCGGATCCGGCCCCGCCCCTTCCTTTCCGCCCGGCCGCGCGCGAGGTGGGAGCGTGGGAGCGGCACTGGGAGCGGTGGGAGCGATAGAAGAAGGAGTGGGACCGGTGGGAGCGATAGGAGCGGTGGAGGGGCCGGGACTGGTGGCGGGGCCGGGAGCAGAGGCGGGGGCGATGGCGGCGGAGCCCCGGAGCGATGCTGAGGCCGCGGCCGGGCCGGCGGGGACTGTTCCACCCGCGAGGTTCGGCCCGTGGGCCCTGCCGGGCTCCAGCATCACCTCACGGCGGGGGAAGGGCTGGAGCTGTGGCAGGGAGGGTGAATTTTGGGAAAAGGTTCTTCCCCAGAGGGTGCTGGCACTGCCCAAGCTCCCCAGGGAATGGGCACGGCCCCGAGGCTGCCGGAGCTCCAGGAGCGCTCGGACAGCGCTGCCGGGGATGCTCAGGGTGGGGTTATTGGGGTGCCAGGACTTAGACTCGATGATCCTGGTGGGTCCCTTCCAGCTCACGACATTCCATGATTCTTCCAGGTGTTTGTGCTCAGTGCCTCCGCAGGGACCAGGACGAGATGCAGAACGACGCTGGGGAGTTCGTGGACCTTTATGTCCCTCGGAAATGGTGAGCGGTGACAGGAGCTGGGCAGGCCTGGAGGGCCCCGAGGGGCTTTTTGTTCCAGCAGATATCTGTGGGGGAATCAGTTTTCTGTCAGTTTAAAAAGTCACTAAAAATAAGCCACTTGTATGGATTTTATTAGATTAAATAAAATATGTTTTATAGCCTGTGATTCCTGAGCATCTCCAACCTTAGTGTCTTTGACAGCTGTAGTGGCTCTCAGTAAAAAAGGCTTAGAAACTAATGTTATTAGTTACCTTGATGACTGTATTTTTGCATTTTAGAAAAGATACAAAGCTTCTGTGTGTTTTGGAAGCCTGTACTGCCATGTACACTGTATGAAGATGAACTGTGCACATACAAACAAAAGAAGGGATAACTGGCTAAAGAATGTGATGCAACTGAGTGAAAATTTCCTTTAAATGTGCTTTAAACTGCATTTTAACCTTCTAAGCAATGAAAGCTTAAACTGTCACAGTCTAAATTTCTTGTGCAGTTTTAATTTACCTGTAGAATTGGCTCTAGTAGCTTTTTTGTCATTGTCACTGCCTGTTTCCTTTTGTTTAAATCTATCCTGTTTTATTCCTTAGCTCTGCTAGCAACCGAATCATTGGTGCTAAGGATCATGCTTCCATTCAGATAAACATTTCTGAGGTAAGTTAATTAACAGGATACGTGAGAGAGCTAAACCTTTAAACTTTTAATAAAAGTTACAGAATTAAACAGCTTGTGATGTATCTTTAGTAATTCAGTAAAGTCACAATAGATCTTTACTCCTGCAGGTTCCCAGTTAATACATGTGGGTTCCAATTTAAGCTCCTTGTAACATGGTTTGGGTATTTTTCCCCAATTGTTTATTAAATTCAGCTTTTAGGAATTTTGTGGACACTGTTCCTGTAGCTTATGAGCTACAGAGCTTGATTTTGGTTCATGAATAGGAGACCACATTCCTATATATTTTTAAAACCTGAGTCTCCTGAGTTATCTTACCCAAAAACCCCAAAAAACAACCATTTAAAAAACCACCCTGATTCTGTTCTGATTCTGAAAGTTGTTAAAGCAACTTTCCTTGTTCAGCATGTTTCATTCCTTCAGTGATCCCTATTCTTTGTTTTCAAAGGATCAGAGATTAGCAGGGCATGGAAGTGAACCTACCTGTAATTCCATGATTTATATTGTTTAATCTTTTTCCTGTAAAGTTTCTCAGCAGCTTGGGAGAGTGAGACAATTCAGGTCTCTCAGCTTGGACATTTTCATACTCATGGAACAAGTCTGTGCCCTTCCTCCTTCAATTCAATTTTCCATGATATAACCTTAGTTAAAAGAAACAAAAAAAGGGTAAAGGCAGGAAAATCTTTACATTGAACTTTTCCATTTGTTCAGAACTAAAATATTTTTTCTTCTAGCTACCATTTCTTGTCAATCTATGTGATCCACTCAATTTTATGGCTGCACAATGTAGCTACAAATCTGCTGTGCAAAGGTCATTGAAATCAACTTTCTAACTTCAGTATTTGCCTTGAGATTTTGTGGTTTCTTTTCTCAACACTGCAAGTTTTTTCTGCAATTTTTAACTTTGGGCGTTTGGCAAGTGTGATATGAGATGTGACAGCAGCTTTGCTGTGATTGCAGGTGGACAAGGTGACAGGCAGAGTGAATGGCCAGTTCAAGACTTACGCCATCTGCGGCCCCATCCGGAGAATGGTGAGTGCCCTCCTGACCTCACAATTACTGTGCTGGTTTTTCTGATCATTACTCATTAATTAGATTTGTATCTGGCCCTGAAAACACTGTGTGGAGTTTTCACAGTGATTTTTGGGGATCATGAAGATGTGAACAGATTTACAGAATGGTTTGGTTGGGAGTGACCTTAAAACTCATCTCATTCCACCCCTTCCATGGGCAGGGCACCTTCCCAACACTGTCCTGGCTGCTTCAAATCCTGTCCAGGCTGGCCTTGGACACTTCCAGGGATGGGGCAGCCACAGCTTCAATGGGCACCCTGTGCCAGGATCTTGGATTAATTTGGAATAATCCATTTCTTCTGGAGATATTTGTGGGGTTTTTTTTTTTACAGTAAAGGATGCAAGTGATCTCCTTTCTTTTAAGGATGTATACCAGGGTATTAATCCTGGCTTTTATCTGTTCTTTTATAATTACTGGAGATTACACTACCTTGATTTAAAAATGATGTGAAGAATTCATTACAAGTCCATGTATCCATAAATATGTTGTTCATGCTAATGCATATTTTTATGCAGTTAAAGCAATTTCCTACCCTTAAGAATGACAAAGAATTAACAGTTTATTTTGAAAACACTAATCTGCACTAACTGCTGCAGCTGCCTTTCTTCCACATGTGTCAGCAATTATTTGGACACTTGAGAATATTTTCTCTTCTCTTTTTACAGGGTGAATCAGATGACTCCATTCTGCGTCTGGCGAAAAATGACGGAATTGTTTCCAAGTACGTGTGTTTATCTTGTCCTCCAGCTCTTTCAGGGGGACCTTCCATTCCCAAATCCAGCTTTTAGCATGACAGTCTGTATGTTGTATTTATAGGATGATTACACAGCTGGTTAAAGATATTTATTTGAGCTGTTGAAGCAAACTGATTTTTAACAATGTTTATTTCATTTTCTTCTAGGAACTTCTAACTGAAGAAACTCCGGTATGGAACATGTGAAATAAACTGTTTAAAAATGTATTGTGCTGTGTCTTTTGTTCAAGTCATAAAGACAAGTGGGGTTATTACAGTTAGTCTTAAAAGACTTGAAAATGTGTCTTAAAACAGATTCTCATTGTGAATTCTTAAAACAGATCAGCTTTGTAAAGCAATGCCAGAGTTGAAAGTCAAGGATTTCCACTTTATTCTTGGCTTCACTGTCATTGTTCTTTTCCAGATTTAATAAGTTTTGCATCTGTAATGGAACACTTGTAATGGAGCAATCTGAGCTTGCTGCTTTTTCACTGGAAAAACTAGGGGGGTTCTTGTTAGGATACCAGAAAGGTTCTGTCCTTTATTCCAGGTGCTGCTTGTGTGTTGGTAGATTTTGTTTGCACACAGCAGGTTTATTTGTCACTTTGTGATTATCATTTAAATAAATGCCAAATATAGGTTTGGGTTTAACATAAGCTAATAGGGTATGATTGTATGGAAAAATTTCCCCTGTCAGCTGCATTTCCCCAGTTCCATAATACCCAGAAGCACACAGGGACTGTCCTGGTGCTGGATCCTGATCTGCACATTCTCAAGTGTTACTCAGAGGTTACATCCACATTACACTTCCCTGCCTGTGGTCATCTCTGAGTTAACATTTGCAGTTGTCCAGCCTCAAATCTCTGCACAGGCCCTCCCAGAACTCTTCCAAGTGACAGAGGCTCCTTGGTGATGCTTTCCTGTTTATGCTGCAAGCTGTCACCAGAGGAGGTTACCATGTGCTTTATTTCTGACTTGTTTGCAAATCAGGAATTATTTCTTTCTGATTTGTGTGCATGTGTGTGTGGGAAACAAGCTCAGGCCTCTGGGGACAGCCTGGAACTGGGATGCTGTTGCTTCTGGACTAGGGAGAATGGCTGAACTACCCAAGTGTGGTATCCTTCTCCTTATCTCTATTTTTCTTCCCAGACATGACAAAGTGCAGCATGTTTGTTTGGAGGGTCCTGTTCTGGCACCATGGACACCTAGTGAATGTTAGCAGAGCAAATCAGGCTGTGTTAACGTGTATTTACAGTGTGGGATGGGGTTTTTTAATTTTAATAGGGGTTTTTTTGCAAATAATAAATTAGGATTTAGAGTGTAAGCTACTGTACAGATACAATGAAGTCCATAATTAAACCTTTATCCCAGGAGCAGTTGCAGCAGAGAAGTCAGAACTCAACAGGCTCAGCCCTTTTTAGCAGAGCCATAACCTGAAATATTTCTGGCTGCACAGTTTCCCTTCCCACTGATAACACTTGAATTTACTTCTCTGAGCTGATAGAACTTTTAAGAGATGAACTCCTGGGTGTTGCAAGTAGGGAGGAACTCGGCTAAAAAGGCCAAAAAAATTGGTTCATGTTGAACTTAATACACAAAGCACAAGAGAAACCTTTTAAATACTAAAACAAGGGTGGAAGTTAATCCATACTTTATTTTTGAGCTATTTTCTTCTGACATCTAAGTTTAACTGTGAAAGATGCATTAAGAAAAAGGGGGAGGAGGGATGACAGTGTTGTGATTCTCCTAGAAATAATTCATTTTTTCCAGGAGATAAATCTGTGAAAACATTTTCTGGAAAGAAAAATACAGTCTTCAAACCAGAGAGATTTCAGCTTGGCTAATGTCCAATCCTTATTACTTTCCTTTGTACAGAGTATGAGTAGATAAGTTTTAATTGGACTTGATATTTTTTTTCTGACATATCTTAAATTAGCTGCTTCTGCCTTGGCATTAGGGTAGAACTTTAAATAAAACCCTTAACTGTTTGCTGCTGATAAATGCCTGGTTTACCAAAGAGTTTAAATATTGTTGACTTGTTCCTAATCCCCTGAGATTCTGTTCATCCATGTGGATTTCAGTGGAATTCCTCCATAAGGCACAGTGAACTGACAGCTTAAAAGTTCAAGATGAACTTGAGGTCTCTCAGATGTCTTTTTAAGCAGTACAACCCCATTAGTGCACAGCTGACCCAAATTTACACTTCTGGTTTGAGTATTTAAGGATTATGTTGTAATTTTAAATGTTCTGTGCTTTGTAACAGTGATGGTTGCCATTTGGTTTTCGGGATTTTAAAAAATTGAAACAAATTACTCTCTCATTAATTTCTTGGCAAAATATAAAATGTTAATGGTTCCATATCCCAAAACAGTTCAGTTGGGAATGGATTAGTGCTGTGCTAAAGGCTCCCTGAATTTCACACCATCATCACCAGCAAGACTGCATGTGAGTCCTGCCAAAATTTCTGCAGAATCCTATCCAGAGAGGACATGTGTCCCTTTAAAAATCCACTTTCAGTTGCGTTTTGTAGTATTGTGATGTAAAATGTTCTTTGTTTTCCTGGAACAGGAATAGTTCAGATGTTTGAGGGCCATGAAAGGGAATGAACTGTACTGGTACTGTACAAGATGGACAGAGTTGCCCTTACATGGTTACATTGCACCAAGTCGTGAAATTCTTTGCTGTTACTTACGAGGACTTGGCAGTGGCATCCTAAAGACATCTGATTTAACTGGGGCTATTTTAGTGTCTTGGGCCAAAATTCTGCTGCTCAGACAAGAGCCTGAAACTCCTGAAAACACCTGGGGGCTTGGTGGGAGCTTGTAGATGCCTCAGAATACTGATTTTTCTTTTTAAGCCTTGATGTTCTTCTAATGAACTACACGGTGCTGAAAAGGCACACGGTGCCAAACAGGCACAGCCCTGCCAGGCTGGCAGGGGACAAGGGGCAAAACCCTGGCACTGCCTGTGGCTCTGCACAGACTGAGACTCAGGGGAGGAGCAAAAAAAGCCAGGAGTGTCCTTTTCCTCCATGTGTGTCCAAGCACCAGAAGAGTTTTTGGAGCAGAGCTGTCCCAGCAGGGCTGGCTGCAGAAGGGAACCTGGGACAGCTCTCTGGGATATCATTTATTTCCCCAAAGCATGTGCTGAAAGCCTACCTAGAGGACTGAGATAATCTAGTTCCACTAGATTTGGCAGCAGTTTTGTTTTCCAGTTGGATGCTGTGGAGAGCTGTCTGTTCCCAGCTCCTGTTTTGTTCAATTGCTGTCACTCTGAGTAAAACAGAGAGATAAATACACCTCTGCTGCAAATATTCCTTTGAGCAGGTTAAGGGATGTTTTGATTTTAGTTTATTCATTTGTAGCTGTTTGTGTTGAGGCATCCCTAGGGAGGCAGCTTCCCTGTATGTGTGTTGGACTAATCAACCATGGCAAAAACCAAAGAAAACAAATTAGGTGGGTTTTTGTTTTCTTGGTTTTGTTTTTTTTTCCAGTTAGGAAACACAGTATTGTTTAACATCAGACAGGAGTTCTGCTCAGCTAAATCCTCAACAGGAACTGCAGGTACAGAGATTCTAAGAAGTAAGAACAATTTATAAAGTCAATGTGGGATTTATTTTTTTAATAAATTATGATGAAAGAGGTATTACTTTAACATCCATTTTCAGATAGCTGATAATTCCTGGGCTGACCATGGCCAGCTGCCAGTGCCCACCCAGCTGCTCCCCTTTCCACAACAGGGCAGAACACAGGGTGGAAAAGCACATGGGTGGCAGCAGGGAGGTCCCTTACCAATTACCATCCCAGGCAAAACAGGAAAATCCATTTATTGCTTATTAAAACAGAACTGGATTGATAGCACCAGGATTAGGCTGCAGATGTGGGAGCCCCAGAGCTATACATCCATTATCTGTTAATTCAGGTGCTCTTCCAAGAGAGAGAAGGACAATCCCTGTGCAGGGAGCCAAGGCTTGTGGGGCATTCCCTGGAGGTTTCTGCAGGCTTGGAAGTAAGAGTCACATTTGCATTTTGGTGAGCCAGTTGTAAATTGTGTGCTGGGACACAACACATCCAGCAAAATTAAGGTGCTGCTTATCTGGCTCTGAACACAAAAATCTTTTTGCTGTTTTCACAGGGCACCAGAGCCCAGACAAGCACCTTGATCCATCCATCCATCCACCAATACAAAATACAATGCACTGGTGCCCTGATGTGAAGTCACTCAGGCTGGCTCCCCTCTCTTGGCCTGCAGTGCCTGTCAGGTAAATCAGGTTGAGCAAAAACGCTAAAATACCACATGTTTTATTTCACAGAGCAGTGTTTTCATGAAGTGGTTAGCACAACTCTGTGCAAGTTGCTCATCGAGCTGGGAAATGTGATATTTTGTGCTCCAGGCAAAATGTTTCAAATGTCTGAGGCTGAACAAAAATAGCACTTCAAAATAAATTGGGTAGTGCACAGGGGAGGTGGCAGAGATCATTACTTGCTGCTTGTCCCTGCTCCATTCAGTTCTTTCCCCTACAAGGGCTAAGAAAGGCTGGGGATTTAATTCTCCCTTTGACCAATTTGAGGCTAAAAGAAAAGGATTTACACGCCTGATTTCTGTTGTGGCAATGGAGCCATGCTTGCAGCAAACTCCCTCTGCATTCCTGGGAAAATGGGGTCATTTGTGCTGGATCACTCAGCCAAGCACGGATGTGTGACAGTACAGCCCCCAAGCCAGCTGTGCTGAGAAAATAACCTTCAAAAGTTGATGCTGCAGCTAAGTTCAGTGTCTGCTGATGGGTCACTTTTGTTTCTGCTCTCAAGTGCCCAGAATTCTCACCAGTCTCCAGCACATGAGCTGTTAATCTCAAACTTGGAAGAGTTTCCAGGCAGGCTGACCAAAATCTGAGGATCTAAGACCACGTGTACCCAAAAATAAGTAAATAAAAGGAAGCTAATCCCAGATGGTGCTGATTAAAACACGCACTACAAAGGGAGGTGGAGGAGCAGCTTCCAGGCTGTGATGTACATTACCTGAGAGGGAGCTTGGGTGCCCAGGGCACATCTGGGAACCCAGCACTGCCTTTGGAGAGCCTGCATCCTCCTGCAGATGAAAACAGAGCCAAACTTTGGGTCTTTTGATTGCATAGGGAATGATAACACTGTCTTCTTGGAGAATGACACAAGTGTGACCACAGTAGGGATAAACCATTTCAGGTTAAAGGGAGGCAGTTTTACAAGATTTTCTGGCCTTTCCCCAAATACTGAATTTATCTAGGAAACAGGGACAGGTGGCAGTGTTCCTGCCTGCAGTGACACTGTGGCCAGTGCTCACTTCTGATCTTGGCTGAGTGCTTGATATCAGATCTGCTTTGGTCCCAAAGCCCCAGGTACTGATTTTTTGTTTCCCAAAATGCATTATTTGTCACCTATCTTTGTGGTTTTGCTTTTTCAAGCTTGTTTGAGACTGTCCTGACAGGAAGGTTAATCCTTGCCTCAGTTGAAACAGTGACTGACTCACTGCTGCAAGTCATAATTCCCTGAAAACTCTGAATATCCAGGAAAGTCTCATACAAACATCACAGCTTTCCATATGGTTACATAGAAACCTCAAACTATGTCATTTCATCAGACACCTTGTGGCTCATGCCTGCTCTGTTACTCAACCTTCACTGCTCTCAGTGCCTTTAAAAAGGAAAAAAGTTCTGTTTCTTTCTGCAGAGCAGGGAACTGTTCCTGGTGTGCATCCCAGGCATTCCATAAAACTGCAGCACTGGGACCAAGGCTCAGGAGTCTGATTCCTGCTTCCAGCAGTGACATTTGTTTTGAGCAAGACCTGTCAACAATCAGAATTTACCCATCCCTCAAATGAATGTGATCTTAAAAAGTAGGAAGCTTTAAATCAATGTCAGGAGTGCTCAGAAAATGTTCTCTAAATAACTTATATGAGGAAGTGACACAGTTCTCTAAATAACTTATACAAGGAGGATAAACTTTAAAGATCTGCAGTGAACTCACTACAGTTGAGCCAGAGGTGCTAATTCACTATTTTAACTCCTGGTTTTATCCTCTATCTTTCAGGGGAGTTTTACACCACCAATTTTCTGGACATGCAAATCAAATAGTGTCATTTTTGTCTTTTTGAATCCAGGAGCATTTATGGGGGTAGGACCCTTGGAGTGTTCTTTCTTCCTTTAGGGAGTGGGTAATGAGAGGGAGGGCCATATCAAAGCTGACTGCTGGAAAGAATTAACTCTGATTTACAATGCTCTGCAACTTGAGATAATGCCTCTGGTATTTGGAGACTCTGAAATGCAAAATGCAGCACTCATGGGGAGCCTGCTCTCAGTCTCCCCTTGCTGGTATCAGTAGCTGGCACCCAGGAGTGCAAATCCCACCAAGGACTGGTCACTGTCAGCCCAGCCCAAAGCACAAAGCTGGAGCTGCCAGCCTGCTCCTACTGCTCCGCTCCAGCCTAAAGACCCCCTGCATCCCTAAGGTCACTGCAGCCTTTAGTGCAAATTCACAGGATACCATTAGCCTTAGATTCCCATCTTCATGAATTTGCAAGAGACAACGGGGACACTCTCCAGAAGCGCTCAGGGTTGGGAACAGAACAAACCAAGAGAAATTCCAGCAAAGGGGGCGGTGTCTGATTCCAGCCCCAGATAACAGCTCTTATCAGAAAAGCTCATAAATCCACCCAATTCAAACAGAGTGTCAGCAGCATCCCGTGCTGCTTTGTGTGCCCCCTCAAGGGACCCACAGCTCCTTGTTCCGATCAGCAATTTCCATTCTGTCCTTCAGGTTCCCAGAAGCCACAACTTCCTGGAAAACCTTTGTGGGGGTCTAATTCTGAATATCTGTGTGGCCTCAGAAGGAGCAGAACGTGCTGCTGTTCTACTAAACAGCCCAAATTGCTGTTTGGCTGTCACTTGTGATTAAAGCAACAAATATCGGCAAAAACAACATGCCAGGAGTAGGGAACAAGTGTTGGTTTTTGGGTCTGAGCTTCAAGTGTCTGGTGGAACATGAAGTGTTCATTAAGAAACAACATCAGTGTCTCTTCTGGGAACTGTAAATAGACACCTGATAGCCCAACCCTTTCTGAAGCACAAACACATGGATAACACCCCCTCCTCTGGCCACTGTCACCCTCTGGTGTCACCACTGCCACTGTAGATGAAGATTATCTGAGGAGAAGGACACAAGGCCACACCATGGTCTTGTCTCTTAATTCTAGTTTTACCTCAAGCATTAGTTTGTAATTTTTTAGGTACTACATTCTAATACAAACAAGGCAGAAAATCTACATTTACTGTTTGGAAAAAACCCCACAGCTCCTGCATGGAAAGGTGTGGATTTGGTGTTAAAGAATTGAGAAAATGAGCATCCTGTCAAAGAGCTGGTCCCAAGTAAAATATCAGGCTGATGTTCATGTGCTCCAAGAGATTTCTCAACAACTCCTTCCTGCTACATGAAAAAAAAATATTTGTATTGTGGTCAGCCACCCTTTTTAGGGATGTGCTGAAGCAATTATGAGGAGTGAGGGGGAGTCATGACCTGGCTATTATTCTAGCAACTCTATTAGGGGAAAATCTGTGGGTTTATTTCAGCCACATTTTGTCCCTTCCAGCAAACATTCTGGTAGTTTCCAGTACACCAAAATAAGCATGAGGGGATTTTGTCTCCAGTGTTGTGACTTTTGAATGACCTCATGAAACAAGGACCAGATGATGAAGTGACCTTATAAAATACTCTTTTAGGAAAACACCATGTCATACAGTGCTGGGACGAATTGTCCAGAACAGGATACTGGGAACAACTCTGATGCTTTAGAGGAACCTATAAAACAAAACTCTGGACTTACCCCATGAAAGAGAGAGAGAGCATGGAATGGAGAAGGTTGTTTTTCCTTCCATGGGAACGAATTCAGCATCTTGGCCAGCTTCACAAGAATCTAACAGCTCCTTCCTGACTTGTGTGGTGAGGAAATTTGGGTCACAAAAGCTGTGTCCTTCTGTTTATCAGGTAACTCCTAAATGTGCTGTTTGTGCCCAGGCAGAAGGGTTGCTGTGTGCTAAGACCCAGTGCTGCAACAGCTCTGGCTCCAGGGGTGACACAGGGCAAAGTGAGATTCCCAAAGAACAGCCATAGGGAGCAGCACTTGGGGGAAGAAATTGATAAAATGAGAAAAAAGCACAAGAAATATTTTTTTTCTTTACTCTCCTAAAAAGTCACTGGAATATAAGAACAGATGTGAATGTTTGGTGGTTAGTGAAAGGTGAATATAGCACCTGCTCATGTGATTGCTGGGAGTGATGCTGTGTGTGCCTTCCTGCAGTTTTGCAATGTGCTGCACAAGGTGCAGGAGATGCTGTGTGCAGCCCTCTCTCCTGGCCAGGCAGAGGGGCAGAGGAGAACACCAGAACACCTTACAGAACACCAGAACACCCAACAGAACACCAGAGGTGAGGTGTGAGCAGAGACAGAGTGGCTTGGTGGTTAGATAAAGAGCAGAGAGCCATGGAACTGCAGTTGGTGCCACCAGGGAAGGAGACAGCTGAGCATCTGGAGTGGGTCTGCCTGTAAGGAGGGATAAAGCAGGATAACTGCAATGGGCACACTCAGGAGAAGCAGGAGAGGAATGAATGAATATCTGACAAGACTGAGGTGCTCATGACTTGGGGGGAATTTCAAGGAAAACCATAAAAGATCTGGAGGGAGGCACTGCTGCCTGCTGGAAGAGATGGGGAAGGAGAGGTTTTGTTATTTATGCACTCAGTGGGGCCCAGACATTGAGATCCCTGCAGTGCCACGTGCTCTCTGTAACTGCGTGGGCAGCTGGATGTGTCCTTTTGAAGCAGCAGCACCGTGCTCCTCTGCCCTGTCTGGCACTGGCTAATCCTGAAAAGCAGCAGCACTTCCCTGGCTGCTCCTCAGAAGTGACCTGAGCAGCAGCAGCGTAATCACTCGCACTGAACACATGGCTGGAATCCTTTTGATAAAGTCCAAGACACGGGACAGCTTCCTACAAAGTGCCTCAGGGCAGAGCTGACCGGCTGACTCCCATTGTAGTGACATTTCACAACAATTTTATTTGTTCCGGTCAGCTTTAATTGAACATCTGGGTTAAGAACGGGGAGATTCCCAAGGCTGGCATCAGAGTCGGGAAGGAAAAGGAGTAATTTTGGAGCCCTTCCTTAATCCCAGCTCCTTTGTTAGAAGTGTTGGTGTTATTTAATTGACTGTTAAATCCCAGTCACATGAGCACCCTCGAGTGTAATCTCCTGTGATAAATTGCCCAGTGCTCGTGTCAGAGGCACATTCTGGTCTCCAGCCTGTGCAAGACTCAGTGTCCTGTGATTACAGCTGACTTTTTCACAGGGAAGGAGGGAGGAATGGATCTTATTTCAGTTTAAATTGATTTAAGAAGACAGTCGACTCCAGATTTGGATAAAGACAGTGTTCTCTAACGTGCTTGAGGTCATTGTAGATGCAGTTATTTTTTCCAAGTTTTTCAGAAAATGTTTACAGGGTCCAGGTCTTATCAGACGAAGGCAGACAGCCCTTGAGGGGGAAAACCAGACAATTGCACAAAGTCTCATCTCACAGGTGGGACAGAAGGAAGGGAAAGGGTTAGGGAGGAGCTAGTTATCTCTTGGAAACAGCCTGCACACAGCCAGATCTCTAGCATCAGCAAAGACAATTTGAAATGGAAGCTAGATATGATGAAGGAACTGAGCAGATAAGAGGAGGATGGCAAGGAAAATCTGTAAGATGTCAAGAAAACCTTTTTTGTCCTACAATCCTCTAATATTTCCCCAGCTGATTCTGTTCATTCTCCCTCATTAGAGATTTCACCCCACATCTTGTGCTGTGAGACCAGGCAGAGCCAGAGAGACAGGCCAGAGGCAGAGCAAGGTGAGGGGACAGCCAGTGACTTCTGAGCTGCTCCTGACCCCACTGGCACTGCTTTGCCCAAACCTTGGGAATTAGGAAGGTGGCAGCATCTTCCCAGAAAGGTCTCTGCTCTCAAACCTCCATTGTCAGAATTCATTGTCTCTCAGATGCAGATTTTCACTCCTTTTTGAAGCCACTTCCATTTACACCCAGCTGAGAGGGCAGGATTAGCTTTGCCCTGCCAATCTCCACTCAGAGATTCCTCCCCTGATGTTTCCTTAATTCTCAGGGCAGCAGCAAAGCAGCACAGGGCTCCTGCCTGCCCTTGGGAAGGTGGTGGTGGTGGGCAGCAGCAGCCTGGAAGGTCCCTGGGAGCAGAGGCAGGAAAGCAAGGACGTGCAGCAGGAGAGGAGCAGCCCCTGGACATGTGCAGGTAGGACAGGAGCTCTGGCTGCACCTGGCTGAGGATGCAGGTGTTACATCTGGCAGAGGTCTGGAGAGACTGCTCCTGCTGTCAGGCATCTGTGTCCCTCCTGGAATGCGAGGTTTGTGCTGAGAGCAGCCCACTGTGCTGTTTCCCTCACATCACAGCCCATCTCATTTTATCCATTTCCCCTCTCCCCAGCCCTGAATCAGGCTGATATCAGTGCCCATGTGTCAGTACCAAAGGAATGTCTGATAATATCTTGGTTTTCTCTTCAGCTTTTTCCCAGCTCTCTTTCAATTCTGAATAATTGGTGCTTCCTTATGACCCCAAAGGCACCACAAAACAAATGTATCAACATGAATGTAAGCACTTTAATCAGTAAAATGCAAGATTTTAAAAAAAATATTAATAATAATAACAGTACCCTGCAGGGAGAGAGACTGAGAAAAGAAGAGCAAATAAAAAGAAATGCTCTGTATGTTCTGGCTGGGAGCCAAAGGCCCTCTAGGCCAGGTTTGGATGAAATAGGGCTTAATTTCTGGTGTGAGAAACCGCTAGAGTGAATCTGTAGCAAACAAAGGCCAATTCACAAAGGGACATAGGCCAGGGCTGGAGGAGGAGAGGGCAGCCTGCCAGTCCTGCCAGCTCCCCTGATTTTATCATGTCTTGCAGTATCAGATGTTTTACTGCTAGCTTCCTTTTCCTCTTGCATTTTTTTTTAAACTGCATTTCTTCTCATGAAATCTGTGGGGGAAAACTTAGATACACTCCAAAGACAATGGAGAAAGCAAAATGAAGATAACAAACACTAAAGTTCATTAGCTTAATGGAAATTGAATTGAGATTCTTAAACAAGACTCAGGGAGAGGAGGGATTTTAAAAAAAGACTGGGCTGGGCAGTGTGAAATGCTTTCTTGGACCATGAACAACTGTTTACATTTGAAAAGAAGTGCTGTGTCAGCAGTGCCAGCAGGCTCATCTCTCAGTGACAGCATTATCTGAGCCTGCAGTGCCACGGCAGTGTGAGATCCCCCAGATCCCACAGGGCTCAGCTCTGCCCTCTTCCACACCACGAGAACCTCTGCTCTGCTCTCCCTGGGGTCAGGGACATGACACAAAGCCAACTATGGTAGCAGGGTAGAATAAACCCACCAAGGGAATTCTCTCCATAATGGGAATCTTGCCCAATTCTTAAAAGTCCACTGTTTCCCTTGGGAGCACAGCAAAGAGCTTGTACCCAGAACAGTGGCATTTCCATCTCATCTCAGAGTAGGGTATGAGATGGAAATGAGTCCTGAGCCTGTTATTTCTCAGGTTCTTTCCAACAAACAGAGCAGGCAGAATGCCTTGTCCTGAAAATCCAGAGCTTTGCTATTAGCTGCATGCTGTGCTTAATACCCTTGATAATTAAGCAGTTGGCTGGTAGAATATACTTTTTTTTTCTCTCTAATTGCTCAGATCCAGGCAGTTTGTTTGGGATTCAGCTCTCAAATAATTCAGCATGCAGCTACAGAAACCCAGGGGCATTACGTGCAGTGGTGACAGCTTTGGAGCCACTCAAGAAGGCTGTTGGGGACAGGATTGCTTCCCCAGGGGTCGTCCCTCTATTTTCCCATGGCATTATCTGATGTTTGAGGCCAGTTGTGGATGCAGGAATTCTGCCCACGCACATTTCTCCAGGCTGCTGTAGGTCCTGGGATGACTGAGCCTGTGGTCAGTCCCCATCCAACATCAGCTCAGTCCTCATTTCTGAGTCTGAAATCACCGTTCTGGGAGTGTACACAGCTCTGGTGTCACCATGTCCATTTTGGCTTTGCCTCAGGCCACCATGACTCGGGCTTTCCCCTTGAGATTTGTGACTGAACACAAGCAGTGTGGGGAGCATTTTTGGAGTGGTTTGGGCTGTTTTGAGGTTCAGTCCCAAAGGAGGCACTTCTAGATGCTGGTGCTTGAGTTGCTGCACTTTAGCAGGCAAAACAATGAAGTTCTCAAGAAGATATTGAGCTAAGGAGCTGTCATGGTGTAGCTGGTTGAGAAGAGGCTGATGGCATTTACATCAACCCCCACTCTGTTAATGAGGGATTTATCCTCATCCCAAAAGAAGGGAGGCCATATATGCAGTGGGAAGGGATGAAAGAACATTACAGTTTTCAAGAAAGCAATCCAAAAATTTGGAAAATCCAAATTGCTCCATCCCCTCTGAGCTGGAGGGGTGCTGCCAGGCACATGTGGACACAGATTTTTAAAAACAGTGACAACCAGTCTCATAGCACTGGTGACAGGCATTTCCCTCCCGGACAGGAATACTGGGAGTGACTGGTGGGCCAGTTTCTGGTGCCAAGCACAGGTGTCCCTTGCTGGGGAAGGGAGCCACAGTGTGCTTGGCACCTGCCACCACTTTCAGCCTGTCCTGTGCAGAGCCCAGCCTGGCACGGTGGGCATCCCCTCTGTGGGCAGTCCCAGAGGCAGGTGCAGGTTTTCCACCGTGCTGCACAGGCTCAACGGGACTAATGGAAGGGAAACAAGGAGTGTTTGACCCTCGTTAGTGTCATCATTTCGAGTGATGCCCACCCCTTCCCTGAAGAGTCTTTTACACCCGCGGGGCTCTGACAAAGAGGGCTGTGTTCTTGCTGTGGATGATTAACCAAACCCTGTGCTGGATGCACCAGGCTGAGTGGGGAGTGAGGACCCTGTTTGCACTGATAAAGGACATGAAACTGCACTGGCACAGGCAGGGTGGGTTTGGAGAGCAGAGAGAGCTGGCTCCTGTTTTCATCTTGTTTGTAGCTGTGGCACTCACAGTACATGAAATTTGAAAAATCCCTTTGTTTGGCCGCCCTCAGGCTTCCCACATGGAAAAAGGGTGTGTGGGGATGGGAGCGCACGGGCTGTGAACACAGTGTGCTCTCTGATGAGGCGCTGGGGAGGGAAGGACAAGTCATTTCCCCAGTTAATGGGAATTGTTTGGTTGCCACCATCACACAGGAGAGGCTCTGCAGGCTGCCCATCAGGGAACTCCCCAGGGATCTGAACCTATTCTCCTCCCTGCCTCCACCCAGTGTTTCACACTGTTTAGACACAGACATGCTCAACACCACATTTTTCCTGCTGTTTCCACTTGCCTCTCTTCTCCTGAACCAAGTCCACATATATCAAAATATTACAAGGGACAGGTGCTTGCAGAGGAGTCCCCAAGACTTCACATGCTAATTCATTTTGGCATCACCTGTCCCCTCTGCTCATCACCTAACACTGTTTTTATTACTCATAAATTTTCAAATGGAGCAAAGAAGTTTGGGCAGCTCAATGTGACTGCAAATACTTTTGGAGATTGACAGAAACAACACTTAAATTGTCACATTCCAGCATTTTCACTTCAGATATTGGGATAAAAGTGATATATTATGATGGTTTTCCAGGTTTAGTTTCACCTACAGTATCTTGCATGGCAGCAGCTATCAAAAATGAATGATGCCAGAACCAGACAGAGCCTGTGCTCTTAATTGCAGGGACCATTTGTGCTGTGCTGATGACAGACAGTGTCTGCTGCGTGCTCTGACTTCACCTGCTCATGTGTTTCTAGTTTTGCTGCAGTGTTGGGAATGCAGACAACTGAGAATAACCTTTCTGTATCATCTGTGATTTGTTTTTTCCCCCAAGTGTTCTCAAAGATCAACTTGCACTCAGACAAGCGTGATGTCTTTGAGCTGAATGGAGAAGTGCCTGCTTCAGGAACTGGTCCAGGGGACAGAAGTCAGAAATTAATGTTAGATACTCAGATAGAAATTAATATTAGAGTCCACCTCATCCTGGTATGGCTGTGTCTTAGCTGAGACTGCACAGCTCCTTCAAGCAAATTCACTCAAGGAGGAGCAGGTGTGGAGGCAAACATGATACAACAGCTGTGCATTTACTGCCCAGTTATGAGTTCTGTGCATGCTCAGCAGCTCAGCACGTCCTGGTGTGGTGTTCATTAGCACACAGGGCACCACTTCTGATGGGTTTGTATTGAGGTGAATATTCAGCATGGGTTAGAGTAGCAGTGGGATTGGGACAAGTGGGAGATCTGTACTAGATTCTGGCTGACAGTGACATTGGGACAGTCTGTTTTGCCTTGTTTGATTTCTGTGTCATGTCTGCTCACAGTGAGTTTCTTTTGTAATAAATCTGCTGCATTTGGCATCTGGTTTCCTGTGAACACCTTCACTTCTGGTTATTACTTTGATAATCCAAACAAAACCAGCTTGACAGCTCTGACTGATTGTTCCCATTCATAAAACTGCATCTTAATACCTAATCCTCCCCACCACTGCCAGGCAGGCAGTTCCATTGTTAAAAAGATTAAACTATTATCCCATGCAAACACCAATCTCTAATTTCTAAATGTTAGGCTGGAGTCTTCCAATGATGGAAAATGCCAGGATGCATGGGACACTATTCCTTAGAGTTTCATGGCCAATATGGTTAAAACTCATGAAATATAAGCCACTGTCTTATTCATTACTTCTGGAGGTGAATTAGTGTCCCCTCCCCCAGTCCAGTCCCAGCTGCTTTGTAACTCAGAAATGAAAGTGAAGCATCTTTTGTTATGCTTTTAAAATGTTTTTGTGGTGGTTTTGGTTTTGGTTTTTTTTTTTTTAAATTCTGCTTGAGTCACAGGCTAAAATTATAGTTGATTTTGGACTATTTACAGCACAAGGATTTTAATAGCAGGCGCTCACTGAAAACCCAAAGAACAGTCCCCAGACTTGGACAAGTTAAACTCTCCACTACTGGGCCTTGTGCTAATACCAACTTTTTCCCATGGACTGGTATCAGACATGATCTAAGTGAGGTGCATTTTGAGTCAGATTCCTGCTCTCTCAGAAGAGCAGACTGCTTGGCTGGCTCAGGCACCTTCCTACAATCTCATTTTTACCACATTGGGTCTTGGAGCACTTTGGGTTTTATCAAATCTGCTCTGAAAGCTGTGATAACACCCCAACATAAGCTTTAAATTAACCCTCTTTGGCTTTGGGGAATCTAATGTAGAACAGATTTAAGTAGCTTGAGCTGCAATCAGAAAGCCCCATGAGGTGTTTGGCCAGCTAAACACTTGATAAAGAATGACTCATTTAATCTCTGTCATCATGGGAGATGGTGCATGGTAAACCACAAGAGGATGTATGGAACAGTAAAGCTTTGTCCAGGCACTGGGGCACTGCTGTGAGCCCTGACAGGAGCACAGGGTGGGTGAAGATGCCTGTTCTTGTGTGGGAGCAAAGGAGGCAGCAGCCTGAGCTGGGGGGTGGATCTTGGGGCCATGGGGTGGGTCATGGGGTGGGTCCTGGGGTGGTACATGGGCCATGGGGTGGTACATAGGAACATGGGGTGGATCATGGGGTGGTACATGGGGACATGGAGTGGTACATGGGGACATGGGGTGGTACATGGGGTGGTACATGGGGTCCTGGCATGGTACACAGGGTGGTACATGGGGTCCTGAGGTGGTACATGGGGCCATGGGGTTGTACATGGGGTGGTACATGGGGTCCTGAGGTGGTACATGGGGTCCTGGGGTGGTACATGGGGTCCTGGGGTGGAACATGGGGCCATGGGGTGGTTCACAGAGTGATACATGGGGTCCTGGGATGGTACATAAGGTCCTGGGATGGTACATGGGGCCCTGAGATGGTACACAGGGTGGTATATGGGGTCCTGGGGTGGTTCACAGAGTGATACATGGAGCCCTGGGGTGGTATGTGGGGTCCTGGGGTGGTACATAGGGTGGTACAAGGGGCCATGGGGTGGTACATAATGTGGTTAGTGGTGTCCTGGGGCGGTACATGGGGTCCTAGGATGGTACATAGGGTGGTACATGGGGTCCTGGGGTGGAACATGGGGCCATAGGGTGGTTCACAGAGTGATACATGGGGTCCTGGGGTGGTACATGGTGTCCTGGGATGGTACATAGGGTGGTACATGGGGCCATGGGGTGGTACATGGGGCCATGGGGTGGAACATGGGGCCATGGGGTGGTTCACAGAGTGATACATGAGGCCCTGGGGTGGTTCATGGGGTCATCATTCATTCCTGTCACTTGCTGGAACTGCTGAGCTATTGCATGCAAGACCTGGGAAGTCAGCATGGTCTGGAGAGAGCGATTAAACAAAGATACAGGGCCTAAGGAAATGCCCTGCTTAGCTGAGATTTATGAGCCACGGTCGGATATGTCACTTGAAACTGCCAAAACAGAGGGGGGTGGGCACTGCTCCTTCTGGATGTGGTGGGGAGCTGCAGGCTGCCTTTCCCATCCATTTGTGTCCCTGCTGCAGCACAGCTGCCTGAGTGATGCCTGCAGCTTCAGGTGCTGGGCTTTTCCTTGGTGTCTCTAGCTTTGGCTTTTTTCCATTGGTACAAACGCTGTAGTCTTGCTTATTCACATCTTCAATTAAAAACAAAAATACTGGCTTTTTCTGTGGACTTGGCTTTTTCTGTAGATTTTTTACTGAGCTGAGGTGAGGAGCTGAGGCTGCATGGTGGGGCTGTGCAGGTCCCTGGGTTTGATCCACAGCTGCCTGGGGAGTCTCCTGCTGACAAAATGCCTCTTCTCTAAGGGAGGAAAGGACTCTGAAGTGAAACTCTCAGGTTTTCATAAGGCAGCATCTCTCTTTGCCTGAAGTATAAATGGCACTGGAGTCAATGGCTTGTGCTTCTGTGATTTCTGCTCCCACCTGCTCTGGAAGTGAAGGGTAATCACTAGCTCCTTTTCAGGGTTAAAAAGAGCCAGTATCCAAACTGGGAGGACAATAAAGCACATATGCACAGATTACAGTGCTCTGAATAACCAGGAGTGACCTGTGGGACGAGGGTCTGTCCTCTCTCTCCCATTTATCCCAAAGAAAGGTGTAAGAAGTGCCAGGTCACCAGTGGCCTTGTTGTGCCAGGAGGTGACTGGGAAAACAACCAGCCATGAAATATGGAAATCCCTGGAATGCTGACTTGTCTTCATCTCAAGGTGGGGGGATCTTCAGGTACATTTTGTCTTGAAAACATTTTATTAGGGGGGGAAAAGCCAGAGCTGCAGGGGCTAGAAATGGCAGGCATGCAGGGAGATGATTTCAGAGGAGAAAAATGCTCCTGAAACTCCGTGCTCCTCCCAGGCAAAGAAGCTACCAGCCTTCATGTGGCATGTCATTCATCAAGCTGTCACCCCGGGCTCCACGGTTCAGCCAGGAGGGAGCGTGGGGCACACCTGTAACCTTTGCCTCCAGAGCTGTGTGAGGCTGTCCCCAAGGCTGCTCCTGCCTGCAAACGCAGCAGTGGGCTGTGGGGGAGGTGGGGAGGGGCTGTGGGTGTTCACACCTGCAGGGCTGGGAGTGGGGAGTGTGTGGAGGTGCCCTGGAAAGCCTCTTGCAGGGTGTGCTGTAGCCTAGGGACACTTCTCCCCTTACAGGGAGCAGCAGCTCAGCTCCTCCCTGCCCTGGGAGCGCTGACACTGCACCCCAAACCCACAGAGGGATCTCTAGTGCTGGATTTGTTCATGCTGAGGCTGGTTAAGAGCTGTTTCAGAAGATTTCTGGTCACCTTTGTGGGATGCAGAGCACCCCCTAGACCTGCAAGCAGGCATCCCCATCCTAAATACTGGGACTCAGGTTCTGTTTTGAGATAACTCTTCCTCTCCTCAAGACGTTCAGATTTTCTATTCAGTGCTGTTTTCCAGATGTTCCAGCAGCTTAGTCCCGTGGTTTATCTCGGAGCAGAGCACTGCAGGAGAGCCCCATGGCCATTCCTGGCTGTGCACAGGCAGGAAAGCTGCAATCCCACCCTGCTGCAGTGGCTGCAGGTGGGCTGGGCAGGCTCTGTGCCTGCTGAGGCTGAGCTGCGAGATGCCCACAGAAACTACAGCTAGGCAGGAGATTAAAAACACACCTGGCAGGAGAAATGAGTGGGTGCCAGCTTCCTTTGAAGTAACGTTCGAGTATCTGTATAGAGGGAGTGGTCTTTAAATTAGGGTAAAGTATTTACTTAAAGGACTTACTATCAGGCCAGTAAGTCCCACTCTTCACGGTTATTGTATAATTTATATAGCACTTCAAAGGTATCAGGGCTGTCTGCAAGAAAATACTGGGGGGAAATCCACTGCTCAGAAAGTGTGCACTATGACCTTACAAGCATTAAATCCCTTTGTGCTGTAACCTGGAACCCCCTTCTCTTCCTAAAAGTCTCCTGAGGTCCCTTTTCCTTCCCTTCATCAGTTGCTTTCCTCTCATTACATGTAAATTTATGGATTAAAGCAGACACTGTTCTCCCTGGTATTTAAGAGGATGCTGCTGTGCATCAGGGAATCAATCTCATTTCTTAGCCACTGAATACTTACAGATATTTTATTTTTAGAAAATTCTTGCTCCTTTTTTGTTGATGTTTCGTTTTGCTTGTTGGTGTTTATTTTCTTTTATATTTTTTTTTCTTTTAACCTCTCAGCTTCGCGGGAAGTGGAATCTGGGTGGCTCAAGTATTTCTGGTATCAGGGCTGTAGTGTTTGCTGAAGATCAAAGGAACCTTTTCAAACATCATTGTTACCATTAAGAGGTGGCAGCCGCATTTTAAGTACCCAACCTTTTCATCCGAGGCACGGGTGATTGAGACACACCAAATCCAGCTGTGGGGGCTGGATTTCAGCTCCTTTCTGGTCCATTTGGGCAGCCCAGTCCTCTGGTAGCCGAGCTCTGGCCGCAGCGAGCCCCCAAGGGATGATGTGACCTTTAGTATGAATTTAGATCTGCATTGTGACTTCTCTAAATCATGACTGCCAGAGGTCCTGGGGTCACAGCTCTCCATCATCAGAGCACTTCCAGCTCCCAGCACACTCCCAGTGTGGGACAAGGGATGCCATTTAAAAAGGGGATGCTGATTTAAAAGAAAAGCTGGATGTGAGCTGGATGCAAGAATGACAATGTGCTGGGGCACGTCCTTGTTTGGATTGCTGCATATTACAGATGCTTCTGACAAAATATAAATGGCACCACCGAAATTTCTGGTGTAGGACAACAAATTAGCTCTGAACATGTCCCAGATGGTGTTTCTGCCACCTTTTAAATGGTTAAAGTAGAAGAGCTGCTCTCTTTGCTTAGATAAACAGGGTCTCTGTGTGAATAGCTTGCAACCCCCAGTCATAATCCCTCTCTGATCTCTGGTTATAAAAATGATAGATGGAATGTAAACTCCATAAAGATTAGTAATCACCAAAAGAGTAGAAAAAATATTGGGGAGAGTTGTAAGGTTTTTCTGCATTCCTGAGGAATTCTGCAGGGATTCCTTTTCCTCGGTGGGGCTTGTGCTGTTCCCCAGCTCATCTCCTTTCTGGAGATGTTCATGGAGGATTTTCAAGTATTTCTGAAGAAGTCTGGCATGGATTCGCTGTAACCTCGTGTAAATGACTGCTGCTCACCCCGATTTCCACAGCTGTGCAGCAGGGCAACAGGATGTGTGTACTTGTCAAAGAATTTGGGGCTTTGCTGCTGGCTCAGGTCGTGCTGTGGTGCTCTCAGGGAAGGAGTTCTGACTCCAAAGCATCACTGCTCTCTGGCACAACAGCAACTCTGCATCATGCTGCACATTTCAGAGTATTCATGTGGAATCCTTTTTGCCCAATCTTTTGCACACCTGGCAGAACTTCCAAACACAGCTATTGATCTATTGTCTGGTGCTGCACGCCTGATTTTCAGAGGTTCACAGTTTACCTTCAAATGTAACCATTTTACAGTGTACTAATGCAGATTGCAAGTCACATCTCTCTCAAAAAATCCCCAAACTCAGTCCTTTAGTACACTTTGTGGAGGTGGATCTTCCCAAAAACTGAATAGTTGGGAACTGGGTAATGACAGCTGCAGCCTTTGAAAAATCCAGCCCACTGCATATGTGGAATATTTGCTGGATTTGAAATTAAATTTCTGCTAGCTGGTGACAGTAAGGCAGTTTGGGGAAGGGGAAAATGCACTCAACAAGAGAATGTCCCATCCTTTGGGATGGGATGGGTGCAGGTGGGACAGGGAATATCCACAGGGAGCAAACCCATCAGGCACTTGTGGTGTGGCTGAAGCCATGCCTGGGCTGTGAGCTGAGGGATTTGGGGGAAATGAGGAGGTGGTTTCACCTACACTTCTGCAGGGTTTTCCCATCCCAGCTCTGCAGGGCCCTTGGACTGTGTTCAGAGCAGCTGTGTCAGGTTGAACAGCTCCAGGGACAAAGTCAGGCTTTCATTTAGTAGGAAGGTGTTTGAGGTATGTTGCCAAGGTGGTGTTTTATTGCAAATTATCAATGTAAGCTGCATCAGAGACCACCCAGAATCTTCCCTGAGAACATGGCTGTGCCTTGAAACTCCTGTGAGATTCTGTTTCCATCTTGTCCGTGCAGTGGGTACAAGCTGCCTTGGGTGCTCTGCTGATGCCATGTGTGTTGGTGAGTCTTTTTCCTGTTATCCTAGGAGAATGTTTTACTTCATTATGTTTGCAGTCTGATTGTATCTGCTTTCCAGCTGGGAAACTGGGGTGCAGGCAAACAATCCTTCCAAGACCATGTAGGAAACTCATGAAAATCAGGGACTTAATCCAGACTCCAGATAAGCTCTTAAAATATTTTGGTTTTTTTCTCTCTTGCTGCTGATTACTGCAGCTCATTTATCTTTCCTGACAAACTCAGCCATCCCTATTGAAAATCTGGATTTGGCTGGAGACTACTCCAGCAAAACATTTGGGATTTTGTCCCGACAAGATCTGTAAGGCTGGCTGAAACAGCACAGCTTATGCATGCCCTAAGAATTAAAAACTCTGCTTTAAGTGCATTGACCTGTCTCTCTCTCCTGCAAAACAGATGGATCACTTTCAGTTCTGGCCTAATGACACTCCACTTGGCTCCTAATATTAGGAACTCCTGTCTCAAATCAGCAAGAGCTGGGCATCCCTTTGAGCAGCCTGCAGTGCTCACCTGTGTGAACAGCCTGGCACAGGAACAGTTGTGCTTCCAGATGCCTGACTTGTGCAGTTTCACAGGGAGGGCCATTCCTTAAATGGGTTAGGAGAGCTTAAAAAAACAAACTGTAAAAGAATTGTTTACACCCCTTTTTATAGCTGGGTCAGTTCACAACCTGGTTCTGTTGGCACAGCCAGAGAAGAAAGGCAAAATCTGATTGTGTCAGTGCTGCTGCCAAAGACAACATGTTGTGAGCCACAACCTCGGTCCCTCCTGTGTGGGGAGCAGGTCCCCTGCACTCCCTGCAGCCCCAAACAGCATCAACAAACAGCAAAAGGGACTCTGACACTTCCTCTCCCAAAGCCAGGGAGGGCCTGTAATAATAAGGATTTGATAAACACCCCAAAGCACTTTGTGTTCTCAGGGAGCTGCAGGCCAGGGAACAGCCAGAGAGACATTAAAGAGCAGGAGCAGAATGGAGTGTAATTAACTTTAAACTCCTGTGAAACTCCTGCTGCTGTGTGTGGCAGGCTCACAGTGGAACACAGTTGGGTTTAGTGCAAGTTCTAACCTTGGGATCAAGTCAAGGCTTGTCCAGAGAAAGTGTGCATGCCTTTATTAGCGTGCAAATCACAAATCCTCCTTATTACACTGTCTCTGCATCCCTCCCTCTAGAGCTGTTTAGCAGAAGCAGGCAAGAACTAATTAAATGCCTTTATTCATACCTCATCCTTGAAGTGCAGAGCCCAGGGCAGGAATGGCAATGGGCACACACCCACACCCTCTGTGCTTCCACAACTGGCATGGCATGACCTCCACCTCCTTAGGCAAGGAATAAACCCCCTGCCATGAAGATGAGGATGTCAGACACTGTATGCATTAATCACATAAGGACTTTCCAAATGGTTTTCATCTTGGGAGTCCTTACGTGTTCAGAGCTATGGATCAATCCTGAGTGGATACCTTTCAGCAGTAATTCCACATCTGAAGTTCTTTAATGATGTGGCTCCTTTAAATAAGATTCTAGAAGCCCAAGCCAGATGAAATGGTAGCACACAATCAAGTTAATTACTTTAATTACTATAAAATTATCAGACAGTGTATTTGTAATTTTAATCTCCTAATCCGCAAAGTACTTTTTTCCCCTTAGTGCTCCTAAAGAAAGTAAAATAGCTTTTGCTTTCCTTGCCAGCTTTTCAAGGATCTTTGAAAACCGAGAAGAAACCTCCCACAAATAGCCTGGCTGTGATTATGAGGTTTCTTTTTTCGTTATTTAAAATATCATCCTTTATATGAATGCAAAGCATTTAAAAGCAGTAATAGGATCTATCCCAGCAAACCAGGCATTTGAGTTTGAGATTTCTTGGGTTACTTGGACTGTACAAAGGTAATGCACAACATAAACCTTCCCTAAAGTGCTGAGGAAATTGGAGCTTATGGCCAGGGAAAACCAGTAGCCAAAGAACAAGCCCAGGGCTGCTCTGTGTTCTGTTTCCAGCTGCCTGATTTGAAGTGTTATGGCTGGAAAACTGCACTCAAAGTTTTGCACTGAAGGACCCCAAAGTGCTTCCCCCTGCTATGAAAAAGGGCTCCTGACCTCCAGGGCTGCAGCCACTCTGCACTTCAGCTTGTCCTCTGCGATGATCCAAGATTCTCCAGCATAGCAGGGCTGTTTGTGGAGAAATAACTCACTGCAACCTTCTGAGCTGCCAGTCTGGAGAGCCCCTCAGGCTGCCCTGGGATGAGAGCTGGCCATGACTCTTCATTCACCTGCCCTTGGAGCTGAGCTTAGGGCTCATTGTGTTTCTGATCTGTGTAAGCCCCGACACAGAATCAGTTCTTGTGCTTGCTGTTTGGTCTCCTGGAGGGTGAAGAGGCTGGGCAGAATGAGTGGGATTTTCACTGAAGTCTATTTGACCTAGGGGTTACCTGTTAAATCCATTTTTTACAAACTTAAAAATGCACCTACATTGGATGGTTGAACATCTTTTATTATTATCATTACTCTGATGACTGCTACTCCTTTTCATTGTGAGTTGATGTAAAGAGGGAAAGAAAATTAAGTGATGTGTCCAAGGTCATGCAGGGATTTGAGCCTCAGACATAATTTAAGCTCTTGGCTATGGCACCATCCCTCTCTGTGATGTCTGGAACAGGCTCATAGCTCTTCTGTTGTGGAGAAAGCAACGATTTTCCTATTTGCTGCCTGTTCCTACTGTAGAGAATTATTTTTAAGCACAAAACAGCTGGCTGTTCCTATTAAGCTACTGTAGGAATTATCTGCATGGAAAAAAAACTCAGATGCTTTCCCAAATAGGAAGTAATTTAGATTTCAGATTAATGGCTGTGACAATGGAAATATATGAAATCTTTTTCTGGCATGGAGCCCAAACCATGGGTTGCTCTTATCAATGGTGGACACAGGTGTGAAATCTGTCTTGTGCTGCACATGGGGAACAAACACCAAAGCAAGGCACAAACATCCCTGTCCTGCAGAGCTCCCAGCCTGTGCTGTGCATTTAGTGTGTGAGGCAGCTGCTGCTGGTGAATGATGACAACTCTTCCCTTTGCAAGCCTCCTCTCTTGCAGGCACTCTGCCCTGATGCTGCTTGGGGAAATGAATCCTTTTCCCAGAAATAAGAGCAAGAGTTAGAAGAAGGGAGGATCAGGGCAATCACTGAGTTGTTCTCTCTAGGACCTATAAATCCTCAATCCTGGCTGTGAAAGGAGCTTCACAAAATGAAAATTAAGGTTTGGGGTGGGCAGGGGGGATGGAGGGAGGCAGCACAAGGAGCAAGCCCAGGTGTGGGGCAGTGCTGGTACTCCAGGCTATCAGCTGCAGTTTACAGGGGAGCTGAAGCTGAAGTTTGCCCTGCTGTGGGTGGGATGATGCCAGCCTCCCTGAGCACAGCAGGGCTGTAATCCAGGGCTTTCTTCACAGGCACCTGCTCAAACAGAGCATTTGTGTTTTGTGCAAGCTCCAAGCTGTCCATGGTCAGCAGCAGTACCTGAGCACTTCAGCTTGCCCAGAGCAAGGGGAGCAGAGTGCCTGCACTGCCAGGGAGCCTGGGGCATGTGAGGGGAGAGGATTGCTCACATCTGGATTTGGTGGCAGAAGGGCTGCTGAGATCTGTGCATGGAGCATTTCTTACTTTGCATTGCATGAAGGCCCTCAGCATTCCCCATGTATTCTACTCTCTGATAAGGTTACAGGATAAAGAAAATGTTACCAAATGCATTCTAACAGATGACTGCAATTTGCACTCGGCTGTTAAGCTGCTGGCTTTTCTGTCTTAGAAACTGCAGAATGGGAGAGCCTAGCCTGTGTTATCGAGAGGGGTGAGATGAAAGTGAGGAGCTGCAGAGTGAAGCGCCACAAATTTCTCTTGCACTTGGTCAAACTACAAATAATCAGATTAAGCCATAACTGTATAAATGGGGCTTGAGAGTGTTTGCTCTGCTGACTTGGTCATGCATTCAGGACGTTCAGACTGGTGTAACTACAGCCCAGGAGGTATTAGTCACGCTGGGAGGACTTCAGTGAATATAAGAGGGCTTCATCTGGGCAGTTACCAAGGCAACTCTTGCTAATATTTCATTACAATGCTTTTGCCCTCTGCAAGTCCCACGGATTAGGACTGGGAAGCTCAGAAAGAAGAGTTGATTGTCAATATTGTGCTTGGATTGAATGTATCCCAGAGGAAAAAAAAAAAAAAAGAAAAAAAGGTAAAGCATTTCCCATAGGCAGAGCCCACAATGCACAGCTGAAGCTGAACTCTGTCATCCAGCACTGCCTTGTGCCCTGAGGAGAATCTTGGGTAGCAACTAATCTCCCTCTTTTCAGCTCTGAAATAAATGGGAAATGCAGGTATGAACTCATCCCATCACTGGGATGCAGAGCAGCAGAGCTGTGCCAGGCTCTGTTCAGAGTGGCTGCACCAGCACAGGCTGGTGCCCTCAAACTGGGGGACAGTGCCACCCTCACCCTCAGGGCTGTGGCTGTCACTGGTGTGTTTGTGGCCTCTGTGCACCTTCCTCTAAGTGTGTTCTTTGTCACTGACACACAAGAGCTGTTGCTGATTCCCTTGGGGAGCCTCAGCCACTGTGTGTTGGACTGGGCATCCTCTTCTCTGGGAAAACACAAGTGGAAATAAAAGGGAATCTGTAGTGTGGGATATTGCTTGAGATGTTCTTTCCTCTGGGCCAGTTTGTTGCTTATTCCTAATTACACTGTGTATTATTTGTCATTAATGAAAAGGATTTAATAGGAAAATGGCAACACAACTATCTTGTATGACAGAGATTAGAAGTGCTACTGGGTTTTTATCTGCTGCCAGTAATTTCCACCGAGGTTTTGAAAAACTGGCTATGATGTGTGGCCATGATGTTGGTGGAAGCCAGCAGGGGTATGTCATGACCCCATGGCTGAAGAGTATTTATGTGCACATAGCCACAGGGCACAGAACCAGCCCGGGGTGAAGTAATCTGTGGGAGGATGAACTTCCCGGCATTCAAAGAAGTTACAATGACAGAATAGGAAAAGTCCTCTTCTCTGAGTCAGGCTTGAGTCACTTTCCCATTTGCAGTGCTGGATGGGTCCCACCTTTCAGACAAGGAGCCAAACCATGTTCTGTGAGTCTCCAGTTTGCCCCCACTGCCCTGTCACACTGGAGGGGTTTGTAACCCCAGCACTGCACTGCTTTTCACCCCGAGCACATTCCCTCATCCCGCTGCTTCCTCCATGGATTCAACTTGACACAGGGCTCTTGGTCCTCCTGCAGTGCTGAACAGCCACCAAAGCTCACCCCAGGAGTAGCTGCACTTTTCTGGTGGGTGAACTGATCTCTGTTGACATGTCAGCTCGTTAAATCTGCAGGGCCCTTCTGGCTGAAGGCAGGGCTGTGGGGCACATTTAAAGCATGATTTAGTTATTAACATAAAAGCAGCTGTGTTCTGTTTGAGCTGTGCAAAGGAAAACACGTAGCTGATGATGACCGAGCCCGAAGCGTGCCTAGGAGACAGCACTCATGTATGTTTTCCATGTGCCCAGAATAATACAGAGTTTAGGCTTTAAAAGAAAGTATTTGGGTCCTTGCCAGGTAGACAGACAGTATGAATGAAACACCTGTTCTGGCTTTGGGAGGGTTTTGGAACCATTTGATTACAGGGAAGGTACAGGCTGACCTTAAAGTGAATTGAATTCTCTGGTGTAGAGTAACATGTCCTGCTATATTATGAATCTTCTTGATCTCTTTGTGAAAATGTCCACAGCAGACAAAACACAGATGTCTGCTGCTTTTGGTTTTAACTAAAAGGTGCTGCTTGGGCATGGCAAATTGACCAGCTCTGTCTCAAAACAGTCTTTTTCAATTTTGAATAAATGTTAAAGGAGGAACACTATAAAGGAAACAAAGATAAAACACATTACAGTAATTCTACTGAGAGAGAAAAAGTAACTGTTCATTCCAGATGTATCCTAATCTGATTCTTGCCAACGCTCCTTGGTACTTGGCAGTTTTAGGGGGTTGCATTTTCACATGGTGTAATTCAATTCCAAAAAAGATATAAAGAATTATGTCTTTCCTAGGTTTGCTTCCTATTGAATCACCTTATCAGTCTGGTCTGGTTTGTCCAGTTTCACTATTTCTGTTAATATGGCAAAACCAGCACCAGGAATACTTTCACAAAGGCAGGCTCCAGCTCATGGCAGTGTGATGAGTTTGGTCACCCCCTCTGGCCTTTGGCTTTACAGGTTCATAAGAACCAGTCTGAGAAACCAAGGCAGATCCTGGTCAAATTCCTCATGCCTCCACCAAAACTCTCCAGTCCTTTCCCACTGCAGATTCAAGCTGTGCCCTTGCTCCCCCGATGCAGAAGGGTTTAAAAAGCTGTAATTGAGCTGTCAGTTTGAAGAACAAACAGGGGAAATGTACTCTGGGTCTCTGTTTGGGGGCTGTTTGCAGAACTGTCTGTGTGTGCATGTGTGGGGCTGTGTGTGAACAGGAGGGGAGCTCCTGTGAGCTCAGCAAACCCCACACAAACTCACATGGGACCTGCTGATGCCTTTTGTGGGTTTGTTTTACAACCTCTTCAGGTACAGACTGTAAAATTATAAAGCTGGAGATGTGCTTGAAGGATACTGATTGCACTTCTGGCTTGTGTTAGTCCAGCTCCAGCTCATGCAGAATTAGTTCTTAGCTCCTGGGAGCTGCTCCTGACACACTTGTGTCCAGACACAGCTTGCCATAAGTTCTTGGGTCAGCACAGAGCACAGCTCAGGAAACACTTTCCTTCACACAGCCTGCAGCAGGGCAGCAGGAAAGAGATTAAATCTTCCCTAAGATAACATGTTCCTGACCCTACACCATACAAGAACCATGTGCTCACTTATTTCTTTTGGCTCAGGCTCTGTTCTCAGGGATGGCTCTGATTGTGGTGGTGCTTTGGTAGGAAATACTGCAAGTGAAGGAAATGGGTCTTTCTCCATTGGCCATGTGCTGCTTTTCCTGGAGCAAGAACTCCTTACATCTCTCTGTGTTGTAGACAAGGTAAAACCAGAGAATTTATTCACAGGAAGCAGAATGTGTCTGTGTCACTGCTGAATTACTGTGGGATGTTTCCCTGTGCTCCTGTAGGTTAAAAGGGTCTGTATAGACAGGAAAACTCTCACTTGTAACTTGCAGGATCTTTGTTCACATTTAGGAACTGGGTTCCCTCATCTAGATAAGTTGTTTGGAGCCCATACATTGAATTTGTTCTCAGATTTCTTTCAAGCTCTTCCTGTCCCTCCACACCCCCAAACCCCTTCTGTCACTCTACAGCTTGCTTGAAGAAAGAGCTTGTGGTTTCTGGTGGCAGTTTTGGGCAAGCTTCTCATGGTCCTGCAGTTTTTAGGGAGGCAAAAGTAAAATCTTCAGTGGAATTTGGATGCCTTTGGTGGATGCAGATGGATAACAGCATGGGCTGAGGTCGTGTTACTACATGTAGGCTCAGAGAAGATTAGAGTAGGAATGCTACAGGCTGGATTCTTTTTTTCCACTTCTTTCTGCATTCACTGATGGTGGATTGGATTTAAAATGAAAAGTCTCTTCTGCTTCAACACTTCTTATTTGAGAGCATGTCACTGTGACCAGCTTTGTGAAGCCAAGCCAAGAGGCATCACTGCAAGGCTCAAGACACCAGTAACATTCAAAGAAGGATCAGAGCAGTAAAGGAATGGCAAATGTCCAGGGATGTTGAAATTTATACTTAGAAAAACCTCATAAATGGAAGGAAGGCTTCAGTACTCAAGCTAAGTTCTAGCTGTTATAAATGAGGCAACATCTTTTCTGGGAGCAGAGAATTCATTGCCCACCTGTGGGGCTTTTCACTGGAAATGTTTGATGCTGGTGATCTCAGATGAGATGTTAGACCAGATGGGATTTGTGTCCAGTTCAAATTAGTAAATATGGCCTTTTTTCCTGAGTGTGGCTGAAAAGAGATGGCATCAGGGAAAGAGTTTAAGTTGTTAACCTCAAGTTTTTGGTTAACCTCTAAATTGAATGTTTAGCAATGTCAGAAACCCTCTGTCTTTTTCTTCCCATGCTGGAAAAAGACCCTCAGAATGCTCTGTCTTTAAATTATTTCCATTGCTTCTTGGAAAACTTCAGATCCCCTCAGTTTCAGGTAGCCTGAGTATGATGTCAGTCTTCAAACTGTGTTTGAAAGAAGCTCTGCAGTGGACTGGAGGCCAGCTCAGGCTGCAGAAGGGTCATTTTTTCTGCTTGGTGCTCCTGAGTCTGTGCCACAAAACCCACGTGCTAACTGTGATTTCACTTTCCTTAATTGCATTTTGGAAGAGAGATTAATTATATTACCACTAGAGGGATTACAGATATTAGACTGGCCCAAGTGTTTTGCCCTGAAACTCTTGTGGGGGTGGGAGAAAGTTATTTTCCTAATCAGCGCCCTGCTTGCTTTGTTAACTCTTTTTACGTATTTACAGGTGCCGTGGGGTGTAAGTAGCTAATTAAATATGGCATTTGATAAAGCTGAAGGAAGTTTTAATTCCTGTCCTGTGGAGTATTGGTCTCCCCCACATAAACATGTTAGTTAACGATTACTGCAGAGCACAAGTATTTTCAAAGGTGGCTGTTCCCAGAGGAACCTACCCATTTTCAAGCACGGTTTAAAGGGCAAAGACTGTCTGTTCTCTTGATAAGAATTTCTTTTTAAAGGTTCTATTTAGCTTTTAAAGGATACATTCATCCGCGGAGAGATAAGATCTTGCATTAAGTGAGGAAACCGGGGGGAAAGGTCTCCAAAGAGGCGGGCGGGCAGGAAGGGGTTAATAAAGCGCTTTAGGAAGTGTTTCTAAGTGAATGGGTTTGTTGGCCGTGCTTCAGTGCTTCCTCACCATGTGGAACCAGGCACCTCTCACCGCCCTGCGTGCACAAGTCCTGATGTCATGGCAATGCCAGCGCCGGGACACAGCTGGCACTGGGTGCTCCTGGATGCTCCTGGATGCTCCCGACGGCACCGTGTGAAAAACACGTTTCACTGTTCTGGTAAAATTTAAAAGGTTTAATAAAAAGACAATAGGACACACACATAAAGCAAAGGGTTAAAACGGCCGGGTGCTTGGCAAGCTGTTAAGAGCGCACTGTTTCGTCGGGAACGCTTCTTTAAATACATTTTACAATACATTAATTTGTTGCGTGTTCATAGTTTTTTATGTTTAATAAAAAGTTCTGAGAACTGTTTAGTATGGCCAGTCCTTGGGTCTGCCTTTTTAGAGCATGCATGTTTCGTGGCTTGTGGTTTTAATTTTCTTATCATCTTTTAATTTGGGTGGTGGTCCCGGCCCTTTGCAGCCGGTGAGTGTTGGTAATTGTGTCAGCTGCAGGGCTGTTATTTTAACAGGCAGGTAGTTTCAGCAGACTATTTTTAAAAAAACTTATGTCCAACTTTTGCTATTAGAAGAAAAGAAAAAACTATATTCATACAGAAAAGCTATTTTAACATTATACATATAGCATTTATCTCAGTAGCTGTGAAAAGCCAATAATATGTCACGCATTATAACACACGGGTATTCCATGGGCACTCCTGCTCCACCTGCCAGCGCTGGCACCCACAGCAGCACCTGCCTGCAGAGCCCCGTGCAAACCTTACAATAAATCCATATACACACTGATTTACAGCGCTCCCGATACAGCGAGAGGGATCTTTCAAAAGCCCCTGGAAGTGCTGGAATCGATGCAATTGTAGAGCCTGGGTGGTACATGCCGTGGGGAAATTCAGGTCGTGGAGCTGTGTATTTGAGCCACGCATTACAATGTTTTTCGGGGTTTGGTTTTGGTTTTTTATTTTTAAAGCTTTTCACACTTCAGACACTAGCTTTTCCAAGAGGACTGGTACCTCCTAGGCTGTCCACAGAAAATAAGAACCAGAGAGGATGATGTGATGCTAAGAGCAGAAGCCCAGCAGCAGCCTGTGAAGACCTGGATGCGCTCAAGGGCTTGGTTTGCTTCCTGTGGGGTTCAAATACCGCAGCAATCCAAATGTTTGGAGTCCAGACCTGGTCTCTTGGTATGTCCTAGTTTAAAGATGCAGCCTCGTCCAGTTCAGGCACATGTATTATTTAATTCTTTGATTTTTAAAAGAGTCTCTGTTGGCCAGAAAATCAAAGCAGTTGTTTGATGAGTTAATTTATGTGTTGCTCTATATTTACGTTTAGGTTTTAATCTGTAAAATGTCTTCTCCCAGCAGCATATAAAGACCTGGCAGTGCATGTGTCCTTGCAAGTCCCACCACGGAGGGATTGTCCATGGGCAGGGAAGGGATGGGAGAAAGCTCGGTTATCGCTGAGCTGCTTCCTTCCCCCTTAGCTGAGAAGGTAAAGTCATTTCCCCAAAGCCATCCTTTCCGGGGAAAGTGGAAGTAAAAATTTTCACTGCCCCAATTAAATGAGAACCCACAGCATACCTCGAGGACAGCGAACCGGGTTTGTTTAAGCCTTCCCGTTTTGTTAATTAGTAATAGTTTTTCCTGCAGATAACCCGATGTATGGGCTAACACAGTTTAACCAACTAAAACAGCAGCGAGCCGCCGCGGGCAGCGCAGCCCCGCACACACAATGGGCACTTTGTTCGGGGGGATCCCGTCCGCGTTGATTTGGGAGGGGGGCGGCATCCCTTCTCCTGCTCCGGCGGGGCAGGGGGTTCCTGGGGGCGACAAAGAGTTAACCGGGGGTCCCGGGTGGGTAAAGTGTTCACCGGGGGTCCCGGGGGCGACAAAGAGTTCACCGGGGGTCTCGGGGGCGACAAAGAGTTAACCAGGGGTTCCCGGGCGGGGTTTCCCGGGGCAGTGAAGGTTTAACCGGGGGTCTCGGGCGGGGGTTCCCGGGGGTGGTAAAGGGTTAACCGGGGTTCCCGGGGCGGTAATGGGTTAACCAGGCGGGGGTTCCCGGGGATGGGGGGGGGTGTAAAAGGTTAACCGGGGTTCCCGGTACAGTAAAGGGTTAACCGGGGTTCCCAGTACAGTAAAGGGTTAACCGGGGTTCCCGGCACAGTAAAGGGTTAACCGGGGCTCCCGGTACAATAAAGGGTTAACCGGGCGGCGGGGCTGCCGCGGCCCCTCCCCGCAGCCGGGGCTGAAGTAGCGCGGCGGCGGCGGAGAGGGGCAGAGCCGGGAGGGGCCAAACCGAGCTAAGCCGAGCCGAGCCGAGCCGGTGCCGCAGCGCTGCCCGGCCCCGCCGAGCGAAGATGGCGAAGGCGGCGGAGCGGGGCGGTGCGCGGCGGGCGCTGCTCGCGTCCCTGCTGCTCTTGTCCCTGGTGCCCGTGTCCCCGCTGCCGCCCGCCTCCTTCCCCAGCGATGTGAACGGGCACAGCCTCCACCCGCCCTACTTCAACCTGGCCGAGGGCACCCGCATCTCCGCCACCGCCACCTGCGGCGAGGAGGCGGCGGGCGGCGGCAGCCGGCGAGCCGTGGAGGATCTGTACTGCAAGCTGGTGGGGGGCCCTGTGGCTGGGGGAGACCCCAACCAGACCATCCAGGTACGGGCTGGGTGGGTGCGAGCCCCGCTTTGTGCGCTCCGCGTTTCCCACGCATCCCCGGCGGGTCGGGCTGGGCTGGGCTCACGGGGGGAGCGGGGCTCCGGTCCCGGGGCATCCCCCGAGCAGCGGGGTCGGGGCTCGCACGTGCTCGGTGTCGCTCCCCGCCTTGCCGAGAGGTGCTCGGTGGGTTTTCGGGCATTCTTTTTAAAGTTGTGGGTTCTTTGTGTTTATAAAATCCCGGCCAAAGCAGCGCACAAACTCGCTTTGGTAGTCAGGGAATCATTATGCTAGCTAGTGATGTATCTCGAACTGATAATATTTACTGTGATGTGTTTTAACTCCGCCGTTCCCCGCGTGTTTGGGGCATTGGGATGAGCGGAGGGGAAATTTCAGAGTGGATTTTACAGGTGACTTGTCTCAGGGGTCCCATTTTGAGCTGCCCAGAGGAAGCTCACAGCCCGGAATGCGGACGGTAAAAGCTGCAGCGCACTGTAACACCATGGCTCCCTTGAAGGGAGGAAAGAACACTTGTAAACGGGCTTGTAAAACACCGGGTTTAGTTGCAGGAACTCCAGACCCGGTGTCCCCCCGAGGGCAGCCCAAGCCGGGAAGAGCAGCTCGGATTTGAATCCACCAGCTGCTGCCCAGCGCTTTCTGCGTGCTGCCTGTGAGCTCCTGGTGCCACTCACCTGTTGCACTGGAGCAATTATTGTACCTAACAAGGATAAGCAAAGAAAAACTGTCATTTCTCGGACCGAGCCTTTTGGTGGGGCTGGCTTTGTTACAAGATTATCTATGAAGCATTTTTCTCATTCTGGCCACATTCTCCTGAGTTAGTGCTGCACTAGGAATTTTCCAGCTATTGTGTGGTTATGGCATGGAATTGTGTTGTCTGTAAGATGTCACTGGATGGCAAAAACCTGACGTGTCCTCCTCTGAATTCTGCCACTTTTAAAGCGATGTTTCACTTCACTACACTGTAAAATAATGTAACTGGAAGAAACTTTGCCTCAAGTCCCAGTAGCAGGAGGCTTACACAGTGTAGCAAAGGAGAAAAAAGGTGAAGAAGCAACTGCTACTCTGTGCCCTTGCAAACAAATATGTGAATGATGTGCCAAGCAAAACTGGGAGGATAAGGCTGCTTGGAAAAGCTGGCAAATGTGGGTGTGCATTTATCACTCCACATGTGTCCATCTGTGCTCTGGCCACCCTGCTAGCTCAGCACGACACGCAGCACTAAGGATGCTGGTGGCTGAAATAAATGAAATAAACCCTTCAGGCTGTACCAGCCCTGGGGGCAGCCCCAGCTTCCCCCCACTGCCAAACACAGCTCCTGGGCTGTGGAATTCTGCAGCCACCCCCTCCTGTCCCCTGTGCAGCTCTGGCACAGGGGGGCTTTGATCTGAGCACCACTTCCCAAGCCAGCGGGCTTCCCTCGGTCTGAAAGCTTTAGAAAATTCCTTTTGTAGTGGCTCCTTTCTGTGACCACAGGCAGCACCTAAAAGGGAGGGGAGGAAACAGGAGGCATCAGAGCAGAGGTCAGAGTTCCCAATTCATCCCCTTTAGGGGTCTTGGCACCACCCGGTGACTAAAGCAAGGAGGGAGGTGGGAGGGAAGTGTTCAATTTGAGCAGACTGAAACAACAATAATGAACTCCACATGCTTGTCCTCACTGCTGCGTGTCCCACCAGCCCAGGGTCCCTTCCCTCCTTCATTCACCTGCTCGTGGGTGATGTGGCTGTGGCATAAAGAATTTCATCAGGAATGCTGGAAAATGTCACTTGGGAGCCTCCAAGACACATCCACATGCTGTGGTGGTGAAAAGACATTTGCTTGGTTCAAGACCTAGGATAATTACAATACAATCATCTAATAAATTAATTCAGTCAGTTCTCTGTTTTCTGCTGGTTTAATTTGACATTGTGGAAGACTTAAGAAAAGGGAGTTCACTGACTTTTAAACATGATGGTCTTAAAATGTCAATAATCATTAAGTTTTCTGAAGTAATGCTGCCTTAAAGACACTTGCAGTGGTTTTGGCACAGCTTGTGGGAAGGCTGTAAACCTATTCAAGGAGTTTCCTTTGCTTTATTCAGGGCTTTTTGGCAGAAGACTGCATTTCCAACTGTGGGGGTCTTTTCAGTTTGGAAGGATGTGAGGCACAGCAATGCTGAGGTGTGCTGAAAGGGATTTGCCTCGGAGGTTTGCTCCCCTTGCCAAATTCACTCCTCAGTGTGGGTCAGCCCTGCCTTAAAGTCTTGAGGATGAGGCAGAAGAGAGATCAGAGGTTTCTTTTTTTTTGTTTAAGCTTTCCTGGAGGTGCTTGTAACTGTCTGTGTTCCAAGCCAGACGAGTCTGCAGAGGCACAGCCGTGTGCTCTTGTTCCCCATCCCAGCCCTGTGCCTGGGGGCTGCTCCCAAACCAGCAGGGGTGGTGCACTGCTCCTGAGGGTGGGGCAGAGCTGAGGATGATTATTCCAGATTAGCAGTCTAACAGTGGGGCAGCTTACTGGCATTAATTAAAGCAATTACAGACCTCAGAATCTGAGACTCTACAACAAATTTGACTGATTGCAAGGCAGCGCTGCTTGTGCCTTGCTCTGAACCTGTCTTCACCCCAGCCCTGTGCTCAGAGCACTGCTTTGCACGCTGAATTTCAGCCCTGAGCAGAGCTCTGGCCCTCTCCCTCTTCCAGGTGTTGATAACAGATGAAATCTGAAGCTGTTTCACCCCTGAATGTCTCAGAATCAAGTGGCATTCTCTTTTGGTGCCCTGAGTGTTGGTGACACTTGTCCTGGTGTCTCTTTGTCCCGTGGCTCTGGTGTGTGGCAGGAGGAGTCTGGCTCAGCCCAGGGCTCTCAGTGCTCCAGGTGACAATTGCTGCTCTATCTCTCTGTGCCTGTGTTCACATCTGTGATAGTGTTGGATTTCAGTGGTTTAACTGTGGCTGAAAACACAGTTCTGGAACAAGTTGTTGTTGCCCACAGAAAAGACACATGATGAGACAGCACCTGCTTAACTCTGTGTGAGCAGGGACAGCTCTGGGAGCAGCTTGCAAGCAGGCACTTTGAAACAGGATTTTTTACACCCCATTTCCTGCCCTTTTTACCTCATCCCCCAGCAGCTCCATGCTCCCTGTGGCTTTCTGATAAATCAGGTGAGGGGAGCTGGTGTTGGGTCATGGCAGGGCCAGATAAACTGGGACAAAGCCACCTGTGTCCCCTGAGAGAGGTGCCAGCAGGGTGCCCAGCTTGTCTTAATGCTCAGGGGAAACTTCAAAGTTTCCCACTGCCCTGGGCAGGATCAGGCCTTGCAGGTCTCTGGAAGCTGCCTCTCATTCAAACCTTCTTATCTCCCTCTTTGCAGTTTGCTCTGATAGTGGCAGTTTTATGTTCTGCAGCTCCTTGCATTGCTGAAGTTCTTTCTGTGACCATACCTTTGTAGTGTCCACGCCTCTACTGCTCTGGCAACCTGCATTCTCTGCTAAGCTCACAATTGCTTTTTAATTAAAATCCTTTGCTGATGTCAGAACTTCCCTGTAGAGAGACTGACACAATGTGCAGGAGTGTGAGTTGCTCTAAAACACAAATAGCTGGAAATTATTCTGATCAGGTTTGGGTCTAGCTCTAACAAAACAACTAATGAGCAGCTCATACATCAGAGAGGCTAATCACACTTTGAACAGCAAACCTGGTTCAGTTGTTGACATGTTCCCAGCACAGCAGGCTGCCCAGAGAGGGACAACACCAACATTATAAATGTGGAGCAGCTGACCCTAATCTTTACTCCCCTCTTACTCAGCTTGAGTTGACTGTCTCTCATCAATGTGAACTTTGGGTTCAAAATGGTTTTTACATCTGTGGCAAGAATTTGAAGTATGAAAGCACTTTATTTTTCTGTTATTTATCCCTGTTTTGTAACCTTGCCTCACTTCCCCCCCCCACCTCAGTGTTGTGGAGCAGAAATTTCCACACAACCTGTTGCACCGGTTCCCTTTAAGGGTTGAAGAGTTGGGTCAGTTTTATCTGGTCTGCTCTCCCTCCTGGCTCAAAGCATGTCCAAACCAGCCTTGTGACCTCTCTCTACACTGAGTGCTCCCTGCATGAATGTCAGGGTTACCTGGATGCTTTCAGCTCACCTTTTCTTTGGCCTTGTGCTTGCCCATCTCTATTTTCACATCTCTAGAGGAATTAATTTAGAAGTGTTCTTGTTCAGGATAATTTGTATTGCATAATTGTCTGCACGTAACAAAGCATGTGGTAGTGAGGAATAATGCTGTGAAATGTTTCCTTTGCACTGAGATTGCTCCAGAGTTTGGAGCATCTGGAAAATCACATGTGCTGCAGTGGCTCTGTCTTGCCTCATCCCTTGTAGGGGCAGGAAGGGGACTTGAGATCTTGTACCTGGTGTAATATTAATGCTGGCTGCAGCTGGGGCAGGCAAGGGCAGCATTCCTGCCTGGGGATAACTGCTCCTCTAAAAGGAAAACTGCCCCTAACACAGCTCCCTTCCAGGCTGTTTGTAGCAGCAATTCAAGGGACACAACAGTGTCTCCACATAACAATTTGCCAGTTTTCAGGGTGCTCTGCAGGTTTCTTTGAACGTGGGTCAGATTCATTTGCCCATTAATGAGAGAGAAAGAATTGCCCCTAACAGCTCAGGGCTTTGTCTGATCCTGCTCAGGAGGTGCTGTTAAAGCTCTGGGGTTGTTTTCTCTGGCAGCGTGTCCATGGAGCTGACAAAACCACCCTGGCCACAAAAGCAAGGCAGAGAAGTGATGGCAGTCCTTGGCCAGCTGACAGCTGGGGCTGTCCCTTTCTGGCTTCGCATTGCAGCATCATCAGCAAAAGAAACTTGGCTGGGAGACTAAGCCTGAAAATGCAGCTGAAAGAACTATATTGTGAAATGAATAGGTGGACAAGAAACAGATTGCAGGGAGCTGGGCAGAGGAGCTGCCAGTCTGAGTGCACAGAAGTGGCTGAATGGTTCAGGTCAGGTCTCTGGGCTCGCAGGGTGGGTGTGGGTGTGGGTGGCAGCCTCAGCACAGGAGCTGCTGACCATGGAGTTTGAGCCACTGCTCTGTTACAGTGCAGCTTCTCCCCTCTCATACTGCTTCCTCTGCCTAACCAGTCCTTGGGGTCTGGGCTCCTTTGTCAGTGTTCCCTGCATATCTGAAATTCAGAAGGGATGCTGCTCTGAGCAGCCCAAATTCTGCACTGGGTGGTTGTGGGGGTTTTGGGCTTTTTCATGTGCATCCATGCTTTAAATTGGTGCAAACAAAACTTTATGTATCTCGATTTGCATTAGCAGGCTTACACTCTGTATTTCCTGAGTTGCTGTGATACCTGACTGCTCTGTACCACGTTTTTCTGGCCAGAGTTAAATGTTGTTTTTGTACTTTCCACCAGGGCCAGTACTGCGACATCTGCTCCTCTGCAAACAGCAACAAGGCCCACCCCATCACCAATGCCATTGATGGGACAGAGCGCTGGTGGCAGAGCCCCCCCCTTTCCAGGGGGCTGGAATTCAACCAGGTCAACGTCACCCTGGACCTCGGACAGGTAACAAATCCTTTCTTCATTATGTTGTATACTGTGCTGGTGAGGAACTGCTTTTCTGCTTCTCAAATCCTTTAGTGGACCTTGCTGGACAAAATCCATAATTTACTGAGAGGGCAGGAGGCTTTGGTTAAAATAGGGAAAAGCCTGTTTGTAATATTATTTTATTCCTTGATCTTCCCTAAAAGTTGAGTCACTTGTGGAAACTCATACATAATGTAGGTGCCATTCCCCTTAGAGGGTACCTGCCTCTCAGAGGGGGACACTCAGCAAACCTCACCCCAAAATGGGAAAATACAGCCCTGAGATATTCAAGGTTGAGCTCCAAAACTTTTAACTGGTGTGTTTAAAACTCTTCAGAAAACAGCAAGTCTGTGCTGAAGGTCTTCCTATAAAAGGCAAAGGGTGACAGTGGATGTTTGGTCTGTAATGGTGGTGAGAGGGAATTACACTGTAATAGAGCTGCCAGACCCTCTCTGCCACCTCCTGTGCTGCTCCTGTTCCCCTGCAGAATGTCCCTCTGGAAATGGAGTGTTCTCTCAGATTTCCCTCAGCTCAGAGGGGAGCAGCAGCAAAGGTGTCCTGGCTGGAGCTGTGCAGGCAGCAAGGCACTGTGAGCCTGAGGAGCTCACAGAACAGAGGAGTTTGTTTTGTGGGTCTGCTCTGGGGTGTGGAGCTGCTGCTCCAGCTGAGGGAGCTCCTCAGTCCTTGGGACAGGGGATGTGTGAGGTCTTTGCTCTCTGGCAGCCTTAGCCCTTGTTATTGTCCCAAATGACAACCTTGCCAGGCTTTGGGACGTTTGCTCTGTTAGTCCTCAGCACTTCAGCAGGTATTTACTGAGGTGCCCCCATGAACAGGTAGGGAGGGGCTCTCACCTCCCAAGAGATGCTTCCCCAGACTCTGCAGCCCCAAAGGCCAAGTTTGGGACCTCCTCAGCTGGGAAGTTTGTGGGATGGGGCAGTTCTGGAGCTGTGGACAGCTCACCTCTCCCCCAGGAAACCTGTTTGTTGTGATTGCTCAGCAGCCTTGTGGGGGCTGAGTCATGGCTTTGGGAATTTGCTGTGTTTTGCAGGGATTTTGAGATTTTTCAGATACCAAAACTTCACAGTGAGTTCACAGGTGGATCCTTACTCTCTCTGCTAAAGGCTCGTTTGTCACTGCAGTTTGCAAGGTGCCTGATTCCAAATTTGCATCCACAGATAGCCAGGCTGTACTGATGATGATGATACCCTTCAGTTAGGTGCCTCCAACACACACTTCAGTCCCCAGGATTGGCTCTGATCTGCTCCCTGCCTTGCTCTAGCACTCGTTTGGAGTCTGCCAAGCACCCTTCCTAAATTTATTCACTCCATGAGTGCCAGCTGTCTAAAGCTGTGCTGCACCAGCAGCAGTGCAGTATCTGCTATTGCCCAGGGCACCAGGGCTGTGTGGGCAAAGCCTCCCAGGGCTGGACATGGGGAGCTGAGCCCTCACCAGTGTAGGTGGCATCTGCTGTGGCTCAGAAACATCCCAGCTGGCAGGGCTGTGCTGGTGGGTGGATTGCTTTGCATTCACTCCCCCTGTGACCCAGGGCCAGCCTGCAGTGTGGCTTTTCTGTCACACTGGAGAGGGATTTTCAAAGATCAGCTTTCCTCTGGAGCTTCTCCTCCTCTTTGTCATTCTCTGTGGTGACTTTCTGGCTGTAAGCCAGAGCTGACCCATCTGCACCGTGCCTGCCAGCTGCTGAGTTTGGCTCACCTGGGACATGCAGCCTTCAGAGCCTGGAATAATTTGGGAGGACTTCAATATGTTAAAACTGAGCTGGTCTCTGTGACCTTCTCTTTTCCAGGTCTGTTTGCCCTGGGTACCCAGGGAGGTGGGATTGCACCATCATTTCTGCAGGATTGGTACCAGAATTTGCATGTGTGGTGATGGTGGCAGATGCTTCACCTGGTGTGGATTTTTTTCTGGGCTCACAGACCCTCTGCTTCCCTGTCACCTTTGCAATACACAATAAACCCAAGCCTAAGGCTTCAGCTGGTTTTAGTGGCTTCCCCTTCATACATGACCTTTTTGCATGTAATTGCTGTAATACCCTGTTTATGCTCCTGGTGAGAGTCAGTTCTTTGCTTTTAGCTCCTTTGTTTTGGTAGGTCGGGCAATAGAAACAGATTACATGTTAGAGAATCGCTAATTTCCTCCTTTTGAAGTTCACTCTGGTTTCAAGGCTAGAAGAGAGAGAAATTCTTGGGACCTAATGTGGTCAGCAGGGCAAGTGCAGGATCAGGCAGTGTACCTGGCAGCCAGGCTGCCCAAATTCCTTGGATACCAGTGAAAACAGCACAGGTAGCAACACCCCCATAGGCATGTCTGACAGCAGGGCTTTTTTTGGCTGGCAAACAAGGCCTCTCCTTGCTCTGTGTATCAGTCTAGAGAGCTCTTGGACCAATAAAGGATTAATTTTCAGGACTCACAGCCACTAAAAGCTGTTGTTGCTGTGGGGGCTCATGAGTGCCTGCAGTGCTGATGGCACTGAGGGTGCACAGGGTGCTGTGGTGTCAGTCCCTTCCCTGCTGGCTCTGTCCCTCTCCAGCCACAAGTGCTTAATTACCAGCTGGAATTGGGTTTCTCCAGCCTTTGGCGATGCTGTGGCAACTGGGAGAGGGTCAGTTAATTAAGCAGCTTGTTGGTCTTTGCTCTTTGCTGGCTGGGAGCTTGCTCTCCTCGCAGGGGTGTTAAAATCCAGTGGGAAGGAGAGGAGGAGGAATATTCACAGCCAGCAAATAAGTTGCAGAATGGCTTGGGCTGGCCACCCAGCTGGTGTGAGGGTACTAAACACTCTGCTCATGTCACAGTGCCAGCAGCAGCCTGATCCTAATGGCTTCATCATAAGGCAGGTCAGGGCTCCCACCCTGGGCTGGGAAGGGGCTGTGTCCCATTTTCTGCTGGGGTTGGATGGGAATTGCTCTGCTGGTTCTTGTCTGTTCCTGCCTCCTTGGGGAGGAGTGATTTCTCTTTTCAGAACTGGTGGCAGAGAAAGGCTGCAAGAGGAGCAAAAGTCACTGAAGGTTTTTATGTCAGAGCACCAGAAATATGACAGACAACTCCAGGGAGGGAAGTTAAATGGATTTTAGGAGATGCTGAGGAGTATGGAGAGGGATTTTTGGGGTTTTTTATTGCTTTTGATCATGACCTCATGCTGAGTACATTTGGGATGAATGGCTGGGCCGCTGCATGAATTTGGTATAAAATACATCATGGCACCATAGGAAGCACAGCTCAGGTTTTGGACAGTGGGAGAGCTGAGGGTGCTGTGTGCTGGGAGAACACTGCTGGACAATCTGGACTTGTCAAAATCCCAAAAAGTGCCTGTCCTACCTGGCTTGGAGGGCAGAGATCAGTGTTGTGGTGGAGACTCTTAAACCTGCTGTGCTGCTCTCAGCTCCAGGCTCTTTCCTCTCCTGCCTGGAGATGGGAACGTGCCTGTGCTGCAGAGGGGCTGTGCAGAGAGCACAGGGACAGGACACCATGACTCACAGCCACCATGGGAATTGTCCCCTGAGATCCTGCTGTGATTAAGTGCCACAGTGGGTGGAGGGGGAGGAAGGGGTGTGATGGAAGATTTTTTTCTTTTTTTTTTTTTTCCCCCCAAAAAGGTCGTTTGAGTCAGAGCTGACAAGGTTTAAGGAAACATGAATGGCTGGCTCCCTGCCAGAGCCTGACATCTTCCTTGCATGAAGGTGAACCCAGGGCAGCCCTTCCTTGAGATGTTTATGGATAGTTGGTGCTTTATGATAAACTCTGGGGGAGGAATGCTTGCAGTCGTGCAAGAGCAGGAGCTTCGTGCCAGTGCTTGCTTGAGGTTAATTCCTGCAGTGAGAAGGTGGCTGGGAAGCAGCCCCCATCTCTGCCCAGCTGTCTGCTGGCCCTGGTGACAGGAGGGAGCAGCAGGATTTCAGACTGAAGCTCTGCAGAGAGTTCTGAGGGATACCCCAGAGGTATTCAAGTGCCTGACAGAAACACCCACATCCATTCACTTCTGCTGAGGAGAGAAGGGAAGCCTCCTCCTTTGGAGACATCCAGAGCTCCTTAAAATGCAGCTCCCTTTGGGGTTAGAAGGAGGAAAAGGAGTTGCATTCATTGGTAATTCAGAGATGGAAAGGAAATGAATTGTGAACCACACTCCAGGGCCAGTGCAAAGTTGTTCTGTACCCACTGTGGGATGTCTCAGCAAGGGAGGACATTGATAACTTTCTGCATGCTTTCAGAAGCACCTCTTTGAGTTTCCTACCAATTATAATGGGATCTGCCAAAGCTGCCACTTTTTCTGGCCTCTGAAATGATTAACTTGTTGCTTGCCAGGCTCCTCCAGCTCCAGAGTAAGTTGTTGATACACAAAACACACGAGGTGCTTCAGCCCTTGGCCAGCAGGCTGCTGCTCTTTCAGTGTGAAGCTCAGAGGGAGCTGGGTGCTTTTCCTGTGCTGGATTTTCAGGACATAAACCCACTTCATTTCCTTTTTGTGCTGCAAACATGGCCCCTCAGGATCAGCTTTGCACAATAATTTGATGTGCAGGGTGCCTAGAAATGTGCAGGTGTAGCTAAATGCCTGACTTGCATGAGCAGCTCAATCCTTGTTGTGTGAACTGTATTCTTGTTAATGAGTATTAATATAATTAATATTAATGAGAATTAAATTAAAACTTGTCTTTGGGTTAGATCTGGCCTAATTCTAAAGGAACATCACTGATCCAGAGCACAGTACCTTGTGTGTAACAACACTGAAAATTTGTTCCACTCCAGTTTCTCACCTCCCATCTCTTTTCATTGAGTTGAGGCAATAATGGGAGCTGCTGGTGAGGTTTTCAGGAGCCCTCTTTGAAAGGCAGCTGGAAGGAAATCCCTGCAAACTGATGGGCTGGGGCTCTCCTCCCTGTTCCCAGCAAAAGCCTTCAACTGAAGGTGAATCTTGTGTTTATTCCCTGGTTTAATTAATTGAAAAATCCCTCCTGAGGGAGTTAACTTGTGAAATCCCAGGAGAACACTTGGGGTTCTCCATGAATAGAGATGATATCCTAGAGGCTGCTCTCCCTAGGCTTGGTGTGGGATAGGGGTGATGCTCATCCAAGCATTTTCAGCTGAAAACCATTTACATTTCTCCATTTTTTCACCTTGTTCCTTTTGCAACTTCATTTCCTTTCCTGTGGGAGCCCTCACAGCCTCTGGGTGATGAAGCTGCTGCTTGCATTTCCCTCCAGGGCACTCTTGTTCCTTCTTGCTGTACACAGGGGAAAAGCTGACCGAGTCTCCTCTTTTCATTCCTTTCTGGGGATGTCTCCTGCAGCATTTTCCCCAGCAGACATCCCTGGAAAATGCACAGTGTCCATTTCTCTTGGGGCTGCCTTACATGCCTGGTGTGTTTTCCCTGGAGCATTGTAAGAATAGGTGAGGATTTAAGGGTTTTTTTGGTTTTTGCACATGTTTTTTACTTTTCTCAGCTTCTCTTACTGCTGAGAAGTAAGTATTTGGTAATTACTCCTACTTGGTCTTCACTGTGCTGGGGCACCACTGTGGGAAAGGGGTGGGAGAGCTTAGTGACATTTATTGTGAGCTTTTGCACCTTAAATAAAGGGCTGGGGCGTAAAATTTCTAACAAAGACGTTCTTTCTCCAAATTGTTCTCTGGCTGTTGGAGCAAAAGCAGCATTAAAAATAAAGCACATTAAGTAGGCTGAGCAGAAACCTTTTTTTACTTTCAACAGCTGAGCCTGTGGTCTCTTCTCCTGTGTAGAGTCCTCTCCAATTGCCATAAAATCCTTCAGAAGTAGATCAGGATCTTTGTTTATAGGCTTCAGAGCTGTAGTTCCCTGATCTGGGATGGTCTGTGGCTGCTTTGCTGTGGATGTGGAATGGAAGCAGGGTGTACATTTGTAGTGCTTTTCTGGGAAAGGCAGAAAAGGTGTGACTGGGAGAGCATACAGCACTGGGAGCTGGCACCAAGCCCCAGTGGATGGATCTTCTCTCCCAGTTTATTTCACACTTTAATGTTTAAATTAACTTAGCTGTGAATTCTCTTCTGTTTTCTTCAAAGCTGCAGTTCCCCTGACCTGGACCAGCAGTTAATTTTTTTTTTTTTGGTGGTGATAAAGTGAGATTTTTGCTTTCACTTAGCACAGAAAGGTCGAGAAGGGCCATCTGCCAACTCCCACCAGATTCCTGGCTCCAAGGGCTGTGTGGGAGCCGCTCAGGTGAGCGGGAAGGGAGTGTCTGGTTGTTAATCAAGTGGGGATCTGTCTCCTCTGGCAGCCAGAGCAGAGCCATCCTCTCCTTTCCAGACAGCCTTGCCAAATTGGATGCCAAGCTCCAGGATCCAGAGCAGCCAAGGCTGAAACTTCTTTCCTTTTTGTTGCTGTTAAGGGAAAAGATGTGCAGAATACTGGTGTAGGTAAACACATTAATTTTAATTATAGGCTATGTTTATTCAAGTCATGAACCAGTACTGTTTAAAATCATTCTTGCAGGGCTGCAGTGAGTAGAAGGGATTTCAGCTGTAACATCAGGATCCCCAAAGAGCTGCCTGGGCTCACGTCTGCCAGGCTGTGAGCACAGGGAGGAGCAGGGGGCTCTGGGCAGGTCACCCAGCTCTGTGACACCTTCTGTGGCCTCAGGGAGGTTGTTTCTGCCTGGCCTTTGCATCTCATACAAATGACCCATGTGCCTCAACAGCTAAATCTCCCCAGAGGCTGTGCTTGCTCTGCCTAGACCTGAACCAGGTGTTAAAATAAGCCTCAGCCTCCCCCCTGAGAGCAGCTCCAGGTTATGACTGATGAAAGGATAATTGCTGGTTCTGAGAAATGCATGCAAGATTTCCACCCTGCTTTCTCCCTAGGTGTTGCTGCCTATTTATAACGTTGTTGTGATGAGGAACAAAGAGGCTGACAGTGAGGGCTCCTGCCGTGGAGCTTCTTATTTCCTCCAGGCTGTCCCTTCCTTCTCAGCTCCCTGGGATCCTTCAAAGATCAGGAGAGAGCCTGGGGTGAGCGTGGGCTGGGGAGAGGTCAGGCTGCAGTAGGGGAGCTTTAGTTTGTGATGAATAGCTGGAAGGCAAGCCTGGTGATTTCTTGCTGTTCTCCTGGAAAGTGTCTGCTTGGCTGGGCTGGAGAACAGGAGCCTTGGCTGGGGAGTGTGTGGGTACATGTGCTCTGGGGTCAGCTCTGTCCAGGCTGTACCAGGCTCCTGTGAGCTGGGTTCTCCTCCCTCAGATGTTACAGGGAGCTTTTTGGGCTGGTCACTGTACCCAGTGAAGCACACAGCTCTGACACAGAGCATTTTCTGTGCTTTGGTGTGTCCCACCTGCAGAATGGGAACACTGCATTTTATCTCCATCACTTTCTGCACCAGACCAATGACTACAAAATCTGTTGCAGAAGAGAATGATTTCTTGAGTCAAGAAATTCTCTGTGCAGCCCTTCTCCTCTGTCTGTCACTTTTTCAGTGAGTGAGAGCATCCCTCAGCCCTGTGGGTCCATGAACTCGTGTCTTACAGCCCTGAGTGCTGAAGCTGAGGGCTGTGAGCCTGGAGTCAGAGCCAGTCCTGCTCTCTGTGTGGGACTGAGACTCATCCTGTGGCACTGCACAGCCAGTTTTCATCCTGGTCAGGATGGGAAGCCCCTCAAGTGAGCCCTTCCTGCATCCTGGGCACGGTTCCTGGAGCTGTCCTTGCCCTCTGCAGCTCCAGAACAAGCCATGTCCTGGCTCACATCCACAGGGCTGGCAGGGAGGATGCTAAATACACTTTTGATCATCTGCCTAGTCAGCTTCTCTGCTCTTTCAAGCCTGTTCTAGCCCCCTGCACCTTTCTTTTGATGCTTTACCAAGCCTGGCTCAGCCCTGCATTCATCTCTGCCTTATCCTTTTATTATAGTCATAAACATGGGCCTTCAGGCTGTGCCCAGCCTTGATCCTCAGTCGTTTCCTGTTTGCTGGATTCAGTGCTCTTCAAATTCCAGACCTCCCCTCCTATGTGTAATGCCAAGCAGTGCAATAAATAGTACACTGCTTCCTGTTTGATAGAAATAAAATCAGAGATCAGTAGGAAGACACGAGGGGAAGATGTGTCACACACACATGCCTGGTGTGCTGGGGTTGGAACAGTCTTCTGAAATGGTTTAAGGCCAGAGTCCAGATCAGTGGCAGTTGATTGGGGAAATGTTGGGTATTCACACAGACCTGGTAACCGAGGTTTTGCTTCTGGAGGCATCCTGGAGTTAGGGAGGAGAGATGGGAGCAGGGGTGAGTCACAGTGGGAGATCCAGGGAGGAAGAGGACAAAGCCTGGGGAGTGACACTTGGCTGACTCTGCCAAGGCAAGGGCTGAGCTGTGCTTTGGGACTCCTTTGGTCACCAGAGACTCGGACAAGAATGAGAGGAGTGACATTTGGTTCCCCATGGAAGGACTTACCAAGCATCACTGTAAAAATGCCTTTGTTAACTGAGGGCACTGCTGATGGAAGGTGGGTCTGGATGGTGCCAGCTCCTGTTTGTGTTTGCTCCAGGCACCCCAGCCTGGCCCCAGGGCTTTGGCAAGGCACAGGGGCAGGGAGAGGATGAGCAGGTAACGGGGCTGGCAATTGCTGCTGCACCAATCTTGTCAGTCAGAGCCCCTGGAGAGCAGTGTTAGGATGGTAGTTGGACATTCTTGTCCTTCCCTCTGTCAAACAGCAGAACATTCCTGGGAGATGATGTGGCAGAAAGCACCGTGGCTTCTGTTCCAGCCACATCTACCTGGAGCAGCTGGGGCTCAGCCAGCAGGGTCAAACCAGCTGAGCTCCTCTGTTGCATGGTGTACATGGTTATCTGGGAGTTATCTGCCTATCACTGACGGGTTTTTCCATGAAGCTGTGTGCTGTAAACTGTGTCTTTGATGGGGCAGATTTCCTGGCAGAGCTGGTGTTTGTAATTGCTGTAGTTGCTGTGCCCTGCCTGAGAATCACTTTGCATCTTCTGCTTGGCATCCCGAGTCTTGCCAGTGGTTGTTTGTGTAACCCATGCAGGGACAAGCAAACAGGCGAACTGAGAATTGCCACAATTTATTTTTTAGTTTCTCTTTGCCGTTTCTTTCTCTGCTCTCCCTCACACACACACTCAGCTGAGCTCTATTTATGGGTTCCTGCAAGTTCCCATCGCTGTGGATTGGAGTGTGCCCTGTGCCCAAAATCCAGCTGGCATGCTGCTGTAGGCATCTCTTGGATCTAGTTAAATGTGCATGATGCCAAGCCCCGATGGGAAGAGGAAAAGAATGGCTTTCTGCTATTTGCACATAGCTGCAAACTGTAAACACAGACTCATGACTGCAAACAGCAATCTGTATCGCTGTTTTCATCATGACTTCACTGTTGTTGTCCTGGCTGTTTGCTAAAGCTGTTCCTTAATCCTATTCCAGGCTTTTGCAAAGTCTGCATCCACCCAAACTTAGTGGGCACAAAGATTTTGGCTGGGCTCCAGGAAGGGGTTTGGTTTTTTCTTTCTCTACCAATCGTCATTTTCTGCCTTGGAGCAGGCTGGCTTGAAGTTTCTGTAAATGGGGCTGGAAATACAAGGGGGGTCTTGGGGAGATTGTGAGGACAAACCTCGTGTTCTTGTGAGCCTCGTAGGTCTGAAGAGCAGCAAGAGCTCCCCACAAACATTACAGCTGCAGATCTGTGCTGGTGTGAGCAGTGCTGGAGGGAATGTTAATCCTGCTGTGCCCCTGCTATGTGCTGCTGTTGGGTCAGCTCACCCGGCTGTGAATGGCAGTGTCATGGTGGGGAAACCTGCTGACAAATGCTAACGTGCTGCAGATTTTCAGAAGAATAAACCTGCTTGCATGTGTCGGGTTTGGCTTTGTTGAAATCTGCTAACGACCAGGCTTTAAAGCCAGCGCTGTCAAGGCTTGCAGAGCCACGCAGGGGAATTACAGAAACAGAGGAATTACAGAAATTAGCGCTGCCTGGAAGCTGGATGCAGCTGGGTTTGGTGTAGGGACCTAATACAACATGCAAGGGATTATTTTCCTGTTGGAGCTGGGTTATCTTGGTGCTTGGGGCATCTGGAGCCTGACAGTGTTCCACAGAGGGGCTTTCCACTGGGCCCTGGAAATGAAGAAATACAAGGAAAGAGAGGAATTTGCCACCTCCAGAACTGGGTTCAGAACTAGACAGAAATAAGATGTCAGAGCTTCCATATGCCCCTGATCCATGTGCCCTTCCAAATCCAACGAGAGAGGATTTACGCATATTCCTCTTGGGTGCTGGAGAGCTTGGGGTTCCTGAGCCTTGTGTGAGTCATTCCTCATTGGCACTTGGCCATTTGAAATGAAAAGCCTTTCAGGGGCTCTGGTGGCAAGCTGAGATCTCTCACATTGTGCCAATTTTGAGCTAATTCGCCCTGTTCCGTTTCCTTCCCCTCCTCACCCTTCCCATGTGCGCAGGTTTGTGGCAGGATATCCACTTCATCCCAGGGAATTGGGGGAAATACTTTCTTGTAGCGTGGCCTGCTGCCAAGGCTGCTTTGTTCTCCTTGTTGCTGAGAGAACAGCCCAAGGAAAACCTTGGAGCTGAAGCTGGCATGCGACTTAGAGTGGATTTCCTGCAGCTCTGGAAGTGAAGTGTGTGACATGTGGTTTTTTTGTTTTTTTTTTTTTTTTGTAATCACATAAATACAAGGAAAAAGAGGACTTTGGTAGGTTACACACAGGCTGGGTCTGAAATCCTCTCTTTGGTGGGAAATTGCTGTGTCACAGATGTACAAGTTGTGCCTTGTCAAGGTTAAAATCGGTCTTGGGGGTTTTTTTGTTGTATTAAGAGCTGGGATGCAGCAGGCCTGGGGCTTTTAGTAGAATTCAGTTTGTGAAGATGTTGGTTGACTACACACCATTCGAGGCTCTGCTTAGGAACTCCTGGGTGCTCCATGCAGCAATAAGTCATTTTTGTCACAAATTCAGAGCTGTACTGATAATGGCAAGGAAAATAGTGAATTGAAGTGTCTGGGACTTAACTCCTTGCTGTGGCCAGAGCAGTGGTGCCCTGGGGTGCTGTACAGAGAGGGTGAGGCAGCTCTTCCTCTCTATGGTGGGCTGACACCTGGGCTTGTGCCCCAACACCTGGCTCTGCCCACTGTGCCCTGTGGGACACAAATTTGGCTCCTGTTTGTCCTGGCAGATCAGGTGGCATTTATCTGTGTGCATGCTGTGTTTTGGTGAGATCCTGACATCCCTGCCCACGACCTCCAGAGAACTGGGAATGTCACAGAGGTCTAATTCACTGTTGGCCACAGAAGAAGCAGATGCTGTTTCAAGTCTCATGCAAAGCACAAAATCGTATTTGTATCCTATGGAAGGGTATTGAGTGTTTCTTTTTCCAGCCTGTGATTTAGCCAAGGGCTTCCTGAACAAACTTAGCAAATCAGCAAGGCTTTGGCAGTACTGAAAAGAGTCCCACTATAGCTCTTTTATAGTATTTTTTTAATTTTTATTTTTAGTACTGCAGAGCCTAGGATGTCTGGATGGAGCAGGTCCCAGATTTGTGCAGCTCCTAGCACGCTCTGGAGAGCCCGTCCCAACAGGCTGTGGTCCTGACTGATGGAGCTGTGCTTGTAAAACTCTGGGTGTAAAACCCAGCCTGCAAACTGGCTAAAGCACAGACAAGTATTCTTTTGTCTGGCTTCTCCCTTTTAATTCTAAACTGGCCCAGGAACTCCTCTAAGAATATTTAAATACTTTGTGCAGTGAACCTGTATTGATCTTACTTGCTGCAACTCAAACAACCCATAGAACATACAGTTGGGAACATTTGTTTGTTCTGGATGGTAGGAATGTCCTCTTGAAAATGTGCTATGCTTTGGAAAGAATGAATAGAGGGTTTTTCCACCCCCTCTCCAGGTTTCTGAAGGCCAAAGTCTTGAAACAGCTCAGAAAGGCTGCTGAAGCTGCTGATAAGATACGCAGCAAATGTGCTTGAGAGCCTAATGTAGGAACAGAAATGTCTGAGCTGTTTGCTTTCCCCTTAACAGTGTGAAAAATTAGTGTGTCTTATTAAGGAGCCTGGGGAATTGTGTGCTCAGGGTTAGGGCTGTGCTGAGCTATTACTCCTGCCTTGTGTTATCCCTGGGGCTGGCAGCTGAAACGCTTGGTTTGGAGTTACTGGGTGGGAGAGTGGAGCTCATTTGGACCCTGCAGAGCCCAGTTGTTGCAGTTTTGTTTTTAGCAGGCTCCTTCTGGCTCTGAGCTTGCTTGTCTGTTGATACAGCAAGCCCTGTGTTTGGAGATGTGATTTTTCTATCCAGTTCATCCTTTATTTTCTTCCCCCACCACCTTGTTGTTCACTGCTGGAAGCAGCTGTCCTGCAGTTTTGGTAGCAGTTCTGTGCACCTGCTAGAAGAGTGTGCTGGGAGCTTTTGGTGAGGTTGGGCTCACACACCATCAGCCAGGTCAGGGGGAGGATGCTTCTCTATACTTTTTATTTTTTTATTTTATACCAGTGCTGCTTTTTGCTTGAAAGGTGTGAGTGCCCACTCTGCGCTGCTCTGACATCCATGAGTTGTCTGCAGAGCCGCTTTCCTGAAGGCCAGTTGCACATATTTCATTGGGATGTGGTGCCATGAGAGTGGCTATTGCTTAAAATCTTGTTTTTTAACCTCTGAAGTCAGACACACCTGTGCTGTGCCCCCCACCCTGGACACGTGCCAGTCCATATACCTGCCCTTCCTTCAGCAGTGGTCTTTATTTCAGTGTGTGCTCACTCACCCAGACCTCTTATCTCCACTAAATCAGAGCTTTCTTAAGCCCTTGTGTTTTCTGTAGCACTCCCCTTATCTCTGTTCCTTCCCAGGGCTGGGCAGTGGGAGCAGGGAGCCAGGAGGGGCTGAGCAAGCTGTGAATGCCTGTTTGCCCTGCAGTGATGCTGTGAGGCTTCACAGCAACAGGCAAGGCTGAGAGCACCTCTAGGACAATTGGGGTTTCTCAAACTGCTGGGCAGTTGGGGCTTCTGCAAGGTGATTTTGGTTTTTTAGGGTCTGAGGCAGTGGGATTTGTAGTGTGTTAGTGCAATCCAAAATTGCAGTTTCTCGTGGGGAAAAAGACTGAAAATTGTCTTGCAGTTTGCTGTCAGGTGTATCCATGGTCTTGTCACTGCCCTCTGTCCCCTTGTCCTTCTTCACACCCATCAGAATAAAGATATTGAGAAATCGTGGGAAGGGCAGCAGCTCCACAGCTCACCCCAGCTTTACCCCAGCCTGCAGCCAGAGGAGCAGGTTTGGGCCATGGCACCTGGCTGCATTGCAGGTGCTGTTCTGGGGGAGATGTGTGCAGTGTGAGCACACCTGGATGAGGGGTGAGTGCCTGCCGTGCTGCAGGCAGCTGTGTGGATGTGCACATCCTTGGAGTAACCTCTGGATAGTTGTACAGCACTGTCAGCTTTGTGTTTGTGAGGCATCTGACCTTTCTTTAGCTAAGGCTTTCAACAAGGCAATTTACAGTCTTGGAAGGGACCACCCAGAGCATGGTTTTGTGGCTGGGGAGAGGGAAGGGAGGGAGCTCTTCAAAGAGCAGAGGAGACAAAATGACTCCCATGGCCTGTATATTGATTTCATGAACCGTGGGGCTCCGAGGCAGATGCCAGCGTGATCCTGGCAGAATGTGACCCGTGTCCCTCAGCAGCACAGGGATGCAGGTGATCACGTTTCCCCAGGCAGATCGGGTTTCTGGAGGCTGTGAGGGTGCTGTAGCCTGTGCCTGGGAACAGGGCTGGGAGGCATTGCAGGGGAGGCTTTGGCTGTAGACACACATCGAGTGCAAACACCCACCTCAGCAGCTCTGGGGATGAGTGCCAAACTGCACTGCCTGTAGCTGTGCTGTTTGCATGGATGGCTTTGCCTCCCTGCCTTTGAAGATGACTCTCTTTTGAAAACAGGAGATCAAGAATCTGTTCTCAAGACAAGTGTTGAAAGACACTATTTACAAATGTTTATCCTGGGAAACATTTCTAAAGCTCCCCTTGGGAGCAGAGCCTTGCAGTACAGTGGCCTCCTATGGACTGAAGTTCAGCTGTCTGCTCATGAGCCACACCTGCTCAGGTTGGTGTCCTGCTGAGATCCCACTTGTTCCCAATTGCCACTTATTGCAGACCCCGTGGTGTTTATGTCACTGTTACAGGGCTGTATTCAATGCCAAATTGCACTCAAAGGGCTCTGCCTCTAGAGGGTTTAGCAAAGGGTGGGAGTTATTTGGTTGCTCTAAAAGTTTTTGGGGCATTCACGCCAATAAAAGATGAATAAAAGCTTCATGTTAATCTCCTACTGGCATGATGTATACAACAATGCTGCTGCCATCTCCAAAGTACCAGCCTCATGTTCTTGGTTCTTGCTCCAAGGAGCAGCACAGATCTCAGATTTCTGCAGCAGTGTCCCTCCCTGAATCAGAGCAAATCCCAGAGCCTGATCAGGGTGAGCTCCCTGTGCCTGTGGTGCTGATGATTGCAGGGGGGACATGCAGTGGGTGTTCCAGCCGTGCTGGGTTTGTAATCCCCTGTTTGTGCTGTATCCATAACTAGCATCTCAGTTCCAGTCCTTTCCTTGTGTTGAGGGATAGTGAATGACCCCTGGTGATGTTATTTTCTGGGCAGGGAGTGGGGATAAGGACTTGGATTTCTGCAATGATCAGATACCATGTCCCTGCATGACCAGGAAGGAGGAAACATGAGATGGATGAGGTGTTGTATTTGGTGCCAGCCTTGGAAAGGCTTTGGGGTTTATTTTCCCCCATCCCAGCGTCAGCAGTGAGCCTTGGTGCAGCTCAGCATTCCTGCCCTGCGTGTCTCAGTGTCCCTGGGCTGGGACAGGATGTGAGTGGTTTGTGGTGTGGTGGCCCTGGGTCAGGTTGCTGAAAGGAAGAGGGTGACAGGTGCACAGCCAGCAGCACAGCTCCCTGTGCTCTGCAAATAAAAACCACACAGATTTGGAACTGGGTCAGGAGCCTGACCTGAACCACCCCGATGGATGGGCCTGAGGAGTTCCGGGCTGTGCTGCTTCCTCCTGTCCCTGGCTGCTGCCTCAGGCAGAAATTCAGTGTGAGAAATGTGAGCAGGTGGGTCAGTGCTGCTGCTGGCCTGGTGCTGACTGAGCAGCAGCACTCACAGAGAGGTGCTGTGCAGCTGGCCCCGGCTGTGTGTGCCAGACCTTTCTGAGCAGGGTGGCTGAGGTGTGCTGAGAGCATCATCCTCAGCAGAGCCGTGATGCATTGGGCTGGGCTTCTGTCAGCAGCCAGACCTGCTTTGGGCAGCCCTGGGGCAGGTCAGAGGAACAGGGGGTTTTCAGGGAGCAGGGTAGAGCTGCTGTGGATGTCTGAGCAACGGGGCTGCTGGGCTGGAGAGCAGAGTGACCACACGTGTCCGCAGCGTGCGCTGCCTCAGTGTTGTTTATTTGCTGTGCTGTTTGTTCTGGCACAGCCTGGGCCCATGCTGGGGGGGATAATGCTGGAGAACAGCGTGAGCTCACCCTGCTTCTTTCTCAAAGTCTTGAATTTGCCAGAAGCATCTTTTCTCCCAGTGGCTGATACATGGCAGCCAGGGATTCAGGGAAGGAGGGGAGTCCCTGTGCCTGTCCCCAAGGCAGGGGATGTGACACGCTTTGTGTTTGGAAGTGCCTTTGGTGTTCAGCATAGCTGCAACAAACCTGGACAAAGGCTTCAGGCTTCAGTTGCCCCACAGCTGCAGGGCACAGAGTGCAGGGGATGGGGCATCTGGAAAGGCTTTGGCTCTGGATTCTGCCTTCCCTCCTCCCTCACATCTGCTGGCCCTTGGGATGGTGTTGGTGCTTTCCACAGGCAGCAGTGGCAGCCAGCACACAGGATATGGCCACGGTGGGGACAGTCAGCAGCCTGCCCCAGGGGACAGCCTGTGTCCCACCACATAGCAAACCATCGATTTCCTGTTATTGGTTACAGTGCTTGTTTAAAAACAACCCCCTGTAGCCCTCCCTCTGAAGGAGTTCCAACCTGTCATGAAAGTTAGAGGAGAAACATTTTCCCAGACTTCTCATCCAAAGTGATTTCTGTTCTCTTCAGCTGCTTGTGCTTGTGGGAAGAGCATCCAGAGCAGGGTGTGGGGGCAAGGAGCACTGAGCTGGGAGTGCCCATCCAGCAGGACCTTGTGAGCCTGGAGCAGAGGCAGATTTGGGCAGCCTGGCACTGGCTTTGGGTGCTGATTTTAGCAGGTGATGGGTAGCCCTGCAGCATCGTCAGTGACTGTGAGGTGCACTCAGGGTGTGGAGATTGGTGTTAACAGTGCAAGGAGAGGAATAGGGATCCTCTCACCCTTTGGAAGGGTGTTGTGAGGCTCTGGCCTGGGTAAAGCAGTGTTTTGCTTACAGGCATGTGTGCCAGTTGTTATTCCCTGTGTTCATGCTGACACAGGCTGGAGGGGTTGGTCCCAGTTTGAAGCTGAGGGAGTGGAGGGACCTCACTCATCCCAGGGGGATGGGGACATGTCAGCATCACCAGAGTGTATCAGCTGAAGGGATGTGGGATGGAGATTAAAAAACTCCCTGATATTTCAGTGGCTGATCAAAACCATACTGAAAATCTCTGCCAGCATGAGTTGCTGCATTTCATTAAATAAAAACAGCCTCTCTTCATCCTCTTGGAGTTGAGCTGACAAGGGCAGACAAAAACCACGTTGTTGATATCACACTCACAATATAATCTTATCAGCCTCTGCCTGTAAATTGTGACCAAGTTTGACTCTTTCCTTGGATTGATTTAGGAAGGTTCCTCTTCCCCAGAAATGAGTTTTCCAGATGCTTACTTTAAAGGGAAAAAAAAATAGTTAGGGATTTTCTTTGGCCACCTTTCCAACTTCCAGCTGTTAAGTGCTGGAAACGTGTTCTTCATTATGTCCAGGAGAGAAATGTTTCTTTCTTCCGATGGGGAGGCAATAAATATTTCACAACATAATGTGCTGTGGACAAGTGAGTTAGTGTGGTTTGTTCTCTGAGCAGCAGTCCCAGCAGCTGGTGTGATGGACAGGCAGGGACTCAGCTGTACATGGTCACTTTATTGGGTTATAGATTCCATAACTGATTGTCTGGCTCTGCCTTCAGAACCAAGCCCCACAGCAGAAATCGCAGCAATCTTCAGCAGCCCCTTTGCATTAATTTTCCAGCACTGTCACTTAAAGCCAACACTTAAATCTGCCTCCTAGGGTTCCTTTCTCCTCATCTGACCCCAGAGCAGTTGAGTTCTGAGCCTGATGAGCTGGCAGTGGGGCTATTTTGGATTAAGAGGAGGAGGGGTGAATTCCAGCTTTGTGGATTGCTCCATCCTCTGCCAGCATTGGCTTTGGTCCTAGCAAGGGTGCTCCAGCTTGCTTCTAGTGGTCCCAGCCATCCATCATGGCACTTCCACAAATGAGAGAATTGCAGGGTATCATCCAGCACTCATTCTAGCTGATGTTAGGTAGTTAAGTTGCCAAAGTTTGGCACATACTTTCCTCTTTGGTCAAGAAGGTGCATAGGGTTAGAACAGATAAATTTGGGCATCTACAAGAGTTTCTGTTTGTATTCACTGCATCCAGCTTGGTGGCAGGGACAGCTGTGACAGATCTGAAGGGATTTTCTTGGGAAAGATGGAGATGGGAGCTGTCATTGATGGTAACACAACCCATAGATCATAGAAGTGGTGTTGTAATCAGGGTCCATGAAGAGTCCTGGGAGCAGAACAGCAGCACTCAATGCTGTAGACAGTAATTCATAATGTGAAAGGAAAAAAATACCAAAAATGCTGTGGGCTGATTAAAATTCAAAGAAGTATGAGCCAGCATGAGCCCCAACAGGGAGATGAGGTGACTGAAAGAGCTGAGCTGGAAAATAAAACCGAAATATTTTTCGGACAGGAAATGAAGGAGCAGCCTGGTGGGTGGGGGAAGGTGGGTGATTCACAGGGTTGGGAATTCTCCCAGGTCTCTGCTGTGATCCCTGCTCTGCCCCTGGCATGGGCAGCTGGCAGGCAGCCCCTGTGTCCTCTGGGGCATGGCACAGGTATCCACATGGGAATGTTGTAACTCAACTGCTGGTGCTGTAATTGCCATCTCTGCAAAGCCTAACCTGGAGCCTAAATCACCTGCCGTGCTCTCTCCCTGCCCATGTACCTTTAAAAATTATTCCATTCTTTTTGCTTCTGACATTTTCTGTGGCAACAGCCCAAAACTAATGGGAAAGGCAGGATCGGACTTTTTAGATGTTCTGGACCCTTATTCCCAGTATGGGAAATGCTTTAAAATATCAGCTTTGACCACAAAAACTGCAGCATATTTCCACTTTAAAATAATGTTTAATAAGATTTTTTAAAAACTAATTAAAATACCAATAGAAGCAGGAGGGTATAAGCCAAGCATTAAGAAAAAACCCTTGAGGATAAAATGAGTTTGTGAGGAATTTGGTCTTGAACTCTGTGGGAATGGGACTAAATCTGTGAAGTCTTCCCGGATATCCCGGCATCATTTGGAGCCCTAAAAATAACCCAAAACGTGAACAGCCTGGATGACCTCAAAGCTGCTTTTCAAGAGACTTTTCGTGTAGTCAGGGTAGGTGAACACCCTGCAGCACATCCAGGATGCAGGAACCCCTGATGAGCCAGCTGGGAGATTGCTAATTGGTTCCTGCTCTTCGTTAGCATCAGCCTTTGATGGATGGGGCTCCCGGGTTTGCTCCTTCAATGAGCAAACAGTGCTGGCCACAGTGGCCCCTTTTGGAACCTAAAGGGCCAAATTAAGCAGGTCCCAGGGAGGGCTGCTGCACAGAAGACCCCAGCCCTCCCTGCTGTGCTGGCCCAGAGCCCACCCCAGTGATTTATTGCTGGGCTCAGGGCTGGGAGGAGATGCAGGCTGTACAGAAAGGTGCTTACAAGGGAGCTCTGCTCTGGAGCAGAGCAGCCAATTTCCTTTCACCACAGACAGGCTTTATCTTGGGAGATTATGCTGGTCTCCAGTGGAGCCTCTGGTGTCAGAGCCCTGCTCTTCCTGGGCTGATAGGTTGGTGCAAAAATCCCATAGCAGCAGCCTGGGATCTGATGTGGCTGTGACTCATGAGCTCTGGACTGTGTGGGAGGTGCTGGGACCAGACAGTTTGGGGCTTTTTGGGATTTTTTTTATCTTTTTTTTTTTTTTTTTTTTTTTTTTAACTGGGAGGTGATAATAGCTGCAGGGCCTGTTGTCCTGGCCATGGTAGGTGTGTTTAGAGGCATCTCATGGACGCTGTTGTGGGTCTGTGCAGATGTGTGGATCCTGCTGTGCTGTCAGGAGGGGGCTGCCCACCACCTGGGATCTGTCCTGCTGCTCTGACATGCGTGGGGATTTCCCCCAGCAGTCATGCATGGATGTTGTCCAGGGAAAAGGTCTTCTTTGGGACATGTTCTCCTCAGGCAGACAGAGAAGGTTGTTTTCTCCAGCTCCTGGGAAACACTTCTGAGTGCACTCTCACAAATACAACTGCAGGAATCAACTGCTTACAGGGTTGTTGTCCAAAGAGTTTGCAATGTGAGTGTAGATAAGCTGCTTAGTCTGTCATACCCTAGAGTGGGCCATAGTTTTATGTTCCTGGCACAAACATAACTGAGATGTGTTTAGCTTTTTCCCCTGTTCCTGTGATCCCAGCTGCCTAGCTTGATGTTTTGCTGATGGGCTGCAAATAGGTTGGTCTGGGTGAATTTCACAGTTACCCTGTCCTCATCAGCCAGGAGAGATTATTTCTCTCATCTCTTCATGCAAAACCCCTCCTGCCTCTCCAAGTGTGCTGGGTAGTCAGGTTGATGAAGATTTTGGGCTGGTGTTTATATATATGTATATAAGTAATTTTTTTTTAGCTCATTCATATTGTGCTGTGATGCTCTATGTTCTTTTTGAAGCTGGGGCAGGAAGAGGCTGGAGATAAGACAACAATGAAAGGCTGGAGTAAACCCTGCAAGCAGAGATAATGTGCTTCAGAGAATATGGGTGGACTGGCAGACTGGAAAGTTCAAGGAAATTTGAACTTTTGGCCACTGAGGAAAATAACTTTTCCCACCAACTGCTCTGCACAGCCTTGGCTTGTGAGGTACCTGAGACAGCTTTTAGTTTAACTGGCACCACCTGTTAGATACAAGCTGATTATGTTCAGAGTTGTATGACATCATATCTATTACTTCACTAATTATTTTTTTAAATATTGGTCCATTTAAAGGATTTTGCTCTTAATCTTGGCCTAAATCAAAAGGTTTCTCATGTACCCTCCTCAGCTTTTCCTCCCCTGCATTCTTGTTCCACTAATCCATCTTGTGATATCTGACACTTCTACAACGAGGAGAAATTAATCACTGTGCATTTTGTCTTGATTTTGCACCCTCCCACCCCAGCTTGTTGGGAAGCTGGTGTTATGTCATTAGGATTTTATTAACCCTGGAGAGAGGTCTCCTTCTGTCTGCATTGCAGGTTTCTCTCTCTAAGTGCCTGGGTTTGGGAGGTGTTGAAGGCAGAGTGATGATGGGGGGATACAGCGAGCTGCAGGACCTGGCTGCAGGGTCACACTGGCTCCAGGGGCTTTAATTCATGTGCAAACAAAAATCTTGTCTTGAAGGATGCTTTTGAAAATTGCTGAGTATTACATCTCTCAGGATCTCTGTTCCCAGGTTGAACCCAAACTGAGAACCAGGCAGACTCCTTTGTGACTCTGCCTTTGCTTTTCTTGAAATGCCCTCAGAGGTCCCATATTTGTAAGCTCCCCATCTTTATTGGGGTGTAATTTACCCACAGACAGATTTCAGATTTAGGTTTGAGAAGTTTAGGCATCAAGTACAGTGTAGGTGCCACATAATCTGCCACACAAATTGGCCTCAGTGCTCCCAAATCTTCAGCAGCCCACGCTGCTTCCATACAGAAACTGTGCAAAAATCGATGTCCCGCCTGTGCCACGTTCTAATTGCAGAGCAGAAGAAACGAAGTGGAATGAAAGGTCAGAGCAGATATTTTAGTGAGAAGCTGTTTGGAGGAAATTGAGGAATTTTGGCCTGTGCAGGCTGAAATTCCTGCTTGGTTGTGTGGGAGCTTCAGCTCGGAGGAGGTGGCTCTGCTCACAAATCCATCGAGGCTTCGCCTGGGCTTTTATTTATAAGGGCACAAATGGCTTGCACCTTGCAGGCTGTGATGGTCTGTAGGAATGGCAATTGGAGGAGGTGGGAAGAGTCTCTCTGCCTCCTTTCAGGGAGGAGAAGAGCAGAGCAGAGGCTCTGAGCTCTGCTGCCGGGGCGTGGGCTGGTGCTCTGTCCCAGCTGTGCCCATACATCTGGGTCTGGAATGTGCTGTGGTTTCATGGCTTGGTTTCATCACATTGGCTGCCAAAGTCACGGATTCCTCCTATATGTTTTAAAAGCAAACAATCCATGACTGCAGACACTGTTCCCTGTGTGTCAGCACGCAGGCAGCTGGGGGAACACTTAAACCAAATTAACCCAGAGCTGTTAAATTATTCTCCAGGGAAATGAGGAAGATGAGTAGCAGCAACTGATGAACTCTGGGTGAAATCCTCTCACGGTGGTGATGTCATTGGCAGGTAGAGGAATGAACATGGACTTTTAATGGAATTCTTTTCCTTGTGCTCAAGGTCAGACTGCACATTGATAAACAGGAGGTACCAGGCAGGGCTGTCGTTATTCAGACTATTACAGCTCTTGACTTGGAGCCCATTGCTCTGTGTCCCAGCAGCTGATGCCCAGGGAGGCCTTACAGATGATATCTACAGCTGCTGGGACAGCTTGGCAGTAAGGAAGGGGCTGAGCTGGGCTCTCCTCCCAGCTGTGCAGCAATGGCCAGTCACTGGGGAGGAGAGCAGGGACACGTTTGTCTCTGAATCTGGACTTTCTAATGGATAGATTGGGTTTTTTTAACAATGTGGGGAGAGGTTGTGCAGTGCCATCCTCTCCTTCATGTCTCCTGTCTGTTACTCAAGTCTTCTTCACAAAGCACCCAGCTGATGTCCTTGAAATGCAGGTGTGAGATTGTTCCCTGAGCAAAGGCAGCACTGGCATCAGCCACTCTTGAGGAGTGTGAGCAGGGGCATTGGAGGAGGACACAGGTGGACTTTAAAGGTTCATTTCCAGATCAGTGCCATGCTGGAGCTCAGGGTGAGGTGCTGAGCCCTTTGTCCTGGGCACAGGGACTGGGCATCATCTCCTTCCAGGACAGAGATGTGCTCCTTGTGTAGAATTTACCATGGTAGAATGGGGCACTCCAAGGAGATTTCCTTTCAAAGTCTATCTGGCATTAAAAGCTGAGTCAGTTCTTTCCCATTTGTTACAAAAAACCCAACTCTCCCTGTGTGTGTGGAGTGACAGCTCCCTGAAGAGACTCTGCTTCTTGCAGGCTCAAATAACTGCAGTCAGGCTTTTTCTTACCAATTTCAGATTTAAGCTGCAAGCACACCAGTTAGTATCAGCAAGCTGGAATTCCCTATTTTTTCTTTTTATAGGAAGGCACTTTTTTTCCTGTATGTCCTGGGATTATGAGTTTCTGCTGTGGCATAGTTTTCATTTTGCTAAAATTGATCTCAAACTCCTATTGGTTTAAGGGAGGATAATTAAGGCAGCGGACCCCTTTGAAAATCAGCCTTGAGAATCATGTGGGGTTTTTTCTCTCAGGAAGTAGGTGGCTGGTTTTATTTATCTGGCTGTATTTGAGTGGCTTCCAGTTAAATTCCTGTAGAATAACAAGTCTTCCTGGGACACCTGCTTATTGTCACCTGCATGAAGCTGCTTGCAGGAACTTTGGCTTTTTCACTTCTGCACATTGGACATCACAAGCACATGGCTCTTCACAGTGAGGGCCATCAGGGCACTTTGTGTCTCTGTAAAAGAGTTTTTTTTTCCCTTTGAGTCACTTTTCTCCTTATCCCTCTTCTCATATGATTTACTGGAAGGAAGAACCTGGTGTGAACTGCCAGTAATTCTGCCAGCTAATTATTAATTCACATATTTCCCCAGATCACATCAGTCCCAAAAAAAACCCCAAAAAAACCCAAATCCACACATTCCCAGAAGCTTCCTAGAAGCATTTAACCATCAAGGACAATTGACACCTCAAGGTAAATAGTCTGAGAACCTGAAATCCTGAATGGAGTTATAGTGTCTTATCTCTGCAGCACCAGGAAGTTTTAAGGGTCTCTTTACAACCACCTCTGTGCTGGGTTTCTGATGGTGTTTGCAGGAGGATTAAAGCAATTTCAGAGGGTAGGAGTTTGTGGTGGGCTGAGCTGGCTTTGCAGCCCACTGTTTGTACCCCTTTACAGGGTGTCCAGGGACAGGGGAGTCCATTTAGCCATTCCCTGAGGGTGTGGTAGCTCAAGTTTGGGCTAAAAGACAAATATTTAAGTATTTTCTTTAATGATTACTTAACACTCTGCCCAGCAACCTAGGAAGTTGCAAAGGCCATCTCAGTCAAGTGTAGGGGATCTCCTGCTGCACAGTGAGAGGCTGGTGTGGGCAAAGTCCTTCTGTGAGTGACTGCAGCCCCATCCCCAGGAATTCCAGCCATCTCCCTCTGTCCTGACCAGCTCTGCTCTGCTCTGGTGCCTCTGGTTCCCCAGGGGTGCTGTGGGGCACACACAGAGGATGATCTGAATTCAGGAGGGTTCCCCTTGCTGGGGTTTCAGCACAGGGTTGTGTTTGACCCTGTGCAGGTTGGTGTGTCAGCATCTCTGAACAATGCACCTGTGGCTGGATTTGCAGTTTGCAGCTCCAGGTAGGCAGGGATTTTACAGGATGTTCCTCTGTGCCTTCCTTAGTGCCAGCTGGCTGAACCTGCAGTGAACTGGGCTCTGCTGCTGCCCTGCTGGAGGTCATTTCTAAACCTTGGCTGTCCAGATCTTCAGCACTGGGCAGGTCACAAGCAATGGCACTGCCCTGCCCTGTGCCAAGTGCTGCAGATTTAGTCCCCCGAGGATTTTTGGCAGGAGGTGTGTGTGGCACTGGCAGGGGAAGGACAGCTTGTGCAGGAGGATGCTGTGAAGATAAAGCAGTGCTGTGTGTGAAATTGGTGGACGAGCCAAATCCTTCTCAGAAGTGGTGTTTAAAGAAAAAATCCTTTGTGGAAAATGCTCCATCAGCTGTTCACCTAAGCCAAGCTGCTTAGGAAGGGAACAGGCACTGTTTAGAAAATAACATCATAAAGTACTGGGTTGCTGCTGCTGCTGTTTGTTGTGACACTGAGCAGGTTTCATGCTGGCTGGTAGCTCTGAGTCTCTGGTTTCATGGAGAGTGTTTTCTTTGATCTCTCTCAATAAAACTCCAGAGTTTTGAGAGAAAAATGTGGAAACTGGTTGGTGCATAATTGAGTCTCAGTGCTCACCCCAGCACTACTGAGTGTTTCATATCTGCCTCTTTGCACCTCTGTCCTTCCCCCATGGTGGGTGTTTCTAAAGCCTGGCAGGAAAATCTTGAGATAGCAGCATAGGGAACCTTCTCACTCAGAACCTTGAAATCCTCCATGAATAACTTGGAAAAACACAGTTTTTAGGAGTGATGATTTGAGACACAGATATACAAGAAGAACAAGCCAGGAGCTGCTGTGAGGAAAAGAGCAAAATGGGGGCAAAGCATATTTCAGTGCACACCCCTCTTTCAAACACTGACTTTTGTGCTTTTGTATGTGGGGTTTGTTTGCTCTTAGGCACTTGAGTATTTTATTTTTAAAAAATGACTGGATGAAAAGCCATACCCACTTGGAGGTGAAGCACCTTTGTTTGCTGGAAGGGTTGAAGTGGTTCTTATGTGATTGAAAATAAAAAGCAGGCACACACTAAATGTGAGAGATTTTATTAAAGGATTTTGATGGATGGGCTAGGGAGAAATAAATCTGCTGTAGGACTGCAGAAGCTCAGCAGGGGGACAGTCAGTTGTTAATGAGTAAATTCTCTGCTTCCATGAGAATAAATGATTACAGGCAAAGGATGCAAAGGGGGCAGATCACTGACCTAGAGAAATTCAAAGTGAGCCAGAAGCTCTCTGCCTTTCCAGGGCTTTTCCACCTCCTGCATGTTTGTTTGTGGGGATAAAAGGTGCACAGAAAGGCACCTTATTAGCTTTAGCTGCTGCCAGGATGTGGTGCCAGCACTGCTGAGAGGTTCCAAGGCTGATTCCTGGCAGCTGAGCAGCCACTCACCAGGCCATGAACAGAGGTGATCTGTGACCCCAGAGCTGCTTTTCCCTGGCACTGTGGATTGATAACCCCATCCAGGCTCTGACATCTCCACGTTTTCCAGGTGGGCTTGTGGCTGCAGTGATGGACCAGGATGGGCTTGGGAGGGAGTAAAATCATTTGGTTTTTCAAAGTGGGGAAAAATAAATTAACTTCTCCACATTTTCCATAGCAGTTCTTTCTCTGCTTTCCCTGCTTCTAGGTTTTGCAGATGTGTGGATCTGCTGTGCAGTCACCCAGACTGGGGTGCTGAATGCCCCAAAACCCTGCTGAGGGTGTTCTGAAGCCCTTGGCTGTATCCAGGAGGCCTCATGTACCCATAAATAGTGGGAATTATTGCTGAGCACTGCTCAGCAGGTCCATGGGATCCTCCTGGGAAGTCCCAGGTGTGGGGATGAGCAGTGCTGGTACTGCTGTCCACACACAGGGTATGGAGCAGTGGGAAGGGAGACCTGAACTGCTTTGCTTTTACATGGTGCTATTTTCATAATTCAGTGGGAAAGGTAATAAATCTGTCCTATGGAAAATCAGCAAGTGGTTCACTGTATAAACTCCTCCTGCAGGGTCCAGGGCTGGGAGCTGAGCTGGGTTTAGCTCCCAGCCAGCACAGCCTGCTCAGACCTTTCAGTCCCAGAACCAAAAAGAGCCCCTCTTGCTACTGGTGAAAATGTAGTTGTCAATATTACAACAAAGTGAAGATTTATTTTGGTTATTGAATGTTTCTGTGTGGCTTTGAGATGCCTTGGATTATCAGTGAGGCTTCCCCAGAACTCCCTCACCAAAGGAGTGCAGGATGCAAACCTGGTCCAGCTTGTCTTCTTCCCACATGTGGAAAAGTGAAATCAGTATCTTGAGGAAAGGAATAGAGAAGAAATGTGTGAGTTTGCCCTCATGTGCTGCTTACAGAGAAGGATGGATGAACAAACAGACAGAGAATGTGCTGCTCCAAAAGCAGCTGAGTTCCTCTTGACTCTCTGGAATCTGTTTTTACTCTAAGTCTTTGCACTGTCACACTGGGGAGTAATCAGGATTATCTCTAATGGTATTTTGGTGCTGGATAAAGCTGCCCACTATCTAAAGACACAAATGGATGGAGTGTGGGACACAGAAGGAATGCCATCATCTCCATCTTCCCCTCCTGGCTCCATCCTTCCAGGCACTGGGGCAGCTGCAAGTGATTGTTACTAAGGAAACTTGCTTCAAAACCACCAACAGCAATATCAACTACATGTAGAGATGTTACTATTTTCAAAGAAATCTGGTTACTAATTAAAGTAGTGTCAGAATTTCCTGGCTGGAAGGTCGTTTCATGGAATTCCAGAGGGTGGTCAAAGGTTGAGCTGTACCTGGCATGTTTTCAGAGGTGGGATCTGCCTGCCTGGAGACAAGTGTGACCATCAAGTCTGGTGTTTTACCTCTTTTCTCCATGAAGAAGGGGAAAAAATGTCCAAAATGGCTGGGAGCATAGAGATTTTTATTCATTGGACTGATAATAAGAGCTAAATAAAGGCTTTGGAAAAAACCCAACCATTTCCCTTGCAATATTGGTTGGGCAGAACTGTACTGGAACTAAACATGGAATGAAAAGTCTGGCTTTTCTGCCAGCTCTATTTTTAGAGTTACTGCTCCATCTTTGCATCTGAGTTTTCTCAGCAGATGCACTGGAAACAGGCAATTTTCTGTTATTTTTTCTGGCCAGGCTGTGATAGTCTGAAAGATAAGGATGTTGGATGGAGGGGCAGGGGACTCCAGGCTGGACAGAAATCCCCCTGAATACCAGGACATGGGTCTTGTTCCAGGTTTGGGGTCACTGGGGTCACAGACTCCTAAAAATTTTCTGTGCTCCATTAGGAAAGACCCTTCCATGCTGGGAGTGGCTGTGCAGTGTTGGCTGGCTTATTTGTGTCCCAAGATTGCAGTCACTACTGGAATAAAATTCAGCAACAGCACACAGCACTGCTGCAGATGGATTTGGGTATGGAGAGAAGAATTGTTTGGCTTTGAGAGCAAATATCTGCCCTGTCTTTCAGCTGAGGTATTGCAGATATATCAGCAAGAACCCAGAACCCAGAGGCTCTTGTGCCTGAGGCCAGAGCATGTGCAGGTATTTTTGAGCCACAGGGAATTTTGTCCAGCTACAGGCAGTGCTAGATTCCAGCAGGAGCATTAATTTATTCCCTGCAGAATAAAGCTGGAGGAGGGTTTGGAGTGGAGGGAAGGTGTAACTCCACAGGCTGGTGTTCAGCCCTGTTCCCATGCCAAGAAGCAGATGCTGAGCTGTGAGAACTGGTCCTGCAGAGAAAGCAGCTGCCTGAGCTGAAGCCTCTTGGGCTCCAGTGTCCAATAACAGCTCTGCTGAGAGGGTAAGCAGGCAGCAAAAACTGCTCCTGAAAAAAGCTTGGTCCTGTATGCCTTGACAAACACGTATGCTGCAGAGGGGAACTAGGGCAGCATCGAGGTCTGTTTTCCCTCAGTTTTTGAAAGGATGCCTGTTTTCCCCCTTGGCTGGGCTTGAAAGTCTTTTGGCAGCAGAGAGCTGAGTTGGGTCACCACTTTGGTGTCTTTATTCTGGATGGCACCAGTCCTTAGTGCAAACCCAGAGAGTGGTGGCAGATCGCACCCTCCTGCCCATTCCTACCTGGAGAGCTGCCTGTCCTGCTGTGTTTGATCTTTGTGTGGATTCCCTGCTGGGTCTGGTTCCCTCCTCCCTGAGCATCTCTCTCAAGCCCCCCTAGTCTACACCCAGGTGTGTTTTCAGGTGTCGCCACGCTGCAGTGGGAACCAGACCAATCCTCCTGGTGAGTGAAGGAGAGGCTGAGCCAGAGGAGCATTTGGGATTATCCTGATCCCTGAATGTCCTGCTGAGGGGGGAACAGAGCTGCTGCCAGTCCCCAGGGCTGCCCACATCCTCTTGCTCCATATCTGCCCTCCAGCACTCCTTGTCTGACTGACCCCAGCAAGATCTGTGCTTTACAGATGGTAGATTTAAATACCTCTTTCTTATTTCTTCTGCCCTTTACTTGCCCAGTCTGTGGATTGTCAGGGCTGCTTTGGAGGCATGTTATTATTAATGAATGTCCTCTGGCTCAGTGTGTGTGGCCAGGGCAGGGCTGAGGTGCTGGCTGCTGTTCTGGCTCTCCTGCCTGGCTGAGATGGGCACTGATCTGTCCTTCTCCTCCCCTTGCAGAAATGTCCCTCTGATACTTTAGGGTGTTGTATGCTCATACAACCTCTGCATGAGGAGGGACTCCTGGGCTATAAATCTCTGTCTTTCAAGCACTAAACTCCCTTTTGGATTTTTTTGACATTAGGAATTTCCTCTGATAAGAGGACTTTATTTGCCTTTAAATATCACTTTGTGACAGGATGATGGAGTGGGGATTCTTGGAGCGAGCCTGTGCCAGCCGGGGAAGGGAAATTCTGCTGGGGCTTTTGTTTCTCTCTAGCACTGCCATTGTAGCTCTTTTAAGACTAGGTTTATTTTATACTTGGCAGGAGTGTGTGTGCACATGTCAGTGTCCAGACAAATGGGAGCAGCCCAGTGTTGGAGCTGTGCTGGAGCCAAGTGGGTCTCCTGCCCTCCCCTCCCTGTGGCACCTGGGGAAGAGGAGCTGTGCTGGAGTTTTTCTGGAACAGGCTTCAAAACACAGCTTGTGTTGGTGGAGCAGGGCTTAAAAAATCAGAAAGAAGGATTTTGTGGTACTGTCTGTAAGGTACAGCTGGCTGTTCCCTGGCAGGCAGGGCAGTGTGTCACCTGTCACCCAAGAGCTGCCCAAAGCCAAGTCCCCAGGGCAGCACTGTGGCTGGTTTGTAATGCAGCCTGCTCAGGCTAAGCCTGAGGTGTCTGCCAGCACAACCTGAGCACAGCCTGTAGCCACAAAGTCTGAGCTGTGTTTGCATTCAGTGGGAGCTGAGCTCCCTAATCTGGCTCTCTGCAGCAGCCGTGTTGTATCACCATCCCTTTAGATACGGAGGATTTCGCTCCACAGGCTGCTTGTGAGCAGCAGGAGCTGCTAAGTGCCAGCTCATTTATTCCACTTGGATCCCATGAAGTTCTCTCTGCTTTTCAGGATGCCTCAAACAACCAACTAACTCTGTGTTCCTTTCTTCCAGCTCTTCCATGTAGCGTATGTCCTGATCAAGTTTGCCAATTCCCCTCGTCCTGACCTCTGGGTGTTGGAGCGATCAACTGATTTTGGCCTCACCTACGAGCCCTGGCAGTATTTTGCCTGTGAGTATGAAAGGGGCTGCAGCTCAGTGCCAGGTGGTGAGGCTGTGGTGAAGATAATTCTGTGCAAATACAGGGTTGGGTTTGGGGCAATTCCTGTGTCATTGCTGTGATGCAGCACATCTTCTATTTCATGTGCCCAGTAAGGCTGCAAGAGTTGAGAGCTAAATGCTCCTCAGGACAGGAAAACTATTTTGCTCTCTGATACTAAATGTATTTTTTAAAACAATGTTGTGATGTGTATGGGGGTGCTAAAGTTGGCACCAGTGTCTGCAGTTGGGTGTTGGTGATCTATGTCTAAAGATGAGATTTCTTATCTCCTCCCTGCCCTCCTCTTTCTGCCTCTTCCCTGTACCATCCCAGACTGTATTTGAGCTCCTCCAGAAGCCAAGCAGCAGCTCACTTCCAAGTGGCTGCTATCACAGAAAAGTCTGGATGCAGAAAACATTCCCTTGTGCTTATCAGTACCGGAGATTGGATCAGCCTGTGCAGGGCAGGAACTGCTGTCCTGCTGCTGTGCAAGGTGGGATCAGAGACAGCTGGCTGGAAAGGAGATCTAGTCTGTGCATTTGGCTTCCCAGCTCTCTGATTAAAACCTTAAGAAACAGCTGGTTCTACAAAACTCTTCTCCCAGAGGGTCTCTGGGGTAGCCGGATGCCGAGGAACTTGTTAACCACCAGCTCCTCCCAGGAGCAGCGCGGTAATTGGGAGAAGATGTGAGTTAAGATCTACAGCCAGAGTTTAAAACCTGGCAAGAAAGGACTTGGGAGCACTCAGAGGCCTTGCTCTGGGCTGTCCCTAAAGGCTCATATTTCTGGTTTACCTGTCAGGCTGTGCTTTGGATTTCTGGCTTCCTCTTGTGCTGCAGGAAAGAGCTGCAGACGTATTACCACTGTGTTACCTTAGCGTGGTAGCTCCCCTCTGGGGTGGATGTTTTTCTCTCTGCTGTGTGCTAATAGGGAATTACTGCTGTCAAATTCCTGCTTTGCTTTTTTCTGTCTTCTCTGAGAATTTCTCTGCCAACTCTGAAGCCTCTCCTGGGGCCCATTGCAGTCGTGTTCCTGCATGGTCTGGGGCTGCACAGGGAGCTCTTGCCCCGCTGGTGTGTTCCTATGTTTGGTGCAGTGCTGCAACATCTGGAGTCCCCTTCCCTCCCAAAACATCAGGCCCTGCCACCACTCCCCAGGAGAAGTGACGTGCAGTGACACAGCCCAATGGAAAATTCCCATGGAAATTAAGAGGTGGCTGCTCCAAAACCTGCCAGATTTGCGAGCACAAGAAGTCCTCTGCCGAGGTTTATTTTTATCGCAGGGAATTCTGTAGGTGGTCTAATAAAAACACTCCCAGGTCAGCAGCAGGGTTAAAAGCAGCTGGCAGAGATGCAGGGTTTCTTCAGAGCAGCTCGTGAGCCTTGCCAGGGGTGGCTCTGTGGCACTGTCCACCCTGGCTCAGTGCTGTCCCTCCCTGCTCATCACAGGAGGTGCCAAGGTGATTTTGGGCTGAGCTCTGTGGGAGGAGGGAGAAGTGATGCTGGGTGAGGCTCTGTCTGTGTCTGCTTCCTTAAAGCACTGCTGGAGTTTAAGGCCAGTGGGTTATTCTGTTTTAGCTCAGAATGCCCAGCTCCTGGCTCACGTGGTTGTGCAGATTTTGCAATAACTGGAGGAGTTCTTTGGTTTTCCTGAGTAGCTCCTTGGGCTGAGCATCCTGTCTCCATGCAGCCGTGGCAGTGCTCTGGAAATCAATCATCTTGAGCCAGTGGTGACAGGTTCCTTGCCTGGGGCTTTAAAAATAAATTGCCTTTAAAAAAGCACCTGGTGAAGCAAACCTTGGCGGCCAGAGACCTGGTGTTAAATATTTCCACATCTTCCTGTGCATGCAGCTGAGCTCTTGCTGTTGCCAAAACAGTGTTTCCCAGAGCAAGGGCACATTCTGGAGAAAAGGTGTGGATGGGTGCGAGTCAGAGGTGAAGACAGAGAGGCAGAAATTCTCTGCTCCCCCTTTGCTGTTCCTTCTGCCTACCCATGCAGCACATGCAGTGGGGGACCTGCCTTCTGGAGGCACACTGAGACAGATTTTGGAGGATTATTTCTGTGAATTGGGTTAGCATTTCCCCTTCAGTTTCTTGTGTGGGTTGAGTAGCACTGGCAGGAACAGGAGATGGTGTTGGCTATCTTTTCTTCCTTTTTCTCCCCATGGAAACACCCTCAGGAGCACTGCAGTGACATTCCCTTCAGCACACTCTGCTGTGAGCTCCTGGCACAGGTGAAAAGGGAGTGGGGAGGAGCAGCAGTCTTTGTCCAGGCTCTTGCTGAGGGAGCAGTCCCTGAGAATAGCACTGTGTAGGTTTTTGCATGGCTAGATGCAGGTGCTCACCACCCTGCACAATCCAGCCCTGAGCTGCCCCAGCAGTGGTTTGGTTGGCTCTGCCAGCACAGGGATGTCACACATCCTGGGGACAAGGGTGCTGGACTTGCAGGAGCAGTCACAGTGGGAAGCCAGGCCGTTCCTGTAGCTGCAAGGAGAGTCTGGGTGTTCAGCGTCCCCAGAGCAGGTCACCAAGCCAGCAGAGTGGCTGCCTGGTGATGCCTGTTCCCTGACTTTATCCAGCCTTGCATTGCCACTTAGTGGCAGGAGCCCTCGTTTGCTGTCCCCAAGGAGTGGCTCTTGATGACTTTGGCATTTCTGTTTTGTGGCATTGAGTGAGGTGTGAGGAGGGGACCTGCAGTTTTTGGGAGAGACTTGCAGGTGGTTTGCTTGTCTCCCTTCCCTGGTGGGAGATGTCCCAGCAGTGACTGTGGCTTGTGATTGTTCCTGTTGTGGGTTCTGTGCTGGCTTTGGGACTGACCCAGGAGGTTTAGGAGCCACATGAAATGATGGTGCAGCTCCCACATCAGAGCAGAGCCCTGGAAGCAAAGAGCTCTTCTGCAGTTCAGTGGAAGCCAGCAAGACAACAGATTGAGACCAGAGTTAGATCTTGGGCTGGTTAAACTGTGAGTTTAATGCCAAAATTGAGGGGTTTCTCTGCAGGTGGTGGCAGTGACTATTCTGACCTTCCTCATTTACTGCAGGGAGGTGATTTAGGGGGTTTTCTGCCTATTACTGTTAGAGTGACACCTCCCTCAATGGAGGACCTGTATCTAGCCATGACAGAGTTAATGACACAAAGCGATCTCTGTGTGGTAAATGCTTAACAAAGACTGCACACCCATCTCTCCTGTGGTCAGCGTGGGAAAATCCACAGAGGGCTGGGAATTGTTCCTTTTCTCTCACTGCTCTCATCTCTGGTTGATGAACAGCTTCCAAGAGGGACTGCATTGAGAAGTTTGGCCAGCACACTGTGGACCGTATCACCAGGGACGACCACGCCATCTGCACCACGGAATACTCCCGGATCGTGCCTTTGGAGAATGGGGAGGTGAGCAGCTGCCTGTTTGCATCCCCTGGAGTTTGTGGGGTTACTCAATAGCTGTTGGTACTCCTGTTTCCATCCCCTGGAGTTTGCAGGGTTACTCAGTGGCTGTTGGTGCTCCTGTTTGCATCCCCTGGAGTTTGCAGGGTTACTCAGTGGCTCTTGGTACTCATGTTAATAGGCTCCCTCTCAATTTTTGGTTACCACTGAAAGTATTTATTTAAACCAAATGAGATTGACAGAGAACTGATCCAGTCATCTGGAAGACTGGGTTCAACTGAGGGACGGATTAATTTCCTCCCACCCCACAGAATTCTGATTGGTGTGGGTTGGACCCACCAGTCCCAGCTCACTGCCAGGAGCAGATACACCTTCCACTGGAGCAGGTTGCTCAGTGCCCAGTCCAACCTAGCCTTTTCTCTCCTCCCATTCACAGATTGTTGTCTCTCTGGTAAACGGGCGCCCAGGAGCCATGAACTTCTCCTACTCTCCTCTACTGCGGAATTTCACCAAAGCCACCAACATCCGACTGCGCTTCCTGCAGACAAACACTCTGCTGGGGCACCTGATGGGCAAAGCTCTGAGGGACCCCACGGTCACAAGGAGGGTAAGGCAGGCTGAGCTGGAGCTGTTTGAGGGCTGTGCAAGCCACCTCTGGGGAGAGGACAGCCTGGGGGATTTTCTTTTTGTCTTGCACCTCCTAAAGTTGAAGGCATGCTGCTGTGGCTGGAGCTGGAGGCTGCTTGGGAAGACACCAACAATGTGAAACTGGGAAACACCTCTTGGTGTCACATGTGGCTTTCTGGCTATGCTGGGAGCCCCCCACTCATAGCTCATGGCTCTGTTAGAGCTGGTGGATTTTACCATAGGCAGATACTGCAGCCTGCAGTGTCGCTGTAAGGGAAATATCCCAACACAACTTTTTTACTGGATGAAGTCCTGCTGGGTTTTGGGTAGAATGGTTATGAATCTGATTTGTATTAATGGCAAACTTTCCTTGTGCTCTCCAGTATTACTACAGCATCAAGGACATCAGCATTGGAGGGCGCTGTGTCTGCCACGGCCACGCAGACGTCTGTGATGCCAAAGACCCCAACGACCCTTACAGGTACCTTTTGCAAAATCCCTGTGTGAAAGCATCTGAATTACTGCTCTAGATGATGCCAGTGTTGGTTGTGTCCTGTCCTGAACTTGCAATGGTGCCATCACTGCTGTTCATGTCTCTGCCTTGAGAAAGAAGCAGAATCTGCTCCAGACAAAGTAGCAAAAATCACAAATTTTGTCAGACTGGTTTTCAGCCAGATCAGCTCCCTGGTCAAGTTTCCCTGTCCACAACTTTGCCATCCCACTGCAGCAGAGTGTGAGAATGAGGAGGAGGGATACTGATGTAGGGCAGGGAGATTTCCCATCAAAGTCCTGGGATCATTTCTGAGCTTGTGCAGAGAAGTCTCTTGCTTCCATGTGGCTTCTTAAGCATTTGAGACAATGCTCTCTTAAATAGATGTTCTGCCATGAAATCAGAGTCTGCTTCCCATTTCTACTCATAAGAGCCATAGGTTGGTTATGTATATATCTGAACAACTCTTTGCAAAAGAACAGCAGTGTGTAAAGAAGTCACATTTTGGCTAATGGAACTTCCCATCTGCCTTGGCAACTTGGAATGCCAAAGAGCTGCTTCAGACCATGGAAGTGTTGCTTTTTGCCATCTGTTTGCAGCTTGAATGTTGCCTTTATGAAAAGGATGGGTAGATTCAGCTGGATGAGGGGAGCTTGTATTTCCTTCTCATCAGGATCATGTAGAACTTTTGGATCGTCTAAAATAAAATTCCAGGGAGTCCCAGCCAAGGTTAAAGCTGTTAAAACAAAGATGTATTGGTAAGCAAGCCTGCCTGAGTGTTGCCAAACTCTCTGACAAAAGGAAGTTCATAAATATTTGAATGTACAGCTCCTTGTTTTTCAGACATTTGTGTTGCTGGATGCAAAGTGCATCTGTGTGATGGGGCAAAAGGCTTCATGGGGACAAGTGATTCTTTAACTGGAAATGGCAGGACCTTTCTTGGGGTTCTCCAAGAGAGGAGGGAAAGCTGAGCAAGGAGAGGTGTGTTGGATATCCTTGTTCAATGCCACTTCTGTTTGCAACCATCTCTGTCTCCTGAAATTCCTCTCCTCCACTCTCATTTGGTTGCATTTGGCTTCTTCACTCTTGGCCCCAGCCTGTTCTCTGATGTTGCAGCACACGTTGGTAAGCAACTGTTGCATTTCACCCAGAGCAGATCATGCTGGCCTGAGGGAGAAAACATTTCCTACTTGTGTACTTTGTACAGTCAGAACATAGCAGCTGTAAGTCCTTGGGGATGCAGCAGGAAAAGTGCTGGATAAATAGATCTTCTCATGGCATTGCTGTACCCTTTAGCAAGCCCAGGAGCACAGGCAAGTCAGCAGAAATCTGATAGTTTCAGTGGAGAAAATGAGCAATTGATGAAATGCTGCCTTTTTCCAGGCTCTGGGAGCAGCTGTGTCCAACCTTCCCATTGAAGTGGGCACTGCTGGGCAGAATCCCAGCCCTCCTGCCCTGACACAGCACAGAGCCAGCTTGGGGTATCTGTAATGCCACATCAGCTGGGGCTCAGACACACTGTCCCCTTGAGACACAGCTAGCAGAAATTTGTCATGTCTTCAGCAATCTGTGCTGTGTGCCCTCTGCTTGTGTCTTGCCTCTTCAGAATCTGATGTGTGACAGCAGCTGGGCAAGGAAATGCAAATTGAGGGATGTGGATTGACCTGACCCTGTTAAAAATCCCACAGTCTCAGCCTGTTAGGGGAGTCTCTGCTGCTCATTTTAACTTCTCTCTTCTGTACATCCCCGTGTTTCTTGTGCCTGTTGCTCAGAAAGGCAGGATGAGCACTTTGGTAGAGGTGAGGTGAGCTAGAAATTTTGGCAAAGGCTTCAGGACATGATGAAGCATGTCCATGATCTGACTTCCTGGCCATAAATGATAATATTCGTGCAACTTTGGAATGTTTGTGTGAAGTGCCAAGCTGCAGAGGCTGCACATCCAGCTATGTTGAGCTGGCACATCTGGGCCCTGTGTGAGTGTTTGCAGGGACCTGTGGGCAGGTACAGCTCCTCAAGGCTCTCTGCACTTCTCACAGCTTTCTCTCTTTGCCCTAAGTTGGAATGGGCTGAATGAAGCAGAGGGAAGGAATGTTTTCCTGGTTAAAGGTGAATGCCAGCAGGATGAGGCACAACCCTTTCTCCTGGCAAAGCCTGGGAGCAGTGAGATAAAAATCATCAGGAACCTGGCTCAGGAACCCAGACAAGAGTTGTGTGTTAGGGGGCTGAGTGAGCTCAGGAGAGCCCTGCAAGGGTTCTGCATGTCTGATAAGAGCAACTGTTGCTGTGGCTTCACTGCCCTGTCACAGATGCCACAAGCAGGAGGGGAGACAACCAGAGAGCCCAGCTGCTCCTCCTGTGCCTGATGCTGAAGATAACCACCAGACAGCAGCAGCCTGGCTGCAGAAGCACATCCACAGATGAAGGATGCTTTCCCACTGCTGGATCCTGATCTCCAGCTTCCCCTTTCCCATTTGGAAGGGAAAGCACCATGTGTGCCAGTAGATCTGTGCCATCTGTCAGTCTCTTTTTGCAGGTGGTTTTTTCTCCATACAGTCAGACACAGAGGAAGGGGCTTTTTTTTTTCTTGATTGTGCTCCTCAGATGTCCCAGCCAAATCCAGATGCTGTAGTGTTTGTGTGTTGCTGTCAGCTCTGCCACAGCTGCTCACTGGAAACTGTTTAGTCTCTGCTATTGAGCATCAATTCCAGAGGGAAGACTGCGGTTTTATTTCTTAGAGCAGGATGACCAGGAAATATGTGCTATGTGAACACAGCCGCTCCCTCTTCTTCCTTGTGTACACTCCATCAATGAAACATGTAAATACTGTGGTTTCTGCACATTTGTCTGTAATTCATTAGCAGCACAGACTCAGCACAAGGTGCAGTAAAGCCGTGATAGATGAACTCTCTGAGAGGTCATTGCTAACTCTCAACAGCAAAGACTAAATAAATACCTCCTTCTCCATCTGAGATGAGCATCTTTACTCATGCAGTGCCATCTCCTTGCATTCTGGGAACTGAACCAGTACTTTTCAAACCTCTTGAACGTTAAGGAGCCTGGGATGTGTGGCTGGAGCCACGTCCTCCAGTCAGGGAGACAAACACTGCTCAGCAGGTTTAGAAGTTCCCTGACTCAGTGACCATCTTTCTCCATGCGTGTGTATATGGATCTTAATCTTGATCTCCAGCTGCTGCCATGGAAAGAAACGATAAAATTTTGTTTCCTTGCAAGTGCTGAGTGGTAGTCAGCCAGGTGAGAGGTCTGTGGGGGATTGCATTCCAGAAACACAGCCAAGGTTTGCCTCTCATTGAGACTCCCCCTTGGGTCTGCAGAACACTTGAAGAACAAAGTTCCTAGTGAATATTTCAGGGATGTTTTCTGCCACTTAAGCTCCAGCCAGGGGCTCAGTTTCATCCTGGACTCTGCCAGCTACAGCCCAGCCTGTGACTGTGGGCAGGGACGGGTCAGGACGAGTGCTGAGAGAACTGATGCAGCCAAGTGTCCCATGGCATCTGCAAGGGAAGGGCTGGGAGCAGCACTGGGACCTTCTGCCTCTCAACCTCAAACATGCTGAGTGTGGATCCTGCTTGCATTCCCCCAAACTGTCAGGTCATTCCATATTTCATTAAAATGAGGCCAGTTGTACAGTGCTGCTGCCTCTGACAATCCACTGTACAAAGACTTGCAGGTCCCACATCTTAAAATTACATGTAGGTGGAAACTGTGGCACTCAGCTCACTGCAGTGTCTGCACTCCTACACTTCACCCTGAATGACTGCTCCTTTTGTTTCTAACGTTTAAAAAAATTACATTTATTTTTAAACACACTGCTTTTGAATGGAAAAGCATTGGAGGGGGGAGAGATGGGAGTCGCAGACTGGCCCTGAGGGGAAATGAGTAATTGCACAGATAAAAACTGGAACATGCTGTATTATCCATAAGTCTAATACAACAGAAAGCGTTTGTGTTGGATGGGAATCGCCTTGTGCTAAGTGGAGGTTTTGGAGCTGATGTCACTGACGTTAATGAATCACCCTGTGGTCGGGCAGGGACGAGATCCACCGGGTGCCTGTCGAGATTCCTCGCCCGGCGCCTCCGGAGCCGCCTGTTTACCCAGCACTGGAGAGCAGGAGGTGCAGAGCACGGGGAGTGTGGCGCCAGCATCCACTGAAACCCTTAATTCAATTCTCGTGCCCTCCTCCCTGCTGCACAGGTGTACCTGGAGGAGCAATAGCACCTGTGTGGCCCCATCCTCTCCAGCTATGGGCTGGCATTTTTTCCTTTTGTGCTGCCCCATGCAGCCCCTTTGTGTTTTTACACTCCCTCAAATAATCAGCTTCAGCTCAGTTTCTACCACTGCCACCTCCAACCATTTCACATTTCATTCTCTGCAGAGCTGGCTAGGCAGTGGCACACTGATTTTTCTCTTATCTTTGTTTACCTATGAAGAAAAAAAGGAATGATGGTGGAGGAGAAGAAAGGGAGAGAAGGCAGCTGGAGCAGCAAAGTTTGGTGTTTGGCTCAGAAAAAAAGAAATAAATTTAAAAGTTAAAAAAGCCTTGGAAGCCTCTTTTCTAGAATATTGGCATTAGCAAGTAGCACTCGTTCAGGTAGCAGATCAACTACAATGATGCACAGCAGGGTCACACAGCAGCTCCCCATCCCACACCTCCCAGTCATCCCCCCAACCTTGTCTTTGGCCATCCCTGCAGGCTGCAGTGTGACTGCCAGCACAACACCTGCGGTGGCTCCTGCGATCGCTGCTGCCCTGGCTACAACCAGTTCCCCTGGAAGCCTGCCACCGCCGACAGCGCCAACGAGTGCCAGCGTAAGTGGGATCTGGGCTATCCTTCCTTCCCAGCACAGCTCAGTGCCCTGGGAAGTGCCCCAGGAGCTGCTCCCTGGGCTGGTGGGGCTGGGTGAGCTGGGGCAGTGACACAGCAGAGTGTGGGTGGGTGTCCAGGTGAGGCTCGCACAGGGAGGTCTGCAAGGTCCGTGTGGGATTGGGCTCTGCTTGCATTCCAGCTCCTCCTGGGTGTCCAAGGGTTCGTACTGGCAAGTCTGGTTGCTCAATTCTGTCTGCAAGATGAATTAGGTTTGGACGTGTTTACATACAGGACATCTTTATTTGTCTAGAGAAACCTTTGGTCAGTGCCGACAGTGGAATTTCTGCTGTGCTGGGAGAGCACAGAGCTGCACCACGCCGTGTCTTAGAAACACAGGGTGGCAAAGGATCTTAAATCCTGGGAGTTTCTAAAGCCCCCTCACCTGGTGATGGATTTTACAGCTCACCTCTACCCAGGGTGGGATAAAAGAGGCAAGAATGTTGCTCTCTAAACCAGACGACTGGTGTGGTAATTTTCCTTTCTCGTCCATACACGCCTGCACATACTTTACTCATGATTTTGTGCCCGCTGTGCTCCCCTGGTTGCAGACCAGACTTTGTGAAGGAGTTGCTGCTTCTGTGCTTTTGAACAGAAAGACCTCAGAGACCTTGGGAGATCATGTAACCCCCCAGATGCATTCAGGCATCTTTCCTCATGGAAAAGCAGCCCATCAAACCCAGGAGGGAGGGTTGACACTCTTGAGATGCAGCTGTTGAATGGAGGTGATTTAGCTCCCATCCCTTTGTGTTCCAGCCTGCAATTGCAATGGCCATGCCTACGACTGCTACTACGACCCGGAGGTGGATCGGCACAAAGCCAGCAGGAGTCGTGAGGACAAGTTTGAAGGGGGAGGTGTTTGCATTGACTGCCAGGTAGGCCTGAAGAGCTTCTCTGGAAGAGGCTGTTGCAAATGTTTGTGTTTATTTCTGTTACCAGTCTAGAGTTCAGTCTTCTGGGACCTCCACCAAACCACTCTGTTGTCTCAATTAGGTCTCTCCCTGGAAATTTAGTCTCTTTGGTGTGGATTAAAGGAGTGTGCACTAGTAGTGAGAGCAGCACTTGGGTTTCTAGCTGTTCCCTGGTATTCCCCCTACCTCCTAAAGCTTTAGTTTGCTGAGACACCAGAATTGGGAGGGACAGGTTGCTGCCCCTCAGCCCAGCACAGTGTGTAATCCCTACCTAGTTCACAGTGCTCTGGCATCTCCCTGGATGTGTCTCTGCCCACCACAATTCCAGTCTTCAGTCTCTGTGGAAGTAGGAAAGCAGCTCTTCCCTTCCCAAGGTGATGGTGACTGTGACCTGGTTAATTCATGCACTGCCATGAAACTTCTGGCTGTGCTTCCTTGCTGGGAGGAAACAGGTTGCTCCCATCCTCCAAGCACAAAGTGGTCAGGACATTTCACCATCTGAAGGAAGGAAAATGGGCTCAAGGTCAGATAGGAACCTGAAACTCACGCTGTGTTTATGGGAGGATACAGTTGGCAGGAAATGCTTTGTTCCAGGTCAGTGTATGTGGAATTTTGAGCAGATTTAGGTCTTCAGTGTGCTGATGCTTCTGAGCTGCTTCCTCTGTAACCTGGAGCTGTTAGTAAATCTGGCGGATGAATGTGAATCCTGCAGGCAGAGGAGCTGATGCCTCTCTAACCCACTGTCTTTCAGCATCACACCACTGGCATTAATTGTGAGAGGTGCATCCCTGGCTACTATCGCTCCCCCGACCACCCCATCGACTCTCCGTACATCTGCTACCGTGAGTGTGAATCCTCTGCAGTGACACCCTGCTGGCCTTGGTGACACTGGGCAGGGTTGAGCTGAGAGGTTTTGCTGCTGTAGGGAGTCTGAGGCCTCAGTCAGTGAGCTGCTGCTGGTTTGTCCCTCCCTGCAGGCTGTAACTGTGAGTCTGACTTCACGGATGGCACCTGCGAGGACCTCACCGGGCGCTGCTACTGCAAACCCAACTACACTGGGGAGCACTGTGACACCTGTGCCGAGGGCTACATCAACTTCCCCCACTGCTACCGTAAGTGGGGCTTCTCTCCTGGCAGCCCACACACCCAGCATCTCCAGTTGTGGCTCTTGGGATGTCCTTTCCCCAGGAGGAGTTCTTTCAGGTGGGCACAAGCCCACATTTGGCTTGGGTGGAAGCTGCACCAGAGCTGGGCTGCTCTGAAACAGAGTCAACAGGAGCTTCCCATTGGATGGAGTTTCACTTTCTTCTGAAAAACTGAAAAGGGGTGTAATGGATTGTTGTGTAGTGGGACATCTGTGCTTTGTTCCATGTTCCACATTTTTATTCAGCCTGTTCAGCTTTGGGACTGTCAAGTCCCTGATACCCCATCAGGATTTCTCTGAGTGTGTGGTGACCTGTGCAATGTGTCTTTCTCTGCACAGCCATTCCAGCTTTCTCTCACAATGATACTGGAGAGCAAGTGCTTCCTGCAGGACAGATAATAAGTAAGCAGTGCAATTTTCCTTTTTGTTTTGGCAATGCTTTCATTTCTGTGATACTTCCCATCTAATGCAAGATCAGGTCTTCAGCTTACTGGGCACATACGTTGTATGAGGCAGCCCTGGGTGGTTTTAAGAAAGTGCAACCAGCAGCTGAGTTGGTGGGTAGAGGAAATTTTATGATCCACTTTTTATAGACATGGGAACTCTAGCCTAGAGTGACAAGGTGATTTTTTCTGGGGTCCAGGCCATGTGGGGATGTCCCTTCTGCCCTCCCTGTGAGGAATCTCCCCCAAAGGCCATGGAGGGACTGTGGCTGAGCTAGGAGTTCTGCTGTGGGTGCCTCTGAAGGGTCATGCACAGGCAGCTACTCGCTCTGTGTCCCTTCCTCTGTTGTTTAGAAAGCTCACCCATGATTTCATCCTGCTCCCCTCCACCTCCCTCCTCTCATGCTCACTCCTCTCAGTTCATCTGCTCCCTTGTGCCTTATTCTGTCTCTTTTCCCACCGAATCTTCCCCTGTCTCATGCTCCCCAGCACACTCCAGATAACCTTTTCCTTCCTTCTGATATTTTGAAGCCTGTATCTTCCAGACAGGTTTTTTCTTTCCTGAGCTGGAATTTCTCACTTCCCTTCTCATTTCCCCACCTCCCTCTCCCTCTGGTTTTTGGTTTACGTTTGTCCTTCCCTCTCCCAGCCTAGCACCCCACTCCACTGCTGTTGGTGACAGCAGGGCTGGCTCAGAGCCTCAGCACTGCCTGCCTGGAACACCCTGCCCTGGAAGTGGGAAGGTCTGGGGTGCAGAGAGAAAGCCTACAGTTCACCCTGGTTAGCCAGAGGCTCTGATTATTCCCACACTACACTGAATCAGCAGAGCTTGTGGAAGCAGCACTCGCCTGCCCTGTGCCTTGCCCACCCTGCACCTTCACCAGCTGAGACCTCCCAGCCACGCCCCGAGCCAGGCATGGCTTGGTTAGAACATTTTGACCTGATAGAAAGGTTGTGGAAGTGAATGCTTGAGCATTTGAGTTGCCTGATGGCAACTCCTGCCCTGTCCTTGAGGGAGCTCTGAGCTGGACTGACAGCCCTGTGTGGTGTCCCCTGTTGTGTGTCCCCAGACTGCGATTGCTACGCGGGTGGCACGGAGGGCAACGCCTGTCGGAAGGACCCTCGGGTGGGGATGTGTGTGTGCAAACCCAACTTCCAGGGAACACACTGTGACCAGTGTGCCCCAGGCCACTACGGACCCAGCTGCCAGCGTGAGTACCCAGTGTGTGCAGGGCTCGCCCTGCTGCACTTCTCCTTGTTCTCCACCCCTGCTGGCGAGGAGGAATTTCACAGCTCCGCTTCCAAGTGACAAATTCCCATGAGTTCTGCACTCCTGCTGTTGTTTTCCACCCAGCCCTGATGCTCCAGCATGCTCCCAAGCTGTGGGGGACTCTTGGGGAATCCCTGTGGACATGAGCTATGGGCCAGGCATGCTTGCTTTCCCCATGCTTTCTCCAGCAACTGCTCTTCTACCCCACAGAACCCGATGCCCTGGCTCCTTTCCTGGGAATGCTAAAGACAAAAATCCTGTGTATTTACCAGTGCCCTTGTTGCTTTGCAGCCTGCCAGTGCTCTGGCCCTGGTCAGTATGATGGCAGCTGTGACAGTGAGACAGGGCAGTGTCTGTGCCGGACAGGATTTGAAGGGCACTCCTGTGACCAGTGTGCTCCAGGCTACTTCAACTACCCTCTGTGCCAGTGTGAGTATCTGTCCTTCACAGGGTGGGGACACACAGCCAGAGTCCTCTGGCAGGGACTGAAAGACTGAAAAGTGGTTTTGTGGGTGTTTTGGAGAATATGTGCCATGGGCAGAGAGTGATGGTTTAAACACTTAGAGCAGCACCTGATGTCTATGTGAGAACCCCAGGAAAAGGACATTTTGCCATGAGCTGTGGCCCATGCTCCCAGCTCAGGTGGGTGTTTTGTGTTGCAGTGTGTGGCTGCAGCGCGGTGGGGACCCTGCCTGGAGGCTGTGACTCTGCTGGGAATTGTTTCTGCAGAGCTGAGTTTGCTGGGCCACGCTGTGAGCACTGCAGCCCTGGCTACCACTCCTACCCCCACTGCTATGGTAAGCACCTGAACCTCCAGCTCCTGCTGCTCTAAAAAACATACCTGCTCTTGCAAGACTCGGTGTTGCTCAATATGAAATCCATCTGGTTTGCACTGTGAATTTGGTAGGCTTGTTTTGGAGGTTGTGGATCATAGCAAAGCCTGGAAGACAATTTTTTATCAGTCACACTTCCTCATCACAGCCCTACTGTGACCTGGTGTCTCAGTTTATGCCTTTTTTGTGTGTCATTTTAATGCATTAACTTACTAAACTGCTGGGGAAGGTTGAATGGGCTGTAAAGACCTCTCAGTAGCATTTCCCTGTTCTGGCTATGAAAATACTGCACGATTTGCCAAGGGATTAAGAAATATTTTTTCTGATTGGAAGTGGCTAATTCCTGGGGGGCTGAATGATGGTTCAGACCAGCAGTGCTTGGCCACAGATCACAGGGATCATCAGAATCCTGCTCTTACAGCTTGCTCCTGCGATTCCCGGGGCGCAGTGGACAACAACTGCAGCCCGGCGGGGCAGTGCCGATGCCACGGGAATTTTGCGGGACACACCTGCAGCCAGTGTGCCCTGGGCTTCTACGGATACCCCAGCTGCACACGTGAGTAGCACCTTACTGCTCTCTACAGCCACCTGGGAGGAGGGCATAGCCAGGCTGGGGTTGCTCTCTTCTACCAAGTAGCAAGACAAGAGGGGATGGCCCCAGGTTGCACCCTGGGAGGTTTAGGTTGGGTGTTAGGAAAAATGTGTTCACCAAAACAGTGGCACAGGCTGCCCAGGGCAGTGGGGGAGTCACATCATTGGGAGGATTTAAAAACAGTGTAGATGTGGCACTTGGGGACATGGTTTAGTGGTGGGCTTGGCAGTGCTGGGGGAGCAGTTGGGTGATGATCTTAGATCCTGTCCGTTTCCCTGGGCATTGCATTTCCCTGGGCGTTCAGCCCTGGACTATTGCTGCTGCTGCCAGGACTGAGCAATGCCTGTGGCAGGTGCTGCAGCCCCAAATCCTCTGAGTAGCCCTCCCCAGCTCTGGGCAGTGTCCCCATCTCCCTCCCTGTCAGCAGTCCCAACTGGAAGCCAGATGTACTCTTATGTCTCCCAGCAAGAATTTACTGCTCATTAAAAAGTAATCCCTGATACAATTTCCCTGAAGCAACAAAAGAGCACCATCACCCTCTTGCACAGTACTAAATGTGGACTCCTGAGCCATGCCAGCTGGCAGAACTCTTCTCCCAAATGCTGATGCCGGCAATATGCCTTTGAAGAGGCTGGAGGCAGAGATGAAATGGTCTCACAGGAGTTCAGTAGTCACTTTTTTTTGTCTCATAAAGTCATAGCCACATTGCAGAGCTGTAGAAGACCCACAGCAAGGAAAGAAAAGAACCACCTGATTTTTATATTTTTTTAAAGTCTGTTGTTTCCTGAGCAGTCTTGTGCTCTTAGCCAGTGTGGGGCTGTCAGCCTGGAATGTCTCCTTTGGCAGGGATTTGAGGTGTGCTGGCTGGGCAAGGAAGGCATGAACAGCTCCCTGGCAGCTTGCTGACCTTTCCTGTGATAGGGCAGTGGGATCTCTGTGCATTCAAAGACAGCAGGTTGTGCAAAAGCTGTGGAACCATTGCCCTGCCCTCACCCCACATCCACCATCCACAGGGCAGACCCTGATGGCCAAATGCTGCCCTTGAGTGTTTGGGATTTTGTGGAGTCTGATATGACACTGCTGACTGACTTTTGGGGGATGAGATTACACCCCTTCTCCTCAACCAAACTCTTCCCTGCCTCTGAAATACACATAAATGTATGTGAGTGGGTGTGATAAACATTGAGACTTCTATTGTTTTTCTTAAAAGACAGGGTGATTTTAACCAAAAGCAGAGAATGAGAATTTTATTTACAATCCACGTCTGGCTGCTTTTGGTGAAGGTCAGACAGACAAAAGAGGCTGTTGCTGGGAATGCCACTGCAGCAGTTCTCTCCCCTCTCTTGCAGCTTGCCAGTGCTCCAGGGAGGGGTCCCTGCACGGCACGTGTGACCAGGACACGGGGCAGTGCAGCTGCAGGCCCAAGGTGACAGGGCTGCGCTGTGACAGCTGCGTGCCCGGCGCCTACGGCTTCCCCCACTGCCAAGGTACCCCCTTTTCCCTGCTGTCTTGGGACACTCCAGTCTCTTGGGTGCTGGTGAATGTGTTTATCATCCCCCAAAAGCTTTGCAAGGGGAGAAATAACCCCAGTTAGGGACAGCCAAGGGGTGAGCTAGCGTTTCAAATCTGTTCTTTTACCCCTCTTTTCTAGTGGGCTCCTGTAACCCAGCAGGGTTGGAGACAGCAGATCCCTCGCTGGTCCCAGTGAGTATCAAATGAACCTGCCACAGCCCCTGCAGGTCATTTTGTATGATCCACTTTTATCTCTTCTTGGACCAAGTCCTTCCTTAAGCTCAGCCAGAGCAGAGACCCCACGTTCAACCACTGTGCTGCAAATTCTCACTTGCTCTTTTCTCCCCCTGCCTTTCCCCAGGGCTCCTGTGCGTGTCGGGCATATGTTGAGGGCCCAGCCTGTGACAGATGCAAGCCTGGATACTGGAACCTGACTCCAGAGAACCCCTATGGCTGCCTGAGTAAGGAAATGGCATTTTCACAGCCCACAAAGTCCCCTCCATGGTGCAAGAGCCAAACCCAAGCCAGTGAGCGCCATCAGTGGAGGGTTGGAAGTGATGGCTTTCCTTCCATCTTCACCCAGAAGTGATGTGTCAGAGCTGGAGTCCTCTGGGTGACCCTCATGTGAAAAAGGGGAAAGACCAGAGCCTGGGGGTTTTTGTTTGGGGTGAAACATAGGGCTCATGCCATGAGTTACACTGTTCTCAGCCCTCCCTGCAGACACTTAATTTTTCATGGCCAAGTATGCAGAAGAGGCAAATGTCTTTGGTAGCTGTGTCCTCAACAGTAACTGTCCAAAATGAAATCTGAGTCCTTGTGCGGGGCTAACTTCTATTTGACCAGTTCCTGGCTCTTACTCCAGTCAGTGTCCTCTGGTGTGGTGGGTGCTGACCCCATCAGGCTGCTTCTCGAGGGCTGATTGACCTTCTGGCTTTCTTGTTCATCTCCTCAGGCTGCAAGTGTGACACCAGGGGCACCATCAGTGGGATCACAGAGTGCCGGCAGGTGGGTTTGTTCCTCTGCTTCCAGGCTCCTCTGGGTGTGTGCTGTGTTGGGAGTGTTCATCTCTGCCTCTCCCAGCAGCTGCTGGAGAGGCCCCGACACTGAGCTCTCAGTGCTTGCACCACAATCTGGGCTTGCATGAGAATGTGGGATTAAGACCTGTCATAAATTAGGCACCTAAATATTTCTGGGTCTGTCCCAGGATGCCTGGATTTTTGTTTGCCTGCATTGTTGGGTAATTTAAGTTATCTGGCCCTTATCTGGCCCACCCACGCTCAGGAAGCTGTGTGGAGCATGAATCTCCAACTGCTGCTTCTGCAGTGTCTCAGACCAGAACCCAAATAACTGAGGAACAGCTTAGCCATGACAAGCAACAGGAGGGAATGAGTTTCCATGCCTGTTTCTCTTCCCAGGGCGATGGGCAGTGCTTCTGCAAAGCCAACGTGTGTGGGCAATTGTGCTCAGCCTGCAGGGATGGCTACTTCAACATGGAGAATGCAAATTACTTTGGCTGCCAAGGTGAGCCCCTTCTGTGGTGTGTTTGGTGAGTGAGGGGATCACAAGAACTGACCCCACTGCATGGACTGACTGGCTGGTGACCTTGGAGAAAAGGGCAAGAGATGTCCCACCTTCTGTTTTGTGTCGTCATTTTTGGGGTGATTAAGTGCTTTAAGAGTTACAGTGGTAGTGCTGGGTGGATGGTTGGAATTCAGTGATCTTAAAACTCTCTTCCAACCTTGGTTCTGTGATTCTATCACAGCCCAGAGCATGGGCTGGGAATTACTGTGGGTCTGGAGACCTGAGGTCGTGCTTTTCAACTATTGGACATGGGCTGGGGAGTGAACAGCCAGGTAAGGCACCCTAGGGTGTGTTTGAACTGTGGTCACACCCTTGCAGCAATGTCCCTTCCCCCTGCTGGGACATGGATATGCGGGGTTGGCCAGTCTCCACCGTGTCCCTGGGAAGAGTTGAAGGAGGAGATCCAGCTGCTCTGAGCCATCCAGCACAGTGCTGGCACGGCTGGGAAGGGGCAGCAGGCTGTGGCTGGGCTGCAGAGCCTGGCCCTGAGGGTTTGCAGACCTTGCTCCATCAGCCGCCTGGAAATAGCTCAGCGCTGAGGTGGAAGAAGAGTCCATCCAAGTGGGGCAGGCGCCAAATATGAAAACGGATACAATGGAATAAAAATAGTGACCCCAGGCTCCCTGCCCGCTGGGATGTGCCTTTGATTAGCGACCAGGAGCTCGTTAGCACCACGGGAATGTAAACAGGCGCTTCCTGCTCGCAGGCTGCCGCTGCGACGTCGGCGGAGCACTGGGACCGTCCTGCGAGGAGCGCAGCGGAGCCTGTCGCTGCCGGCAGAGCACTCGGGGTCCCACCTGCACCCAGTAAGCTGCACCTCGGCGTGCTCTGCCTCCCACGGTGTCCTCTGCCACCACAGGATGGGGACACCATCTCCCAGGCTGTGTCACATCAGCGCTGTGCCTGGCAGAGGTGTCCCCTTGCCGTAGCCCAGCAGGTGACGGTACTCTCTCTCTCTCTCCCCCAGACCAGCACGGGACCATTATTTCCCTGACCTTCACCACTTGAAATTCGAGCTGGAGGAAGGCACCACGCCGGCCGGCCGGGCCGTGCGCTTTGGCTACAACCCCTTGGAGTTTGAGGGTTTCAGCTGGCGAGGATATGCTCAGATGTCCTCCATCCAGGTACGCCTGCTGGCTGCAGCCCAGCCCAGCTCCCCCCGGGAGGATGGGGCTGGTGGGGGACTGATGTGCTTTTGGCACACATCTTTCACCCCAAGTGCTCCTGAAACCCCCAGAGTCACAGGATGGCCAGCATAAACAGCACAGTGTATATATAGCCTGTTTGTGCAGATATTTCCTGTAGTGCTGGGGGTGGCATAGACTGATGAGGGGAAAGATCCTAAGCTGGGAATCCCGTGACATCCTAATCCATTTAGACAAAGGTGGCAGCATGGTGATTACTTACAGGGATGTCTATAAACACTGTCTCTCAGTTTCCTTGTTCCTCTTTCAACTGACTCTGCTTTTTCCTATAACTCTGCATAACCTTTCCTCCCTTTTCCAAAAATAAATGTCTCCTCCTCAGCTGCCATGTTCGGCTTGGACCTCTTGTTATCCTTCAGCCTTTGCCCTTGCTGTTAGCTGGTTTGCTGTAACAGTGGTTTGTGCTAACCTGGAGTTGTGTAAGTCCTAGAAGTGAAGCTGTTTCTTCTGTTGATTCTTTTTGTCTCCTTGGTGGTTTCTTCTGCATGGCCTCTGCGGAGATGTGTGCATGTTTGGGGATGGAGAACAGGGCAGAGGTTCTCTGATAGTCTTATCCCATGTAAAATGCTTCTTACCGTGGTGCACATACTTTCAGTTTTCTTCATGTTTTGTGTTTAGGTGAAATAACAGAGGGGCTGTTTCCCACTGAATTTTAGGTAGGAGCTAAGTGGTGATCTCCTGTGGGCTCCCTTGAGAAAAGCTGAAGGATGGAGCTCAGGCTCAAGCTCGTAGCTCCAGTGTTGCATACAGCATTGGTGTTTGAGCTAGAAATAGAAAATAGACCTTGATAGAAGGGCTGACCCATGGCTTTCAGCTGGCAGGTCTTGCTGTAGTTTATCATCAAAACCCTTCCAGTTTGCTTGCTCTCCAGCAGGAAGATGGTGTGTAAGTGGTTCTGTGGAGAGCACAGCTCTCATTAGAACACTTCCTCAGGCAGACCCCAGCTTTGCCCTGTAGGCAGGAGGTTATTTAAGCCTAGATCTCTTTGAAGAGCATCTCCTTAGCCAGGGTCTTACCAAGCAGTGTCCAGGCAGGTGTGCAGTTGTATGGTCCATTTGCCCTGCTGATCCTTAGCACTGCACATTCCTGAGGACAAGGCACCAGCTCAACTCCCAACCTCTTCTGTAGGCAGTTGGGCAGAGCCCCATAAATGCAAGGGCAGGAGTTTGGTACCTGGTGGCTGGCTGCAGCGCACTAAACCCAAAAAGCAGCACGCTAATAACAACAGCAGTGACTTCCTACAACCTTTCTGTGTAGTGCTGTGTGCCCCAGCACAGCTGGGCCGCCCTGCTGTGCCACAGCATCTTCCAGATGTGATCACAGGCAGGTTGCTCCGTGGGTAGCTGGCCCCAAGTGTCCCCCCAAGGTGTGTGACAGCGTCACAGGGTGCTGTGAGCAGCAGGGTCCGCGTGCTTGTCTCCTCCTCGCGCTGTGGCATGTCGCTTTGGGAGCAGTGAGCCGAGCTTGGGCTGGCAGTGTGGGTGGTGGAGGTAACTGAAGGTGTGCTCTGCTTCTCTCCCCTTTCTCTCTCCCACCAGCCCAAGGTAGTGGTGACTCTCAATGTGACCTCCCCCGACCTCTTCCGCCTCGTCTTCCGCTACGTCAGCCGGGGGCCCGCCAGTGTGGAAGGGAGGGTCTCGGTCGTTGAGGAAGGAAAGTTTAATGTTTGTGGCAACTGTAAGTGCATTTTTCACTTCTAGACTAACTCAGAGCATCCACGCTGCGACACTGCTCCTCTGCCCCTTCTCCTGCCCCAAGGTGTGTCCGTCCCAGGTGTGCCCTGTCAGGTGTCCGGCCAGAGCCATGCCCCGGGCTGGCGAGGGAGGGGGAAGAGAGGCAGGCAAGGCAGGCAGGCAGGGCAGGAGGGTCAGGCCCTCCCCACAGTGGGTGGGCACTCAGGAGCTGCCCCCCCAGTGATGTGTGCCCCGTGTGCTCTTTTGCTTTTTGCAGAATAAAATCAGAGTCACTGTAGACGTGAAGGAGGCAGAGCTCTATCTGTTCCATGTCATCCTGAGGTATATTAATTCAGGAGGGGCCACTGTGTATGGCAAAATTACAGCTTATCAGCCACGAAGGAGAGGTAAGGATCCCAGACTGCTCTGCTTCCCTGTGCCATCGCCACCTCCTCCCCATCCCAGGCAGCCTTCTGCATCATCCTTTCCAGAAGACGCTTCCATATGGCTTTACCCATTAGTCCTGCTCTCCCAGCTGAAAGGCTGATTTGAGTTTGCAGCCCCCTTTATTTACCAAAGCAGCAGCGAGGTGGGGCTGCACACTGAGGACTGATACCAGCCAGGCTGGTGGGAGATAAAACTCTTGTACAATTCCATGCAACCTTTCCAGCACAGGAGGAGATCACCCCAGTGCCCCAGGCAAAACTGAGCTGACTTTCCACAAAACCAGGAGCTGGGAAGTGGATCCAAACTTTGGCAGCTTGGTGTGGTTTTGTTTACCAGATGCCCTGACGTGGCAGTCCTGCCTTTCCTGTGTGCTTCTCCCAAACCAGGCTGCTGGCTTCACATGTGGTATGGAATTTGTAAGTGCTTGGAATTACACACCTTACACAAGCATTGCACTCTAGTGCAGTGTCCTCTCATCATGCTGTAAGCTGCTGGAGAAGATGTCTGAGCACACCTGGAAATCTGGACAGCAAATATTCTGGGAAACAATCTGAGCAAGATGGCATGGAGCACACCTGAGGCCATGGAGGGTGGTTGGCTGGTTGATTTTACCTCTTTGGATGCCACAGCCACACTGTCCTGCTGAAGCTCTTCTCCAGACCACACATGCACAGCATAGGGCTGTCAACACTGCCTGCCTAATTTATCAGTGTGTGAAGTTCTCTCCTCTGTCTTGAGTTGGCATAGGCTCTGCCTTTGATGTAATATGCAAGATTTGAAATGCCAAAATACTATTTTTCTACATTTTTTTTTCTATTTTTTCTCTTTTTGAGAGGAAAAATGGCTTATTTTTATGTCCAGTAAAATATGACAGCAAGAAAAAAATTTACACAGGAGAAGAACAAGAAGAGCAGGAGCTGTGGTCGTGTTTTGGGATCCCACCAAAGGTCAAGAAGTATTTAATCTGTCCCATCCAAGCAGCAGAGCTCATTTGCTTTAAAAAGTGCTTCACTTCTTGTGCAGAAGCAATGTGATTTTTCTAGTGCTTGCCAAGGCAAGCAGCCAAACTGGTGCACCAACAACAGGATTCAGGAGAGCAGCATCCTTGGGAGGCTTCAGGAGTGCTGAGCCACCTCGTGCCTGGATGGAAAGGGTTTCACATGGCAAAGGACAAGCAGCCTGGAAAGAAGTTGGAAGATGTGACTTGCAAAAGGGGAAGCCTTCTCCAAGTGTGGGATTTTCAGCCTGGTTTCTTCCACTTTGCCTCCAGAAGCTGGCTCAGTTGGAGCTGTGTATTGCCTCAAAGGGATGTGAAACTTCAACCTGTCAATAAATCTGCCCTGGTACCAGTTCAGGGAAATCTCTTTGCTCCTTGCATCGTCACCTCTGCTTCCCATCTGGAAAAAATGACGTCCCAGCCTCAGCTGATGCCAGGCATGTCACAGAGCTGCCTCACATGGGAAGGGGTTATTAACCATCCCAGCAGTAGCACAAGCCTTGCTTTAGCTTCTGGTCCTGTGTGTTGTGCCTTGATGTCCATGCACCACCCCAGGACAGTCAGTGTGCCACATTCTCCACTTCCTTCATCCCATCTGCTCACGGTGCAGCCATTCCTGGTGAATCCCTCTCACCTGTGCTCTTCAAAAGCTCCTGAGACTGCTGGGCAGGCACACAGTCTGCTTCTAGGTGCTGTATTGTGATTGCCTCCATTAATGAGGAGTTTGTGGGACTGTCAGATGAGCCAAGGAGGTGTTCAGCAGCAGGATCAGGCTTTGTGTCCATTCTGTCCTGTCAGTTTAAAATAATGTCTGAATCTGTGCAGAGTGTGTGGTTGGCAGGAAGAAAGGCAGGAGCACACCTTGGGGGCCTGAAATTTTCCCAGAAGGCAGGTATCTTGCCTGTGGAGCTGGGGTCAGAATTTCCCTGAGGAAAAATGTATTTGGGCAGTTCTTTTTGTCTGTCTCACAATTAACTCTTCACAGATGAGTTCTTTCTTTTTCTAGCTGGCAAAACGCTCCTTGGCTTGCAACACTCTGTGCTTTGCAGTCTGGGGATGCAGAGCACACTGAGGGCTCTGGATTTGCATTAAGGATTGAAGTGATTTATATTTATTTCTCCCACTAGGCTGTTGAGCAGGTTGAGAGTGGATGTCTCTGTTCCAGGACAGTGTGGGATTGTGGTGCACTGAGAGAGTGGGAACCTGTCACTCCCCACTGCACCACAAAGCTGCTTCCCTGAGCAAAGCCCCAGGTTTGTCATTCCAGTCCCTTCACAGCCTCTCATCCCTCCCATTGCAGGTACAGAGCAGACCAAGCAGATTGTCTTTGCTCCCAGCACGGAGCCAGCCTTTGTCACTGTGCCCCAGAACAGCTTTGGGGAGCCCTTCGTGCTGAACCCCAGCACCTGGTCTCTGGTTGTGGAAGCAGAGGGTGTGCTGCTGGTAAGACCCTGTGCTCCCCACACTGTGGGGGCTCCAGCAGCTCCCTGGGACAAGTGTCCCAAGCATAACACCTCTCCCCTCTCTCCTCCCAGGACTATCTGGTTCTGCTGCCCAGCTCATACTACGAAGCACCAATCCTGCAGCTGAAGGTCACAGAGCCTTGTGTCTACCAGCCAGCCCCTGAACAAGCCACCCAGAAGTAAGGATCTGCAGATGTTTGTGCTGTGTGGGGCTTGCTCAGCTCCCCTTGGCCTGGGATTAAGGAATATACACAGTCCATACTCTGTGATGCAGAAAAACTGCTTCATAGAGCACTTGGCTGAGGCTGATAAAGCTTGCCTAAAAAGCCAACCCATAGATCTTCCCATCCATGACACAACCAGTCTGTGTTTTCTCCTCCTTGAGGGCCAACTCACACAGTGACACCATGGCCCACCTCTGCTAGGCTGGGTTCCAGTGCCAGGCTGTGTGTGTCCTCAGAAGTGGCTACCATGGGTAGGTTTTGCTGGACTATCAAAAAAGAGCAGAGTCTGGTAGTGTTTGGAGCATCTCAGTGCATCTGCTTGGCCAGGACCTCTCTCCATGTTGGCAAGAAGGCTGGCTGGGCTCTGGACACTGGTTGTCCCATTCACCATAGTAATGGTCCCCAGTGTAAAACCCAGTGCAAGGGGAGAAGCTTTTTGTTGTTGCTGCCCCTTCTCTTGCTCCCCACTGACCAGAGCTGCTCCTTGGCCCTCCTGATAGACCAAAGCCTTTTGCAAGCTTGACTGGGCCCAGGCTGTGTGCGTACTCTGAGCTTTTATAATCATGATGTAACTTTTGTACTTCACAGTTTTTTTCTGTATGTTTCCAGCTGCCTCTTGTACAAGTACCTGTCTGTGGAGGGCTTCCCTGCCGTGCCAGGGGTGGATGCAGTGTGCAGGCTGGACAACAGGCTCCCCAGGATGTGTCCCACGGAGCAGCTCACCCCCTCCCACCCCCGCATGGCCACCTGCAGTGGCAGTGATGTGAGTGCCACTTCTGTTCGGACACTGCAGCACTCACTGTCCCCTGTCCCCTCTGTCTGGGGCTTCCCCTGCACCTGGGAAGGGCTTCATACTCATGCAGCTGTGTGCTTGTGTGCCCTGTTCAAGGCACCCAAACCCAGAGTCTCACATGTGAAGGTTTGTAAGGATTTGATGAGATGGGTCGCGTTGTCCCCTGAGCTGCAGAGGAGGCTGGTTTGTAGCATGGGCATCCTGCACACAATCCCTCAGTCATCCCTCTGTGCTGCAGGTGGAAGTGCAGCTGTCCCTGCCCGTGGCCCAGCCTGGGAAGTACGTGCTGCTGGTGGAATATGCCAACACCAACGCCCTGCAGACCGTGGGCATCGCCGTGAGCTCGCCGCACTTGGCCACGCAGCAGGGCTCGTTCACCTTCTACCCCTGTGTGTACAGGTATGGGCACCCCAAGGGACAAAGGGTCCAGTTCTCTGCCATGGCAGGGACAGCCTCCCCTCCAGCTGAACTTTTTTGGGTTTATCACATAAACAAAGCAAGCTTCAGTGTTGTTCATCTAAGCTCTTTGTGGCCAGACTCATTGTAGCTGGACACAGATTTTTGTGGCTGGCCATCCCATCTCAGGGAAGTATGTACCTGCCTCTGCCAGGAGATAATCTTCTGCATCTGTTTACAGCTGGATGTGTTGGTAGGGACCTTGACTAAAGGAATGACCTACAGGTTTATTGGAGACAGGTCAAACCCTGTCTGACTTCAGACTGCAACCTTTGCAGTAGGAAACAAATGTTTGGGGTGTCCTTGGAAAACTTTGCTGTTGTGAACAGCCAGAAAAAACATCAAAAGATTTCCAGGGACTTTGTGTAAATCCCCTCAGGACACAGAGCTGTCAGGACAAGAAATGGGTCATGACCCTGTGCAAGGCTGGCTTCAGAATGTGTGTTTCTCTTACAGTTTCCTTTGTCGAGGGATTGCTGTAGATTCCCAGAGTCGGATGGCAACTTTTGAACTCACCTCAGAGGCCACTGTTCGTTTCACCTCTGATCTGGCTGATTTCTTCCTGGTAAGGCTCCCTCTAGGGCAGCTCTGTCAACAGGTCACAGGAAGGAAAGGCTGGACTGGGACCCAACCTGTAGAGGGTTTTCTAGTCCTGTTTGGACTGAATACTGGATGTTAGTCTGTGTCATGGCCAGTCCAAGTGGAGAAGGTGCTCAGTGGGGTGTTCTGAAGTAGATCCTGGGACTGGGAGCGGGGAGGAGATGGGGAGAAGCAGCTGCCCTTGCAGAGGGAGTTCTGTAGCAGTGGGGCAGTTCCTTTTTTATCTTGAAGACATTCCTTGTTTAGCCAAGGCCTGAAGAATCCCATCAATGTAAGGAGCTTCTAAATGCCTTAAGGCTTGTGCCAAGGAATAGGGGGCAGTAAGCAGAAGTGTGGCTGCCATGCATTAGCTGAAGAGGCTGGTGGGCACAGGGACTGCTGTGGCTGCAGTGGCAGAGGCTGGCACATAACCAGGTGTCTCTCCTGTGGCAGCACAAGGTGTACCTGATCCCTGCTGCACAGTTCACCATGGAGCTCATCGAGCCAAAGGTGCACTGCATCAGTGTCCATGGCACCTTCTCATCCAACAGGTGAGACTCTCAAGTCCCCCTTAGCTGTAGCAGGGATGGGATTATTTCCAGAAACATTTGCTTGTCATGCTTCCCTCAGGCTCAGAGACTTTTTAAGTTCTTGATGAAGAAATCTCTAGCTGAGATGAAGCTCCTTGTGTCTCTGAGCACAGACTGGGAGTCACACTGATGGTCCTGTACCTGAGCCCCTCTCTCCCCCCTGGGGCAGGCACTCAAGTGTCACCCCAAATAGGCATTCCTGTGCTTGCTCACACACTGCAAGATACTTGCTGTATCCAAATTTTTTACTCTGCTTCAAATAAATATTTTCAGAGGAATTAGGCTGTACCAGGCTCCTGTTCTTTCTGCTGAGCCCATGTCCCAGAGCCCCAGGGGTGCTGGTAATGAGCTCTCCTCAGCAGGCACACATTGTAATCCACCAGGGAGCACAGGGTGGGCTTCCCTGCCAGGACCCAGAGCCTCTCTTTCTTTCTGGAGGTACTCACATCCTGTTTGCTCCTTGTTTTCCAGCAGCTCCTGTGTCCCCTCAAGGTTCCTGAAGCTTTCTCAGTCAATCATTTTGGAGGGGGCCCAGGTTCTGCCCATTGCCCCAGAGGTGCCCCTGGCTCAGGCTGTCCATGTGGCTCCAGCTGGGGTGCCTGTGGAGCCTGCTCCTCGTCCTCCCACAGCCATGGACCCCACTGCAGAGCTCATCCTCCTGCAGTCCCCACAGGTAGGGCACGGGCATGGTGTGGCTGCTTTGCTGTGACGCTGGACCACTGGGACAGGGAGAAATTTTCCTTACCTGTTGGTAAATGCTTTATGAATTAGCATTTTCAGAATTTAATCTGAACTTTAAACTTCTCCCTGAACCTCTAATTCCTTGGCTTTATCCAACCTTGTTTGGTTCTCTGGGATCCCAGGAAAAGCTTTTCAGGTGGCAGCATTGGAGGGGGAGAGAGTGTGGAGGCATGGGGGGCTTGATTCACTGAATTCTCAACACCTGACAGTTGTGCAATAAAAGCACAAATCTGTGCAATAATTAAAAACCATCCCAGCTGTGGGTGCAGGTGTCAGACACGGATCTTTGTCTGTGTTCTCCCGTTCTGGGGCAGGCTGCAGTGGTGTTCAACAGCAGGATCCAGACCCTGGGACGCTATGCCTTCATCCTGCACTTCTACCAGCCCCACCACCCCACCTTCCCCGTGGAAGTGCTCATCAATGGTGGGCGCATCTGGCAAGGTGAGAGGAGCAGGGACCTGGGGAAGCTGCTGGTTGGCAGAAGCCCTGGGAGTTTTCCATGCCAGAGGATGACTCTGGGTTCTTCAGGGATTACAAAAATGAAGCAAGACTGATTTATCCCTTCCAAACTGGGAGCATGTGATGGGGACTCAAGGGACATGCAACACCAACATATTTGTTGTCTTTTCAGGCCAGACCAATGCGAATTTCTGCCCACATGGCTACGGCTGCCGGAGCCTGGTGGTTTCTGAGGACCAGATCATCCTGGATGTCACTGATAATGACCTGACTGTGGTTGTTCGAGTGCCAGAGGACAAGCAGCTGTGGCTGGTGAGCCTCTCTCCAGGAAGCTCCCAGAGTATGCTGGGCAGGCTTCAGCAGAGGGATTTTCAGTGAATTTTTGTCACTGTGTGACCACAGGAATGTTTCCCACCATCACTCAGTCTCTGAACTTTTTGATATCAAAACCAGGTAGAAATTGAAGCTGTTACTTTGCATACATGTTTGTGATAATCCAGAATAAGCCTTATTCCTACTCTAGCAATATTTTAAACCTGCATAATATTGTTTGTTCAGGTGAACCTTATCATGAGAGTAGGTAGTCCTTGCTATTCTCAGGCAACAGGACTAGAAGACTGACCAAAAGATAGAATTGGAACCCAGGTGCCATCATGTGTAGAAATGTCAGATGATAAAGACAGCCTCCCTGTTGAGGCACAGCCAGTGCTGTGCTCTGGGGGTATTCTGCCTGGTTTTAGTCCAGTGAATTTGTGGAGCTTGATGTTAGATGGACCCTGATGGACAGGCCTCAACAGAGAGGTAACTCCTGGTCTTTGCAGTACTTGGTGTGTTGTGTTCTGTCCCAGCAAGGCATGAAAGGTTAAAGGTGCATTTGGACTTTGGAGTCATTTTGGGTGGGGTTTGTCTGAGATAAGAGCCTGGCTCACCCCCCTTGCTTTGCAGGATTACATCCTTGTGGTGCCTGAGGACAGCTACACCTCCCAGTACCTGCAGGAGGAACCCCTGGACAAGTCCTATGATTTCATCAGCAGCTGTGGCATCAACAGCTTCTACATCAAGTGAGCTACTTGGTTTGGGTGCCTGCTGTGCTGTGTGCAAGCTGCACACTCCTCAGGGAGCTTCACCCCTTCCCTTCATGTGTGCCAGGGAGGGGCTGGTTGAGGTTTTCCTTCTGTTGACCAAACGTGGGTATTTGGGAGCTCTCAGTGTCACAGGGCTCTCCCTCGCACAGCAGGAGATGCTGGGTTTGGGGTGGTGGGGAGGCTGTGGGGATGTGCAGCACTGACTCCTCCCTTGTTCCCCTGCAGCCCCAGCACATCCTCCAGCTTCTGCCGTGACTCTGCCATCTCGCTGTCCCTCTTCTACAACAACGGGGCGCAGCCGTGCCGCTGCCACGAGGCCGGGGCGCGGGGCAGCCAGTGCCAGCCCTGGGGGGGACAGTGTCCCTGCAGGTCCAACGTCATCGGCCGCGAGTGCTCCCGCTGTGCCACCGGCTACTGGGGCTTCCCCAACTGCAGGCGTGAGTTCTCCTCTCCATCTCCCTTCCTGCTACTCGCTCTGTATCCGTTCCCCACGCTCGCCTTGGGTTCTTGGCTCACCCAAACCCAGCCTTGTTCTGCCCCTTGCAGCCTGTGACTGCGGGACGCGTCTGTGTGATGAAGTGACAGGGCAGTGCATCTGCCCTCCCCACACCCTGAAGCCAGAGTGTGTTGTCTGTGAGCCCCAAACCTTCGGCTGCCACCCCCTCATCGGCTGTGAGGACTGCAACTGCTCCCGGCCCGGCGTGCAGGAGCTGACAGAGCCGGGCTGTGACGTGGACAGCGGGCAGTGCAGGTGAGGGAGCCTTGTCCTGGCACTGGGGACACCTGGCAGCAGCCCAGTCCCTGCTGGAGTGATGGGACACGTGGAGTGATGGCTCTTGTGTCCACCCAGGTGCAAGCCCAACATCATCGGGCGGCAGTGTGACCTCTGTGCCCCTGGCTACTACCACTACCCCGACTGCCGGCGCTGCGACTGCCACCAGGCTGGCACCGAAGCCAGCGTGTGTGACCCTGTCACAGGCCAGTGTCACTGCAAGGTCAGTCCCTCCATGCCTCCGTGGGGTGCCTTTCTCCTTGGCTCTCTCCCCTGTTCTGGCAGGGAGTGGTTGGTGTGCCAGCGTGCCAGAGGGAGCAGGGCTGGACAAGGAGAGTGCCTGAGCTGCAGCCAGCCTGCCCCATGGGGTGGTGGGTTCAGAGCACCCTGGAAAGCCCTTATCTCCTCATCCTTCCTGGCCATGAAGGTTCACTCACTCACCCTTGGGCTGTCACGGGAGGAGATGGCTGGTGTGAGTCCAGCCCTGTGTCAGAGCTTGTTGCAGGTGGAACTGTCAGCCCTGTTGGCTCCTGGCTTCATTGCAGCAGAGTAACTCAAACAGCTTCTAAGTTACCTGCTCCAGCCTCTTTGTAGGGCTTACAAGTGCTTTCTCTAGGTGAATTTGATGTTTGGTGGGTGCTGTACAAGCAAACCTGTTTGGGAGACTGCTTTAGCATCTTCCAGCACCACAGCATTGTGCTTTGATCACTCAGCCAGCCATCCCTGTCCTCCACGGAGCCCCTGGGAGAAGCTGCTAACGCTGTTGAGCTTTACTTGTCTTTCAGGAAAATGTGGAGGGCCTGAGGTGTGACCAGTGCCGCCTGGGGACATTTTCTTTGGATGCCACCAACCCCAAGGGCTGCACCAAGTGTTTCTGCTTCGGTGCGACCGATCGCTGCCGCAGCGCCGAGAAGCACCGAGCTGAGGTGAGAGGGGCTGGGGGCCACCAGAGCCTGCAGGTCAGGTGTGCTCCCATCCACCTGGCTGCCTGCTACCCTCGGGTCTCTGTCCTGCTTTAATCTACTGAAGATACAGGAGGAGGGTTATCTTTGACTCCCTGTGCCCATCTCCTGCTTTCAGCCCCTTTTCCTGGTCTCTGGGTTCTCATGTGCTGGGCGGGGGTGATGATCAGCTTTCCTGTGGCTTCATCAGGATGCATGTGAGGTGTGAGCCTGTTACTCCCCTTTCTGCTGCTCTGGGACCTGCTCTTCTGGAGCATCAACACCCAAATACTTCCTGTAACTCCACTAGAAGACCCACAGTTGCTCTTCCCCTCCAGTTTGTCGACATGAACGGGTGGCTCTTGCTGAGCAGCGACCGCCACGAAGTGCCAACAGCTCTGAGCCCACGGGAGCAGCTCGTCACTGCTGACCTCAAAAACCTCCCAGATGCCTACCAGGAGCTCTACTGGGTTGCACCCAGCTCCTACCTTGGGGACCAGGTAAGAGAATGAGGAGCCTCACCAGCAGCCTGACATGCAGGCACTGCTCACACTCCAGCTGAGCATGGCCATCTCTGTCTTGTCTCAGTGGTGAGGACTTGCAGCCACGCATGGGATTTGTCTCTCCCTCAGGTTTCCTCCTATGGAGGGCACCTTCGCTATGAGCTGCACTCCAACCCTCGCAGGGGTGATGTGTTCATTCCCATGGAGTCCCGGCCCGACATCATCTTGAAGGTGCAGCCCAGGAGATCCCCTGGTGCCCCCTGCTGATGCAGGAGCAGGGTGAGGTGATGGCTGACACCTTCCTTGCTTTTCCCAGGGAAATCAGATGAGCATCATGTTTCTGGAAGGTGCCTACCCGTCCCCAGGGGAGGCACATCAAGGCCGGCTGCAGCTGGTGGAGGTGAGTTTGCACACAAGTGAAGTGCTCAGACAATGTAGGAAAGGACAAGACCTCATGCAGGCAGAGGGATGATTGCTTTGAGCTCAGCATTTTAGGTGCTGCAGGCCTTTTTCACCCATGCAAAGGGGGAAGATTGCAGCAGCATGGATGTGGAGGCTGGGCTGGATGTTCAGGTGCCTATGCTTCCTGCCAGTAATGTCAGGTTTTCTCCCACCAGGGTAACTTCAGGCACACAGAGACTCACAACCCTGTGTCCAGAGAGGAGCTCATGATGGTGCTGGCAAACCTGGAGCAGCTGCAGATCCGGGCACTCTTCTCCCAGCTCTCTTCCTCCGTGTCCCTGCGCCGCGTGGTGCTGGAGATGGCCACAGACACAGCCACGGGCATCCGTGCCAGCAACGTGGAGCTGTGCTTCTGCCCAGCCAACTACCAGGGAGACTCCTGCCAGGTAAGGGGCAAGGGGACCTGCTGTTCCAGTCAGAGGGGTCAGATACTCGTGTTTTGGGTACCAGCTGCCTCCAAGCTGGCTCTTGAGGGCTTCAGTTGAAATGACAACTCAGCCTGTTCCAAATGAAGGAGCATTTCCCCACCACAACACCGTGCATTTGGGAGAGGTGCAAAAGTTTCATCTGGGGCTTGATGGGGAAGTCATTCAGGTGTTGCAGTACCTTGTAATGGGTCCTTCTCTCTGGCCAGTTCTCTCCTGGTTAAAAGCAGCAGGAAAGAACTGCACTGAAAAATCTTCATCGTTGCTTATAATCTTTTCTCCATCAGTACAACCCAGTGGGAATTCTGTCATGGAAACTGATTTAGTTTCTTTGCTTTTCCCAAAAGTATCAGGCTGTTTTTCAGATCTCTGCCTTTTTCTGTCTCCTCAGGAATGTGCTCCAGGTTACTACAGGGACACCAAGGGGCTCTTTCTGGGAAAATGCATCCCCTGCCATTGCAATGGCCACTCAGATCAGTGCCTACCAGGCTCTGGGATATGCCTTGTAAGTAAACAGTGGAGCAGTGTGATATTTAGGGGTTATGAGGTCTGTAGCATGTGATTGAAAAGCTTTTTACATACTAACTGGGCTGACAGAACCATGCCTGAGTTGGAGCATTGGATTCACTGTTTCAGTGGTGACCCTGCTCGGGGTCAGCTGAGGGTGCAAGGGGGTTTGGGAGAGAGGAAGGACTGAGGCATCCTGATGGGAAGTTTTTAGTGCTTGCACCATTTCTTGTAGTCAGTGCTGAGCCCAGGCTTGCCTTTTCCTTGCAGAACTGCCAGCACAACACAGAAGGAGACCACTGTGAGCGATGCAAGGATGGCTACATGGGCAACCCCTCTGCCCAAGAACCCCTGCAGTGTGTTGGGTGCCCATGCCCTCTTTCAGTTGCCTCTAACAAGTAAGCACCCCAGGATGGGATTGCCTGTTTGGCCTCACTGTTTAACCACTCTGTGCCCCACCAGGGCAGATGTCCCAATGCCAACCTTGTCCTTGTCCCCAAACCATGTTCATGACCTCTTATCCAAGACCCCAACAGCCCACAATGAGTGATCAGCTCCCCTGGCACCACATCAGAGTAACTGCTCCTCCCTGTGTCCCCATTCTCATTTCAGTTTTGCTGTTGGCTGTGTCCACAAGGGTTCCAACATGCAGTGCCTCTGCAAGCCAGGCTACGCTGGACCGAACTGTGAGCGGTAAGGGGGGTGGCACTCGTGTTTGGGGTCAGACACTGACCCTGTGCAGCCACTGCTGTGGCACAGAAGTTGTCCCCTTAAGGACTGCAGCAAAAACAGTTGGCTGTGCTCCTGTGTGCTTTGTTGTGGCAGCATTTCCTTCAGTCCTTTTCAGCCTGCAAATGCCCAACTGCTGAAATTCTGTTACTGTGGGTGTATGACTTGTGTGTGCTTTGCCTTGACTTGCAGCCTGTGATAAAGGCACCTTTCTGAGGTGTCACGAGGCAAAACACAAAGTGCTTTGACATCCCTGAGGGCTGCAGCAGTTACAAGTGTTGGATGCTCACGCTGTCCCAGTTGTGCAACTGCACTGCACGCTGCGGGATCCTCACTCTGTTGTAACTTGTGTATGTCCCCAGGTGTGCCCCGGGCTTCTACGGCAACCCCTTGGTGATTGGCAGCTCGTGCCAGCCCTGTGACTGCAGTGGGAACACGGATCCCAACATGCTGTTCAGCAGCTGTGACTCCCTGACGGGCGCCTGCTCGGGCTGCATGCACCACACGGCGGGCGCGCGCTGCGAGCTCTGCGCGCCCGGCTACTACGGGGACGCCGTGCTGGCCAAGAACTGCACACGTGAGTGCACAAGGGAATAAGTTGTTGTGAGAAACAAATCCAAGAGGGGACAGGCTCTGTCTTAACTTTGATAGATGAGAGAGAAAGAGGCTTCCCTGTTGGCAGTAAGTGTTGTGAATGGCTGACAGGCTCTTCAGTGTAATACTGGGTGTATTTTTCCCTGGCAGAGTGCAACTGTTCGCCTTGTGGGACTGACTCCTGCCATCCACAAACTGGCCAGTGCTTCTGCAAGACTGGAGTGACAGGCCAGCACTGTGACCGCTGTGAGGTGAGGGTCACCTGGGCCCTGGGGTGGTGCCTGTCCTTGTCATGGGGGTGAGGGGCAACCCTGGAGTCTCATCCCCCAGACCTGTGAGCAGAACAGGGCTGGCTGCCAGCTGGTGAGGGCTGCGTGTGTATTGAACGTGGCACAGGCAGTGGAGGCAGCATTCCAGTAAAGTGGCATCATTTGGGAAACTGCAGTAAACCCCCTTTTCCTGAGTGCATCCAGCTTGGGCATGGGCAGGTTCACAGGGCAGTGCCATGGTGTTTGTGTTTGTGCAGCTCCACGTCTTTGCCATGTTACTTTGAGTTTTGTGGCGCTCAAAACACACCTAGAAAGGAAAACTGGGGTCTCACATCACTGACCCAGGAGAGAGGCACACTTGCTGACCAGAGATCCATGTCCTGCTTTTCCCCAGGAGGGATACTACGGCTTTGAGGGCTGCTCGGGCTGCCGGAGGTGTGACTGCGACGTGGGCGCCGTGGGGAGCAGCTGCCACGTGCAGAGTGGCCAGTGCAGCTGCCTGCCCGGGGTCAGCGGCCCACGCTGCCACCAGTGTGCCCCAGGCTACTGGGGCTTCGGCCAGGGCGGCTGCACAAGTGAGTGTAGGGTCCCAGCTGGGAGCACTGGGACAGGACTGTGCTGCTGGTCCAGTTGGTGAAGGCAGAAAACAGCTGGCAGCTGTGCAAGGTGCACAGTGGCACGTGGATGAGCACAGCTGGAATAAAACCACTCCTTCCCCTCTCTCCAGAGTGGTAAAAGCACAAAATGATTCTCTGTTCCTCAACCCTGCAGAGTGTGAGTGCAGAGGGGGCTCCTGTGACCCTCGCACTGGGGAGTGCACGTGCCCCAACGGGCTCACGGGGAAGCAGTGCGACGTGTGCCTGCGCCAGCACGAGATCCTGGTGGCAAACGGCCCCGACAGCATGAAGTGTGAAGGTGTGTGTCCCACTGGGAAAGAGGGGAGGGAAGCCTGGACAGGACCTGTGCTGAGTGCTGTGTTGCCCTGCAGTGTGTGACAGCTGTGTCCTGCTCCTGCTGGAGGACCTGCAGAACATCGAGACGTCCTTCCCGTCCATCCGCGGCCAGCTGGTCACCCTCAACGCCAGCTCCATCGCCTGGGCTCGCCTCCACGGCCTCAACAGCACCATCATGGCCATTGCTGTACGTGGGGGGTTTCACATCACCTTCTGCCCGTGGTTACTGGCCTGTTGGCCTGATTTTTAGCCTCTTTTTTTTTTCCTAGAACCAACTCCGTGAGTATCACAGAGCCATGAGCAGAGTCAGGCAAAGGGCTGATGAGCTGGAGGATGAGAACATGGATCTGACACAGGACCTGAACGCACTGCAGCACAAAGTAGGGTATTTCTCCATCTTTGTTTACCAGAGCACAAATCCCCCTTTTACCAAAATGAGGGCTTTGAAGGCTGTGAGGAGCCCAGTACAGGCAGGTTGGATCTCCTGCTTGACCAGAACTAAGTTTCTCAGGCTCAGGCTGGGTTACCTGCTTTTCTCCCTTGGAGAGCTGTTAAATGTCTCTTGACATTGGCAGTTTTTTATTTAGTGCTTGCTTTTGCGGTGACTCCAACTTAAAGCAGTAAAAATAAATTCAATCAAGTATCATTTATAGAAGGGGCATACAAGTAAGGAACATAGAACATCTGGGTCCATCATGGATGGAATCTAGATCCAGTCTAAAATCCAGAAGTTGTGTCTTCAGAGAACCTACAAACTGAGCAAGATTTGATATAATTGGATTTGATTTATAAACTGCCTAAATGCTCCTAATCTGAGGGAGAGGAAAAAACCTCTACTTGATGACATACCTGCCCAGAGAGCTGCAAAAACAAACTGCAGCTCCCTGTCTCTTGATCAGGACCCAGGTGTGCCTGGCTCCAGGCTTTGGGGCTTTTCCTGTGTTAAGAGCACAGAGCAGTGCTGAACTCTGGGGTGTTGGGATTGTTCCAGCATTTAGAGCCTGATTCATTAGAGCTGCATTTACTGCTTGTGCTTCTCTGAAGGTGCTGAGATCATCCTTCAGTGTCCATTGTAGTACAGCAGCACTGGGCAGGCTCGTTCAAAGACCTCACAAGCTACACATTCCCAGGCCTTGTGTGCCTTTTGGAAGCAGCAGTCCCACTGACAAATCACATAAAATGCCATCTCATACTGGAGCTAAGCCAGTGTTTTTGTGGTAGATGACCATGACTCACAGAGAAGCGAGCCGCGTTGAGCAGCACACGAGGGACATGTACCAGAGGGGGGAACAGCTCCTGCTGCACATCCAGAGCATCCAGAGGGCCATTGCAGGTATGTCAAGAAGGGTCTTCAGGGTTTTTTTCCCTGCTCTTGGTTTCAACCACTGCCAAATACTGCAGTGCTTAGAAAAGCCATGGAGAGAACAAGTGAAAATACAGATGAAGATCCCTGCAGAATCCCAGGTTTTATTCTGACCAAGCTTATTGTGAGTCTCAGCTGCTTGGCTAAACACAAGAAAAAACACATTAAACTTCCACAAATGTTACTAAAATGAACAAAACAGGCGATCTGCACTGCAGCTTCAGGAGAGATTGAGCAAAACAGAGTGGCTGGATCTGGGAGAGGGGATAAATCCACAGAAAGATGCTCAAGATCCAGTGTGTGTTACTGGCAGTGTCAAAGGAGGCAGAAACATGGGGCAGTGCCTCCGGGTGATTCAAGCAATTTGTTGTGAGAGTGCTGCCTGAAAGCTGTCAGTGGTTTGTGAGGAGAAGAATCTCAGGGAATTGTGAAGGGCCAGGTTTGGTCATTCTAACAGGGGTATGGGTTTCTCTGCAGACCTGGTGTGGCAGATGGCCAGGGTTGGTCAGTCTAACAGGAGTATGGGTTTCTCTGCAGACCTGGTGCAGCAGATGATCAGGGTTGGTCAGTCTGACAGGGCTGTGGGTTTCTCTGCAGACCTGGTGTGGCAGATGGCCAGGGTTGGGGCAGCAAACACCAGCACCACGTCCAGCGAGGAGTTCCGGCAGAAGGTGGCCGAGGTGGAAAGGATGCTGAGGGAGATGAAGGAGAGGAGCCTGGGAGCCCAGGAGGAGCTGGCAAGGCGTGAGCATGAGGAGGCTCAGAAATGTGAGTCCAGCTCAGTGGCACAGGGCTGCCCAGATCCTGCTGGGTCTGGCTTGGAGCCCACACAGACACTGCACATCGTGGTCATGTTTAGAGAGTGTTGTTAAGAGCCAGGCACCCCCAGCAATTTTTATAGGAGTTTCAGAGTCCCCTGTGACACTCCAATGGGACAATTTGTGATTCCTTTCCCTTGAGGGAAATTTCAGAGTAGAACTAACTGTGTAGTTCTGTTTGATGAACAAAAATGACAGCACTTAGAACCATGAATCACCATTGTTATGTGATGTATTCACATCACACATGGATGTGATTCAGTCACACCATGTTTTTTCCTATTTGCTGTCCCCATAAAGTAACAACCAGCAGCCAGCACCCACAGTAGTTATGCTGTCCTGAGGGGATCCTTGCAGGAATGAGAGCACTGAGCCCAACCAGGGATGCTGGCAACACAGAAAGAGAACACTTCTGATTAACAGGCCCTGGCAAAACATAACTGAAAGCTGGGATTATAAACTGGCTCTTGCTGGAGACAAGTAGTTTTTCACAGTGGAAGTAATCAAGGCCTCAGGTGGGGTTTCTCCATCATCTGGAGCTTTTCAGGCATGGCTGTGTCTTTGAAAGAGATCCCATCTCTCACCAAACAGTTGTGAACAAGATCCTGTGCTATCTAGGCTGAAAAGGAGGGAGGGATGGAAGATGGTCACTTCTGGGCTTGGTACCTGCCTGGTGAGAGCAGAGCCAGGCACAGAAGGAGACAGTGTGACACAGGAAGAGGAGTTAGGAGCAGTTCTCATCCCCCTCCCCAGTGCTGCACCGGGTGAGGAGTGAGCTGCACACGCACTGGCAGTCCAACCAGGACCTGCTGAGCAGCATCCAGGAGCGGCTGGCCCAGCACAGCTCCCAGCTCATGGATCTGCGCGATGCCCTCAACGAGGCCGTGAACAAAACCCGGCAGACAGAGGACTTGAACAGCCTGAACCGAAACAACCTGGAGGAGAGTCAGGTACACCCTCACCATGGTCCTGGCCATGCAGTGAGGTGGGGCTGTCCCAGCCCTGCTGGTCCCTAACCCTGGGTTTTGTGTGCAGCAAAAGAGCCAGGAGCTGCAAAAGCAGCATGCGCTGGTGCAGGAGACCCTGCAGATGGCCCAGGACGCCCTTGCCCAGGTCTCTGATTTCCTGCAGATGATGGAGCGTGCTAAGGAGGTGAGTGGCAGGGGCACTTTGGAAGGGCAGAGGGAGAGGTGTGGCAGCCCTCAGCAGTGACAGATGTCCTTGCAGGCATATGAGAAGCTGGCAGCGCTGCTGGATGGGGCAAAGCTGCCCCTGACCGAGCGGGTCAAGAAGTTCTCCCCAGCCAGCAGCAAGATCCCCATCGTGGAGCAGGCAGAGGAGCATGCCCAGCTCCTGGATGAGCTCGCCAGGAACCTGTCTGGGTGAGGCACCTGTCCTGACCCTCACTGGTCAGGCTGTCTCCTACAGAGCTGGGGATGGGAAACTGCAGCCCCACCATGGCAGGGGAACAGTGGGTATCACCTCCAAAGTTTTATACTGGAGCACACATTGCTGAGGAGCCCAAAGGGGGCTGTCTGTGAGGGCATGGGCAAGAGCCTGAGTGTTCTCCATGGACTTGATGGCTTCATCTTCCAACGCAGCATTATCCAGGACACAAACCAGGATGGCTTTATCCAGCGGGCGGTCGATGCCTCCAATGCCTATGCCAGCATCATTGAAGCTGTGAGGAAAGCAGAACAAGCAGCCCACGATGCTGACAAGGCAGCCAGCCAGGCCCTGATGGTAAGTGCTGGGGGGAGCCCTGTAAAGATGGGCAAAAAACAAACTTCCTTCTGATACATGGGCACTGTGTTCTGTGCCTGAGAGCAGAGTCTGCCACAGCTGGGGCTGTTGTCAGTGTTTGGGTCTCCCTGTCACACCCCACTGCAGTTGTCTCAACAAGCACTTTGGTGTGCAGTCAGAGCCAGATACTTGAATTCCTCTTCAGAGTGCTGTTTGTTTCACAGAATGTCATATCAGAAAACCTTGGGGCTGCCTCTAGAACGCTGAAGAGGAACAGTAGCAGCCTGGAGGAGGCTGCGAGGAGACAGCAGAGCAAACTCAATGGGGGTGAGAGAGGCTCCTCGCAGGATCTGATGTCCTTTGGGCTGGAGTGAGCTCCAGCAAACAGCACGTGCATTTCTTTGATTGCAGCTATTAAAGGCACTCTGCAGACAGCAAAGGACAAGCTGGCTGACCTCCGTGTGAAGAAGGAGCAGCTCCTGACCCAGCTCCAGTCTGTGCAGGACATGCTGGGCAGGGAGCAAGGTTTGTTCTGGGGTGGCTGGACTGATTCTCTCTGCTCCCTTCTTCTTGCACTTACTGTGACCCAAGGGTGCTTCCTCCCTGCTCCTGGACACCTCAGAGATATTTCTTTCTTTGCAGAGGACACAAAGGACACAATCCAGAATGCCAAAGCAGCTGCTGCCGAGGCCAACGAGACAGCTGCGAGAGTGGAGGATACCCTGAGCACCATGAGGAGGAACCTGGATGAGTGGAAGGACCAGTATGGAGGCCTGCGAAATGAAGACCTGAACCAGGCAGTCCAGGATGCCAGGAAATCTGGTGAGTGCTGAGCCTGGTGTGCTGCCAGGGGGAGTCTGATATGAGCCACTGCATGCACAGATACCCCCAGAGTGTTTTTGAAAGCTGTGCTCTGCAGCTCCAGGTCAAGAGCAGAGGGAGGTAACCAATACTGGATGCTTTAAGTCCTGGCCCTGTTTTTTTTCCTCTCCTGCAATGTCAGAGGTTGCATGCACTGGAGCATTCTCAGACTCCTCAAGGCTGATGGATTTAGAGGGATCTCTCTCTGACTGCTCCCAGCTACCACTGCTTTGACTTGCATTTCTCAAACTGCCTGAACTTTGCATTTCCCTTTCTCCCTAACCTCCAAAATTTCTGGTTCCTCTTCATCCCCAGTGTCCAGCCTGGAGAGCACCATTCCCCTGCTGCTGGAGAAGCTGAGCAACCTGGAGAACAGGAGGAACAAAAATGCCACCGTGTCAGAGAACATTGTGAGGATCCGGCAACTGATCACACAGGCGAGGAATGCTGCCAGCAAGGTGAGCTCAGGGGAGGGTGAGGGCTGGGCACGGTGTGCTGGGGGCTTGGTGGAGGAGAGCTTACCTGAGGGTAACATGCAAAGGGGAGGGTGTTTGGGGCCATAAGGCAGGGTCTCTTTCTCGTGGGATTTGGTGGAACTGGCAGTGATCAGACAGGTGGCAGTGGGTTCAGTGCCACAGGGCTGGATTTCTCTCCCTGCAGGTGAAAGTGCCCATGAAATTCAATGGCAGCTCAGGGGTGCAGGTCCGGATGCCCAGCAATCTGCAGGATTTAGCAGCCTACACGTCCCTCAAATTCTACATCCAAAACCCCGAGCCCAGGAGCCAGCAGGACGAGGCACAGGAGGGGCGGTTCGTGTTGTACCTGGGCAGCCAAGAGGTGAGAGGGGCCAGAGGGTGGAGTGGGCCCTTGCATCGATGATGTCCATGCCTGGACATCAGTCCCTCACCTGATCCCTGAATATCTTTGTGGGGAGCACAAAGCCCCTGGATGCAGCCATCAGCCTGGGTGGGGACTGCAATAGGGGCTGTTGGTCCAGTGCAACCCTGGGGCTGCCAGGGAGAGCTGCTGCCTGTCCCAAATGCCAACGAGTGGCCCTGTCTCTCCCTGAGCTCAGGCCACTGGAGACTACATGGGCATTGTGCTCAAGGATCAAAGAGTGCATTGGATCTACAAACTGGGAGATGAGGAACCAACCTCCCTGAGTGTTGACGAGGATATTGGAGAGCAGTTTGTCACCATCAGCATCAACAGGTAGGGCTTTTGCTCAGGGAGGACAGGGCAGGGAGATCCTTTGGGGATCTGCTCTGGTCTTGACCATCCCTCCCTGCTGCAGGATCCTGCAGTACGGGCACATGTCGGTGATCGTGGAGAGGCAGAGGGTGCACGAGATCAAGGGAGACAGCGTGGCCAAGGGGGAGCAGGGGCTGCTCAACCTGGACCCACACAACCTGGTGTTCTACGTGGGGGGCTACCCCTCCAGCTTCACGGTGAGGCAGGCAGCAGGGAGGGAGAGCTGGTTTTGGGAGGTGTCAGCGATGCCTTTGGAGGTTCTTACAGGAGGGAGAACCTGTCCCAAATGTTGGGTTTCATTCCCAGCCTCCCCCTGCTCTGCGCTACCCCAACTACCGCGGGTGCCTGGAGCTGGACACGCTGAACGAGGAGGTGGTGAGCCTGTACAACTTCCAGCAGACCTTCGAGCTGGACACGGCTGTGGAGAAACCCTGTGCCAGGTGGGCACCGCGCCCTGCTCCAGGCCCTTCCCTCTGCTCTGCTTGTGGCAAGAGCCTTGGGATTGATGGCTCCTGTGTGTCTCAGGTCCAAGTCCACAGGAGACCCCTGGCTGACTGACGGCTCCTACTTTGATGGCACCGGTTACGCGGAGATCAAGTTTGAGAGCCAGTTCGGCACAACCAAGCGCTTCGAGCAGGAGATCCGCGTGGTCTCCTACAACGGCATCATCTTCTTCCTGGAGAACCAGGCAGGTGCTTGCTCCCCTGGGGAGCCTTCATCCCTCAGTGGACAGTCCCACGCCTTGCAGGCATTCCCAGTTCAGGACTCTTGGGAGAGGAGGGCTTTGGAGATCTCAGGGCTGCTTGGAGCAGGATTTCAGCACTGTTGTTAAATGCCGTGAGAGGACTGGACCCAAACCTCACAAAAGTCACTTGGCTGGTGCTGGAGGGACTCCCAAACTTAGGAGACTCTCTAAGCTGGGCCAGGGTTCACTGGGGCAGGCAGTGCTGCAAGGAGCATTTCCAGCTTGCAGTGCTATCCCTGAACCCCAGCACAGGGCTGCTGTTTGAAGATAAATCCCCAATAACTGTGAGCAGGGCAGTGGGACCTGCTCCCACCAGTGCTGAAGGGCAGATGGGTTCAGTGCCACATCCTGGCACCTCCTGAGTGTCCATCCTGCCTCCCCCAGGGTCAATTCCTGTGTCTGGCCATCCGGGATGGGAAGCTGGCTCTTTACTATGATTTCAGCTCTGGCCTGGAGATGGCAAAACCGAGCAACTCCTCCTCCCTCACCATCAGCAGTGCCACAAACAAAGCGGTAAGAGGGAAAGGGGCTCTCTTGGAGGGAGGGCTCCTCATCCAGGGTGGGGAGGCACATGGACCCTTCTTTTTGAGGGGGGAAGAGCTGCAAGAAGTTTTTTGACTTGAGCAATTAATTGGACACCTTGTCCTGCCCTCTGTGACAGACTGACAGATCATTTCTCTGTTCTGTCTCCAGATCCAGATTTTCCTCCTCAAAATGAATAACAAGAAGCGCATCCTGGTGCGGGTGGAGCGCCTCACCATCTTTGTGGTGGAGCAGGAGAACTCCCTGGAGAATGCTGTCTCCTATTACCTGGGGGGTGTGCCCCCAGCTGTGCTGCCCCCCAGGTGGGTCCAGCCTGCAGTGGGGTGGGACAGTCAGCATGTTCCCCTTGAGTCCCTGGTGGCCACCCTGGCCCTTTCTCAGCCACATCCAGGGCTGTTGAAACCCTGCTGAAATTGTGGGGAAAGATTCCCTCTCCCTTTCCATCCTCCTGAGCTTTTAAGGATGGTAACTTTTCCATCTCTGGTGAGGGATGAGGTGCTGGTGGGCGTCACCAAGCCCTCCTTTGCTGTGCTGTGTTTTAGAGCAGCCTTGACACTGGAGATAACCTGTGACCATCACGATTCATTTTCCTGGAGAGCTGCAGGGCCAGATCCTGCCTAGAGCTATGTCCTGCCTGGGGCTGTCCTTATTAACACTGTCTGCTTCTCCTGCAGTTTGAAAGCTCTCTTCCCCACGGGTGGGCCCATCCGGGGCTGCATGAAGGGCTTGAAGGCTCTTGGCAAATACGTCGACCTGAAACGCATGAGCACCGTGGGCGTCAGCTACGGCTGCACCTCGGATCTCCTGGTGAGCACAAGGCCCTGGCAGGTTGGGGAAAGGGTCTGTGAGGGAAAGGGAGCACAGGACCACCCCCAGGACAGGCCCCATCTTCCCTCATTCACACAGAAACAAGCATAAACCTCCCAAGTGCTCGGTGCAGAGGGGTCATGGTGAGGTGCTTGGTCATGGCAGGTCATTGCAACAGCCAGACCCAGCACACCCAGAGCTCCTCACTCACACCCCAGCAAGGCCAGGGACACGCTCCCACCTTGTCTCTGTGCTGTCTCTCCCAGATTGCCCGCTCAGTCAGTGTCCATGGCCATGGATACCTGACCCTGGCTCTGACGGATGTGCCAGGGCTGCAGAACTTCTACAGCGGCTTCGGCTTCCAGACCAGCCAGCGTGAGGGGCTGCTCTACCACCACTCCACCCAGGTGGGCACCTGCAGGCCCCCAGATCTCCTGGCAGTGGGGCTGCTGGGGAGAGTGCTGCTTCCCTGGGGAAAGAGGGGATTTTGGTGGGGTCAGGATGTGAATCTGCAGTGAGAGCTGCACCCTTAGCTCCTGGAGGGCAGTGGGGAAGTGGGCTCTTCTGAGTTGCTGAGCTGCTGGGTGATGCTTTCTGCAGGAGGGGACGTGCCAGGTGTCCCTCGAGAGGGGCCAGCTGGCCTTGAGCCTGCTGGGAAGCAAAGTCACCACTGACAGCGCCTACGCGGATGGCAGGGCCCACTACGTGGCCTTCTACAGCGATGCCCGTGGGTACGTGTCCTGCTGGGGGTGTGCTGGGGTGCCCACAGCCACAGGGTCCTGCTGAGCCCCTGCTGCCACCCCCAGGCTCCGGCTGTACGTGGATGATGAGCTGCAGGACACCACGACGGGCCCCGGGCCCAGCCACCGGCATCGGCGCCAGGACGGGCGCCAGCTCTTCCAGCTCGGGGGGTCCCCAGAGCCAGGTGCCCCCAGCAACCTCACCGGCTGCATCAGCAACGTCTTTGTCAAACGGTGAGACTGTGCCACTTGCACACAGCGGGGATCAGCCCCTTCCCACCTCCCTGCTAGTGTGACAAGGACCTTTTCTCCTTGTGTGCAGGATGTCAGAGCCGCAGATGGTGGTGGACCTGCAGCAGAACACGCAGAGCATCAATGTCACCATGAGCTGTCCCTTGGGCGAGCAGTCGCAGCAGCTCAGAGTCACTCCAAAGAAGGACAGGCGGAAACCCAAGGTACCAGAACTCCCCTCATCCTCCCCCTCATCCTCCTCACGTGCCACTGCTCAGCTCTGCTGGTGTGTGAGGGATGCTCCCTCACTCCATTCCTGTGCACACTGTGCAGGTGTCGGGCAAGCCTGCGCCGAAGGGCCGCCGCCACGACCAGGACGGGCTGTGCCAGCTGCAGCCCCAGCCCCGCGCTGCCAGGGGCACCTTCCGCTTCGGGGGGGCCCCGAGCAGCCGCTGGGAGTTTGATGAGATCCCAGCCTCCTTTGGGTGGAGGTGAGCAAACCTCCATGCAAACCTGGGCTGGGATCATGGCCTGGAAACACACGTCCCTTGCAGCTGCAGGAGAGCTGGGTGCTCTCATCACTCCCTGTTCCTGCAGGTCCCATTTCTCCCTGGAGGTGAAGCTGAACTCCTCCAGTGGGCTGCTGTTCTACGTGGCGGGCCAGCAGGGCTCCTCCATGGCTCTCTTTGTGTCCAACGGGCGCTTTGTTTTCCTGGTGAACGTCGGCAGGCGCCGGCTGCGCATCCGCAGCAAGGACAAGTACCGTGACCGGCGGTGGCACACGGTGAGCAGGCACACAGCTCAGCAGGACCTCCCTGAACCACAGCAGTGCCCCTGCAGGGGGTGGCTCAGTGCAGCCCTGCTCTGGGCATTGCTTCTTGATTGCACATTGCAGTCCCAGGGAGCGAAGGGGAAGGGGACAGAGAAGTCACATCAAACCTCTGAGTTCAGCTTCCCTTCCTGAGCACAGCCCTGGGGCTGCTCCCAACCCAGGACACCCCAGTCTTGGCACTGACCTTTGCTCCTTGCAGGTCTTCTTCAGCAGAGACCAGAGCCGGGCCCAGCTGGTCATCGATGGGCTGCGAGCCCAGGGTGCTGCAGTGGCCACCCCAGGGCTCTTCGTGGCCCAGACTCCCTTGTACGTGGGGGGGCTTCCAGCTGGAAAAGCCAAGGCTCACATACCGGTAAGGGTTTGGCAGCGCCATGGCATCACCCTCTCTCAGCCTGTTCCCAGTGCCATGGCATCACCTGGTGCCTTTGCCCCCTCTGTGCTCAGTGGCCTCTCTCCACAGGCTGCGTCGGCCTCCAGCTTTGATGGCTGCCTGAGGAACCCCCAGCTGGATGGGAGGCCCCTGGGTCCCCCCTCACGCACTTTTGGGGTGACACCGTGCTACGAGGGCGCACTGGAGAGCGGCGTCTTCTTCACTGCGGATGGCGGCTCCATCACCTTAGGTACCCCACTGCAGCCTGGGACTAGGAGGATCACATTCCATAGGAATCCCCTTGCTCTTTTCCTTACCAGCAATATTTCCCTTCCAGCTGATGCAGTGATGACTGAGCAGGACTTGGAGGTGACACTGGAGGTCCGTCCCCGCAGTGCCTCTGGTCTCATCTTCCACATCGGCACGAGGAGAAGCCACCATCTCCTGCTCTACATGGAGGAGACCAAGGTACTGGCAGGGTGGCTTCCCCACAGGGTTTCAGAGGGAATGGGTGTCTCTCCAGCTCTGATGGGTTTGTCTCACTCCAGGTCACTGTGAGAGCAGGCTCTGGGGCTGATGAGTTCTCAGCGTCGGTGACATGCCCGGCTCTGTGTGACGGGCAGTGGCACACCATTGCAGGTGAGGTGCCAGCTCCCCTGGTTCTGTGCCTCTGCTCCAGCCCTGCTCAGCCCACATCTCCTAGGGGAGCTCAGGGCAAGCTCAGCTCAGCAATTTAAACCCTATCCCCCTGCCGTATGCACTTAATTTGGGAGTTTGTAGGTGCCATGAGGTCCATTTCCTAATTAACAAGAATTCTTGCCTGGTCTTAGCACTGTCAGCTCTGGTAGCCAAGAGAGACAGGTTATTGCAGGAGAGGCCGAGGATGTGCCACAGGATTTGATCCATCCTGGACTGAGTCCAGTTTAAAGTGAAAGCCCAACTTGCTGTGGTGTCAAGTGTGTCCAAAAGGGCTCCAAGCTCACAGCTGGCAGCAGGGATTGCAGGGTTCATATCTGTACAGGAAACTCAGCCTTTAATGCAGCTGCCATTGAGCAGCAGTTTTGCATCAAGCTTTTTTCAGGGTTGGGGGCACAGCTGCAGCCCCATCTCAGCACAGCTCTATTTTAAACCTTCATCTTGTTCAGCCAGGGCTGGGTGAGGTTTTGGGGGAGATTGTCCAGACTCTGGGCATTTCCCAAGAGCCAGGCCAGCCCCTTTGACTCTGGCAGTAGTTTTGCTCTTGATCTAGGCTGGAGAGCAGAGGTGGGTTTGCTCCATGGGTATGGAAGAAGTACTGATTGTTGTTTTATTTTCAAGTTACCAAATGGAAAAACGTAATCCAGGTGGATGTGGATGCAGAAGGCAACCACACAGTGGGACCCAGCCAGCCTCCTGCACCCAGCACAAGGGCAACCTTCTCCCTGGGAGGGCTGCCAGGTGAGTTGGGAGAGATGTGTTCCAGGATGAAGTACCCCAAGGACAAGGGAGATTCTATTCCTGGTGTGAGGAGGAGGTATTTAAGCCTTTGCCAGACTAATGCCTGCTTTTCCTTGGTTCTTCTGCAGAGACAGACAAGGCCAGCACAGGGCTGCTGTTACCTCCCCTCCCTCACTACGAGGGCTGTGTCAGGAACCTGCTGATTAACCAGAGGCACGTGGACCTGCCTCGAGCTGGCACTGCCCAGGGCTCTGTGGGCCTCAAGGGCTGCCCCGTGCTCTCAGTGCCACATCCACGGACAGCCTGAGGGACAGGACGCTGCTCCGGCCCCGGCGCCACCACCGCGAGCACTGACCGTGCTCGGACACACTTACCAGTGACTGCAGGCACAGGTCTGGGCCAAACCAGAGGGGCCACGAATCCCAGGGGAAGGAGGGCAGGGGAGGATGGCTGGGGAGAAGGGGGCACGTTGGGGATGCTTCACAAATAGAACCAAAAAGTTGGAGTGGGATGTGGCGACAGGGGAGTCCCTCCCTGGGTGGTCGAGGAGCTGCACCAGGGCTCGTGCTGCCCCGGGGCTCGTGGCAGGAGACAGAGCAGCCCTGCAGCACGTCCTGAATCCTGTTCCCTTAACCCCACACGTACAACGCACATAGATTTAGTTCACCAAACACTTGAGGCTGTTAATAAATGTCACAGAGTGTCTGCTGATAAAGGCTGCAGGCAGTTTCTGTTGTATAATAAATGCAATTAGGACAAACTGGATTAATTCCATCGGTTTGGGGGTTTTGTAAGCAAGGGCACATTTAACCTCCCCCCAGGGGCAGTCTCAGCTCACCTGCTACTGCTAGAGCTCTGCAAGGGGGAACTTGGACAAAATTCTGTTCGCAGAATTAGCATCTTCTTATCAGAGTAATTTATAGAATCAAAAAAAAGAACAGAATAGGCTGGGAGAACTGCTGAGGAAAAGCAGAAAGGCACAACCACCACTGGCTCTGCACTTGAATTCAGCACTGGTAGTACACTGACAAAAGTCCTGTTGTGTGAAGCAAGAAAGGGAAGAAATAGAAAGGTTACCTCCACATCTGGCCAGGTGTGTAGGGTGACACCTGGCCCTCACCCACCCTGGCTCCTGCTCAGCATCCCTCTGCCCTGGTGTAGTGCAGTCTCCACTTGAAGCAGCTTTTTTCTCCCAAGACACCCAGTTTACTCGTGCACTTACACGTCATATATATATTTGTGTGTGTATATATATCTCTGGCCACTTGGGGACAAAATCTTGCTTCTGAAATGGACTTGTAACTTATATCATTATATTGTGGGTTTTTTTTTATGAGGGGTAAATATTGTAAAATGGGTTTTTAACATGTCCAGCTTAAATGTAATTATGACCTGTTTTTAAAGTTGTAGTATTAAAGATGGTCTTTGTAAATCACTGGTACATACTTTGGAGTCAAATAAAGTTTTATGTTAATCTTTCACTTTACCTGGGGAGATTAAGCATCAGGCTGCTGAGCTGGAAGAGGGACAATCAGCACTGTAGGGGTACTGTACAGATTGGAAGGAACAGTATGGCAGATAAAGAAAATTCCTTTATTTGTAGATTTATATAAGCATAATATGAAGTTAGTAATCCTACTGCAGTTGCTTAAGTTAGTATCTAGGAATATCTGTAAGGAAGAGCAAATAACTTAATCTAAACTCATATCTTCCTCTTCATCTTTCTTGTCCTTAGAGTCTCCTTCCTTTTGGTCTGACTTGACACTGTTCTGCATGGCTTTGGCAAAGGCTTCTACATCTAGAAGTTAAACAAATGAGTTATTGCATCTCCTGGGCTGGACTCATTGTCCACACAATGTCAAAGCTTCATTACTTAGAAAGCAAACAGTTGCTTTAGTATGAATTAGCAGGGAGGAAAATTTTAAACAACAGTAACACAGATCCAGATCTCTCTGACACAGCATTTTATGCCTTTTAATTGTGCATGGGCCTCCTAAGACCAGAATCCTTGCAGTAATGGAAAGGGATGCTAAAAGCTCATTAGGGAAAAGAGCTCCTGCCAGAGCTGGCCCTGACTGTTGACTGATTTCAGATGAATCATTAAAGACATAAAAAAAAGGCATTCCTGAACAAGGTGACTGTGACACCTCCAGAGCCTTTTGCATCTCTAGCAAGAAAACAAAACCAACATCTCTCTGTAAAACCCCAACTTCTCTCACTGCACATCACACTTCACTCTGTCCCACCTTCCTTTTCCTTCAAGAGTCAGTTTGCAGACCCAAAACTCAGAGAGGGAGCAGCTGATCCTTACACCCCACATTCAGTGGCTGTGTGCAGTACCAACACCCCCAACAACTCCCTCTCCCCTGCTCCCACCAGCAGCAGCACTCACCGCCTTTGTTTGCTGCATCTACTGCCTCTGCAGGTAGCCCAAACTGGCTCATGAGTGGGCCCAGCTGTCCTGAAGCTAAGGCTGCACTGAACATGCTCAAAGCCTGTGGGTTGGAGTCAACATCAAAATAAAGTTTGCATCAGATTCCTGCAGCAGTAAGCCCAGGAGGAGAGCAGTCCTCTCAGGGCAGGGCTTGGGAACAGATATGCAGTAAAATAATCACCAATTACATGTCCCTCACTTCCTTTTGTCTGCATGGACTTTGGTACAGTTTAATCTAAAACAGTCATTTCAGCTACTGAAATTTTGCAAATGGACAAATTTCAATCAATTGGTGTAAATTACTAGTTCAGATGGGTCTGTTAGACACCAGCTTTTATCACATACAGTATCCTGAAATTAGGGACTGGTGTTTCAAAGGATGTAATGTAGTAACTATGAGCATCTCATCCCTTCAGTCACCTGAAATGACCTTTAAGGAGCCATTTGCTGAAGGGGAACAATGAATTTGCTACTGCTCCTGTCATTTGCCAGAGAGCATTTATAGTAAAGAGAAAGGTAAAGCCCAACTCCAAAAGAAAAAGTAAAAACCATTCCTATCTGCCCTTGAGTGACTGCAGGAAGAACTAGTGCTCCATTAAACCATGTCCCTCCTCCTTTCCACTTCTACTGAGCAACTTCCCACTCTGAACAGTGCCAGGAACCTGGAAAAGCAGGGCAAGGTGAATCAGGAGGATGGGAAAGGGGGAAGCAGGAGTGCACTTCCCCCCAGAGCCAGCATTTACCTGCTGGAACTGAGGAGACGTCAGGGTGTTCTGGATCTCTTCGGCAGTCTGCGGCAGGGATTCCCCTGAGGGAAGGTAAGGCATCAATCGCTCCTGAACTTCAGCATTGGCCAGGATGGGAGCCATGATCTCAGGAGTCAGAACAGCTGCCAGGTCCACTAGGAGAAAACAAAGGGTTGGCCATTAGACTACACCCAAAACCCCATGTTTTTGTCATGTAAAGCAAATTATCTAGTTAGGGTCTGAGTATTAAAACTTATTAGCACACTGCCACCATCTTTTCTTCCTCTCCGTTTTGGAGTGAGAACAAGTCTCCTGAAGCAGTCAAAAACAACACTGAAATTTTAACAAAAAAATTAAGGAACAAAAAAATTAAGAGACCTTTCAAACCAATGTGGAACAGGACAGGACAGTAAAACAGCTCCAAAGGACTCCTGGATCCAGCAGCTGCCTGGTCAGAGCACTGTTACCTTGCTGTCCTCCTGCTCCAGATGGCACATTCATAGTAGCTAAAATGTTCTGAAGGTCACTCAATTGAATGGGCTGGGTTGGGCTGGTGGCTGAGCTGGTTCCATTACCCGAACTGGGCACGGGGCTGGGGCTGGTCACGGAGGCAGCCGCAGGAACGGACGGGGCAGGCGTTACGCGCGTGGAAGAAGTCGTGGAAGATGGAGTCACTGCAGCCGACTGGCTGCGAGAGCTGCCCAAGAGAATCAGGAGAATTAATTCCCTGCAAAAACCTCTTGTATTCTGAAAAGCTTCTTTTGAAACCTTTACAATATGAAAAACTCCTACGTCATTTTAGAGAGGTAATAAGCAGCCTTGATTCCCACCACATTCCCCATTGAATAAGCCCTGATTCCTCCCACAGCAGTGCAAGCTCACAGCACAATAACCCTGCAGGCCCAGGGCACACAAGGCCTCCTACCTGGATGATGAGCTGCTGGTTGGGGGTCCCCCACTCCCGAGCAGACTGGCCAGCCCAGGCCCCGTCAGTGCGCCCAGCCCACCTTCCGTAAACATGAAAGAACAACAGGTTTAGACATCTCTTTCTTCAGGTTTTCTGCACCTCTCTTCTCTGGAGAGGCTGCTCTTGTACCTGAAAGGTTTTATTTGCTAAAATAGAGGAGGGGGTGAAAGAGCCCAACCCACCCTCCTATCCCCTTCCATAAATTAACAGAATCTTCTTTTCTGATCTTGCATCCCCATTAGAGAGCTGAACGTGTCAGAAATGACTCAATTTCAAGGTGCACACAAGGAAGAAGTTACTCTGGTTTGTGCCATATGTACACCATTGTAACACAGCCCTCTCCTCTGATCTGCTATACCAAAAATCCAACTTTTCTATCAACTTTAAAACCAAGGCCCTCAGCGGAAGATCCCAGAGGCGTCTTTGAGCCACCACCACTCTCTCCTCACAGACCAGGGGTTTGCAGCTTCACACCTAACACAGAGATGCAGCAACAGAATCAGCCAAGCTCTCAAACACTTCACAGGCAAAGAAAGGACAGCTCCACACCCCAGCCCACAGGAAACCAACACCTCTATGCCAAAGAAACCAGACTCAGCCTCCTCCATCACACAGAACCTCAGCTGGGAAAAGGCCTGGCTGCTGGCCCCCCTGGAATTGTCAGGGACTCCACTGTTCCCCTACAACTCCTTTGAGCCACATCAGCCAAACAATCAATTTCCCATCAGCAATTCCTTGCACCACAGCTCATTATGCACACAAAGCACCTGCATTTCTCACCCACCTTTGGGAGCACCTGAGGACAGAACAACAGCCCCCAGTGAGCAAACCTGTGACCAACTGCAGCTGCAGACCCTGTGGTCAGAGTGAGCCCCTGCCAGTCCCTCCTTGTACAGGAACAATCCCATGGAACCAACACTTCTGTCACTCATCCCAGAGCTTCCCCAGCAGCAGTCACAGCAGGTGAAGCTCACCTGGCTGCACCACACACTGCTCTGCCCCATTTCATGGTAAAAGTGACCCAGGAGCAGGAGAAAGAGATGCAAACCAGATGTGAAGACACTCCCAAGGGAAATGATCCCCAGGGATTCACCACAACCACTGTTTGCAGCAGCAAGCAGATGGTTCTTTCTGTTATATGTCAGTCTGGCTAATGGCTGGAGGTAAAGGCAAGGAAAGAAGAATTGCTAAGGAAAAGTGTTGAGAAAAGGAGGACAGTCTCAGGATTATGTGAAGCTTCAAGAGGAAGATCTTTTCCAAACACATCCTAAAAGGCCAGATTTTTCCAACACTAACATGAGATTTGCATCTGAACATGCCACCAATATGAGACTTGCATCTGAAACTCAAAAGACACCAGCCAGATTCACAAAAATGGACTTCTGAGCTTAAGCACAGAACCTCTGTCACTGCCATCTGTGTTCCTTTGCCTATTTGCGCTCGAGGGTCTGATCTGTCAGAAAATGCTCCTGGAGCATGGACAGCATTGAGAACAGACCACAGCAGGGACTCCAACACAGCCCTCAGCCCCTTTAGAAATCAGAGATTCCAGCTCTTCCCAGGGCTGCCCAGGAGAGAAGCCCTGCCCCTCTGACTGGGGAGTGCTGTGGGGTGGGACCACTCCAACCTTCCTCTTGAACTCTTTCTACTTTACATACAAATATTCACTGAATCAGAGACAACAGAAGCAATTCCACAGCTTGGTAACCATCACGTTCACCAGGAGCAAATCACTGGTTTTCAGCCCCTGCTCCAGTGAATATTTAGGAAGAAGAGGAGTAGGAAAAAAACAAGGGAAAAAAAAGCAGAAGATTCAGTGCAGCAAGGAGCAGAACCACAGTTCCTTGCAGATCAAGCCCTGAGATGAGTGCTGTGTAGAATCTGGTACCCTTTTTCTGTCCCTGAGCTCATCAGAGGCAGGGCCTTGCCTTCTCATATGAAAGAAGTGCTATTGAGATCAATAGCACTACTTGAAAATATTGTCAGGTAAGATTTAACCTGGCAGGAGAAAATACCATTTTGGCATAAAGATATTAAAGCATTTTACCAAGTCCTCCTAAGCCCGTTGGTCCGATCAGCTGCATGAGCTGGTTATGGCTCATGTTTCCAAGAAGGCTTTGCAAGCCACCCTCACCTAAAAACAAAAACATTCTGAAACACAACATATTCACATAGTTTTTTTCACAGCACTCCGGCTCAAACAGCAGGAGATTAATTGGCATCACATTCTGTATGGAAAAACAGTTTCAAGTGTTTACTGATTCATGATCTTCATAAAAGATAAATGTAACTTGGCTTCATAAAGAGGTAAGACTCCAGAGAATCTACTGGAAACAAAGAGATTTCTCCTGGCAGTCTTAGCTTTCAGCCTACACTGTTTTAACAGCACAGTTTATTTTGCTAAAAGCATGTTTTATGCTTCTGGTATTAACATTGTCCCCAACTCACCCTCCACAGCCATCATGATTTCTTCCTAGGGAACTCTAGGGGCTTAGTCTAGACATAAATTAAAAAAAAAAAAAAAAAAAAAAAAAAAAGAAAAAAAAAGCCTCTGACATGAAGGAGCAGAGAATGGACTGTACCTCCCAGTGCTGAGAGCTCGTGGCCTCCGCTGGCATTCCCACCCAGTGCCCCTGGCATGGGGGGATTGTTGAGATATTCATTCACCTTACGGCAGTGCTCCTCATCCTTGTCTGTCTTGGGCTCCTGCAAGAGAATTGCTCTTGGTATGAGTCATACTGGGGATATTTTGATCCAAGACCTTTGTCACTGGCTCCCCACAAACCTGCATCCAGAAGAAGAGTCGTTTTGATCCTGCCTTGAACTTCAATACATACACACGGCCTGTGGTGCACTGTGGGACTCTCTTGAACTCACAGTCATCAGGAAAAATAATCAAATCCTGGAAAGTGTGTCAGGAGAAACAAATGTTTGAGAAAATGCATCAATATTCCTTTTCACCTCCCAAATCCCTCTCCCCTCCTCCGCAAACTTTCTTCCATCTGTTCCTCAGAGCACAGAGGATGTGGAAGTGCAGGTCTGTCAGTGACATTCTCGCCCTAATCTGTCCTGGAGGAGCTCTTTCTGCAGTGCCAGCAGATCAGAACACGACATAACACCTCAGCACTGAAACACAAGCTCATACTCACATCCTCCACGTTGCCCGAAGTCCTGTCCTTCCAGCAGAAGTGAATGAGGGAATCATCGGTTTGCTGGATGTAAACAAGGCCTTTTCTCTTGTCTGGAGTTACAGTGCTGCCTTTCAGGGACATCTTCCCTGCTCGGAATTCCACCAGGTATTTGCTCGAGGAGCCACGAGAGCCTGGCACCAGGCTCGGAAATAACGCGCCTGAAGACATCCTGGAAAGAGAGAGAGAGCAGCAGGTGTGATGAGAAACCTTCCCGTATCGTCTCTTCCCAAAATCAAATTTCGACCTTTACCAGGTTGCTCCACAAAACCAATCTGTCCCGCTGCTTGCAGAATCCCAGTGTGATTCAACTGAGCTAAGGCAGAACCCTGGATGAAGACAGGAGGCTCTACAGCCCTCCACTAATAAAGCACAGTGTGTGCTGAGGCATTTGAAAATGAAGCCACAGTCCCCCGGCGCTTCCTTCTTTAGTTCGAACCACGGTTCAAAGCAGGAAGCCCTGCTGTATCCTCAGACCGCGGCTCCAGCAGAGCCCCACAGGCTGCCCCGCGCTCCGCTGACCCTCACGCTGACCCCTCACGGCGGCCCCCGGCCCCCTCCCGCACTGCCTGACCCGCGGGCCTGGCGATGCCGGGCCCGGCCGGCCCTGCGGGACCGTGCCCCTGTTCCCGGGGCCGCGCTGCGCTCACAGCCCGGCCAGCCCCGGTCCCGCCGCTCAGCGACAGTCGGAGCCCAGCCGGGACAGCGGGGCTCGCGGCCCGGCCCGGGCACCCCCCCGCCCGCCCGAGGCCGCGACCTTCTGCCGGGCTCCCCGAGGCTGCCGTGCCGCCTTCCCCTCCTCCTTCCCCGGCAGGAGATGCCCAGCCCGGCCCCCGTTGGGCGCGCGGTCCCGGGGGTGTCGCGGCGGTCCCGGCCGGTACCTTCAGCCTCCTCCTCCTCCTCCTCCGCCGCCGCCTCAGCTCTTCCTGCCCCGCGCGCCGGAACCCCGCCCCACGCGGGGCGCGCGCCGCCGCGGCTCCGCGCTATTGGCTGGCGCGGCTGTCAATCAAAGGGGGCGGCGCGAGGCGCCCCTGCTGTGTCACGGAACATGGCGGCGCTCCCCCCTCACCCCCCAGCCCCTCATGACCCCCTCGTCCCCATCCCATCCCTCAGCCAAGCACAGCCCAGGGCCAGCGCGTCTCCAACAACACCTTTATTCCCGGCACACGCAGGGAATGGTTACACAAAATAAATCCTTCCACGGGAGGTACGCCGGGCCCGTGGCCAATTCCCGGGTTGCCTCACAGTATTTCAGCTTTGCTTCCCCTCCCCAACTCGCAGGTGTTCGCAAAGAGCCGGCGGTGTGCGGTGTGGGGCCTGGCCAACACAGGTGTTCCAACAGCAGCGCTGGGTGAAGAGGCTTGGGGTTGTTTTTCAAACAAAACATTTACAGGGAAATTCTTTTTAATTATTAAACATGAATAAATAGTTCTCATTAGTTCACTTCTAGGACAGATGGTTCCTGACCTTGTTAATCTGGGTGACAAAAGTTCTACAAATGCTGGATGTGTGAAAAGCTGCTCCCCGTTTACAGCAGGGCATCACCTCTACGATACAGTGCTGTACAGAAACTACCAAGCTAACTTTCACATTTATAACATTTTTTACCAGAAGCCCACAGTCCCCAGCTCCAGCTCACACCAAGAAGAGGTCCCAGTGCTGGGAGCACTCCCAAGGCTTTTCCCACTGCCAATTCCAGCAGGTTTGGGATCTGGCAGCACCGGCACCGCACAGCCCCCTGTCACCCCCACCCAGGGTTGGAGTGTCCAAAACTCCAATTTAAATCACCTTTGTCCAGTGAACATCACAATGAAATCAAGGTACAACCCCAGAGCTGAGCACAGCCAGAGTGCTCCTGCCCCCCACCCCACCAGCTGCTCCATACAAAAATCTCTGTCACCATCCAGAGGCCCAAAGGGTATTTATTAAGTATTTATTATAATTTCTTTCTAGCTTGTTTCTCTATGTAGCTGTATTAACATATACTAACACAGTTATCTTATATACAGTGTTTAATCAAGTTATAAAAGTGACATTCTTTCAAAAGGTGCAAAGTTATTAATGTTTTGACACGTAAACTACTGAGGCGAGATCTGCATTGAAAATAAAAACTTTTGGACTTTGAGAGCATTAGGAATGCCAGGGCTGGCCAAGCAGCGCAGGGAAAGGGTTCTGAAAGTGTTGCCAATGAAGAACAATAAATTAGAAAAATGGGTTTGGAACTAATTTGAAATTTTACTGAAAACTTCCGACTAAAGGGAGGAGACACGGGGGTGAAGATGTAACTAATGAAGTGTTCTTACATTGGAAATGTTCCCAGTTTCTTTTTACATCCCATGAAGATTCTATACTGAAGTTTGGATTAAACATGTTGGTACAATTGTTTCATGCTTTCACATAATGACAAGGCTTTAGGTCTTTGAATTTAAATCCTGGCTTAGACAAAAGGGATGCTAATCTGTACACCTCCTTTTAGAAACAGAACATCTGCATAGCTTTTTTCCATTCAGGCAATTTCTATTTATATGCATTGTTTTAAAAAATCACTCCAGCACTGAACATACTATGTAGTTAAAGCAAGTTTTAAACTCCCACTGGTCTAATACGTGATTCCTTTCAGTCCTCACCTAACAAAAAATTCCCTATGGCACATGCAGCGAGTTTGGAGAGAGGTTAACAGTGCCTGATACTGTCATTAAAGCTCAGGTTTTTATCAAAACTATTTTTATGCTGTTCTGTGTGGATCAGCAGTGTCTTTTCAGAAGTGTCTGTACCCATGCTGGCAACAAACACAACCCCACTGTGCCACTAAGTCCAGCTCAAGTTCAGAGGACTTCCATCAACACAAGGTACAAATTTTGGCAACAGAATCACGTTGCCATCAACAATATACAGATTGTGTCCTTCCTTACTGCCTTGAAATCTTACAGCTTCTCTTATTTTTCCGATGAAGACAACTAAATTTCCCCAAATTTTAACCTAACTGTTGTACACAACTTGATAGAAGAATTTCTCTATGAATATGTTAATTTTCTTTTGCTTTTTAATCCTGTGGCTGAAAGAGAAACACTTCAAAAATCTGCTTTCTGGATGAAATCACAGATGTTTTGGACACAAAACAGACCAGTTCTTTCTTGAACTCTTCCTGTTGCTGGCACTTAACAGCAACAATTTCTAAATTAGTGTAAATTTCATAGCAGCACAGCCACTCTCCATTTTTGCCTGGTTATTCAATTAAAAACTTTCATAAAAGAAGCAGCAACATTAGGATTAGTTTTAAATACTGGACCTAATTTTTCAAGCCTCTCTCCCCACCCTAGCCCATGAAGTGTACCACTTGAAAGAAAATGAATGCATCAGTTCAGTAATTGATTATTTCCAGTATTATATGGCTTTGATGGTTTGATATGGAACAAAAAAAAAAAAATCCCACTTTTTGACATCACGTGCTCACAGGAAACTTGTAATAGGTATAACTCTGCCACAGCTTTAAATTGATTCTGCTTTTTCACAACATACAAAACAGACATGACCTAATAATGAGAAACATGCAAACCAAAACTTCCCCAAAACATGAACCTGTGTGGCTACACACACAGAAGTGCTTCCAAAGGAAAGTTTAGTCTAGAAGCATACACAGTGCCAAAGCTGCCAAAGGTAGTGCAGAAGAGTTAAGCCTCCAAGTGGTAGCAAGCAATATATTGTACATTGGAACCACCTCGACACTCCTGCTATTGCTTCCAAAGCTTCTCCTATGGTAAGAACAGCATTTGACCTCAGGGAAAAGCACATTTTGGGTGTGCCCTTCCCTTCTCCTAACGTATGCTCTATGGGATTTATCACAGGTATACAGTTTAATGCTCACAGTGTCCCAAAGTTGTGAAGACTCTGTAACAGACAACTACAGTGTGAGAGGCTCGGGCTGGGTTTTGTGTCCTGAGTCTCTCAGTTATGGAATTGTTGGGAACAGGGCCAGGAGATCCCGTCCCTGGGGAGTGCTACATACAGTACAGGGAGTGGGACAGCACTGGGCTTGATCCTGTTGGTACCACATTGGCTTTTCATCCCTGCTCCGAGTGCCAAAAACTTCAGCTTCTTCACTATTGTACTAAGTAACAAGGAGATTATCTCTATTTTATTTATGTAGTTTTCAAGGATGTTAAGTGCTCTACGGATACAGCGTATCCTCCTGCCAGAGAGTAAACTAGGGGAGGAAATGGAGAACCAAAGGTCCCTCTGAAAATTAGTGAAAACTTGATGATTTCAGATGCAGCTTTATGGAATGAGCACAACAGTATTTAAATATTTGGCAATCCAACGTTAGTGATAATTAAATCATTGATTGTTGACTGATAGAATATCTGTTAAAATTTACTTAGAAAAGCTGGTTTTTGCTACCAACAAAACCAGAGTAACTGGCTTGGAATGAAATCTAGTAACTAGATGTCCGGATGAGATGAGCAATTGGTTCTGGAATTTCAGTATATATCAGGACAGTCTGAGAAATTTCTATCAAAATAGCCACCTGAGTACAGCCAATCTGGAGTCCCAGTGTATGGGTTAGTGCCTTGGTGAAACCATCTGTAACAAAAAAGAAAAAGGAGAGAAACGATAAAAAAGCAAACAGAATGAACAGTTATTAATAGGGAAAAAAAACCCCAGTGTTGCTTCTTTCACAAAACATTCTAAAAATACACTAGTATTTCTTATGAAAAGAATTCTCAGGAAATATTCTGAACCTGAAAATTATTGAACTTCCTACACAATTGTCACCACCTTGTAGAGCACCTTTTATTTTAGCATAAAGTCAAGGAGTATGAAATGGATTTTTAAATTGCTGTCCTATTCCAAGTAAAAATAACATTGGCACTCTAGATTATATATATTATTTTTTACTTTAAAAGAATGCCAAATCAGTTACACAATCTTTTTTTGAAATTTGTCCCAAGAGGAAACAGTTTTCTATGTTCTATGGAGCTGTGCCCGGCACGGAACATCAACAGCTGCTGACTTTTTAACCACGTTAACCAAAAACAATTTTATATTCTCTGGAAGAAATTTTTCAAGGCATTAACTGGATTTAATTTGTAGCTACTCCTCTAGGCTTTGGGAAAAGAATGCTTTCTCTTCTGAGTTTCATAAAATCATGGAGCATCCCAAGGTTCTTGCCTTTGAAGGAAGCAACTGCAGCGAGTGGCCATGAGCACACACCTGACTGCACAGCACTGGCAGCTGTGAAAGGCACCCTGTGGGAGCAGCAGCCAAATCACACATCACTCCCTGATCCACTCTGTGATTCATAAATCACTTGAATATGCAATCAAAAAAGCAATTTCTGAAGTATCCAAGCCAAGAAATCCAAAGAGTGTGAAAATAAAAGGCCCTAGAGGGTCACAATGTCTTTCTTGCTCAACTACCAAAAGCTGGATAGGAATTGGTTAAAGGAGAGATGACACTTAACATTTTAACATTAATTTTAAGAAAAACTTGACCTCTTTAGGGTTAAAAAAAAATCCAGCATTACCACAGTAATTAATTATGACAGGTTTCAGCATTTATTATTAGATAATTTGTCCAGGACAGACTTATCAGCAATTTTGGCTTTCAGCTACGCACTTAATTGTTAACCCAGCAATGCTTTAAGTGACACTACAAATTGTGCTGTCATGGAAGCAATCAGACATGCTCTCCTGAATAACAACAATTCAAGCAGTGCACCCAACTATTCCAAGCTTGAACTAATTCCTCCCTCCTTGCCCCTTACCGTGTGTGCCACTCCACCTCGTCCTTCGCCCGCTCCTTGCGAGCAGCTCTTTGTTTCTCTTCTAGTCTCTCCTTCTCTTTGCTTGCCAAATCTAACCAAGAGAAATTGGTAATTTAGCAAAAAGGAGACAAAAATGTGGAAAACACAGGAAAGACCAGAGAAATTAAATAGAATTCATTTAAGCATGAGAAAGCATTTGTTGTTGTTTTAGCAACAAAAATCTGAAGCTCATTTCAGGAAAGTTGCTGCTATAAACAGAGAGCTGGAACTGAAATGTTGGTGTTTTATCTCTCAGAAACACTGCATTGAGATAGCAGGGAAGAACTCAGATTAGGCATAACAGAAAGAGTGATTTTTTTCATTATTTGGCCCTGCATTTCCTCTGACAAACACCAGAGCAGCAGAGCATGTCTGCTCACCATGTCTGTCCAGACAAACTCCAGAGCAAGTGGGGAATGTCTGCAGCTCCTCCCAAGCTAACAAACATGCAAACACATCGTAACACAGGACAGCAGCCCTGGGATCCAGGCATGCATCTGCTCTCACAAGCTTTTCCTGGGAGAAACCAGACATACACTGTTCAAATGCATGTTCAGTACACAGGATAAAAAAGAGTAAAGGCTGCTGTGGGAATGAGAAACTGAAAACTGTTCCTTGCATTGATTTCCCTCCCAAAACTTCCTCATGAGCAAGCGCTTGCTGCAGCAGACACGTACCCATGTTCCCGTTCTCCATGTTCCGGATATCCGGGCGGAGCCGGCAGTCCGTGGGAGCCAGGATCGCCTCCATGCCCGACTCCAGCTCATTGAGACTCACAGCAAAACTGGTGAAATTGTACATCTGGAAAGCAAATTAAAGAGAACACACAGGTTATTCCAGCAAAGCAGTGATGGGATCCCTACAATGAATGGATACAACAAAACTTCCAAGAGAAATTGCTGAGTCAAACCCCTACTGGCTGCCCTGAAGGCAAGGTTAGGTTCATGTAACACCAGCTGGATTTTTGTTGGAGGGGAGGATCAAGAAATGGCAGATGGAGACAGAAATCACAGTTTCATTTCTTAGCAGTCTTTGCTTGTGAGGATTGACAGATTTTCTGCAATATTGATATTTTACATTCATGATGTTTAAGAAAAAGCAAAACAAAACAAAACCACCCACACCTAAAAGACCAGAAAGTCTTGTTGAAACTATGGAAATGAATATCCAGCTGCCCTGTTACTGCACCCTGTGGCAGCTTCTCTTGGAGCAGCAGGGCCAGCAGAAGGGAATGTGTATCCATATTTTAGCCACTCTCAGTGCAAAGATCTCCCAGACACATTAACCTTGATCCTCAGATTCCCAGCTGCACTCAGAGCGTGCATTCCTTGAGCTCAGGCACAGCCGGGCTGCTTTCAGCACAGGACCTAAGCAGAGCTTGCTGGAGTGTAATTTCAGTGCAGCAAGAACTGCCAGAGCCTGGTGCTGTGCCAAGGAGTGACACTGCAACAAGGTGCCCTGGACCATGACTCATGTTCCCCTGGATAAGTCACCAGCAAGAGCAAGGCACAGGCTAATTGGAACAGTTACCTGTGATGAGTTTGGTGGCCTGCAGTTTATTCTCCAAAGCAATTTACTGCCTGGTATGAACTGCACTGTGTCTTGAACCTCTGGCATATCATCAGCCTCATCATTTTCAGATTTAATATCTTCTTCACTCTGAAACAGAGATAACATTTGGCAGAGGAACAAAGGAACATTGGATGGTTTCATCTAGGATTCTGAAAAATCTGTTCACATTTGAGATACTCCTGTACTTCTGCCTCATCCCTCCTGTCTGCTTTTCCTTACTCTGTATATAATCCCCCTCATTTTTATCATGTCTTGCTCCTGATATCCCTGAATAGTCACCCAACACTTAAATAAAACTTGAGTATCTGTTTAAAAAAAATCAGTAACAATAGTAAATTATTGTCTTTCAGAAGTGTTTTCTCCAGCTTCCCTTCCATCTTATGCCATAGATAATTTCACCTCACATGACCATTATTTCTTCAGGTGCAAATGAGCCAAGACTGAAATTCAATCCAGCTCCCAAGTTAGTTAAGTCATAAATAGGGCACACCTGGTTTTGGATATTGCTTCATCGTTTGCAAAACATTCGGATGTGTGGTTAAAAAAAGACAGGCCCTCGTTTCAGTCTGATCCAGGCTCCAATCACAATTATCACTGCCAGTTTTCTCACTGTGAAGACTGTGTCCTTAAGTTTATGAATACAGTGACTTTCCTTCAAAGTTCCTTTGTTACCAGCTGCACTGCTGTGCTGCACATATAAAACTCCAGTGGTTCAGGAGGCTGCTCTCAGAATCTGAGAGAATCTGACTGCTGCAGGACACAGCAGCATTGTGGAAATTTAGAGTATTACCATGAGAACCTATTTAAAACCACAACAACCAGAAGGGAAGTTTGAGGCAATAACATCCTGGAGTGACAGTAACAGTTTTCCTCACTCCTACCCCCTTTCTATTTTCTTTCTGCCCTCTTTGACATGGCTCATTTGTTTCAATCAAAATACCCTACTAGGTTAAACAGGGCCTGTTTTATACACTAGAAAACAGCTCCATATGGTTAAGAGTCTAATTTCAATCATTTGGTTTGAGTATTCATTATTTAAAAAGACACTTCTAGGCTACTTTCCATGTCAACATCTGGTTTACTGTTAAGACAGTTCCCCATCTAAATATAGACTCAACAGGAAGGAAGGAAGGAAAGAAAGAGTTGATTTTCTTAAGATGAACAGAACCTTATTATTTTTTTTAAAGAGTCAAAATATAAGCCTGTACCATGATGGAATCCAGAGACAAAAGCAAGCAAGGCCTGTTGTTTCTCTATGTTCTTCTGATGTGAATACTTTTAACATCAAGAGTGATTTAGCTACTGTTTAACTTTTCATTTTCAGTGAGTAACTGTTAGCATAAGGAAATCCAAAGTCCTCTGCTGTACCATACAATATTTCCCATTTTCCATGTGACACTGAGGTTTTGGCAGCAACTTCCCTGACACTGCTTACGCGTGAAGCAAAAACTCTGCATGTTTCCAGACCTGTTGTAAAGATTTTCTACATCACAAGTTCTGAAAATCTGCATCACCAAAGAGCATATCTGAGTTAAACAAAAGCAGTACTGTTTTTACTGCCCAAATCCTAGTATTTTTACTGCTGGAGTTGGCAGTAGAGGCACTTTCCTCATTCAAGAATTGGACAACGTCAGCTTGGGGGCTGATATCTGATGATTTCTCTTTGACCAATCTCCAGCAGACACCATTCCTGTGAGCTCCTTCCCATGCCAGCAGCTCACACTACAGCCTGCAAAGCTCAGAGTGCCAAATGCCTTCTCACTGCCCCGTCCAACTCCTGCCAAATGACAGTTTTAACCCTTCATTCACCTAATTAAATGCTTTAATTTCCAACATTTTAGAATCTTTTCTCCCTAAAGAATCCTTCACCTTACCGACTTCTTCTTCTGCTCACTGCCTCTCTTCTCACTCTTTTTGTAGGTCTCATAGGTGGTGGGATCAGTGCACCACAAACACTCTGTCCACTTGCCATAGATCACACACAGCTTCTTCTTGCTGCAGAGAAAGCAAAGAACACTGAGCTCTTCCTTCTGATTGAGCCTGCTAAGCCAAGCCTTGCAGATTCTGATCTATATTAAATACTCAGCTTCCTACTTCACTCTATTTCATGTTTCTATTTGCAGATTTCACAGAATCACAGAATGGGTGATTCTTAGAAAACACAGATGTTTGATAGGCAAAGTAAAGGTTTCAGCTCATTCTAGCCCTCCAGAACAGATCCTCATGACAGTCACATGCTTTTGCCACTGTTAAATGAATGTGGGTACATCAAAACCAATTATAACACAGAGACTCAGAGTCACAAAACAGGTTTGGGTTAATTAAAAACTTCTGACAACAACATTCTCATTATTTTAAACTCAAGACTGGAATTATGACTCTATAATAGTAAATCACTTGCACCTACTCTGCATTTTCCTTTTATTTCCAAAACCTGGACTGGAGAGTTTTTCTAACAATGCTTAAAAATGATCATCCTGGACTCAGGGGGTTTAATACTGACACACTGAACAAAAATGGGTTACAAACTACATTGCTAGCAACTTTAAAGTCCCATTGGTGTGGTAACTATGCCAGCAAAAGAAATTCCCCAGTGGTCAAAAAGAGAGAGACCAAGAGGCTTTTATCACTTACTGCTTGTCCTGGATGTATCCCTCTACTCTGTGAAGCTCCTTCCCAAACAGTCCACATGGTTTAAAATTAAGGACACATTTATCTCCAGTACTGTGGAGGAAATAAGTACATGCTTAGAGAAGCAAGCCCCTAAATACATCAGAAAATTTATTTTACCTTATTTAGCTTTTTTAATATGGTTACAGTTAGCTGGTGGTTAGTTATATATATGTAATTGTTTTTATTTCACTATGATTTATTATCTGACATGGGCATTAAATTATGGCACACAAATTTCAAAATTCCACAGAACAAATTTTGTGTAAGTACAAGAGACAGGATTACAGATTTGATGCTATGAGAAATATCAAACAGCACCTTGGATTGAAGCTCCCATTTACTGACAGAGCAATGCAGGAGTAATACTTCTCACAAAATTCCTTCCCTCCTCACTTAGAAGGTAATTTATTTTATATAAGTAAAAAGCTTTGATACAGGCAGTTGGCAGAGCAGTCCATGCTATGTTCACATTTTCCAACTCTGCAGTCATTTTCCTCTGCTATTATCCCTTATTCTGTGCTATCACTTAATTTAAGACATTCTCCATTATCTAAACTAAAAAAAAGTGACAAATCACAATCAATACCATGGAGGTCCAATCTGCCTCTGGCAATTATTCCATTTAATGGTTCTGTTCTCTGGCAATGGGGCTAAATTTGGATGGGTAACTCACAAATGTAAAACCTTTGCTCTCCACAGGCCATCTGGCTTTGTGCCTTTTCATTAATAATATTATGGTAGCAAGCCCAGGCCTAGGGAGAGTTTGCATTTATCAGGAAAAGATTAAAAAAATCCCACAAAAAACAAAAAAAACCCCACAAGACTTTGGAGCTACAAAACAAATGTCTGACAAAAAATCTGCTCTGTAACACAAATGACCACAACAATCCTCACAGCCCCTGAGTTCATGACCAGCATTACCTGTGATTTACAATTTCTACCACTCCATACTGTTCTAACCACAGTTTTCCAATAATTACATTATGTACACAGCAGGTTGGATTTGTCCATGTATAAGCTTCATTGTGCCTGTCAAGGAAATAAGAGAAAGAAATCATTTGCTTGAGCTTGAAATGGAAGCCTGTTTTCAATTCTGTTCATGGCAGGGCAAAATATTTAGCACTCCTCTGAACAGCCAGCACTCAGCTTCAAAAGAGAAGAAAAACAGACTTTTCTTCACAAGCCAACAATGTGTTGTATCCAAACATTGGTGCAAGTTAATAAAGTGATATTGCCCCTATTCCTCTCCTTTCTCACAAGTTTTAAACTTGCTGTGCTTTGGATTACAAATTTCAGCCCAACATAAAGAGCAGTCCAGGAATTCATCTTTTTTATTTGCATTTTTCAAGTTTTAAGCGATAAAACACAGTATTTGCAGGAGAACCAGACCAACAAACTAATGCCTAACAGTGTCTTCTATTCAGCTGCTGCAGCAGCAGTAAATCACATAAGTGGTTCCCACAAACATGCCACAACTTCTCATCAGTATTTGAGGCCTATTCCAGTGCCAATTAAGGTAATTTTGGGGGTGTGAGTGGTTTTTGCTTTTCTTTTAGGTGGTTGTTCAACACCAGTGGGACACAACAGCACTACAGCAAGCTCCACAAATATGACATTTTAAAATTCAGTTCACTACTCAATTCCATCCTTTCCCCAAAGGTTTATTGAGAAGAAGGAAAATTCCTAGAATTTATTTTTGGGGGTTTTCTTTGTGAAAAGTTTTTAGTGAGCAGATTCTAACTCCTTAAAAGACATTATTCCATAAATGATCAAAAAGTTAAACAACAGGGTTTATACTGTCACTAGCAGAGTCAAAGCCATCTATTCACACTCATCTTTCCATGCTGGTAAGAGAAATACTGAAGCTGCCTGGTAGGGAATCAATCCATCTTAGAAAAGATGTTTTAACAGAAAATTTTCTGTTTTAACAGAAAATACAGAAAAAAGTGTCCTCTGTAAAAAGTGTCTTCTACTTGCAGTGAGTATGGAGAGAACACTCCAGTGTGATGTTTCTACCCCATCTGTCATTTTCCAGTACAGAGAAATAACAGATCATTGAAGTCTCACTGCTTCCCACAGCTCCTTTTCTTCAAGGAGTCTTTAGAACAATGACTACTCTTCTACTGGGGAAAAAAATACCAGAATCCCTCAAATTCATCTCCCAGCCTTTAAACATAGTTTTATTCCTGAACTATTTTGACACCAGAAGCTTTACAGCATAAACCAAAACACAATACAAGGCATTTATGGTCAGGGCTGATGAACTGAAACACTTTTTGTGCTGGAGAAGTGAGGGAAAAGTGTCTTCTAAGGCTCTGAAAAATAGTCATGGTTAACATAAAGGCACAATTCAATACTGACTCACAGCTTTGCTTCCCAAACAGCTCCTTGTTCACTCAAGCCTTGAGCAGTTCTCAAAGTCCTCAAAGCAACAGAATGGTCTGAATCACAACACTGAGAGGCTCAAAATTTGACTTCAACTTCTGCTGCTAACTTGAAGCAATTATTTAAAATAAATGCTTTAACTGTTTATATTCCAGTTTAAATCTCAGCCTTGATTAGGTTCAGCAAGAATTTTAATAGTCTTCTAAAGAAATGCTCTCAAGGAACAAACATTATTTTGGTAACACCTGCACTAACATTCTCAGTTCCTTCTACCTTCAGAAGACATTTCTTCTATTACCATCACCATTTCTCTCCAAGACCAGTTCATATTTTTGTGAACTTTGGAATATTAGATGCCAACTGCTGAAAAATTACTTTCAAAGAAAGTACAGGAAAAGTCAGTGTTTGCTATGGGAGGCAAGTTGGTTTTTTATTGAAACCAAATGTCCAGAACTTTAGGTCATATTTCCAAACCACCTCAGTTAGGCCTCAGAAATGCTTCTATAAAAGCACCAAATGCAGAATATTTTATTTGCAACTGTTCTAGTGCATCCTCATGTCTCACTTGGGAAAGCTCCAGAGTCTTTGTGCCACCAGGACACAAAACAACTCGTGGGACATCATGTAATTTATGAGAGACAAGCCAGGGAGCAATCTGGAGAGGCATTCTTGATTTTAGTAGGAAGCTGATCCTTCTCTTCAGTGGCAATCCTGACAAATTTCTCCTGTTCCTTTACCACACAGAACACTTATTGTGAGATGCAGCTCTTTCCACACCAAACCACCAAAACCAACAGCAATACTGAAAATTGAGATGAGTGTGAACAGCCCAGTAAAATAATTTTATCTCTGTATTTAAATTGCTCTCAGTAGCAACCAATTTATAAGAAATGCTAATTTTCATGGTGGAAAAACTGGGTCAAATTGGTACAGCTGTGGAAGCATAACACAAATTTTAAAACACAGGCCTGAAATTAAGCAGTGAAAATTAACTTGTAAATCAATTCTTACAACCTCTTCAGCACAGGGTTTTTAGGTAATCACCTCTGAAAAGCCAACAGGGTTATTACAATAAGTAAAAAAAGTTATTTACTTCTCATACTCACTTCAGAAGCTCCAAAGTAATTGTTCCCCGAGGCTCTGCCTCTATACTCTTTCCCCAGAATTTTAGTTTGGGATAGATTGATCCATGAAATACGAAGTCCTTATTGAGGCCTTCAGAATAAAATGCACTAATAGGTGGGTGGTGGCTGACTTGTTCAGATATAAACCTAAATCCTAAGTCCTCCCTGGCAACAACAAAAAAAAGAGCATTAAACAGTAAGTATATTTTTAATATTGCAAGAGAAAAGAGTTGATACTTTAAAAAAAAGTGAAGTATTTTTAGATTAAACTGAAGGTGAGACTTTTCCTTTTCTAGTTCCATGACGCATTTACAATTAATGAAATGAAAGGATTTCTAATCTGAACACTTTCTTTTTATACTCCAAACCAGATTTCTACCCAGAAAGGCATCAGAAGTTTCACTGAAATAACTCATGAAATTACAGAAACTCTATGGGCAACATGGAAAGGTCTGACTGAAAATTCTTTACCCTACTGCAGACATATCACCCATCTATTTGGGGAAGTTCAAAGTCCTTCTCACTAACTTCTATATCTGACATGGTCAACAAAACAATATTTAAATTAATTAACAGTGTCTGCTCAGGAAGTGTCTTTGGTGGAAGAACATGAACCAATTTTTCTCTAAATAATTCAAAGAACACTCTGCCTAAACTTAGAAATACAATTATTAGCTTTTATAACAACTTCTCAGAAATTCTGAGATAGTTTGAGGAAAAGAATTTTAGCTATACTCTGAAATATACTTTTGTGGTATTTCACTATAACCAAACCAGTGTGAGTCTGCTAACACAACAACACAAACAGTCCCAGCTCCCAATTTAAAGTAACTGCTACCTGGTTAATTCATAGGTTTCTCCTAACAGTGGGTTAAATGGTTTGCCAGTCCTCTCCCACTGAGAAGCTACAGCAGAAACTGCAAAAGCAGCTACAGCCTGGAAGCAAATTAAGAACACATTATGAGAATAATGCATTAAAAATCTAAGTTAAACATACTTTATTTGTTGTACATTACAGTATTTATTGTGGTTTTATAACCAGAAAAAGATTCACAGTTAAAGAAATGAGCTGAGATCCTTGGGCATGGTCAGTTGTGGCACTTTCAAACTCTGTGCACAGCAGGGAGGGTCAAAGTGCTACAAATATTTGACACAGCCACTATGAAAGAAGAAACTCATCTAAATAAATAAATTGAGCATTTTTACAGGAGCCCCTGAGAAAGAAACAGACTCAAGTGAGAAATTGTCTTAAAATCAAAGATGGGGAGAAAATAACTTCTTGTGAATTATGCAGAAGGTGGTGGGAGCTCTTACCTGCATTCTTTCCAAGGGGTCTGCATGACTACAAGCCTTGTTGATGAGGTATATATGCTCCATATATTCTGTTATCCTTTGAAGGAAACTCAAAGGCTCGTTGAAGACAATGGGCATTGTAATCTTGGACAGCTCCTACATAACCAAAGGGCAGGTTGACTTCTCAGACACAAAACTAAATAAACAACTTAGGCAACAACAAGGACTTAGAAAATAAGTTGTGGGTGAGTTTATTTAAAGTATTCCTCAAAGAATATTTGGCAAGCCTGAAGCAGACCTCCAAGTGCTACCTGGAAGCACTGCAGAACCCTACTTAAAATCTGAAATAACAACTCAAAACATTGATCCAGCTAACCTAATAAATTCACAGGCAATGTTACCTTCTCTGCTGTGGTCTGTGTAAAGCAGAAGAGGTTAAAATCTCCCTAGGCAGTAGCAATAATGTGCCAAACAGCTCTGTGCTGATACTGAAGTGCCACACACTCCTTGGAAAACCTCACATGCTTATTTGCATAAAATCTATCTACTGTACTGCAGCAACTACAAATTATTTTTTGAAAGGAACAGTTACATAAAGAATAATATTTGAATTGCTCTAACATATTTTAGTGGCTTTCTTTAAGCAACCTGTTATTTGTGTCAGACAATTTCTGGTTTCCCATGTGGACACAAGACAGACATGAAGTTCACACAGATTTCCAACTCCCCAGTTTTCTCTTTTACTACACCCAAGCAAATTTGGCTGTTTAATTACAAAGTTCCACTCATGACTGAGCATTAAAACATTTATGTAAGTGCTTGAAACTCAGCAGAAAGCAGAATGCCACCAGATGAAGTTAATGCAATATTTTCCTCACCTTGGCACAGGCAAGGGAAGAAAAATGTTAATTTAACATTTAAACTGATTTGGTCCAAGCAAAAGGTTTGAGTAGATAGGTCAAGTCACTCATCCCACCAAAAGGAGTTTTGAGAGAACAACTGTATCTCCTAGATGACATGAATTCATAAAATAAGGTCCTAAATCACATTTTGCTAAGTAAAGAATAAAAAAAAAAATCAGGTAAGATAGTATTGTGTCAAACAAACATATCTGACTACATTTTAATGGCTTTAGCCTAGCTCTTGAAGGACAGCTTCAGAAATGCCAATCCACATGCTCTAACAGCTAAAGATGTGGAAATAGCACTTTTAATAAATAAATGTTGAGATTTTTGGGAGTTGCAGTTTAAAATTGTTTCCTAGTGAAAAAAAAAAAGGAAAATACATCTCAGGTAATATAATACCTCAAAATAATACCTCAGGAATTATTCTGTGTCTTGATGTTTAAGCAATAAAACTAATCAGCCGACATTAGGAGACCTAACTCTTCATCCAAGCTAACTTACCAGTCCAATGCATTTTTTTAATATGCTCCACACACTAAAATCACTTCTAGAGAACATTGGGGCAGGTAATGATGTCCTGTAATGGAAAAAAACAATCCAACTGTCATTTTCAGCCCATTAAACAACAAGCCATTTTCTTTTCTATTGAAGCAACTTACAGAGGAAGAAAAGCATCAGCCCAGACTTGGCACAGGAAGCAGACACATGAAATGACTTTCCAATCCCAGAGAATTACCCTCTCCCATGGGAACAGCAATGCCCCAAAATGTATGAGCCAGCACATGCCCACCTCTCATCTCCTATGCAGCTCTTGCTGTTTACCTGTGTCTCTTAATCCCATTTTCTTGTATCTCTGTCTCTCCATTATGCTTTCCAGTCCTATTGCTTTGGTGTGGATCTAGATCAAGCATTTCTGGAACTTTATGATTTGCTTCTGAAAACTCTCCTGAAGAATTGTCAGAATCAAAGCCTGTATAAAAACCAAAAGGTAACAGTTTTCTTAGGAATCTTACCACGCCACAGAGTGCCACTCACATTTTGCAAATCTCACACCTGAAAGCACACTTAGACTAGGTTAGTTGATTTCAAAGAATATCAGAGTGAAAACCTTTATTAAGTGACCTAATTTCCAGGATTATTATGAGCCAACTATTGCATTAGAATAAAGAATTATCATTTTTCACACTGCTGAATATAAAACTAATTTAGAATCTTAAAAGCTCTCGGGCAGCTCCTGATCAGATTAGCTGCTTTGTCTCTTCTTCAGAGCTGCAGAGTAATTACAATAATTTGTTTCAGTTATGTAGTTTCCCTCAAAGAGCTCAAATAAATTAAACTTACACTGCTAGTAGGCAAGGAGAAAAAGAAAAAAAGAAAAGAGAAAATGGCCATTTCACAATGCAGGGGTAAACACCCAGACAACTGGAACCACAGAAATGAAGGATATTGAACTTCTTTTGGCACCCATATGTGCAAACCCAACACTTCCCTAATGGTTGTAACAGGAACATGTGGACACAGGGTCAATCATTCCCTGAGCCCCACAGGTGACCCACAGCCTGACCTGCAGGAGGTGGCTGCATTTCCTATGTCCCAAATCCATCCATGTGTACTGGAAACACCATTGGAACCAAACCCCAGCTTGCAGCAATGTGCTTGGAACAGCTTTAATCCCAAAAATGTAAAACCAGCAGGAGTCTGTAGGACACAAACTTTTGTTATCAAGCAGCCCTAGGTAAAAGTTGGACTAAACCAACAACCCAAGATTCCAGTCTAATGATTTCTAGTCACATAAATGATGCACATAGTAATATCAATAATGACAATTTTTGCATGTGGCTTTGAATAAGATTTTAAAATATACACACTCCCTTGTTCTCAACCAACAGCAAGAGGCCTCCCCTCAGTGCTGCTACCCAGACTGCCTGCAGAAACAAACACTTGTAAACCACAACAGCATCACAGAGCACCCTAAAATGATCCATTAATGCAATCCCTACAACTGGCACAGCACCACAACAGAAATCACTGCTGATCAATCAGTGTAACAAAGGAACATCCTTGCTGAAATTAATTCTAAGATCATTAAGTCCTTTCTGGGTGCCAAAGGGATCAATTCTTCCCCAAGAAAAACTTCAGTTTCCAGCTTCTAATTTAAGAGTTGGAATCAAAAAGCAACATTAAACATGGGGATTTGCTGGCACACAATTTTTGCCATGGTTTTAAGGAATACATTAAATAATTTTTGCATTCCTTTCATTCCAGATGTCACAACCTGGGCAGCCCCTTGTCTTTGTACTGAGTTCCCATCACACTCAGCTTTGGCCTGTACCAGAGTCCAGCTGTGGGTACAGAAGGATAATAAAGACTGTAAACACTCTGAGTAAAGAAATCAGTTGTGACAAAGATTATTTCAATTTCAGGTAGCCTAAAATGCTGTGATCCTCTGCCATTACCTTTTTTACAAAGCAGTATTTCAACTTTATTTTAACCTCTCCAATGGCTGCTTTTGCTGTAGTAGAACAATTCATGCAAGGGACACAGTCCAGAAACAAAAAAAAGCTGCACTTTTTTCAGGGATCAAGACTGTGGCAACAACATTCAGAACTGCACCAGGAAGTCCCAGTGATATAATCTTTTCTGGTAAACAGCAGGTGTAATAGGTGATGTCATGTCTTGCCCTGTCTCCTAGGTTCTGATGCCACAAGAATGGAATTACACAGCAATAACCACACCTTGGCACTCTTAGTACTCAATTGGAAAGCATGACAGTCACATACAGATTCAGGTAATTAAAATGAGGACTACCCTGAAACACCTGTCTAAAAAAACCTTCAGTCAACTCACAACAAAATATTTATGATTTTAAAATAATATTTTTAACCATAGACTAGCTTTTTTTGAACCTGTCACAGTACAAGCAGCAAAATAACTTAGTTGAACTATAAGTTGGGGGAAAATATGAGCTTTTTGGTACAATACCCTCACCCAAAAAACTGATCAAGCTCACACAACACAAGGAACAGCCTCACTTCAATGAGATTAACACCTAAATGTAAAAGCAAAACTTCAGAACAGGACTAGTCCATTGCCTATAAGGAAATAGTTCTGCAAAATGTAATTTCAGTCTTTACATTATACCTGAAACCCTGCACATCCTATCAAATGGCCATTGTGTTATCCACATTAGGGTTTCTGTTTCCTATGATTCAGAATTGTTTTGTCTTGTTCCTGTAAAGCACAACAGGAATTTAGAGTCAAGTATATTTATTATTTATGGACAACAATATGCCATTGGTAAGTAAATAAATGCCAATTCAAATGAATGTCTTGCAGACAAACAACAAAAATTAAATCCCTGCTCCAGGAAAGGAAGTACATCAGAAGGGTAAGTTTGCTTTTATTGGACTGCACTTCCACCTAATTACTTCAAAAAAAACCAAACCAAAACCACTGTGGAACACAGCCAGATAATCACAGACTTTCAGCTACACTTTCCACCTTAGCATCACATGACTTATCCACTATAAGCCCATTGAAAAAGTTTCAGAAGATGCTTCTCAATAAAGTTCTAGGTATTAGAGTTCCATTAAGAGCTATCCAGACACTGTTTTATGCAGAAGGAGTAGATCTGGAAGAAAAACAGCTTACAGAAATGATTTGTTGCAGTTTCTCTAAGTTCCAAAAAGAGCCTTACACCAGCTGCCAATAAAGCTTTGAATTGAGAAGCTGAGCAGGTAAGAGTTACTTACAGGACAGTTTTCATACTGAAAAGCCACTGGGAGTGAGGATAAGAATGGAGATTTAAAAGCAGGATAGGGGACCAGAGACAGAAATACAATGTCAACAATCAGCTTAATAAGAAGTTCCACTCATATGTGTTAAGAGTGAAACAAAAGCTTTTAAAAAGTCTTAAACTTTCAAAGTAAAATACTTCACTTGGGTACCAACATAAATCTATTTCAAGAGCTTAAAGAAAAGTAACTTGCCAGCAACTTTAGTTCTCTTAGCCTTCCTCTTCCACATCCTGCAAATGAAACAAGGCCACTCAGAGTGTGCTGCACATGAGCCAAGGCAGCAGAGCCCTGGTTCTGAGTCATGGACAGAGACACGAGACCTCCCCTTCCACAGTCAGCAAGTGCCCTGAGTACTAATTAAGCCTCGTCAGCCAAGGCAGAAAGGGAACCAAAACACCTTGGTACTGAGAGCCTGCAGACCTAAAAAAGGCACAGGGAATAGGATAAACATGCTGGAAGTGCAGACAGCAAGTGAAGTAAGAGGTTTTGTTTTCTTTGCCAGAAATTAACCATTCTCCACTTTCCAAAATAAGTCCATTGTCACAAGCTGTAGCTGATGGAGGCAGGTTGGCCTTTCACAACATCTGCAATACTTACACAGCCATTGATTCACTCTGATCCAGACAGAATGAAAATATATCAGTTTGGCAGACACCTCACCTCCTCCTCCCCACGTGAAAGCAACAGAGAACATCCTCACAAATACACCTGGCTGGCTGAACCAGCTGAGCCTCGTGGCCACAGAACACATTTCCATGGAACTGCAGGCTAACATTTAAAAATGCAAAATTAAAATGTTCTCAAAAATAAATTACCCTGGTAAAGAGCCAGGCATTTTCCTGCTTTGTGGCAACACTTTCACAAAACCTTGGCAAAAAGATACCTGACAATAGCAAGGAAGGATGCAGCTCTAAGAGGTCCCTGATAGCACAAAGTCCTTACAAAGTCTGTGTTGACATTCACACACCCAAGGTGACATTTTGCCTCACAGAAAAATTCAAAGAATCTGAAATTCATCTAAGGATTGACCACCTTTATCCTGATCCAGCCTCAGAGAAGGGGGCCATTGGAATTTGAGAAAAAGCAGATTCCAGCTGTGGTGTCTGGAATTAAGTGAGATCACAGGTAACATTCCCAAGGGATTCCCTAGGGCAGTACTCATTCATGAGGCAAGGCTGTCAAGTGTCAGCAGTGCTAACAACCTCTGACTGCAAAGAAACTTCTCTTTGTCACCAACTCCATTCATCCCCTTGATTCATCGATACCCCAGTCCATGCTGCACTTCCACAAGTGCCATCATCACCCAGTCAGGGAAGAACCATGTGCCAGGAGGATGATTCCCAATCACACAGCACACAGTTCCCTCCCATGAGCATGTCTTTTGGATGAGATGGGGACAGTGTCAGAAGCAGGAAACTTCTCAGCCAAGGAGTTATAACACAGCATTACAAAAATCAGGAGAGATTCATATTCCACAACTGGATGTCATTAATTAATAACTATGGAAAAGCTGTGACTTCCTCAAGGAGTGAATCCATACTACCTTAAAGGAAGCAGGAAACCACCTGGGCTGCTGCTGAGTGTGCTGCAGAATTCTGGAGTAACTCCCACAGAGTCCAAGTGCTCTAAGCCTGGTTTACTGCCCACAGGACACAAACTCCAGCACCCAATTCCTAAAATCAGTGAACTTTGGGAACACATTGCAGCTCCTTCTGGGGAAACCAGGGCTCAGGACTCAACAGGAGCAAGAGAAATGTAGTGCACACACTGTTTTCATCTCAACACTAAAACACCCCTGGAAAATGTGCTCATTCCTGGCAGCCACATCCCAATCCTGGACTTTGAGCAGATTAAGCACATCTGAAGGCAGCTTCTGCCCTTCTACTGACCTAAAACAAGGAGAGCATCCTTGGAAAGAGTAGACTGAGGAGTCTGCCAAGGGAATTAATTTTTTTTTTTAATCAAAATTTGGAACCTCAGATCCTGAAGTTTTCACTGGGAAACCTAGGAGAGCATCTTGGCTCAGAAAGGACTGGGATTGTGGACTAGGAGTACTGCATCTACACCTACCATGTCCAGATCATTAAAAAACAGAGATAGCCAGGCACTACCAGGACCCATTAACACCTAAAAAAATCACTAAAGCACCGTTTGAAAGATCCACAGTGTTAACAGGAGCAGAGTTACTACAGACACCAACAGCCAGGGAACATGAATTCAGAGGCCCATTTGCAGTTGTTCTTGGCATTTCTGAATGCTCTTCACATTTCTGAATGACCTGGACAAGACACAGCTACAGAAAACTAGGTCTGACTTCACTAGGTCTGTGCAAATAACTCAAACTGTCAGCATCTCCTAAAGAACCCAGGTGGAGAAAGGCATTGAGCACTTCGTCCTTAAAGACAGAAGGGAGAACAAATCTGAGGCAAATTCCAAACTTAGCATCTTCAACCAAGCACCAGGCTCTTAAGAAACACATATAAACATACATACACATATATATATATATATATATATCTATGTATCACCATTAAAGCTGTACAACACAGACCTCATGTTCAGGGGCACATTTTACACTTTTTCCAGTGGAAAAAAAAATATAGTTCGATTACTAATGACATACAGAAACAATCCTTTATGTTTAAGATTTTAATGATACAATGGTTTACTTTTACAGATGAATTTGAGTACTTGTCCCCATCACTCCCAGCTGGCATAAATGCAAACCAAATTTCCTTCTCTCCTCTGTGACATAGTTGTGACAAGTCCTGTACAGTGTTCTGTCAGTCACACTGCTTCACCCAGCCCCCTCTGTTTACTCCTCACATGAATTTCCAGCCAACCATGTCCAAGTCTACCTCACCACTTCCATCTACCATGCTACTTCCATTCCTTCAGCTTTCACACTAATCATTATTCTCTTTTCATTTCTGTGATTTTACTTTAAGCACTGTACCTCTGCTACAGGATTTCTCAAGAGACATTTCAGTGGAAATCTTTAAAATTGTTTGAGATCTTTAAGAGGATTTCCTTTTTCTTTATTAAAATACTTCAAGCATTTTATTTCACCACTAAAGCCATCTAAAGCTCTTATAAATAACTATTCATCCTTATTAGCTGAGAGTGAAGTACTATTTGATACACTGCTCAAGTGTGAAGTGATTCATGTTTGCTTTTTCAGAAAAAAAAAGGATTACAAAGATTTTTTGGCTCCCTATCTTGAAAACGTACTTTTACAGCAATTTGGTTCTGGCGAGAAAAGCATTTTCTACTTCAATTCTTTAGAATAAGTTTTCCATTAAAATTTTAAAAAATGAATATAATAACAATAAAAACAACCCACAGGAAATATTTCACCTTTTAAAGGGTCTGCTTCTCAAGCTGCTATTAAAATGATTTTCACAGAAAATGAAAGCAAGACATGGCCACTAAAGGACTGTTAAAGTGATGAAATAATAACTGGCATTAAGCTTTAACAAAAAACCCCTCATTTCCAAGCCTGAACACAAGCTACCAATTTCCTTTTCTACTTTTCAGAAGACAGCACTACAAGTTTTACCAACATAAGTTTACTTTTGATTTATTATTAACAGCCATGTATCACCAGCTCCTTACCACACACACAATGCAATTTATAGGGGTTTTCTTGCCCTTGGCACTGTGCCCATCACTCACCCGTAACGGCATCATAAAACTCTTCTTCACTGTTCATCCTTCAGGGTGAAATCTCTGTGCAGCCAGTGCAGCTCTCTCTAATGCATCGTTGGGTTTGATTTAGAGATTAAGTATCTGTGGGCTGTCAGGGTCTTCTTTTGCTGCTTTAGATGATCTATTTGACAAGAGAGGGGAACAGAATTAGCAGCTTCCACATTTCTCCTGTGTACAAACACTCACACTTGACAAACACTAATTTTCCTGTTTCTTCCCATGGCAAAAGATGGATTTTTGCATTTATAAGTAAACAGCTTTCTTTGACACTGCAGTAATTTTGAGGACAAGTACTATTTGCCACAAGAACAGTTGATTTGCTGTGCCACACTTCTCTCTGTATAAATACTTTATATACATTACTGTAAAATGTAACTTATTTACAGCAAGTTAAATTTCAGGCAAGCACAGCTAGAAGGAGCAGAGAACTGACAGAAGAAAAAGCCAGTTGGCAAACCAAAAATTCTCCTTAGCAAGAGGATAAGCCTTACTGCATCCTTAACCAAGAAAGCTGGGAACAAGAAAGAACCTTGGTAGTTCCAAGTCTGAGCACTGCATGAAAATGTTGGGTCTGACTCTACATCATGCAATCAACATGTAGTGACCCTGAGAGAAGTTTTGGCAGGCTACTGCTATGCACTCTGCAAGAGACAACTGCAGATTCTTCCCTCTAGAAGGAATGTAAAGAGCCAAGGAATTTTTCCTCAGTAGAACCACACACCCTGCAAATAACTTACAGATTTGTATAGCATTCCAGCTCTACTTTATGGATAGACTAAATTCAATTTTTTCCAGATGGTTGGCAATGCTGTAACGCAAATATTTTTACCTCACCCAACTTCAGTTTGAGGAGAAGAATGAGAAAATTTCATTTTCACTCTTACAAATGTTCACCAGGTTCCAATAACGAGCCAAGTACACAGCAATAAATGACAGCATGGCAATGCTATCAATATCTCCTCCAAAACAACCTCAATCTGTCAGTCCCAATTTTTTCTGATCCTGAAGATTCCATTGCTTTTGTGACAGTAGTTTCTCCAGAGTAATTATAACTTGCACAATTCCATTCCAATTAAGAGAAACAATGCCAGAAGTGCACTCTGCTCCTAGGAGAAGAGTTTACCACGTTTGAAGCCAATTCCTTCTTTTCCTCTGCAAGAAACCAGACTGTGTTTCAAGGCTTTTTCCCCTCAGTGCCCAGAACAAAAGCTGTTTGAATGTCTCACACACATACAGTTCTTCTAACTGTCCATCCAGAGGGAGGAGCTAAACCAGCCCATTATGGGACTCATCTAAGTTACTTAATTCAGTGTTTGCCTTGAAGTGTTTATGTCTTTCAAGGATAGGTATTTCAGTTTGTCACTTTTCCCTTAGGAACCTCCCATTTCCTTGCTACTATGGGATTTTACATAATCTCTGCAGTAGCAATATCATATTTACAAGTCCTCACCCTCCAAGTAACTTTGAAGATGCAAGACATTTCTGCTTTCAGTGGTCTGCAAGCATTGCATCCTTCTAGCAAAACAGCTGCCCATGTTTCCAAAAGAAAACTTAGATATGTACAAAACACAGCCCTCTCAGGATCAGGACTACAGCTACATTATTTTCTCCATGTTTTCTTGCATCTTCCCTTTTTCTGTTTAGTCTTGTATAGAAGGCACTAAGAAATAAAAATTATGACTTACAAAACTGTCAAATATCACTAAGAGCCTTAGAGTAAATAAGGTCATACAGATGAATGCCAGTTTCTGCTCTCCCCTCTCCTGCACAATAATAATTGCATTACAAAAGGCCTTGTGAAGTGGAACTACATCCCACAGTGTGCACTTTCACTGCACAGACAACGAAGCTTTCCTATAAAAACACTCACCAAGTACAAATGAAGTGACCAGAATCAGAAACAAATTAAAAGCAGAGTTATGCTGTGCTCTCCTGACATCTACTTCCCACCACACCTGAAGCTCACTGCTATTTGAAACTCAATCATATGCCTGTAAGTTATATATAAAATATTCATTGAAATCACTTTAAATAATTACAGTCACAAATTGTCCTAAGGTGTTAGGAACATTTAAAAGGGAAAAAATATATATTTTGCTGAGTTACATTGGGAATAACTTCCCACTTGGATCACTTCTTTTACATTCAGTTCTTTTATGCAACAGAGATTAACATGAATTTGCATGTAGCTGAACACACAGTGATAACAGCATTCAGCTTTCATGAGCCAAAAAGCTGGGATTAAATCCTGCTCTCTTACTGAGAGCAACAGCAAAAGTTACTTTCAACTAGGCTGAAATACCAGAAGACAAAAACATCATGGTGGCTTCATTTTCAGTATCTGTAATTTCCTCCTCCATTCCCTGATGTTCCCAGAGGAATTCACCTGCACACCAGCAAGGGTGGTTAGCAGCTTGAATCAAAATTGCCACTAAAAGAAGGGTGCAACTCTTCTGTGACACACAGACCTTCAGGAGCTGCCCTGGAAAATCTTCCATAAACATCCTGTCATGGCCTCACCTTTCAGTCCTACAGTGCAGAAGAAACACAAAGTCTATTTGGACATTTTCTTGCATACACAGTAATGTTCAGGGATGTAACAAAGAGGTTTCCATACAGACTTCACTTGTTGAGAGAACCCTGTTTCAGCAGCTGAGGCCAGAATTACCTTAGTGGGCTTCACTTTCCAGGCAGGACCAAAGGGCTGAGCCTGGGTGCCCATCCAGAGACACCCAGAAATGTGTTTTTTCCTGGGGATCTCAGCCCAGCTGCACTCAGCAAATCCATCTTCTCAGTAACAGGGAAAAGCTGCAAGTAGAGGCACCCTAAGAGAACTGGAAATTCTTCATTTAATGATGACAACACACCCCTGGCCACAACCAGCAAAGGTTTTGTGGTTTACAGGATAAGCAGCAAAGCTTATCTACTTCCTCATATTTTAAGGCTATGCATTGGTACAAACTAATTTGATTTATTAAGGGATTTGTCTTCATGAGTACAAAAGGCTACATTTATTTTTTTATTTTTACATCAAAATAAGTTCCCTATAGGAGAGATGCTATTTTTGAAGCTCATACTGAAAGACAACAGATAAAACATCCAAAAAAAGCATAATACCCATCCCAACAGTACAACTTTGATTGGTAAATTTGTACTGCAGCAGTATTATCTTGTATTTCACTCTGATAATTCTCTGATACATTGTCCAGAATATTCACAGTAAGATTTTACTCTTGAAATTACCTTTAAAGTTGAGCATTAAAGCAATTTATAGAAAACAACTAAGCCTAACAAAACTCACTGAAGCAAGTCTGGAACAAGTTAACTGAGCAGAACCTAGATTTCTAGTAATTTATTTGCAGCCCAATGCCTAAAATATGCAAACCCAAACTAGCTAAGCATAGATGTGAAGTCAAAAACTTGTAAGAGCTTCTGGCATCTCCTAATCAAAGAAGAACCTCTCTGGTTTCCTCTGAAATAAGCTTTACACCTTGGGGATGCTGTAAAGCCACTCACAAACAGGTTAAACAAGATAATATGTTGTCCAATGATATAATTTAGAAATGCAGGTACCAATGCTGAAACAAAAAAAGCCACTTTTCTGGAAGAGAAAGGTAAGGGATGGAAATATAATTAATGACAAATCACATGGGCACAGAGCCTGATTTGTATTTTTGCTGTTAAAAAGTGTAATTGGTACTGCACAGTAACTCAAAAGCAGGTTACCTGAAGGGAGCCTACAGGAAAGGTGGAGAGGGACTTTTTACAAGAGCATGTAGTGACAGAACATGGAGGAATGGTTTTAAACTGACAGGGAGCATGTTTAGATTACATATTGGAAAAAATTTCTTCCCTGTGAGGGAGGGGGAAGCCCTGCACAGAGTGCCCAGAGAAGCTGTGGGTGCCCCTGGATCCCTGGAAGTGTCCCAAGGCCAGCTTGGACAGAGCTTGGAACAGCCTGGGACAGTGGAAGGGGTCCCCTGCCCATGGCAGGGGTGGAATGAGATGAACTTAAAGCCCCTTCCAACCCAAACCATCCCATGATTCTGTGATAATCACTAAAACTCTTTTACATTCTCATCGTTTATCAGAGAGAATCACACATTCCTGACTGATGACCACGGACAGCCCCTTTCTTAAAGGACCTGAGGATTTTGCAAAGACAAAGGACAAAACAAAGCATGCAGCTGAAGTAAAATTTGCAGAAACAGATCCACAGCACACCTTGCAACAGAGAGGAGGGAATGCTCAGAATTCCAGCCTTCCAGAACTGTCTGTCACAGGAGAGGGAACAAACAGGAAGGGCTGTTCCTAACCATGAGACAGGTCCCAAGGGGAGCTCAGAGCAGCAAACTCCCTTCTCCCAGTGACCCAGCAGCCTTGATGCAGAGAGTGGTAACCAAACTGCTCACACCACCCAGAGCCCACGAGCAAGAACAGAGTAGTAGCAGATCTGTCAATCAGCTGGTGGTGAAAAATGTCACACACAGTGGTCTGTCAGGCACAGAAGTGTCACTCAGTGACACGTACCAGGTGATGTGGCTGCCAGTAACACACTCTGCTTTCCAAAGTTCTCTGCAGGTCAGAGTGTCCCCTACAAGGTCACAGTCTCCAGCAGTGGAAAGTACACAAATTCTCTTCAGAAATACCACCAGTCCCAGACTCTGCACAATTCATATTTTAAACTATTTCCTCCCACTTGGAACTTATTTTTAAAACCAGGACAACAAAAGCGCAAGGCTTTGCAAATCACTTTATAAACTGCCTGATTTGCTCCACGCATTCTGTGACGTGCATGTGAGCATCTCTCCAGAGGAGATGCACATTCCACCTCCAGGGCTGCTCTCCAAAACCTGTGTGTGGGAATCCACTGCCTTTATCTTGGTAAATTAGTAATCCCTTAAATTTGTCACTTTGTAGGCTTGCTCCTCCTCAAATTTCATTTTCAGGAGGAAAAAAAAAACCAAAAAAAACAACCAAATTATTTCAACCATGATCCTGGATCCTAGAAATTTACACACCAATTAAAGAACCCCAAAAACTTGTACCTCTGTAAGAGTTTAAAAACCTGTAACTACCTTAAGTTCATTCGACTAGTTCCTCCATCCTAACTTGTTCTTCCAGGTTAATCCTCAACAAAGAGCCAGCCGGATAACCAAAAGTTACTCCTCCTTAAAGAAACATTTACATTTCTATAGAAAGACCAGCATTTACAATGAGTGGCTCACTGGGCTGGAATGTGGCTCAGCAAGCTCAGGTTTGAAGCTGGCTGGGGACAGCTGCAGTGCCTTTTTGCTCCAGACCCTCAAGCTGTAATTTCTCATCGTGCAGCAATTCTGGAAAGCTTTGCTGACATCACCCTGATAAATTAAAAATCCTATTTTTTTTTTTTTTGCTTGGAAAGCACATGTGCTAGCTCTACATGACATATAAAACACTTGGTCCTGTTCATTACACAGATATTGAATCTTCTCGTGAAATCCAGGAGTATTTAAGTAAAACCAAGTACAGAATCAATAAGAGTCATTAAAATAACCACAGAGGTTCACCAGCACGAGCAGGTAGGGTGTTAGGAGTTCAATAACCTGGAATTAAGAGTGCCACCAAAGAATTCATGAACTAGCACATTCATCAGCTTTTTCACATGCCTAACAAGGTTTTGTTGGTGTGCAATTCCACAGCAAATTTTAAAAATCATTAAGTTGAATGTAAAAAGAGAAAAAATTGCAAGCAATTAAGAAAAAAGAAGAGGAAAAAAAAGTCACTTGGGATTTTCCCCATGAAAAACGTTTTCATTTACTTTGATATGACAAGGGGAAATGTGAATTTTCAAACTGACAGGGCAGATATTAGAATGAAATTCTTTCCTGTGTGAGTGGTGAGACCCTGGCAGAGGGTGCCCAGAGAAGCTGAGGCTGCCCCTGGATCCCTGGAAATGTCCAAGGCCAGGTTGGACCGGGCTTGGAGCAACCTGGGACAGTGGAAGGTGTCCCTGCCATGGCAGGAGATGGAATGAGCTGAGCTTAAAGCCCCTTCTAACCCAAAACCATTCTGGGATTCTGTGACATGCTGGGTCAGGATGTACCTTCTGTCCAGAAAGAGATTCCCAAAGAGCCAACAGAAAATCAAACATCCACATCCTTCATATTAATACCAAAAATAAGAAATGGGGGAAAAAGGACACAAAATCCCCCAATCTACAACATGACTGGGGGAATAAGAGCCAACCCCATGATCTCTTGAGCAGCCAGTTGAAACAAAATAACTGTAGCACTTCAAGGGATAGAAATAAATAACTGGAACCAGAAGATAAATATTCATGTGTGTTTAATTCATGCACATCTCCTGAAAACATCTAACTGCAGTGTTTCATCTCTGAATGAAAGCTTCAGCAAGGATGAATCTTAATTGACTCATGAAATTAGGTTACCAGCAACATTGGATCTACAACATCTACAAAAATTAGTCAAGAATCAAATTTAATTGGCAATTTAGATTAACTGTAATGCACTCAAAATCTCTTCAGCCAGAGAACAGCCACACAGGACTGCAGAATCCAGGAGAGCATTTTCTTTACCAAGTGAGATTTATTTCTCACACTCCAAAGTTTGGAATGTAATACCATCAGCCAGATGTCTTGGCAAGACAAAGCTCTCTGCAACCACAGCAAGAGAAGGGGAACTTCCTTCTCAAATCTGTTAAATAAAGTGCAGAGAGGCTGAGTGAAGAGGATCAGCTGAATGCTCGGCCCACTGTCACCTTCCCATTTCTTTGGAGATGCAGCTGCCCCACCACAGGCTTTTATGGAGTTGGGAGTCATTAAATGGCCTGGGGACAGTTCAGTGCCACCACTTGAAACAATGATGACCACAAACTGAACATCTGAAAGGTTAGCTTAGAACAAAACAGAGCTGAGCCATTTATGGCAGGCAGAAGCATGTTCTGTTCTCTCAGAAACACCAATTTTTGGTGATGCTTCACAGGAATTAAGAGACAAGTAAAACACTACAAGTCTGGCTCTCAAAGGCCACAAAACTTATTTCTGCATCAGAACAAATGACACTAATTGTCCCACACACTAATCATTGCCACAACCCAAAGTTCCAGTGCTGCTACCAGAAGCATTATTTATTTAAAATAAAAATTGTAAAGATTAATCTGGACAGAAATATCCTCCTAGAATAGTGCCCAATTACCTATGGAATCAATGGCTATTCCCCACTCTCACTTCAGCCAAAAGTTGTGTTCTACAGCCAAGGATACTGGCCTGCAGAACTTCCTTCACATCTACCACAAACAGACCAAGAGAACTTGATTCCAGCAAATTCATATTTTTTGATGCAAAACACTTCATTGAAATTCATACAGAATTCTGTAAATGTTCTCCTTTCTTAACACTACCTCAGTATCTGAGACATTTTTCCATCTGAGAGCATTTGCTACAGCATTTTTCAGACTCTGTAACTTTCCCTTGGAAACTATTTCATGTCCCATGACAGTAAAAAATTACAAAATTCTGTTTTGCACACCTCTCCACGCATGATGCATAATGCTAAGTTTGGGTGATAAATCAGCTCATTTCTAGCCCCACTGTTAAAAAAATAAATCATTCAATACTGTATTGTAAAACTAGTTATTTCTTAGTTGTTTCCTGGGAATCTGTTTTATCTTACTTGTAAGAGAGAAGGTGGGAAGTAATCAATAACTCCAAGCACAGTGGTTTTGAACACAAGTGTCAGTAGATACATAATTAATCATTTCTCTGAAGATAAAATTAAGGATGCTTGGGTATTTCTCAGCATAATGAAACCACCCCTGCAAATTGATCACTGAAGCTTATGAACATGAAGACAGTTACAGCATAAAACATCATTGGAGAAAACCCCAGAACCACAAAGGAGTTGCATGTTTAAGTTCCTAGATCTTCCTCCTCAAAGGCAGCTTTGTCTCTCTGGACTCATTCTCTCCAGACAGATGCAGGTTTACATTTACTCTGCACAAGGTATTTTGCCAATAATTTTCACAGAGACTCTTAGACAATTATGGTAGCAATTATATTGCAAATAAAGCAGGAGGATGACAGTGACTAACCCACTGCAAAGCCCCACAGTATAAGAAAATGTATTTTTATGCCTATCACCAACTCCTCACACACACAGCTTCCACAGCATGAGCTCCTGCACACAGCTACCAGACTGTTTGTGAGGGGGGGTTTAAGATGACACCACAAATTTGCAAAAGCTTTAGGAATTCAGAGTTCATGCTATGATTGAATTTCCTTTAAAGCTGCATTTATAGTAAGTACCTACTGGATTCTACTGGTTGCTACTCCATTTGCTACTGTCAATACAAAACAATAAACAAAATTAACTTTGACTCCTCAAGACAGGACAAATATCTCCATTTAGAGCCCAGTTTTAATAAAGAATCCACCCAGCTATCTGCTCATTAACATTAACACACTTGGGTAACAACGTGCACAGCACTTTGGTTAATAAAAAAAAAACGAGAGCACATAAACAAAGTTATTTACACCTCTGAAGATGGCTAGCATTTTAGTTCCACTATTAAACAACCACTCAACAGCTTCATTGCTCTAGTGCAAAACATAAAGAAGCCATGCATGGGGCAGTTCTGCTCTCCTGAAAAGGTTCTCCTTTCAGCAGCACTCTGCTGAAGGGTCCTTTATGAACAGCTGGTGAGAGAATTGCTCTGCAGCCTTAACACACACAAGTTTCATCCCTGAGAGCTGTTAAAGGGATTCTCATCCTCACTGGTTGCCCTGACACGTTGTAGGGAGCAGAGGAGCTGGTGAGTTAGTGAGCTGGACAACAGTGATGGGAACCACAGACACCTCAGAATTCACACATTTTACCACCTTCAACCTCCACAGCCTGTAACTATCACTAGATCAAAACACAGTGAGATCTACTATCAGATTCTTCTGGGAGCCCTAAAAAAATTACTCAGAAGTGTAAAAATAACACTAGTAAAAATACAATGAAGTTATTTATCCAGTCATGAAAACACATTTCTTGACAAATACCCTAAGCATGCAAACTTTGCAATACTCCAGAGGTTCAGAGCACCCCAAGAGCCTTTATCTCATGCAAAACTGAGAGCACAGCAGAGGAACTGGACTGCAGCAGGAACAGCACACACCAATCTGGTCTAACACCAAGCACAGCCATTAGTGTCCAACAGAGCAAAGACAGTTCAAGTTTGGGACTACAAAACCAAGAGGGCCAAGACTAAAGGTCCAGCTCTGTTTCTGCAGCTGCAGGGACAATTCACCTTTTGTGCACCCTCCCTCCCACCAGATGGATAAACAAGCCCAGGAACACAACACTCTGCAGCCTCTGCATTTTCTGAATGGAGAGCTGCTGCAATCTACTACAAACCTGTCTCATTAAATTATGTGCATAATAAAATATACTGAATTAATCTAAATGATCTGTCTAGACCAGCAAATGAATTTCCAATTGTAACTGTATTTAAGGAAAGGAAAAAAAAATCAAGTTTAAGTATGTTCAGTCTATTCTTGTAACTTATTGATCCTGAAAATTAAGACATTATTTTTGTGCACTGAATCAAAAACATTTTTAAAGAGTATAACTGAAAGTTATGGTAAACCACATTTGACAAATTCTAATTGCTTGTTGCTCTCCTGCAACATGCTTTTACAAGCCTTAAGGACACAAAGTAAATAATACATCATCATACATTTGTGTGCACAGTAATTATTAAGATGAAAGGATTGAGATAATGAGTTCTTGAATTCCAGGTTCTGTGGTGGTCTATTCATAAAATAATAAAACCCATTAAACATCTGCTATAAAGCACAACCTCTATTTTTTTGCAATAGGAAAAACATCAAAGTCTCCTATCTCCAAAGTGACAGACACAGGGTGACCAACTTGTTCCTTGCTCTCACTTTTCAATTTATTCACCCATGTGATCAGCTACATATTTGCAAGCTCAGTTACAACATTCAAGTTCTTAAGTACTCCATATTTAACACATAATCTTTGCACGCCTCATTTTGTGCATTTCTTCCAAGAATTGTAAGAACCAAACATTTTAGTTCCTTCACAAAGAAGAGCCTGAACACTAAGCATTTTACAAATCATTCCAGTGTCAAATACAGACATTTCTTGTATCTCCATGAGGCAGGTGACAAAACTGATGCTGAGTGAAGGAATAGAAAAATGGCACCTTGTAACAGAAGGCCTGGATATGAACAGCATAATGTAATGTAACAGTGCATTTGTTCAAGGACAAGCCACTTCAAATACCAAAGCTAATAAATTATCTGCTTAAAAATTCAGCGTACTTGCAGGCTAATCTTGCTTTCAACAACAGAAAAAAAATCATCTGACTGGCACTACAAACAGTGATTTAAAAATATAGCCTTATCAAAGCAAAAAAAGCCTGATTGGGACGTTTTCCAGCCAACACTAAGATAACAGAAAGCAAAGCTTTCCACCTTTGTTCTAGGTCAGCATATGTGAAGTTCACACAGTAGAATTCACAAGAAGACTGAAGAAATTCCAGTTTCAGTCGTAAGACCTGCCAGCAAGTACGTATCAAGGGAAGCAGTAACAGTATTAAAAGTGACTTACAGAAACCATCCAAGAGTGGAAACGACCTTCTGTGATCAGTTACCAAAGGATGTCAGCAAACAACCACACTGCTTTTCAATATTGCATCAACTGAAACCTTTATCCCATCTAGTCTTTAACTACCTACAGACACAGGGTTTGTTGTCTAATCACCATTTTCTATCTCAAACTTTTGCCTTCTGTTGCTAAGATTGTTTTGGCATGGCTGGAGAGCCAGTTCTGGAGGAAAACATATTTTTTCCTGGACAGCAGACATCTCAGCGTTTCCTTATGAGAACTTCCTCAAGTTACAAGCTCATCATGAGGTGCTGTTGGTTTCAGGAAAGCAACAATAAGAATTACTCCTGATTCTATCCCAGACTGCCCTCAGCTTTCTGCCACGTGGTATGGCTCAACAACTATTTTGAGAAAAAGCTGTGTTTACTGTAACTGAAAACCCAAGGGGTTACTTAGGGGGAAAATCAGCACTTGGAATTTCTTGCTTCCATGCTAGTTTAGCCAGTTCTCCTACTCCCATCCCACGGCACAGCACTGCATGTTTGGAAGTGACCCAAGTCACTGCTTCCAGAAATTGCCCTGAGCTTTTAGAAGTCCCTGAGCACGCTGTGTAAAGTTTAAGATGATAACACATGTGGTTGGCCCCAGATGATAACATGAACGTGGATTTAGAGAACTTCAGAAGGCTAAGTTGGAATGATCAAATTTATTTTCTCTTGCATGCACAGCTTTAGAAAAGGAAACACTATGGGAAGAGTGGTGCAAATCAACACTGCAGACCCATGTTTCCTTTTTACTTTTCCTAGAATCTCAAATGAAGGTTATGTAATTTAGCTGAGAAAATCACAGTAAATGGAAGTACCTGCTTGCACACATGCTTAGGCAGATACTCTGAGAGGAAACACAAGGTTATGGCACACATAAAAGCCAGGAGGTGATTTTGAAAGTACATTTGAAATTCTGGCCTGCAAGTGCTGCTACCAAAAGTAGTCCTGAATCCAAACATACAGAGAGCACACACATGATCAATGACCAAATTAAATAAACAACATCTTATACCTTTATTGCCATGCAGAAGTTCTGGTGGCATGTTATTTAAAAAAAAGCCTTTTTTCCTGCTATTTTCCCCATCTTGCTTGTCTCCTTCTCTGTAAGGGAAACATCGAGTAGGTAACTGAAAAACAAAATAACAAAAAAGCCAACCCCAAATAAACCCCAACTGCTTCAGCTGTGACCTAAAAGGCCCCTTGAGACTCCTGTACTGCGCTGAAACCGAGCCCAGCACATTCCTCTGGGGAGCCGGGTGTCGTAGACTCCTCTGCCTAAACCCAGCTGCAAAAGCAATCGGAAAAATATGGTAAAATTACAAAAAGCCCAGCGCTGGGGCTGACGGAGCTGCAGGGCAAGCTTGCATTGCTCTGCATAGCAATGTCCTTCAGCCCCAGAGCCCGGGGAATAGGGTGGAACGGGGCAGGGCTGAGCCCTGGCTGGGATCACGCGCCGGGCACGGCTCAGCACCGGGGAACCACGGCACAGGGCAGGACCACGGCACAGGGCAGGATTCTCAGCACAGGGCAGAATCACAGCACGGGCACGGGTTCAGCACCTCATCCGCGATGCTGCAGCACGGGCCCGCGGCCCGCAGCTCCCCGAAACACCCGGGCGAGTCAAGGCCCCTCGGCCGCCGGGACGGGACTAAAGCGTTGGGGAAGCCGCTCCCCCGCCCGCCCCCGTCGCACTGACAGCGCGGGCCGCAGCCCACTGAGGACGGAACCCCCGAGGCGGGCCCGAACGGAGCTGTGCGGGGCTGGGGCCGGCGAGGGGAGCGCAGGCCCCGGGGTAGCGGAGCGGGGAGCGGAGCGCGGCGGCCCCGGGCCCGGCCCGCGGCGTTACCTGCACCGGCTCCAGCGACGGCACCGCGGACACCGAGGCGGAAGTGCGGCCCTGGCCGCGGTTGATTGACAGGCGCCAATCGCAGAGCGCGGCCGCGCCCGCTGTTGCTAAGAAGACGAATCACTCCCCTGTCCCTCGCTGGTAGGCGGGGCTAATGCTAATGAGGCGCCCAGCCTGACCGCCCGGGCCGCGCCACCGCTCGGGAGACCGCTGGCCAATGGCGCAGGGGATATGCAGATGAGGGCGTGGCTATGCAGATGAGGGGTACCGGCAGCCCCGGGACGTGGGACGCGCAGCGAGCGAATTCCCAGAGTTTTGGGGTCTCCCCGGCAAGAATGATCGCCTTGTGACTGCTCACCTATGTGATTTACGGCACTTGAGCTAGAAGCTGATTTCAGAGCGCAGCTTGCTCACTGTAAGCTTTGTAGGGATACGCACCATCCTTAAAGACAGGTGAACACCACCATAGTTTCTCATCAGTGTTGTGTTTGTTGTGGTGGGATCATCAGTTGTATATTTTCTTGAAGATGCTTTAACTAGATGAAAGCTGGTATGAATCAAGCGGATTTGGGGTTATATAACCTGCAGCCAGCATCCCTGTGATTATGAATTTCTACATCCCACTGATATCCTCATGCCCTGTTACTCAGAGCAGCTCAATGGACACCTCAAAACCCCTGAGAAACTCTCCACAAAGCCATGTATGAGTATGAAATGGTTGGGAGTGAAGGAGGAGATGAGATACAAATACTTATCCTCAAAATTACTTCCTCTTGCCACTGATTCAGCTCTCAGTGCAAAGAAAATAAAGGGATGAGCAGATTTATTCTGCAGCACAAACTCATTAATCAGAGATGGATACAGATGTTCTTTAACAAGGGAGTGGTTGCAAGGGCAGTGGGGAGAATCATCACAGAATCTGAGCCGCTGTTTTGCTGCAGCGTTCCCTCCTGCCATCCCCAAATACTTTTGCTGGCACGCTGTTGATTCTGGAGTATTACTCACCCCTGAATGGGCTGACAGCTCCTGGCCAGCAGCCACATGCTGACAATGTACGAGACACGAATTAACAGTGATAATGCTCCTTGCTCTGGTACAAGTGTAAGCATTTAATGAAATCTCCAGGGAATTTCTCACACACGTTGGGATTGAGGAATATTTTGGGGTGGGCACAGCTGCCTCCAAGGATGTCTGTCGGTCCTTCTCAATCCAGTCTTGTTGTACCCACATGCTGTTTCACCCCTTGGTTTACCCAGAGTTGTTGGACTCATATTTAGAAATCTTTGGGACTAAAGGATCATTTATATCACTCTGAATATGTTTATAAGGTTTTCCTGATTTGCCCAGAAATATATTTTTCCCCATAAGCTCCAATTCAGCCACCCCTTTTGGATTGCTCAATATTACAGGTCTCAACATGCAGCACAGAAATATTTCTGCTGCAGCTTTTTTAAGCAAAGCCCCACAAACAAAAAGTAATCAGAAATTTAAATTATTATTTTCTGACGGTGCAGGCCTTTGTCATGACTAAGCAGCTGATCTCGAAGAGTTCTCCAAAAGACCATGATGGCAAGACAAATCTACTGATTATATGAGCAAGATATGTTGAATTTTTGTAGCTTTTTCTGGTCTTAATTGAAGGCATGGACATCCTTCTCCAGGCCAGTTTGTAATCATTTCAGCTAGATTTCCATGCTTAGCAAAAATGAGGATAATTGACAATTTCTTCCTTTGTTAAATATTATGGGGCTATTCTCTAGCAATAACCCATAAAACCCCAACTGGACAGGGAGAAGAATTTAACTCTTTATTTGTCTCCCTTCTGCATTGGCAATGAGGGAAGAGAGCAGTTACCTTCTAAAGGAGATGGCATGGAAATTTTGCCTTGTTGACAAAGTTTTGCAATATTGAAGTAATTAAACAGGGGGTTTACAGTGGAAAATATTGGGCAACTGTCTCAGGCATAGGTGTAACCATCAGCTCCACCTATAATAAACCCAGCTGCTTCCCTCCTGTGGAGAAACACAATCCACTTAGAAAACTGTTCCCAGCAAACCCGGTCACTGCAGCAGATTTGGGAAACCTAAATGGTGACACAAGGGCAAAATGGAAAACCAGAAAATCTAGAGATGTTGTTGTAGAGATACTGCAAGGAAACGTGGCACACTGCAGCAGAAATCCAGATTGTCAGCAGTCAATCATCTCCCACTGTAGACAAAGACCTCTTCCCTCCTCCTCCAAACCATGCAGTAGCCAAAGCAGCCTCTCAGTCCCTGCATGTTCAGGCAAGTTGTCCAGCTCTGCCATGGGAAGCTCTTTTAGTCTGTGACTCTGTGCCAGGGAGTTTCAAAACCACCCATTTGTTGCAGTGAGGGCTCAGCATCTCCAGCCCGTGCTGCATGTCCCTCCTCAGGCTGGAATTCCCAGCCCCCCGAGCCTGCCCAGCCTTTCAGAGCCACAGCAGTAGTGTCCTCACAGCTCTGTGCCAAATGTCCTGGAAACGCTCCCCAGCAGCTTCACCTTACAGGAGTGAGGGGCTTGTCCACACTCGAAAGATTATTTGGATTAAATGTGAATGAATTGAAAGCAGAATGGGAATCCCAAAATATCTCTGGGCAAAAAAAGCCTCAAGTTGTCAAAGCAGTCTATGGAAGAGTTTTCAAGGTCTCTCTCTTCCTGCATCCCTGTATGACTGAGCCAGACACGGCTGTGCAAAATGAGAAACATCCAAATTTTTCATAATCTAAATAATAAAATTTCCTCCTGCAGCCTACCTCATTTTAAAAGACAGGAATTTTGAGTTCTATTGGCAGTAATAGAGTGTTTTGAGCTGCTGGCACTGAAAAAAGGAAGACAGTGTGAAAGAGCTATAGTCACAGAAATTTATTTAATGTAAGAAAATATTAAAAAAAGCAGACATTGGTAATACTGATAAGGCTGTAATGAAAAACGTGGTAATGCTGAAACCACATGAATTTTAACCAGTACCTTGAAGAAAAGCAATTCAAGAGAAAAAGGAATCTGTAAATAATGAGGAACATGGCAAAAGCTGAATAAGTAGAAATAGCCAGTCTGTTAAAAGGCTGAATAAGCATGTTCTTTGTAACGGCATGGAAAGGAAAAGACACAACAGCCTGTATCCTCCGCTTCAGTGATAATTTCCCTGGGAGCTGCACCCATTCAGCTGAGGGCAATTCAGGGGCTGAGCCACTTCCATTCAATATAAAATAAAGTTTGAGAATCTCTGTGGTCAAAGTTGTGAAGGCTTAAAAACCTGAGAGTGCAAAGGGCTTTCTGCAGGAAGCCAGAAAGCTTATTAAAAAACATGATTTCTCCCAAAGTCTAGACACAAGCACAGAATCACAGGATTGTTAAGGTTGGAAAGGACCTTAAAGATCATCAAATCCAACTGTCACCACCACGTTCAGCATTAAAACATATCCTCAGGTGTGTTTTTTTTTTTTACTGAACCCTGAATTCTTCTTGTTCCAGGTATAATTTCTGGTGCTGGAAAATCCTGTGCCTGCTAAGTAGAGATGAGCAGCAGCATGTGCTCAGGATAAAAATACTTAGGCCAAAGTAACTCACTTTCATCCATCATCTTCCCTGGGATGGTCCATAGGTTTGTTGCATATTCATGGCAGGGAAGATGGGGATAGATTGGATTTAATTTTAGGGGATACTGTGGAGCCTCATTTTAGGAACCACCTCCCAGTAAGGGCTGGAACATCTCAAGTTCCAGGAGCAGATCTGAATAAACTTTATTTTACCAATGCCTCTGCACCACTGCTGCCAGCTGATCTGCCTTCAGTCAGTGATTTATATACTAATAGGTGTTTATTTGTCAAACTTAGCCACAGGAGCATCTTATTTAGAATTAATTCCCACATCTATGTTTAGCTATGTGTACAGCAGCGAGGCAGGTGACCCCTGCACTCTGGGGACCACATTTCCCTCTATGATGGCAGGAGATCAATTCAGCAGCTCGTGTGAGGCTTCTTTCTGGAAACTCGAGTCAATAGAAGTTAATTATGCTTATAGATGCAAGGTCAGAATTGACGTGGGAGTAAAATTTCACCTGTCTGAGCGGTTCCTTGGTAACTCCCTCTGTCACCAGGATCTCACTCAGAGAGGCAGCAGAGCAGGGCGGGTGTGCACCAGGCAGAGTAAAGGAAAATTCCTCACAGACAGCAGAGGAAGGGATATTTCCTTTCAGATATTCCCCGTGGCAGGTCAGACAGATTTCTGCTGCCCAGGTTAGATGTTACCAGTGTTGGCTAATTTAATTCCATTTTTCACTAAATCCAATACCACTGTTTTCAGTAGCACAGCCTTTCCCCAAGGCAGCCCCATTCCCTCTCCATTTTGCTGGCTTTTTGGATGAAGGAACAGCAATGAAATGTTCTCTGAGGCATGCACATGTATTTTCCAAGTGTCCTGATGACACATCTGCACTGTGCCCCCCTGGCAGAGCTCACAAGGACACTGCCCTGACACCCAGGGTGCCCCTCCTCACGATGCAGCAGAGCTCAGGCACCCACTGACCCCAGGAACGGGATCAGGCCGTTCAGCCCTGCAATTTTGCAAAAAAAAATCCTGGATTTTAACCCTGTGACTTGTGACAACCAAACACACCTACAAAAAAAAAATTAAAATAGGGAAAAAAGAAAAAAAACCCACACTGTATAAAGCAGACTGTCAGCTGTTTACTGATACACTATAGATTGTTTAGCATGTAATTTCCTCTAGCTCAGTAAAATTAACACCTTTGATCCAGCAAATATTTATATGCACATATTACTTGCTGGAATAATCTTTTGTACTTTGTAACAAAGTCGTGTCCACTTGTCCCTAGGCAACCACTAGAATAAACTAATTAGTAATTACAAATTCACACATATGCATCAAAACAAGATCCAGGTTAATTTTATGGTGCCTCTGTATTTCTGTCCTCAAAAATTAGCATCTGAACTTTCCCAAAATAAGCGATACTAATCTACAGACTGGTTTTAAAAAGTCCTCATCATGAAATTCCACCAACAAAACCAAAAAGTAATGAAGTAAATAAGCTATTTCAGCATGAATAAAAAGAAAAAAAAAAATCAGATCCTGTCCCAGATCCTGTCCCAGATGGAGTTGGGAAGTTTGGCTCTGGATCTGAAGGCTGCTACACAAGAAATCCCCGACAGGCAGACAAACTAATGTGCCTCCCTTGTCAGCTTCTGTGTCAGCTACAGCTGACTCTATTTACTTTTAGCCCAGAGAAGGAACTGGGAGCAGAAGGAAAAGAAGAGGAACCTTCATTGATATTCACAATGCTGTCTTACATGATCAGCATTATTTTGTCCAAGGAAGGTCTTTCAGAAAATGGGAGAGAAAAAAAGTGATGAGGTGGAAGAATGGCGTCAGAGGAAAACAAAGGACCCTGTTGTGGAGGAAGGAGTTTGTTTTATTTTGTATTAAAGTACCATGAATCATTTTGGTTTCTGTTTGTAAATTGGCTATCAGAAGAGTGAGGTGGATTCATTTTGAAAATATTGACTTTTTTTACCATAAATGTCAAGTTAAACATCTCTAACCATGAAGGCAGATTGGTGGAAATTGCAGCTCGCCATGATGGCAAAGATCCCAACTTGTCCCCGTTCCATGCAAAATAAACGATGTCCTGAAGCCAAAGCACAGCCCTGCTGTGGTCATGGTGAGGACCCAGGTTTGGCAGGTTTGGTGTGTGCTGGGCTGGCCGTGCCAGCGTTTCCCAAGCCCCTGTTCCATCCGGCCCACGGCACAGGCAAGGAGCCCTGCCAACTGGCTGCCTGCTCAGGCTGCCCAGCAGCCAGGGACCTTTTCTGCCTGCAGCACTGCCCAGGGCCCCTTTCACATTTCCATGGGTTCCTGTCACCAGGAATGGCAACCTGGAAGGAGAAGCTGCTTTACCTGTGTGCACCTGCTCTGGATGCAAAGCACAGTTATATATTTCCAGCCCCGACATTCTGAAGGGGATTTTGCAGAGAGGGAGGTCTGGAGGGGACCTGAGGGGGTTCAGAGGGATTTTGGGGGTCTGGGGGGGTTTCAGAGGGGTCCTGAAGGGGTTCAGGGGGATTTTTGGGAGGGGGGGAGTGGTTCAGAGGGTTCCTGAGGGTTCCTGAGGGGGTCTGGGGGTTTGAAGGGTTCAGGGGGTCCTGAGGGTTCCTGAGGGGGTCTGGGGGTTTGAAGGGGTTCAGGGGGTCCTGAGGGAGTCTGGGACGTTGAGGGGAGATCTGGGGAGGACGTCTGGGGGGGTCCTGAGTGTGTCCATGGGGGCCTGGGGGTGTCCTGTGGAAGGTTCAGAAGGATTTTGGGGGAGTTCAGAGGGTCCGGGGGGGTCTGTGGGGGTTCAGGAGGGTTTTCGGGGGCTTGGAGGGCCCTAGGTGCTTTGGGGGGGTCCTGGAGTGGGGGGAGGGTTCAGAGGGGCCTGGGGAGGTTCAGAGGGATTTTAGGGGGTTTTGGCGGGGGCTCAGGTGGGCGTTGAGGACTGGGAGAGGTCTTGGAGGGGTCGAAGGGGGATTTTGGGCGGTTTGGGGGGGAGGGGTATTTAAGTGGATTTGGGGTGGTTTTGGAGGGATTTCGGGGGATTTCGGGGGGATTTTGAGAGTTTTGGCGGGCTCGGGCCATCCTGAGGGGCTCACAGAAGGGTGCCAGGGATGACCCCACCCTGACCTGTCGCCGTCCCCACCCCACAGCTGACCCGGTTGGAGTTGGAGCTGTGGAAGGTTCTAGAAGCCAAGGAGCTGATGAGGAAAATGTTGTGACACCCCTAAAACGAACGTGAAAACACCGCTCTTTCACCCAGCCCATAAAGGCATTAATGGACCCGCCCGCCCCGGCTCCCTCACCGCGGGAAACCCCACAGGGAGGGGGGCGTGGTCACACAACACTCGGCCACTACAGGGCCGTCAATTGGGGGCGTGGCCTCGGGGCTGACTGTGGGGGTGAGCGGGGGCCGCAATGCATTATGGGTATGGGCCCGCCGCAATGTATTATGGGTAGGGGCCCGCCGCAATGCATTATGGGTAGGCGGGGGGCGCAATGCATTATGGGTAGGCTGGGCCGCAATGCATTATGGGTAGGCGGGGCCGCAATGCATTATGGGTAGGCGGGGCCGCCGCAATGCATTATGGGTAGGCGGGGCCGCCGCAATGCATTATGGGTAGGCGGGGCCGCCGCAATGCATTATGGGTAGGAGCCCGCCGCAATGCATTATGGGTAGGCGGGGCCGCAATGCATTATGGGTAGGCGGGGCCGCCGCAATGCATTATGGGTAGGCGTGGCCGCCGCAATGCATTATGGGTAGGAGCCCGCCGCAATGCATTATGGGTAGGCGGGGCCGCAATGCATTATGGGTAGGCGGGGCCGCCGCAATGCATTATGGGTAGGCGGGGCCGCCGCAATGCATTATGGGTAGGAGCCCGCCGCAATGCATTATGGGTAGGCGGGGGCCGCAATGCATTATGGGTAGGCGGGGCCGCCGCAATGCATTATGGGTAGGCGGGGCCGCCGCAATGCATTATGGGTAGGAGCCCGCCGCAATGCATTATGGGTAGGCGGGGCCGCAATGCATTATGGGTAGGGGCCCGCCGCAATGCATTGTGGGTAGGCGGGGCCGCAGTGCATTATGGGTAGGGGCCCGCCGCAATGCATTATGGGTAGGCGGGGCCGCAATGCATTATGGGTAGGCGCCCGCCGCAATGCATTATGGGTACGGGACCGTGGTTTTCTGGGAGGTTGAATTTTCGGGGGCGCTCTGGGGGCGTCCCCACCCAAATTTTGTGCAGTTTTGTGCACGGGGGAGGTTTCGAAGGGTTACCCCACGCCAATAATTATCGCTAATGAGCCCACGTTAATCAGCGACGCTGTCCCGCCCCCCGGACCTCCCCCCACGGCACCGAGGTCGAAGGCTCTGCCCTTTCTTCTTCTTCCCCCCCCTCCCCTCCCGCTCCTCCTCCTTCTCCTCTCCCAGTGAGACCCTCCTAGGGCAGCCCCAAAACCGCAGCGTTTTTCCCCAAAACTGCCCGCCCGGCCCAGGGGGTCCTCGTGTGGGGAGGGGTCCCGTTCTTGGAAGGTCCCGTTTTTTGGGAGAAGTCCCCATTTTTGGGGAGGGGTCCCGGCCTTGTCCGAGCCCCTCGGGCACTTCACGCACGCCCTGGTGCGGGCGCTGATCCCCCACCGGGGAGAAGCGGGAGGGGGCTTGGGGGGCGTTTGGGCGGTGGCATTATCGGGGAGATGGGGGGATCACCAGGGGGGCGAGGGGAGGGGGTTTGGGGGGATGTGACCACGGGGAAACAGGGTGGGGTTGGAATTGTGGTGGGCGGGGGTGGGGGGGTCCTTTTGGGGGCCCCCTCCATGACCCCCTCATGACCCCCCTGACCCCTCCCCAGCTCGGGGGGCTCTGGGGAGGCTCTGTGGATCCGGGGGGGGCCCTGTGGGTACTGGGGAGTTGTGCCCGCTGTCCCACCCCCCATGACCTCCCCCATGTCCCACCCTGACCCCCCCCCCCGTCACCGCCTGCCCCCCCTGAGCTCGGGGGGCTCCGGGAGGTGCTGGAGCAGCTCCAGCTCCGGGTGCTGTCGGTGACGGACGAGGAGGCTGCGCTGGACCAGCGCTGGACACCGGTGTTCTGTTCACCGGTGGGTCTGGGACCCCTGGGAACCCCCCCGACCCTCCAGGGGATCCCAACCGCCCTGCCCCCCCCAGGCCGGGAATTTTTTGAGGGAATCTCGCCCTGGACCAACCCGCAAGGGGCTGAGGCCGTGGCTGACGCCTTCAGGGTGAGACCCCCGGGGAGTTTGGGGAGGCTCAGATCCACTGGGGGGGTTGGGGGCTCTGGGTGGGGTTTGGAGGGAATTTTGGAGGGAATTTGGGGGTTCAGACCTGTAGAGGGTTTGGGGGAATCTTGGGGGAAATTCAAGGGGCTTTGGAGAGTTTTGGGGGCAATTTGGGGGGTTTGGGGGGGCTCTGGGTGGTTCAGACCCCCAAGAAATTTTGGAGTCCAAAGCTCTGGGGGGTTTGGGGGAAATTTGGGGGATCTTGGCGGAATTCGGCGGGCTTTGTGGGGAAATCTTGGGGAATTTGGAGGGTTTTGGGGGCTTTGAGGGAAATCTGGGTGGTTTAGACACCCAAGAAATGTTGAGGTTCAGAGCCCTGGGGGGACGGGTTTGGGGAATTTGGGGGGCTTTGGGGGAAGAATTTGGGGCACTTTGTGGGGAAATTTGGGGAAAATTTGGGGGGGGCTGTGGGGAAAAAATTTGAGGGGACTTTGGGGAAAAATTTGAGGGGGCTTTGGGGGATCTTTTTGGTTTTTTTGTGGGGGAGGGTTTCCTTGGAGTCTGCAGCAGTTTCCAGGGGGTTTCTAGGGGTCCTGACCCCCCCACACACCCCTCCCCAGGACTTCACGGTGTCCACAGTGCCCATGGGGGCGGGGGGCACCTCAAGGGCTCCCTGAGCATGACTGACCCCCAGACCATCGCCCACGGCTGCAGCCACGGTGCCCAGCAGGCCCTCAGGGTGGGGAGGGGCTTCAGGGGGAGGGGAAATCCCAATTTGGGAGGGGGCTCCTGGAATTTGGGGTGGGGTCAGCCAGGAGCTGCACGTAGCAAACCACAGAGCCGCGGATGAAGCGGTTCTTGACCGACAGCTGGGCAGGGGGATTCCCCCACCAAGGGGGCCCCAAAAAACTCAGTGAGACCCCAAAAACTCAATGAGACCCCTGAAGGGGCCCCAAAATTCAGTGAGGCCCCAAAAAACCCAGTGAGACCCCAGAACAGTCCCCCAAACAAATACCCTCCTGAGACCCCCAAAATCCCATTGAGACCCCCAAAAAATTCAATGAGACCCCTGAAGGGGCCCCCAAAATTCGGTGAAATCCAAAAACCTCTGAGACCCCAGAAGGGCCCCAAAAACTCACTGAGACCCCCAAGCAGCCCCCAATAAACCTGGTGAGACCACAAAAATCCAGGTAAGACCCCCCCCAAAATCTGCTGAAACCTCTAAAACTCTGCTGGGATACCCAAAAACACACTGAGACCCCGAACAGCCCCCCAAAACTCAATGAGACCCACAGAACCCACTGGGATCCCCAAAATCCTGGTGGGACCCCTGAATGGCCCCCAAAAAACCCAGTGAGACCCCTAAAAAACCAGGTGGGACTCCCAAAAACATACTGAGACCCCTGAATTCCCCTCAAAATCCCACTGAGACCCTCAAAGGGCCCCCGAAAAACTCGATGAGACCCCTGAAGGGGCTCCAAAATTCAGTGAGGCCCCAAAAAACCCAGTGAGACCCCAGAACAGCTCCCAAAAACCTACTGAGACCACAAAAACCCCTCTGGGACCCCCAGAACTCCCCCCAAAATCCCACTGAGACCTCAGAACGGCCCCCAAAAACTCACTGAAACCCTCTGAGACCCCCCAAAACCCCCCTGAGCCCCCCACCCCGCACCATGTCCGGGTATTCTTGGAGTCCATGACGCTGATTTCCATCAATTTGATGTTCAGGTACTGGGGAGAGAGCAAGGGGAGGGTCAGAGGGGTCTGAAAACCCCCATTGACCCCCCCTGGGACCCCCCACTCACCTGATCCACCGAGTGCAGCGTCCCACAGATGCTGGGGAGAGACAATGGGGAATTTGAGGAGGGGTCTCAGAGGGGCCCTCACAGAGATCCCGACCAATCCCCGGGACTCCCAAAATCCCCCCCGACAATTCCAGACCCAGAGGCTCGTTCGCATCCCCGCTGTGGGTTGAACCCCTGCACTTATCTGTCAGAGATCAAGGGATTAGCATCCACTCAGGTGAGAAGAGCTGTTCCACTCTCTGAGAAACTCCTGCCATCGCTGGGTTGTTGTCTCTTAACCAGCTACAATAAAGAAAACCAGGCATCAGTGCATTCTCTCAGTAGCATCCAAGCCAAACCCTGATAGTTTCACTGCTCACCATCTCCCAAGAATGCCCGGAGCCTCAGGGCACATCCTTCAGCTGCGCTCAGAGGCTGAGACTGTCCTAGCAGAGTAGGCCTGGCTTAAGAAGAGACAAGGTGATGTTGCATGGCTGAAACTTGGCTGGATCTACTCATGTTCTCCCAAACTCCCGGACTCACCCCAACTGCTGGATCATTGCCTTTCCCCGACCCCCACCGAGGACAGGTGACACAGAGCGAGCCCCACCCGGGCCATCTCCTTTGTCCAGGGACCATTACCTTGTCCCTGGACCATCGCCTTTGTCCCTGGGCCATTCCTCTTGTCCCTGGACCATCACCTTTGTCCCTGGGCCATTCCTCTTGTCCCTGGACCATTCCCTTTGTCCCTGGACCATTCCCTTTGCCCTGGACCATTACCTTGTCCATGGCCCATCACGAGCTGGGTGCGGCCCGAGGAGCTTTCTCTTTAGCATGATAATGGAAGAAATGCTACAGAGAGAAAGAGTAGGGGAACAAAGCCCCCAACCCCAAAACCAGGGCAGCACCAGAAAACAACGTGGGAAAGGCAAAATGAGCGTGTTTTCTGCCAGAAAATGAGTAATGATATTAATCAGAACTTCTGGAGAAATTTAGGAACATCGTTTTCATGTGATAAATACAGGCCATGCCTGTCCTTCCAGCCTAGGTGAAAACAGGAAGGAAAACTACAGAAAAAGCAGAATAGTCCTTTATTTGGATGTATTTCCTAAGGGCTCTGTACTGTACCCTGCTCAGCTCAGGAGCTGGAGCTGCTCTCGCAGGACACAGTGTCTGAAGGAACGCTGCAGCTGTGACATTAAAGCCACCAAAACCAATGACTAAATAGAGACAGATCCTTACCTGGTCGATGTCCCCATCTCTGGCTCGTGCTCTTCTACCAAGCAGAAGACAAGGGGTTAACAAAGCTTTGGACACATTCTGTCCTCAGAGTAGTTAGACAAAACATCCATCAGTGTGGATCTTTAATAAGGACAGTTGTACCTAGGCTTGCAATGGACTTCTGTATGTTATTACTGCAAAGTCTGTTTGAACTTATTTTGACATTAAAAGTGTTTAAACAAGACTTACCGTGAGCTCTGCACCCTGCCCTGCTCCAACCCCTAAGGAGCAGCTGGATATCCTCACACCCATCCAGGCTGAGGCAGAGTAGTTATAAAAGCATCCCCAGATTCATCAACTGAAAATCAGATTTTCTGACAATTAAAATCAGCTTTAAGCAAAAGAATTGAGTTTTATCCATAACTATAAACGAGCAAAGATGCAACTTTTTTATCCTACATGCACTTTACAGCTGAGATTTTCTAACACAGTATGACAAACACCTTGTAGCTTCAAGAGAACTGAAACAAGCCTTTAGCAGCTGTGTGGTACAGCTTCTTAAAGCAGCCTGTAGAACATTAAAATACGGCCGTGGCAGTTCTTGCTTTTTGCAGCCTTTTTAAAGGGCTGAAAGTTTTCAGATTCACTGAGGCTAATCGACAGTTGCAGAAATAAGTCTGTGGAATCTGAGCAGGAGCTTCTGTTCAAGGTTTGTTATAAATCAATTATTCAGGTAACACGGGAACCTCTTCACAGCCCAGACACAAACGTGTATTCCCCATTATGGTAAAAATCAATGTACTGTGCTGGCAGTGCTGTGTTCTGCAGCTGTGTTCTCACCACACTCGGAAACACCTCGACACACACGGACACAGCCGGACACTGCACCCTCAGAAACGCTCAGACACACTCATGCACACTCGGACACTCAGAAACAGACACACATGGACAGAATAAATATAAAAAGTGATATACGGCTCACCCTATATATAATAGGTGATATAAAACATGCCCCCCTATGTAATAAGTGAAATATCACATGTCCCCCATGGAAAAAGTCATAAATCACATGCCCCTCATATAATAAATGAATAATTAACAACATTAAAAGAATCTAAAGTACTAGAAAATTTAAAAAAAACACTATCATAGGGAAAAAATAAAACAAACCTGCTTTAAAAATCCACCCTATAAGTATCCATAGTCCCTAAAAAAACTAATAAAAGACCCCAAAACAGCCAATCAATCAAACTAGAAAAATAAAAATAGCACAAATAAACCTAACTTAACAACACAAAAATAAAATTACTCCTAACTCAATGAACTCGTTATGCCTCAAACCATCAAAGCAGAAATACCACTGATAAATAAACACAAAATCAAAAGATAAATTTAACCATAAAGAGTATCTCCCAAATTATCCATAACTATAAAACATGTATTACAATCAAACCAAATAAATAAAACCCCTATGATATAATAGTAAACCAACGTAAACATACAATAACACCCCATATATAATGTTCCAATTAGAATATTAAAAAAGCCTAACAAATTAGCTATGACATTACCTCAAACCCACCAAAACAACCACTACATACTCACAATAATAAAAGCTGTCACAAAATAATTAAAAACCCATCCTCCGCCTTATGCTACAGCCCATAACACCATCGTAAACCTTATAAACGTATCCTTTAAAAACACCCCACCAAAAAAAACCCAACAGTAAAACACAATGCAAAGAAAATCTTCTTATCAACACCAAAACTAAGACCTTATCATACACCATGTATAAACAAAACAGAACTATACATTATATTATGGGAAACCATCTTAAAAGCACTACATTTAAAAAAACCTTTAAAATATTAAAAACCGCATCTAACAAAAGCCATCTAATAAATTCACAACCAAAACTCCACCAGCAGAGCCAGTCCTACCCAAAATCCCCATCACACATATCAAAAGTTATTTTAAAAACCTACTTCAATTCATCCTACCTCAAATACAAAGCCATCCATAAAGTGAACTTCATTCAGACCCAAAATTGCACATAGTCAATAACACCAAAAAATAAAACAACACACTATATACCACCAAAAAATAAAATACTGAATTAAAGCCAAATATAAATACCACTATTTATTAAAGAGCACACTCACCATCTATACTTTACTGGAACTAAAACTAAATGTATATATACAATTAAAATGCATTACTTTCGGCATATACCTGATTATAAAATAATAAAGTGTACTAGAAGGATATTATAATGTATGTCCTCTATCATCCTCCCGATAAACTCTCAACTATATAGGCTAACACACACACAAAAAAATTTTTTTAAATCCAGTTTTTACTTTTTAATTAACTTCTCACTCATTAGCTGTTATAGATAATAACCGAATCAAACCGAATTAAATAGATTTGTCCACCCCCCCCCCCCCGCTCTGGAAGTGGAGGACACAGGGGACCCGCAGCTGTCCCCCCCTCTTCTCCAAATCTCTATGCAATAATGGATTAATTTTTCTTTAGACTTATTTCTCTTATCGGGACTCCCCTCCCCGTGTTCTATAACCCAGCGGGCTGTCCCTTGTTATTTCGGGCAACTTACCTTTTTTTTGTCTTTTTCGCTTTCTCCTGGGGTTTGCTCTTTTTCTGTCTTATTTCTTTGAAAAAAAAAAAAAATCCCAAGCTACTGTTATAGATAATAACCGAATGAAGCCGAATTAAATAGTAAAACAGCATCCAAAAATACGGTCTTGGGAAGCCACAAACTAAACGGGACAGCACCGAGCGGGGGAATCGGTGCGGGCTGATCACACACGCCGGTGTGACCTGTGTCGCATCAGAACACCCTGTGTTCTCACTGCCATCCCGGGTAGCCCAGTTTTTTATACAGGTTTTTCTGTCCTGAGGGGAGAGTTTCCTTTGTTTCAGCTGAGGGTTCTCGTATTCAAATAAACCTTTTCTTGGTGCTGCCCTGGACAAAAGTCCTTCCTGCGCCTCGATGAGGGCTGTGTCTGCTCCCTATTCATGTGTAATTTCCTTGGCAGTGCTGGTTTCTCGCTTATGGGTGGAGGTGATCGGCTCTGATATGGGGCACTTGACAGTTCTTTATCGATGATCTTTCCCTCTGGTTGTTCCAGGATCGTTGAGCTCGGTTTGTTGAGATGCTAATCAAGGCCTTTGTCCATGGTTTCGGGTGTGGGTGGCAGTGGCTGGAAAGTTCTCTTACTTTATTTATTTTATACAACTTTCTTATGTATAAACACGAATTATAACAGCATACATCACAATCCTTCCCTTTCTATATAACCAAATTAATTCGTGTTCCCTTTTAATTTTCTTCAGATTTATCACTGCTATTCCATCCCTTCATTACTCTTCTCGGTAATTTATGTAAGGGAGATTATTTTTTCCTATTTGTTCTTCAGATTTTGTAAGTGCCTTTACTGCGCTGGTATTTACCTTTCCTTCTCCCGATTTCAGTAATTTGGATGCTTTATTATTCACTCTTCCAGGTGTAAATTCTGGGTCCATGGCCATAGCGGCTATTTGCATGTTCTGCACCACGGAGTGTATTAATTTGATGAAACAAGGTATCAAGCATGGTAGGAAGATGACTTCAGCTACTGAGCACAGAATAAAGAATACAATTTTTTTCCACTATGCTCCCGAGAATAACTGTTCTCACCAAGATGCCCGGAGAATGGAATTCCACTTTTGGACTGGGACACGTGCCACCCTTTTTATTTCTGTAGCAAGATCCCTTATAGTTTTCTATAATCAATTTCAACACAACATTCTGTTCTAAGGCTATTTATTCTATTTTGCCTTCGGGATCCATTTGCCTTCCTTGTTTCTGGAGAAACAAAAAGTGTTATTGAATTGGGCACAAACCCGTTTGTCATTTTCTTCAAGTAGGTCGATGATGATTGGTTTACCGTCCGAGATTAATCCATTCTCGAACTTAAGATTTTGCCCACCAAATGTATTTTTCCTTCTATGACACACATATTTAATCGGGTATTGTCATAACATAACTCATCCACCTGAAAATAAGCTACATACACCGACTTTTGTTTTCCCCCTACCCACACCGAGCGATTGCATTGTCCACAAGCGGGAAGAGGTGTTTGATTGGCATTTTTCTTCTGGATATTGTGAGCAAATATCTCTGACTGCCCTTTCTCATGTCTTGCCTTGAGATCATAGCGTATCATTTTCTTTCCCCATTTACACTCACATACTGAGTGCCGTTAAATGTTCAGTACTCCTCCTTTTCTTTACGGGTGCAGCTGGCCAGGACAGAGTGAGTCGGGGTGATAATTGTGGGCATCCCCACACACTCATTGCTACGGCTTTGTCTGCAGGGTTTGCAGAGTTCCTTGGGTGTGCGTTAATCGGTGGGACATGGCCAGGCTCAGGCTCAAACCATCTTCTTGGCAGCAGAGGTGTTCTTTAGGGGACCAACGCAAAGTCCGAGCTGCATATTGCATCTTAAAGACATCCCACCTCGATAATTTTATCGTGTCCGTCCAACAATGTACTTTATTTGTTCTCTGGCACTCTACTCTTAAAATTTCAGCCCTGCAATTTAGTTTCCCACTAACCCCGTGTTGATGTAAGAGAACCCACTCTACAGAATCTAATTCAGCGATATTCAATTCAGTGTCAAGTACCAGAATTGGTCAGTCAAAGACAGCTCTTTTCAAAACACTTAGTGCAGAGCCCTTTAGCTCAGATCCCCGTACACAATGTGTAACCCAAACTTCACAACAGATTTGGCACTTGAAACGAACAAAAGGAAAACATCTGCATCCAGAAGCTATTCACCTTATCTGATCTAGGCTGATCATCGGCTTGTTCGGCTAATTTTATCTTGAGGTGTCCAGGGGAGGAAGGCACTTTGCACTTGGGTGTTTCTGGTTTTCACTCTGGAGGCGAGTGTCCAGCCTTTCTCTGCTGTCCGGACTGCTGTGTCCGTGGTTAAAAGGACAAGAAAAGGACCTTCCCAGTGAGGAGAGAGAGAAACCTCTTTCCAGGTTTTAATGAGGACCCGATCTCCCGGCTGTATTTTGTGTATGGCGAACCCCAAAGGAGCATTTTGTGTGACAATTTCTGTTTTCTGTAAATTTTATTTATTGTTATCGAGTAGGGTCGTATTTGTTTATTTTTGGATGTCCCACTGGCATCCCATGGTCATAAGGCATCTCAAATAGCATTTTTAAAGGAGATAGCCCTGTCTCAGAGTGAGGCATCGTCCTAATATTTGATAATGCTAAGGGGAGGTATCTTGGCCAGGACATTTTTGTTTATATCACTAATTTTGATAGTTGAGCTTTTAAGGTCTGGTTCATTTTCTCAACCTGTCCAGAGCTCTGGGGATGCCATGGTGTATGATATTCCCACCGAATTCCTAGGGCTTCAGCCAGTTGTTTAACAACCTTTGAGATAAAATGCGTTCCTTGGTCTGAGTCTATATAGTTGATTATACCATACCGGGGGATGATTTCCTCCAGAAGGAATTTAGATACTGTCTGGGCTGTAGCCCTCGAGCTTGGGTAAGCTTCTACCCAATGAGTTAATTTGTCTACTAGTACTAGCAAGAATTTATACCTCCCAACTTTGGTAACTCAGTGAAATCCGCTTGGATTCTTTCAAATGGATGATAGGCTATAGGGCAACTACCCCAAATTACCTGTCGTGTCCTGGCTTTGTGAACCTTTTAGCATATCAGGCACCCCTGCACTTCCTGTTTAGCTAATTCATAAATCCCCTTACACCCGAAGAATCTCAGAAATTGTTCTGCCAGAGCCTGTGACCCCCAATGTGTTTGCAAATGTAGTCTCTAGAATTTTTCTGGTATAATCCTTAGATATTAATTCCCTCTCATCTGGTAATTTCTATTTACCTTCTTCTAATATACCTCCTATCTTTTTTTTTTTTTTCCCTTCAACCTCTTTTTGGGAGGGACAAGGGGGATATCCCTGAGTCCTGCCTTCTCCGAGTTCTGGGGTACTTACCGTTAGTAGTGCTGCATTTTTTGTTTCTTTATCTGCTAAATTGTTTCTTCTAATCCGAAATTGTATTCCTGTTTGATGTCTCTTCACATGCACAACCGAGATTGCTAAAGGTTCTGGGGGTCCTGAGGGGGTCCTGGGGGGACTCTGAGGGGGTTCAGGGGAGTTCTGGAGGGTTTCTGAGGGGGTTCAGAGGATTTTGGGGGGCCCTGAGGGGTCTGAGGAGGTTCAGAGGGGTCTGGGGGGGCCTCTCCTCAATTACAAGTGAGGGTTTCTCCCTGGCTGAGCTCAATTTTGGCTCCAAGCATGGCATTTACACTGCTGGGAATAATATCCAAGAAGTCACGACTGACAGGAGACTTCTAATTGACTGTGATGTGATTCATTGGGAGACTCACACTCTCTGAGTTAAAACAGCATCACTAAAAAGAAGAAATCACTGAAACCCCCAGGCTGCCTGGCAATCCATTGCCCCAGGAGCCGATGTGCTGCTGTGGGATGGCCAGGGCTGTTTGCTGCAGGAGCAGCTCAGGCAGGTCCAACAATGGCTCTCCAGATGCAGCCACTTGGTTTTTGGACAAAAGAAAAGTGGTTTTCACAGGCCAGGAAAAACAGCCCTTCTGTGGGAGCATGGAGGCAGAAGGAGTAAAGCTGAGGCAGAAAGGAGTGGGATGAGGAAGAACCAATGAGCGTCACATTTCCTCAAATTAGTCATAGAATCATAGGATTTCCTCAAATTAGTCATAGAATTATTGGATTGAAGTTTTGCTCCATTCCCCCTGCAATAAGCAGGGGCACCTCCAAGCAGACCAGGTTGCTCAGAGCCCTGTCCAACCTCACCTTGAACACTTCCAGGGACAGGACATCCATCACTTCTCTGGACAGCTTGTTCTGGTATTTTACCAAGCTCATTGTAATTTTTTCCCTAATATCTACACTGAATCAATCCTTTTTTTAGTTTCAAAGCATCACCCATCCTTGGCAGTGCTCAGACCAGCCCTGGGAGTTCTTCTGACCTGGAGAGGGATGAGTCTGGAGCAGCCCTATGCCAAGAGAGGAGACGCAAGTGCCCTTTCAACCAGAGTGAACTTTATCAGGTTTTCAGTAGGAAAAAAACATTATCTGTTCACAAGAGCTGCCTTGTGAGGCTGCACATGCTCTCACTGCTTCAGGCAGACAGAAGTGGAAGGACTTTTTCCTGTCTTTCATGTGTGCAGCCGCTATTTAATGTAAATGTACTTACCAGAAATTGAATAACTCCCACACCAGTAATTTTATACCCATCCAACATTTAAATTATGAATGCAATAATCTGCAGCACCACGACTCACAAGGCAAGGCTAGAATTCCCAAGGCAAGAAAGTCTATTTTTAGACCTTTGCAGCTGAGATTTTTACTTGATGTAGAAATTTGCTCCCTTCTGCTGCCTAGGGGTTAATTTGCATGCAAAGTTCAGGGTTTTTATTCTGTCGTTCAGGGGGTTCAAACCTGAAACAGCTAAACAAACAAGCTGCTTTCTGGGGAAAGAATGCAAGAAGAAATCCCCATGCCCTGGCTGGGTGAGGGATTGCCTAACAGGGTTACTCTGAGACACAGAAGTGATGGAATTGGTTGTTCCTCTGGGCTGTAACCTGGCTCAGGAGTGCTGTGTGTCCTCCCTGAGCAGGGGCTGTGCTGGAATCATCCCATCTTGAGTCCATGTAGCTGGCAGCAGTTTCACAGAAAATGCTCCTGACTCGATATTTTCAAATGCCATTTAAAATCTTGGGTTATTTTCTTCACTATGTTTCTTAAGGGTTTCTTTTTTAATCTATTTCAGGGACTTGGTGTTTTACTTGAGACAAGGAGAGACCAAAGCAGTGCAAAACTCTTGTTTCCCTCTGTGTGTGGCAATAGCAGAAAATGAATGAGAGAGACAAAAGGATCAGATGCACCCCAATAATGAGAATCTCCTTTGTGCTGGGCCCCACGAGGGATCTGTGTCACCCAGAGTATGGAGGCAGCTCCAGTTCAGGCTGAGCAGCTCAGGCTTTCATCACTTTTAATTTCACATAAAGGCATTTATCAGCAGGGCTCATAATAACTGGTAGATGAGATGTGGTGCTCCTTCCAAATCAGGACTGTAGAGTGATGTTCTCCATGCCAAGCTCTGTCTGGAATCACAGCCTGGTGAGAAATCCCAGCCCTGGCACTCTCCTCCCTTGACAAATCAACCCACTGCCATTTCTTCCTCAAAGGCTGCAAAAATAGAAGCTCTAACACCACCTTGCTGCCCAAACCCAGCTGAGCAGCTGCTTGGTGGCAAGAGGTTAAACACAGTAATTTTGCCTCTGAATGTCATCTGTGGACCATGTACAGAAAAAGATGCTAAATCTCTGTCTCCCAGTGCCCTATGAAAGGTTCTAGCAGAGTAGGTGGACATTAATTTCCTCTCCTCTGCAAAGTAATGCACTGCTTTCCCTGATGTCATCAGGCTTTGGTTGTGCTTGAGGGGAAACAATTTTTAAAAAATTAAAATATTGCAAATATTTTTGGCAAATGGAGATGCAATTCTTTTAAAACATTGTCTTTTGGAGCGGTAACAGCAACAAAAATTACGTGACTATCAAAGAGAAAAGAGAAAAGAGGCTATGCCCAAGGATAACTCAAAACTAATATGGGGCAGTTGCTGAGCAACTCTCCAGTGCAAAGTATTGCTATTTTCTGGTCCCTTCCCCCACCTGCACAAGAAGGATGGTGTCTAGTACTGGTCAAAGAAAAAGTCTGTGTGATTGCCTGGCTACAATTAGATCTAAGGTCTTTGCAAACAGGTCCTATCAATCAGCCTCGAGCCATTGATCTTACATCTAAAGCACTTATTGAAAAGTAAATTATGGGGTTTTTGATCTAATCCACTATTAAGGATTCCTTTCTTCCTTTTTGAGGCTGGGTAAATAAAATTCTTCCATCAGAACTTGCTTAATAATTATGCTGGACACACAGCGGACCGAATCCTAAGGGTGAAGCAAAGCGAGGACTCAGAAGCTAAAGGCTGATTTCTTTTTCTCTGGATTCTTCTTTTTTTTGTTGTTGTTGTAAGAACTATTCTTTACTTTACTGCACAGTGCTAAATGCATTCCAATAATCAGGGTATTGTCTGTTATCTGCCTCGAGCTGAGGAGCACATGTGCCTCAGGGATCTGCCTGCTGCAGAGCAGTGCCCGAGGGCTTCACCTTTCTCCTCCCACAGTGGGTCCCTCCTTGTCCTGCTTTTGTGCAGCTGCTGGCACTTGGTTCCAGACACAAAAGTGCTTTTTTCCTCCGAGGAGGGACAGTCAGCATCCATCCATGGGGATCCTCCAGCCTCAAGACTGCACTGAGACATCAGATGGAGGGGCAGATGCCTTTGGAGCTCCAGAGCAGGGCTGGGACACAGTTCAGGTGATCACCATCCCTCCTCCTGCTGGGGTCTCTGGGGAGATGTTTAGATCTCTGATAACCATGAAAATACATTGTGTCATCTCAATTTGTCACAGAAGGGAATAAATTCCTGAGCTCCACCCCAGCCTGCAGGGATGGTGGCGGGGGAATCCCACTTTTCCATCTCCCTCTCCAGCAGGGCAGGGTGGAGATGTGACTCAACACCACACTGTGCACCCCTGGGAGCATCCTGGGAGTGGGGTCAGGGACCACAGAGCCCCTGCTCAACTCTTCTTCCCAGGGGATGAACCTGAGGCCAAACAGGTGCTTGACCCACAGCAACATCAGGGCGACAAAGCTTACCCTGCTATTTCCCACTGTATTGGTTTTGGGTTTTTAATACCCCTTTGAAAGCAATGCACCCAGCTCAGCTCTGCCTCTTGGATGCTGGCAGGCTGCCACGCTCTAATTAAGCCCGCTGTTATGTCTAATGCTGGTGGCAGTGTTTCAGGGCACCAGCACAGAGGCTGTGGGAGTGGGAGCAGGAGATGAGGTGGCTGCAGAACTGTGTGGTGACTTGGATGTTCTGGCTAACACACCAAAGAGTGTTGATTTTATCCTCCTCACTGGTCAGATCAGCTCGTGAGCACAGATCCAGCCAGGCTGTATAAAAACTCCTTTTCCTGCAGGGAAGAGGACAGCTGAGAGCAGAGAGCATTGGTTTGAAACCCTACTCCTCACTTTGTGGCACAAAAGTGCTGCCAGAGAGCTCTGAAATTCCTTGGTACCCAGGTGAGTGTCCACAGCACAGAGCCAGATCTGCAGGCTCACCACTGCCCTCACCCACAGCCTGTGCCAGGGGCAGCCTGCACCTGGGAATGGGCCTGAGCTGGGCTCCAGCCAGGGGGACAGGAGCAGGGACTGAGGAGGGGACAGCTTCAGCATCTCTCCCTGTGCTCAGGTCACACTGCATGTCAAGTCTGGATAATTTTCCCTCCGCTTCTGAATTTGAGCAGCTCAAATTCACATCATCCCCCATCATGTGCATCCACAGAGTTGTGGCCAGGTACATCTCACTGCTACAGAGCCTCTTTTGCTGCAAGTCATGACTTGATTTCAGTGCATTCTTCAACCTCACTCCTCCTCACACAACTCCCAAGAGCACAGCTCTGTTCCTCTCCTCTCCACGCAGCTGCTGCCATTGTGCAACCCCAGGACTGAACTGCAGTGCCACTGTGCAATGCCCATGCACAGGACAGGATAGCGAGGCACAGCCAGGAAATCCAATCCAAATCCAGGTTCCTGCAGCTCCCTGTCCCCCCAGCCAGCTGTGGATGCTTTGGAAAATCAGCCTCACAGTGCAGAACATGTTGGGATGCTAGCTGGGATGTGGGACTCTGCCACCACCAAGTGATCAGTGGAAAAAAGAGAGAACAGCACTTGTTTAATCCCAGACTGGTGCCCTGTGATTTGTATTCTGCCTCTTGATCCAGCAGCTGTGCCCTGCTGCCCCTCCCGATCTCCATCAGGGCAGTTCATCTCTCCCTCAGCCCCACAAGGCTGAGCTGATCTGCTCTGCTTGCAGATAATGCCATGGACAGAGCCATGTTGCAATTAAATACTCTCCTGGTTCTATGCTGATGAGAAGCAGGAACAGAATGCACAATGGCAGATAATTACAGGTGAGCAATTACAGACACAATCTTTCCTCTTCCTTGTCCTTGTTTTTTTTTTTCCCACCGTTCCACACTTGCTGAGAGCCTGACACAGTGCCCAGAGCTCTGAAGATGATGAGCAGAGTAACAAAAAAGCCCTTTGAAGCACATCCCTGAAGCTCCCTGAGCCCTGATCATCCTTCATGCCATGTTTCTGCAGCCCTGCTGGCCAGGGTAGTGAGCAGGAGGTCCACTTCAGGTGGTCTAAGCTGCTAAAAGCCGTGTCATTAAAAAACCCCAACTTAATAATGACAATTGAATTGAAGGAATATTGTGGAATATTTCCTGCTTGTTTTCAAGAGGGCTTGTAACTTGCTAAAACTTTTTGAAATCCAGCTGCTGTAAATAGCAACTCATGTGCTTTCCCAATCGCTTACCTTTCTGCTCAATACCGAGTATCTATTTAGGAACTGGTTTTCAAAACATTGTGCACTTTGCACAATTAATTTGGGGAAGTCTGTGGTGTGTCCCAATGCTCAAAAAAAGTGCTCTGAAAAGCTGAGGAGATCACATGTGCAAAGTCAACCTATAGAAACAAATAAGCACATTTTCATACATGCAATCTCTGGCAGGATTGCTTAGAAATCATGAAGTGTTTTAAAACAATGCCATAATATTCTTAAATGCCAAATGTCACATGAAATATTATTCAGAATCACTTCTCTCTCCTTCCCAACCTGCCTGCAAACAAGTGGGATCTGCACAGCTTGGCTGTGGGTGCTGGGAACAGCATCAGCTGTGAGTGGAGCATTATTAACAACTGGAATTATTAACTCTGTTTCAGAAAGCTGTTCTGTGCCTCTACACACGGTCGTTTGGAAGATCTTTTGGAAAATTCATCTTGCACCTGATCCCTCCCTTTTTAATGAACCACATCATGCTGTCAGACAATGCTGATGGACAGCATAAAGCAAGGAGAAAGGGAAATAGCACCTGAAATGACAGGCAGGGCCAAAACTTTTAGCCACCAGGAAGATTCTGATGGTACCTGGCTCCAGTTTGGTCCCCTCCTCTATTGCCAACCTTCATCAGATAATACTCCCTGCAAAATTTTAATACTGCAAAATTTAAATGCCTGCAAAATTTTAAGCCAGGGATTTTTGTGTGGTTGACATTCATTTTCAAGCTTCACAGTGTCTTGTAGGTCCTGTGAAAGAAAGAGAAGAGAGATGTGGAGTGATTTCATGCTTCCCCTGCCCTGCTGGGGTGATGTTTCTCAGCCTCCACAGGGAAGCAAAAGGGGAAGAGGAGTTTCTGTGGCCACTGGTTTTGGGATAAGCAGGCACAGTTTGTCATGCAGCCTAAAAGGAGGTCTGGCTTCTGCATCCCCAAATTCTTGATTTTCTACTCTCTGGGCCTCCACCATGCAGGAAATTCAGTGACTGACCATCATCTCTGGAGGTGCTGGATCTGACCAGTGATCCTGCTGTGCTGAGGCAGAGAACAGCCAGGGGATGACAGCAAGCACCCTTCAGAAGGATGACCCAGCTCCTGCACATCTTGTTTTGCTACAGCTCCTGTGTTATTCAGTCCCTTAAATTACACTGAAAGTGATTGATGTTCCTGATCCCAACTTTTCCCTCCAGCATGGCTGCACTCTGGTTAGGCAGAGGTCAGAACCAGCAGGACATGATTACTCATTGGAGAGGGAAGGACTTGCAGTTCTTCTTTTTCTCTTTTTTTTAAATTTTTTTTCTTCTGTTCTAGGATGGTCTGAACTCAAATCACAGCAGCTGTGACATCCAGTGGCAGCTCTGCAGCGTTTGGAGTCCCCCAGGACAGCTTACCAAGGCAGGGAGAGCCTTCTCATCAAGAAAAGGAGAATCCTGTTACTTACAGCCACAACAAACTCCCTCTCTTCAGGCCAGAAGCCTCAGCAAAGCCCAGGGTGGCTGATGAGATGGATTTATTTGCTAAAACCCTGTTTGCTGCAAGCCAGACCAATAAAGAGACCTGCTGGAGATCTCAGCTCTCCCGACCCAGGAGGGCTCTGATTCCTTTGCCCTGTACTATCTTTGCACAAATCTGATTCCAAATGATTTTTCTAGAGGTCAGACTAGCTTCAGCAACACGGATTTGGGGAAGAGGAAGCAGTAGATAACAGCAGAGGCAGAAACATCCTGAGCATCCTTGCAGCTCTGCCTGCAGTGAGCTGATGTTTCCTAAATGCTTCATCTCCCTCCTGTCACTGTGTCCCTTTTCACTCCTCTTCCCCATGCCTTTGTAGTTGGATGCCTGACATAATCTGTTAGTCTCTGCTGCCTTGTAATGAACATCAAAAGAATGAAAAGATGATGAATTGGAGATCAGGACCCAGAGCAATCGTTAATAGAAGGGAATGCATTAGGCACACCACAGCTCAATAGGAAATACATTCTCCATCTGCCTCTGTTACACAGATCTAAGGGCAGGCTTGGCATTGTCTCAAGCAGACAGAGATGGGGTTGAGACAAGGTTTTTTATGAGGAAAGCCAGGAGTCAGGAAAAATCCTTGTACAGATGAAGGTTTTTGTAAATTAGAGTGATCTGGAGACTGTGGATCAGGCTTTGGAAGGCAATGGGCAGGCAAGGGGAGCAGCATCCCTCTGGCAGCAAATTCATAACCAGGGAGCTGAATAGAACCCAGCCCCTTCAAAAATGGAGAAATGTCTACAGTGGCTGACAGGGGTGAGACAAGGGCACCTTTCTTTGGAGAAAATGCACTTGATAACTGATGCTTAAGTGTTGGACCTAAAACCTTGAGAGGGCTTTTAGAGACACAAACACTTGAAATTCCTGCCTGAAATGACAGCATCTCCAGACAGATAACAGGGATGGTGTCTTGGTGGAGGAGTGGTGCCCAAAGAGCCTGGGCAGATGCTGCTGCATCATTTCACAGGAGCCATTTGAGAGGGAAAGAATAACAACAAGCTTCAGACACTGCCCACCACCCAGGGCACCAGTTTTCATTCTCACAGGAGCCAAATGGCCAAATAAACAAATTAGCTAGGCTGCTGGTTCTCCTAATCTCAGACACAGATTTGTCTGCCCTCTACTCTCCAGGGAAATGTGTTTCCCTCTATTCCATGTACACGTATGCTTGGGGAGGAAGTGTCACACAGGAAATACAAGCTTTGGCTTACAGAAAAATCCCTCAAATACTGTGCCTGAAGGACCCTCCAGCTTGTAAGACACCTGATGGGAGCCTCTGGGGAAAGCCTGCTCTCAACTGCCCAGGCATGACTCAGAAAAAGCTCTTTTGGTCCAGTTAAGTTGGGCAGAGACAACAGCAAAGTTGTCTGTGTTTGTGGTTGTAAGGGATCTGGCAAAGCCAGGGCTGCATCATCCTCCCTGATGCACACCAAGAATTACTGGATTTGCATCTTTGTAAGGGGAGAGAGAATTGGGCCCACGTTGAGAGGCAATAATGAATTAAACTGAATTAAATTTTGATACATATTAGAGATATGGTGGTTACTATATAAAGTAATATACTTAATTAGCTGAGGAAGTGTGTTAAATATTACATAAGGTTACCAATGGGTTCCTGCAGGAGCTGACATTTGTAGGTCTCCTCACATGAGAATGTGGTGGTGGCCCTGGAGATACCCATGGACTCCACAAATGGGCTTAAACTCTCCCCCTCTAATTGCTTAGTGACCCAAAGTTTTATAAGTCTGATGGAATGCAAAGGAGCCCACTGAGCCACAGCTTGAACCACAGCCCAGAGAAACCCAGCTCATTTCTCTACAGCTGCTCTGTTTTCCATCTGCCTGGGAACAGAACTGGCTTTGATTAGAAATGTTTTAGTCCTTCCCAAATCTCCTTTTGTCACTCCTAGCCCATACCACTCACTGCCATTAAGACTATTAGAAACAAAACCCAGCCTTGCCTCTTGAACCATCCCCTGATGGAGTACCAAATTTAACAGATACTTTTACAACAGAGCCTTAACATTCACTCCTCCGTGTGGCAAAATGCTTCCAGCATGGTTGGTAGCAGCTGCACACGGATTTCACATCCTCATGCTCAGACCCTGCTGTCTCTCTCTGAAAACATCTATCAGTCTCAACAGCAGCTGCCAACTCAGTCCGAGCTGACAGATGTAGGATGACTTCTGCTTTCATTCCCCACTGTGCTCTGAAAATTTCATTTCAAAATACAATACTGAACTGGCCTTGACAAGAATCAGGTGTTAACTCTGATCAGACAGTAACTTCATTACTAATGGCATTACTCATCCTGCTCTGCGGTGCTTTCCTCCCCCAGAGTCGTTAAACACAGCATTCCCCTGCTCACAAAAGTGCTGTTGGATTGAATAAGGAGAGAAAGGTGACTTTTCGTGGTGACAAGGTGATTTGTAATTTTAAGGAGCTCGTTCCCAAGGAACCAAAAGCAGTCATGGCAGTTTGAGACAGGTCTAACTAGGAAAAGTCTCCCTGTACTAAAGGATGCATTTTTTAACACTTTGGGAGTTTGGATTTGCGGGTTACAGCTGGAAATTGAGAGAAAGAACAAAAGAAGGAGAGGAAAGAAGGAACGAAAAGAAAGAAGTGAAAAGGTACAGGACCTGTTTTGAATGCAGGTGGGCACACACTGTGCCCAGAGGGGGACAATTCCCCTCCAGAATTTGTGATCCTTCTCAGGGACACGGTGGCTTTGTGGCCATTTGCAGCTCTCAGCAGGTGTTGCTTTGGGAGTGAAGACATTAACTCCTCCAACCTTTCTGAGAGCTGGCTCACAGGTTATTTCTCAGCATTTTCAAGGATTATTCTGGTCATCATTGTCTTTGTTCAACATCAAACTCACTCAATTATGTCCCTTGCAGTAAGGTAAGGAAGGGCCTTCTGCCACCAGCAGCAGCTGTTTTGGCACCTGGCTGAGCTGGATGAAGCACATCCAGGACCAATTTCATCAAGTCCCAGCCAGGTTTGGATTGCTGTGCTGGTTTCCAGTCCTAATAGCTCCCCAGTTTTGACAGAAAAGTTGTTGTTGGGTTTGTTTTCAAGAGAAATATATATCAAAGAGCAACATTTCACTGCAAAGGCATCTCCAGCATGAGAAATGTTCCCCTGGCGTTTTCTGCGTCCTACTCGTTGGTGCTACATGTGAAATATTTATGCTGAGGGTTTGTGCTGTATCTTGGGGTCTAGCAAAGCAGAAGCTCAAGGGCTCCTTGAAGATTTTGCCCTCAGCCACTCTGGAATCTCTTTTCTTTGCCACACTGCCCTGCTCTACACCCATGTGTGCTGGTAACTTGTCAGGGGATCTCAAAAAAGGGAATTTTCCAAACAGAATAAACATGTCCCATGATGAAAGGCAGAAGAGAGGAAATAAAACAAAGGGATGGGTTTCATAGTGACAGATCTTTGTGTGAATGCCAGAGGACTTTCAACCTTCATCAGTAAAAACATGAACGCAAAGAGGTTTTTAATAATCTCTTTATTTAAAGTTTGTTTCAGAGACAAACTGGTCTATAGGACAGAAGTAAGCAACGGAAAATTACAGTTTGTGCATATCCTCCTAGTTCTAGGTTTATAGAGAGCTATCTGTGGGCAAGATGGTGCAGAGAAAAGAGGTTTTGGCTGTGAGGACAGTCTGGAGGGCAGCTGGAATAGGTTGTCTGGAGGGGTTATGGAGTTTTCATTCCTGGAGATATTCAAACCCAAACCAGACAAAGCCCTGGGCAACCTGCTCTGTCCAACCCTGCTTCAGCAGAGGAGTTGGCCTAGAAAATCCCAAGAGGTGCCATCCTGTGATCTGCCACTCTCAGCTCCTGCTTCTCGCACAACCTCAGAATAAACAGAAATGAGGCTCAGGAGAGCTTGGGCTGAGCTGCAGCTCTGACCATCCACAGGGGTTCCACTGCAGAGATCCACAAGGACTGAACAGCGGTCAGGAGATCTCCCTGCCCAGGAGAGGAGCCCATGGCCTGATGCAGGGTGATCAGAACACCCTCTATGAATTTATAGAGGCCCTTGTGAGCATGTGGGATATCTACACGTGGCAATGTACTGTGTAAGTGGGTCCAAACCTGAGCTGTCAGACTGCATGTCTGAGTGTGATCTGTTCATCTACAGGTTGTGTGGTTTCCTTTATTACCAAGATGGAACCTTTCCTGAAACATTTTAGAAATGCATTTGTCCTGTCTGCTGAAGCAAGAGAGAAACATCAGGATCAGGAAACATGTAATCGGAGCTCTATCACTTCTTATTTATCTAACAATCCTGGCAATTTACTCTGGATAAATAATTGTGATTGTCCACATTGTGTGGTATCACTTTATAAATTATCTTAGATACAAAGTAGGAGCTTTGCTTTCTATCCGGATGATGAAAATTCCGAATAATGGACGACAGCTAACAAAGAGCAAACTGCTCCCAGGGACAGGAGCTGCACGGCACACACCCCATCGTGGGAATTTGTAAACATTTCAGTGAATACTAATGCTTGACTGATTAGCTGGAGAATACAAATAACACCAGATTACAAACAGCCGCACACTGAAAGTGGTTCATGGGTTCAATAAATAAATAAATAAATAATAAATGTTTCTCCGTCACATCGGTGGTGATTGGCATAAAATTCACGTCATTTCTGCTGTGGCTGCCCGGCCGGTGGTGGTCAAGTCTGGTGACCCCAGAGCAGCGCTGGAGCCCCGCACGATCCCCGGAGCCGATTCCCGTGCCCGGCGTTTGTCGCCCGCCGCATCCTCAGCGAGCCCACAGTGACATCCTCTGTCGGGATGCGGCAGCAGCGGAGCCGGAGCCATCCCGGGGCGGGCTTGGGGACACTCCCGAGGAGGGGACACACAGCAGCACTGCCGGCTCGCTGTGGAAAAGCTCTGAGCACGGAGCCAGCCCGCTGTCCCGGTGCTGGGCGCTTTGAGGACAGGATGAGGGTGGTTCTTGCGGGGCCACCCTTTGGTGGGTGTCACAAAGGACACGGCTCAGGTGCTGGCACGGCTGCAGTTATGTTCCGCGGCTCCAGAGACCCTCCCGGCCCCCTCCCAGCGGGATCAGCCCGCTCTCAGGACAGTGGCTGTGGCTGTGTGCTTGGAGAGGAATTCTGTCAGGCTCTAGTGGTTCCTGAGGTGAAAATAGCTTTTGGAGCAATCAGAAGGTGCCAAGCCCCCTGGGCCTTAACTACAGGCTTGCTCCTGGGTTTGCACAATTTTCTTGCTTTGCTGATGTTCTGTCTGTTCCTCACAACTTATCAGCATTCCCCTGGCAGAAAGGTGCTTGGTCAGGGTCCAGCCAGTTCCCTTCTGTGTTTTGTACCTGCACAGTTCCCTGTGCTGTTCTGCAGGGATGGTGGGTGACAGCAGAACTGATCCTGCCCCTGTGACAATGCCCGTGAGGATGTTTCCTCTCCTTCCACCTGCAGCAACCACCGTGCACAGGGCTTCTACAGCGGTAACTTCATCCTGCAGAATCACCAGCTGAAACAAGTCCTCAGACAGCAGCTATTCTCTTTAGGTGTGAAGAGTGAGTAAGTGGTGGAAGAAGGAAGAGTTAATCACCTCCCTGGAGCTGCGGCTGGGGGCCCCAAGGACTCTTGGTTTGCAGACCGAGAATTGCCTGCACCCTGGCAGCTTTACCTCTTCCTCCTACTGCCCTGAGGAGCAGAGGAAAGATCATCACTCTCTGTATTCCACCTGCCCAGGGAGCTCTCCTGGCTGATTAAAAGGCAAATGAAGTTCTTACTTCACTTCTGTTCGTTAAGGCGCAGACCCCAGGGCAGGAGCAATAAACTCACGGTGGACGCTTTGGAGAGATGCAGGAATGTTGCTGTGCAGAGTGCAGGGATGCTCTGGGAGAACACAAGGATGCTTCTGAGTTGAGAGGGGAAAGAGGAATGTAGAGATGTTCTAGGGGGTGGCAAAGATACTTTGAGGTAATGCAGTGATGCTCCAGCGTTGAGAAGGGAAGGGAAATGGGAGAAGGTGCTCTGGGGGATTCAGGGGTGCTCTGGGGTAATGCAAGGTTGAGAGGGAATGTGTGGATTCTCAGGGATGCTCCGAAGGAATTAAGGGATATTCTGGGGTACTACAAAGACGCTCCCGTGCTGCGAGAGTCCGCGAGAATGCACAGACACTTACGGGAGGCGGAGATGCTTGGGCGGATTTAGGGATGCTCTGGGGGGTTCGGGGCTGCTCGGGGGGTACCCCAGAGCGCTGGGGGCCGGAGCGGGGGGCGGGAGCGGGCGGGGCGGGGAGGGGGGGGGGGGGGAGGGAGGGAGGGGGGAGGGAGGGGCAGAGCCCCGGGCGGCGGAGGGAGGGAGGGAGGGAGGGCGGGCCATGGAGAGCGGCGGGGCGCTGAACGGCTCGGCCGCCGCCGGCCCGCTTCGCCGCCGCGGGCACGGCAGCGCTGGGCGCGCTCATGGCCCTGCTCATCGCCGTCACCGTGGCGGGCAACGCGCTGGTGATGCTGGCCTTCGTGGCGGACTCCAGCCTGCGCACCCAGAACAACTTCTTCCTCCTCAACCTGGCCATCTCGGATTTTCTCGTAGGTAAAGTGCAGCGGTGCGGTCCGGCAGCGTTTCCCCGGGTTCTGCCGGCCCGGCTGCTCCCCCCAGGCTGTGCCTCCGCTCCGGTCCCGTCCCGCTGTCCCCCGGTCCCCCGGGCAGAGCTCACCGGGACCGGACCCTCCGCTTGCAGGTGCTTCTGCATCCCGCTGTACGTGCCCTATGTGCTCACGGGGAGATGGATCTTCGGGAGAAGCCTCTGCAAACTCTGGCTGGTGGTCGATTACTTGCTGTGCACCTCTTCGGTCTTCAACATCGTGCTGATTAGCTACGACAGATTCCTCTCGGTGACAAGAGCGGTGAGTCGTGTCATGGCAGCTGACAGGGACATAACTCTCCTCCTGCTTTGTTCTCCAGATTCTCTGCAATTAAAAGTTCTTTGAATCCTCCAGGAATTATGAATCTTTCCACCTGGAAGGTAACATTCATCCACAAATACCTAATTCGGCTGTGGTTTCAGATTAGTATTCCTGGCATAATTTAAGGCTCAGTCCCCGTTGTGCAGGTGTTCCCTTCCCAGGTGACAGGACAGTAGTGTACAAGCAAGCCAGCCAGGTAAGCAGACTTTTAACTAACTTGCAAGAGCTTATTATCCCAGGACAAACGGGTGAATTGCAGTCAGACTCGCAGCTCCTCCCTGGATAGTACAGTCAGAGATTGCACTGCCGACTTTGGCAGGGAATGTGGCGAGGTCTCTGAGCGTGTGGGAGATCAAAATGCTCGGCCTTTTACAGGAGCTAACGAGCAGCTCACAGGCAGATCTGACCCGCTGCTGTTTGCTGTTCCCTGACTGCAGATACAACATGCATTTAGCCCAGGAGTTTGTCAAGTCCCTCTCCTGGACACTTGCAGGGAGTAGCTGGGGATGGCTCAGGTAAGTGGTGGGTGCTGACAACTGCCAGGCTCCAACCAAGTCAGTACATTTCCACTCAGCAAACACCACATTTTGGAGCTGTAAAATGACTGTTCGTAATCTTCCCTGTAAGGGTGTGATTTATCTAGCAATTGCTCCCGTTGCCTATGGCATATCAATTTGTTGGACTGCTGGGATATTGCCTAGCAACTTTACCAGGAATGCTAATAGTCCATTTGTGAGGAGCCTCAGCCAGCTGGGGTGTGGGACTGTGTGTAAGAAAAGGCTTTCCTCTTGCAGGTCGCCTACAGAGCCCAGCAAGGCAACACCAGGCAAGCAGTGCTGAAGATGGTGATGGTGTGGGTGTTGGCATTCCTGCTCTACGGACCTGCCATTATCAGCTGGGAGTACATATCGGGCCAGAGCATCATCCCCATCGGGGAGTGCTACGCTGAGTTCTTCTACAACTGGTATTTCCTCATGACAGCCTCCACGCTGGAGTTTTTCACCCCTTTCATCAGCGTGATGTTTTTCAACCTAAGCATTTACCTGAACATACAGAAGCGCACCAAAATGCGCCTGGATGTTTTCCACGAAGTGCACAACCAGTCCTTCGCTGAGAGATGGAAAGGAGCCGAGAGGCAAAGCTTTCTTTGAAATGCTGTAAGTGGGAGCAGAAGGAGTCAGCTGAAACCCTCGACCTCTCTAAGAGCAAAGCTCCAGCAGCAGCCTCCACTTCCAGCCTGGATGCCAAAGACCTGCTGACAACAAGCTCGGAGAGCTCCAGGAAACCCGAGGGCTGCAACAAGAAGAGCTGTAAAAATTCAGCCTCCACTCTGCCCTCGGAGGTGAAGATCGTGTCCCAGAGCACAACCCAACGCTTCAGGCTGTCTAGAGACAAGAAAGTGGCCAAATCGCTGGCAATCATTGTGGGCATTTTTGGGATTTGCTGGGCACCCTACACTCTCCTGATGATCATCCGCGCTGGCTGCCACGGCCAGTGCATCTCGAGTTCTGGTACGAGACTTCCTTTGGCTGCTGTGGATCAACTCAGCTGTCAACCCTGTCCTATACCCTCTCTGCCACTCCAGCTTCAGAAGGGCTTTCATTAAACTCCTTTGTCCCAAGAAGCTGAAGATTCAGCCGCACTATGCCCTTCAGAACTTCTGAAGTGAAGCCAGCCCTGTGTGAGGGTGAGAAAAGCCTTGGATTACTTCTGCAGTATTGGTGTGGGACTGGAGATTCCTTCCTTGGAAGAGCCCAGAGCCATGGTGTAGGGCAGGTGAGGAAGGCAGAAGAGAGCCCACTATTTATTTCAGTTCATCAACAACAAAATCCCACTGCAAAGAAGGATAAAGGGGTTTATTGACATTAACCACAGACAGTGAAATCTGTGTCCACCACTGGCAGGTGCCACAAAAGAGCTCTGCTGCCACCTAGTCAGCCTGAGCAGCACCAGCATTTTGCTCCAATAAACTGAAAACTGAAAAAAAAAGCTAATAAAAATAAATATCTGCTTAAACTACTGTGCTAAACTACAGCTTAGCTGTTGGCAGACCTTATCTCTGATAAATGGGAGTGTTTTTCCTCACACCTATTGCATGTAGATGATGTTACAGAAAGAAAATAAACCTCAGAAGGAAAACATCTCATTTACCATTTTTATTACAGCAGCTGCAGCCATAATCTGGATCCCTGTTTCATGAGGTACAATAGATGTCCCTCCACACCCCAAGAAGGGACAGCTCTCTGCCCTAAGGAGTTTACAGCCAGGCTCTGAGGCCTGAGCATCTTGAAGTGTGCTGTGACATTGCCTGATCCCTCCCTGCTTCAAAACTGCTCTGATTTCCTCTGGGTGCTGTCACACACTGCCCAGGGCTCCCATGGGGTGCTGCCCTCCTGCCAGAGCCTCACAGCAGGAACGAGCCCTGCAAAAAGGTTCCTGTGCCTGTGTGAAAGTGCACAGTGCCAGCTCTCCACAGACTCCATCCTGACCACCCAAAGACATTTTCAAATCTCTTCTGCGGATCTTAAAGATACTCTTCTGGCACTGTGTTAGGGGAATGACAAACTCAGAGATAAGAAAATCTTCTGTTGTTTTGGTTTGTTTTTTTAATGTTCTTTTTTTTAAATGTTCCTTTCAGACCTGTTAAAATTTTTGAAGTTTCAGAACACTTGCATTCTTTTTTTTAAATACCTCACTTCATTGGAGACCTGGGTTGAGCTGATTCAGTTAACACAAGCATCAATTCTTTTACTGTTTAATTTTAATTTTTTTTTTAGAGCTGTCAACTAATTACATGGATAGAGCACGAGATTCAAGGGACCAGGACTCTAACCTTGGTCTTACCATAAAATCCTGGGCATTTTATGTCTGCTTCCCATCTCATGCTTCATCACAGTTGCCCTTTTGTTCTGCAGCCTCTTTGGGCACAGAGGCAGTATGACCAAAAAGCAGGTTAATTCCACTGCTGGCACTGCTCAGTGATGTAGTAACACAAATAAGTAATTAGTTGCCATGGCAAACGCTCGCATTTAACAATATTGCACAGGGAAGCTCAAGATTCTAAGTCTGAAAACTACATTTACAAATAGAAACCCAAATGTTGTAAAGTAGTACCCAAAAGCTTATGATGTTGTGATTGCCAATTACATTTTGCTGTTGCAAGCAAACTGCTTTTTGGCTGCTGCTATGAGTAAAAGAAAATTCCATCCGACTGTACCTCAGTGATATTTGTCAAGTAGATCAGTATTGCCATCTGAAGTCAGGTTTTAAATGATGTCTTGTCTTGTGTATGTGATATTTCAGACTTGTGACATGTTCTGTCAGTCTGTAATATATGGGTTAAAACACCCCCTCCAAGTACGTGTGCTGTGAATTGACAGGATCAATGTGAGCCTGCTCGTACCTTCCCCGTGTCTGCTCCCTTCTGAAAACTTCAATAAAGTATTTTTATAAGAAGCTTGCTGAATATTTTATGGTGAACAAGGTGTTGTCAGAAATGATAAAATCCAACTGGAAGCAAAACACCTATGGATTTGCCTGAGGAGGCAGATGCATGTGACAGAAACCAGCTCCTGAAACAGCTGAGTTTCCCTTCCCTCTGGTGAGCAGGTCCTGACAGCCCCTGAGGGTGTGGTGGGTGCACATCACTGTTCTCTCCAGCTTCTGGTCTTTCAGAGCAGCTGGGATCTGGAGAGGTTACACCAGCAATAACTCTACAAATTCACTGATCTCCTAAAAATGACAAATCCAGAACTGCCCGAGGCACCAGGCTCCAGCTGAGGTTCTCTTCAGTTTTTCATCAGGAGAGGTGGAACTACTCGATCATTCATTCTGATAAAAAAGGTGCCTGTTGTGACACCTTCCTTTCCCAGAGGGAAGAAAAGAATGTATTTCCTTGTGAGCCTTTTGCAATGTTTTCATGGTCTCTGACCTCCATGTGGGCAGAATTATCTATACTTGGCTGAAAGTAATTTTATTCATTGTTGGATTTTGCAGAGAAGATACTTATATTCCTTCCTGCAATAAGAGCTCTTGCTTTGCCAAATAAAAAGGAAAAATAACTACTTATGCCTGAACACGAGGTCACACCTGAGCCTGGTTTTCATACTGAAAACCTTGGGAGCTGCTCTGAAGTTTCAGAGTAGCTGGTACTAATCGAAATATGCTTTAAAAAGTATTTGAATTCTGCTGATTTTCAGTGTTCAGAATATAAATGTCTATATGAATTTGGAAGAGGCAGGGACTAGAGAGCTTCCAGGCATAATCCAATATGAACTGTGAAAATGCATAACCACTGACAAGGCAGGGCTGCTTGTCAACCAGCCCAGCAAAACACCTGTGTATCATTTATACCTGCTAAAAAATGCCTCTTTCCTATTGTCTAGGCATAAGCTAAGCAGGCAGGACCTGTTTTCAACAACTATGAAGGAAGACTTGCTCTAATTACGAATATGATTCAAATATTCAGAGAAGCACATAGGCTTCATTTCCACAGCACAGCTCCACAGAGAAAGGAAACCTGGCTAATTCCAGAGAGAAGCATCCAATTTATGCGGGAGTGTTGGTAAACAGCATTCATGCAGCTGCAAGTCGTGCCAGGGAGCTTTTTGGAGAAGTGACTTCCCTCAGGAGCAGTGTGGAGGTGATGCCAGCTCCCCTCTCCTGATGCAAACCTACACTCCATTAACTCGAGGACAGAAAGGCCACCCTAACGAGGTCTGTGGTCTTTTCCTACAGCAGCATCTGCATATCAATAAACTATCAAAAACCATATTATTTTTTTTTTAGCACAGCTACTTTCTTTCTGTCTCTCTAAATGCTTCCTCCCTAATCACCAGTAATGAGAGATCTCTTTACACAGACAGAGGAACTTTGCTCCCGCAGCCTCTCCTCTGGCCCCTCCTCAATTACCATCCCTTATTTGTGCTCTGCAACCTGCAGTTACAGAAATTGCTCCATTGTTCCACAGACATCACTGAAGCTTCATTAGCTCAAGTAAGAGGCTGGGAAGGAGAGAGAGCACAAGAAGGAGCTTTTGTTGAAAAACACCTGTCTGTGATAATTAATGAGATTTGCTGGGAGGGAAGAGCTTTGAAAGTAGCAAGATGTGATTATATTTTGATTTGAAAGAATGCTAATGGTTTGTAAATGACCATTCATTTTCACAGCAGAACTAGGATGGAAAGACCAGAGGTTAACATCCTTGCCAGAAAGAACTTTAGCAACATGATTTCTGTGAGGGAGGATTATTTTCTCACAACCCCAGCTGCAGAGCAGTGACACCAGCACAACTTTTGCAGGACAGACCTGGTCCTAAAAGAGATCTCCTGCACTCTACAGAACTTGTTCTGCAAATAGATGAAGCACAATAAGGAGTGTTAACTTTCCTTCTGGTGTGAGGACTGCAGACAAGAATAAAAACTCTGCGAGCTGCCCTGGATGAGTGCCATGAAAGAGAAAAGTCTCTTAATTTCTGACACCACAAAGCCAGCCTTTCATCCAAAATTGCGCAGTTCCTGTGGACAGGAGGGAACTCGCAGCACTCCTCTGTTCCCTTTAAGTCTCCTTTCCTCCTTACAACAATTTTCTGTCAATATAGTTGCATTTGCAGGATTAAGGAATTATGGGGGTTTAGAAAAGCAGTCAGGAATTCTGCAGGATGAAAGGTCTTAGCTAAAACAGTGTCACCATTTCATTGAGATGTAAAACTATCATTGGCATTTACTTCAACAAACCCACCACTGAGGGAGGAGCACTTGTGAACACCCAAAGGCAAAAAAACCCTGCTCTGCCCCTGCACCTCCTGCTGCAAGCTCAGGAATGTGGATGACTCGTTCAGTCAGCACCATTTTTATTTAAAGATGTATGAGCATTACTTATTTACAAGCCCCACACTCTAGTCCATAATTTGCGGGTTGCTTTCACAGTCTGTGTGCAAAAGGGAGCTGATACTTAGTCCAAGTACCAAACATCACAGGTAGAGCTGCTACAACCTGATTTTTTTTTTTTTTAATGACTTGAGTCACTAAGCAGGACTTTGGTTGGGTTGTAAAGGCTTCGTGACAAAACTGGAGTTTTTTCATATGCAGACTGGACCCACAACTTAAACATCTGTTCTTTTAAGCACAAAAATGTGTCTGTGATGTGACACTGACTTTGGAATTATTTTTAGCACAATATCCCAGGATTTAGCAGCATAATTAACACTGAAGGAAAACTGATTGCAAAGTAGTTAATAATCTCATTCAAGATCTCTCTGAGCATTCACAAACAACAAGCTCTCTGCTAGGAGGGCAGCAACAGCTCCGGCAAATTTTTTAGCTGTTAACTAACAACTAACACACAGCTTCAGCCTTTAGAAGCTGCTAATTGAAGAACAAACAATGTGGGGGTTGCACACAAACCCTTGAACACGAGGCTGCAAGTACACCCTGCAGTGTCCACAGATTGACAAAGCAATCACCCTCCAGTATGAAAAAAATTTATACTTTATACTCCAAGAAGCACAAATTCAATAGACCACTATGGTTAAAACACCATTTAATATCTCTGATACAGCTTGTATTCAAAATACAGGGATAAAATAACATATGTAATATTTTTATGAAGTCTGTGGTCAGTGCTCTGGGAATTAAGCTGTTATCCAAGAGCTTTCATGAAGTACAAAATCTTTTCTTGCTGCCATTAAAACTTCTAATCAAAATGAAGGTTGTAAAGATTTTATGGAACTGTATAGGCAGAGGAATGCAGAGCCACATCCAATTCCAGAGTAAGGAAAGGACTGAAGTCAAATATGGTGACTGTCACTGGAAGAAAATAGCACCAGACAATGTAAAATCTCAGCAGAGGACCAAAGTGCCCAGCTCCTTCCGAAGCTCTCACTGGAAGAGCTCATGCAGAGAGAAACCTGCAGAAGAGTAAATCTTTATTTCAGAGAGATAAATAATTACCTTAGAAATTGCCTCACAAGCCCCACATGCCCTGTCCTCTACACGAAGTGACAATATCAAAAACGAGATAACCCCTGAGAACACAGGGATTATACTGATTTCCCTTGAAAAACCAGAAATTCAACCTCTTCTCTCACTTCTTGGCAGATGTTCCAGCAGTACTGAAAAAACGACTAAAAGCTGGGGAAATCAGGATTTAAGGCTGCTACGATTGACTCAGCTTAATAATCATGTTTTCACCTCAGCAGTTATTTCACTGAGAACCAACATTGTGCAACACTTCAGAAAAGTGCCTTCAGTCACCATTTGTAAATAGGAAATATTTGTAATCAATATGAATCACTCCCAGCTGTGGCATAACAAGTTATCAAATCAGAATTGCCTCCTTCACAACAAAAGAACACAGAAGATAAATTTTAATCGGCCTAAATGCCACTTTTACAGCAGACTCTGAAGAGGTATTTTCGTGCTGACAGATTCTACCAAATTGCCTTTGAAAAAGCAGAGATATTAACTGAAAGACCAGAACTGGTATAGCATTTTCTGAGAAAATCTGAACAAGTACCTTCTTTATTCAATCACATTCGTGGCCCTCTGCAATTATTTTCTCCATTAATGTATGAGCACTCAGGCTTTCCTGGCATGAAAGAGGGAATATAGCTATTTTTTAGCTTGAATATTAACTAAAAGCAAATTTTCTACTGTGCACCATTCATCAAGTGCCCTGGTTAGCTAAATGTGATATCAGTTTTATTTCAGGCTAAATACATTAGGAAAATAACTTCTGTAGCACTAATTTAATTTAGTCTTAACATACAATTCTAGAAATGTTCTGTTGATCAGCTTCATAAGCCACCTCAAGCCATTGAATAACAATTACAAAAATCACTATCTTTAGAACATTTAATTAGTGATAATTACATCAATTAGTAGGACCAGTTAGTAAACTGTACATGTTTCACATGGTAATTGTTGTTATCCATCTACAGATTCAGTTTTATCTGCTGTAAAAGAATTTCTGAATGCCTTAAAAGTAAATAGGAGATGTGTGAGTGAGCTCCTAAAGCCCCTAAACACTGCCAGGATGCAGTTCCATGAAAGGTAAAGTGGATATTGGAGGATTATTTCCCAAATTCCAGATCATCTGTCTTGCCACAGAATTTCTATGTGATTCTGCCAAGTAGCTAGGGTCCAAATCCACAGTATTTTAATTCAAAATGTTTAAATTCAGTGGGATGTAGCTTTTCACAGCCTGGCTAAGTTTGGACCTCAGCCTTCCATGATTCAGCTTCTACCACTGAAAGAAGATTAAAAAATCACTCAGAAACATAAAATACTGTAATTGAAAAAAAAAAAAAAACCCATGAAATTTTCATCCATCAAAACCATTTCACTAATGGTCATAAATTAGTTAATGAAGCTGGAAATTTTTGGTTGATTTAGAAACAGAGATGTGTTAGCTTGCCAAAATATTTTTTCAGTCTATAGATACAAGAGCTCAAGCACAGCTGATATAGAACCCAACTCATCCGTGGTGGGGCAAGCTTCAAACCCACAACTCCTGGCTCTGGAGTTATTTAATGTTATCAGATTTGGGGTTTTTAAAACAGAGCTCAGCATCCCAGTAATTTCTTGTTTGCACCACTGCTTTAAACTTCCATTACATGTCTGCTGTGGGGGTGGATAAGTGAAGAGAAGAAACATTTTCTAAAGCCATGCAGTAAGAAAATATTGATTTAATACAGTGACATTTTACCAGGTTACTTTTTAAATGTGATAAATGTGAGTCCGTCTGGACAAAGCACTCTAGCTGCCCAAACTCATCTTCCTGATTTATAAGAGAGGAAAACAACAGGAAATGAAGAGCCACAAACCAGTATGATTTCATGAATAAGATAATCAAAATAGGGATACTTCATCCGTAATATCACAGATGTCTTCTTGACAAGCAGTGTTTTAGCAATTACATTGCCTCATGCAAATATTTTTCGTCATAAGCATTTTCCGCTTTTGGTGGAAGATTAATTTATCTGGATTTAGAGAGGGAATAGTAACTTCTGTCAGTGGCTGATTAGTCTGTGTAAAAAGGAAGTGCTGGGTGGGGATTCACAAGTCTTTGGGAAACAATGTGTTCCAGTCTCAAAGGCAATTAAGCACTGAGAACCCAAATGCCAAGATTCAAATGAGAAATCTTTAAACCATGACGAAGCTTTTCCATATGCAAAAATTGATCCCAAACCATCAGATGCTTTCTAAAATATTGACTGTTACCAGCACATTAATTGCCTATCGATTTCTCCAGTTACGAAGACAAAAAGGCCCCACCTAGGATTTGAATAACAAAAGACAACTTGTTCAGCAGTTCATTTTCAGCTTTTCAACCAGTCTTGATAAGTCTGGATCTAAAGTGCATTTCTAACCTGCATTTTAAAAGGTGGCTGTGTCTGTATAAAACATTTTCACGGTAGTTGAATAAGCACAAGCTCTTCATGTTTTGTGTCTCCTTGTACTTGTACTCACTCATCATGACATAAAATAACAGGGTTTGAGTTTGCTGCAGTGCTGCAGTCAGGTTAAAAGCCCACCAAACCGAGCCAGGTCACCACTGCATTATGCCACTCACTCCAATTAAATTAATTAAATGTTACCAGAATAAAATGGATTGTAACAAAGTAACCACCAGCCTTCTGACTGAAATGGAACATGCAGACAGGAGTGAGTTATTAAACCATAATTATATGAATTTGTTGGATGGTGGTCTTCTGATCCCACTCATCAGTCAGGAAATGTGTATAAAATACACAAATGCATGTCCTCACCTTGGTGGCATAACAATATAGCAACATGCTATATTGAGCTAGGAATGCACTCTTCAAGGAGTCAAAACCATATTTATATATATACAAGGGCAGAGAAAAAAACCCCAAACCCTATGGATGGCAAAACAGATGCCGTTAAGGCCTCCTTGGACAATTCTATTTCAATCAGAAAAGAGGAGATGAAAAATTACTCTCAGTGGGGAAACGAAGGACAAACACAATCTCAACATTAAAACAAGGTTGATGAAAATCTCTCAGCCTTTCTCTTTCTACCAACCAGGCTTTATGACTCAGAAAAATGGGCACATGCCACATGATAAATTTCAGAACTGCTTAGAGAAAAATCAAGAGTGCAGCCTGAAGGGAGCTTTGTTCTGTTATCAAGAGTGAAAAATTATCTTTTGTCATTATTGGCATACAAATACAACCTCCCCTCCAAATAATAATACTCCCCTCCAAGTAATAGCTGCAGTCTGGCCAGACCTCTACAGTGCAGGCACATTTAATCCCTGTTTAAAAAATAGAAAAATTAATTGCTGGGGAATGGCAGGAAGTGCAGCATGGAAGACAAGCAGAAAACAGAGCTGTTCCTCAAAGGCCAGGCACACATTAACACTGGGATGGAGCTCAGCAGTGTCAGGGTGGAGCTTGAATTCACACCAAAGCCCTTTCCAGAACGCTGCACTGCCAGGCAGTGTGGGCAGGGAGCCCCATAGCAGGATCCCATGGAAGACAGGACAGAAGAGCAGCTGTATCCAGCAGCTTGTACAAACTATGACAAGATCTCACCTGTCATTCTTTAATTTGAATTAATGAACAGGTAACAAGTTGTTCAGCATGTTCAAGTCAAGAGTACTTATTCACTTACCACAAATCTACTATGGAGACCCTTACTAAGGACACAGAGAATATGGAAGCTTTCCCTAATGTAAAAAAAAAATAGGTAATATAAAAAAGTGCTTCAGAAAACTGTAAGTAAAGTAGACTGCAAAATATCTCATGCTTAAACACATAGATTCAATACTTTAGTTAATGTACTGCAATGAGTCCTCAGTATCCACATGTTTAAAAGTGCTGTCCTTTCTAATGCTTGTTTTTACATTAGCATTTTGATTTTCTTTTCTGGGCAATTGATGCCGCTTACGTTTTCAAGGGTTTACAAAGGGGGACATTAAATAAAAACCCCTACAATTAGCACTGAAATAATGTTGCAATCATGTACTAAAAACACAAAAGAGTACTAGAACTGTAAAGTGCCAAAACAAAAATTATGGCTCAGGCTTCTCCATAGAGAATTGACTGGACTTCAATTCACACTGAATTCCCATGGCTTATTGTCACAATGAGAAATAAAATCTACCATATCTCTCTCCTCTTGCCAGCTCAAGAAACAAAGTCACCCTCAAAGGGTTCAGCAGAGGAAAACAAAAGGGTGTTAAGGAATCATGCAGAAGAAATCCATTGAAATTGGAATCAAAACAAGTCCACCTAGCCCAGCCTGTGAAAAAAAAAAAAAAAAAAAAGTGGAAAGAAATCCTACAGCACACAACTCTTCCCCAAAACAATTCACCATTAAACTGATTATTTTTCCCCTCTCAGGTTTTAGAGGCAAAATGCATTTCCTTTGCAAATACTTTATTTTCAGCAGAAGCAGAGGTTCCTCCTCAGTCCTGTGCCTCCACTGGAACGGGATCCAAGAGATCTTGGTGCAACTCTGAAGGAGCACCCTGGAAAAGGTGACCCAAGTGATTAGAGACCAAGGGAAGTCAAAGCTTCTACAAAGAGCTGTTCCCACAGCAAAGCTGCAGTTTTTGGCACTTTCATAGCTGGATGAGGGAGCACCTGATGCTGCAAAGCCTCTTTGAACCTCTGCTGCAGGAACTCGGTGCTGTCACCTCAGAGCAGGTGGCTGAAATGCTGGGAACAAAGAACCCAGCTCCAGGATCAATGGCACATTCCCGGGAGGTGTCAGGAACCCGCTGTGCTTTTCACACACCAGAAACAACACCCCGGTAAACAACGCTGCTCTCCCTGCAGGAACTGAGGGTACCTCAGCACCAAGGAAGGGGGGAGCTCCTGAGAGCACTGAGGCTTTTGAAACAGCCTCTGACATTCTCAAACACAGGCAGAGAGCGTGCAAAGCACCTGTGGGTATGAAATAATCTGCTAAGAAGCTGCACCAGCTTTGGTGTTCAGGCAACCTTTCCTGGTTTTATTAAAAGTGGTTGAAAAGCATGTAGAAGAGAAGGAAGAGCAGCAGTGAAGCCTAAAAATGCTGCACAAATCCAAACAAAAGAACAGAACTGAATATTAACTTCTATTTAATTCAACTCAGTAAATCCCAGAGATGAAGCAAAACATGAGAGAGACTTCAGGATTTAATATTAGTTTTGATTTTTCCTGATCCTATTTATACCAATATCACTGCTTATAATGCACAGACTACTTCTCACACCTGATCACAAACAGAAATATTCAGAATGTGAATTTAGGAGAGGTAACTACTTGGTTTGCCATAATTTATTAATCAATTCAAGCTTTAAAGTTGACTTGTACTTTTTCAGAATTATAGCCTTCTTTCAAGGATGTTCCATGCAGAAGCATTAGACTACCAGGGATGAAATCAAAAATGTGCAGTGAATGAAGCAGAGAGAATTATCACCTTCACAGTGGTGTATTAAAAACGTGGTTAGAGGCTAAAGCTGAGGGTTTTTTCACATCCACTCAGTAATTTCCTCTATTTCTGACAGTGTTTGTGTCTCAGCACCTCACAAGCCTGTTCAGGTCCCTTATGAAAAAGTTTAATAATATGTTTTGATTAATTTTGACTTTCCATTATTAAGATAACAATCTTTTACAGAAAATATAACCAGAGTATACAGAAGCAGCTCTTCTTTCAGTATGAGGAAAGGGCAAAGACCACTGTTTTAAATTAAGATTCCTGAATTCCTGAAGTTTAAGAACACAGTCCATAAAATGACATTGTTTAAAATAAAAGGGACACATACACACAAAGAACTGTATTTTTCTTTTATTTGATGTATTTAAGCTTAGGATTTCTCAGAACACTGCCTGAGATTCCTAAACAGAACTCAGATGTGAGTCTCAAACAGCTGGTTCCTGGCCAGTTTATGCAGCTACTTAGCTGCTGCCAGCATTTAAATATAGTAATTATTTATATTAATGAGGAAATAATTTCAGTCATTAATTGCAGTTCTTTCATGCTCCTCCCTAAAATTACTGAGCTGTGCCTTCTCTAAGGAGAAAACACCAAACACAATGGGAGAAAAGTTTTAAGACATGACTGAAATTGGCCATCATATAAAACAGATAAACATGGACCACCTGGTTTGATTTTAGAACTGATTAGTGAAAATTGAGACAGTCACTTCACCACACTTCATAAAATGAGCCTGCAGATCCTGAATTTCAGTTATTTCTACTAGACAGCATTCTCTTCATTCCACAGTATGCCAAACAAGAGCCAGGTTTCCAGTTCATCACCCACCATGATTACAATTTTCAAGCTTTGTTGTAAAACTTCAGAGACACCTCAGAGGTGAACAAACAGACAAAACAATCTTTCCACAGCAGCACTCCAGAACCAATCCCCATGCTGTGCCCTCCACCTTAACAACCCCAAGAAGTCCTAATCACAGAGATGCAGTCAAATCAAACTACTTTAACTTTGTTCTCCTTGCAGCACAGTTCACAGCAGTAGGCTTCTACCACTTGACTGGGCTTTGTCCTTGTGACTGCTCTGTCTTCACATAAGTGTCATACAGCTCTCTGAGATGCAGCAGCAGCTCCTCCAAGTTGTCTCCTGTCAGTGCAGACAAGGCAATGACCCTCTCAGCACCTGCCCCCTGAGGAGTGGCAGATTGATCCTGGACTGAGCAAGGTCAACCTTATTCCCAATCACAACACAAGGCCTCTCAGACAAGCCTTTTTCATAAGCTTCCAGTTCATGTTTCAAGTCCTGCAGCTGAATCCAGGGCTGAGGCACAGAGAGATCCAGCACGTACAGGAGGAAGCGGCAGCGCTCGATGTGCTTTAGGAAGGCTGTCCCCAGCCCACGGTTCTGATGAGCACCTCTGATCAGGCCAGGAATGTCAGCAACTACAAGAGAAATTTCACAGTGAATCCAGCAGATCCAATAAAACCCCCCCAAAAAAATCCCTCCAGTCTTTTACTGGCCAGTGTCAGTACTTAGAGAATTATGTCTCAGTGCCTCAATATTAAAGTACAATTCACACTAAGTTTGCAGCTGTTATATTTTAAAAGACCTAAATTTAGATTACTCCAGTGCAAACAGAATACAGACTGACAGTTTGGCACTAAGGGTACCTACAAGTGAAGGTGAAATGGGTTTTTAGTAGAGTTTTGTTTGAAGTTCTTCAGAACTAGCAAGAAGTTTACAGAACTCCTGAACCTATTTCTGCAGCATTTTAAAGCATTTACAAAGGTGACAGGAATTGCTATCAAGGTACACACAACAAACTTCAAATTCTTACCTGCCACTTGTTCATAGTCTTGGTAGTGGACAATGCCAACGTGGGGGTTTAGGGTTGTGAATGGGTAGGCAGCCACAGCTGGCTTTGCCCGGGAGATGGCTCTCAAAAGCGAGGATTTGCCAGCATTGGAAAGCCCACCTGGAATACAGACACCCAAATTTCTCAATCTTTAAACAAATCTGCAAAATTCTGCTAGACCAAACAGTTATTCTGCAGTTGTTGGACTTCCATCAAGAACATTTTGCAGCAAAGCATAACTTTCACAGCTTTGCCAGCTGGTATTTCCATACTCAATACAAAAATAGGTTAAGCTCAAAGTTGACTCAGCATTTTTCATTTCAGAGGGTGATAAACCTGGCCTTAACAAAATCAAATGTTTAATATCTGCAAAAAGAGAAATACAGAGATGAAACAGATTATTTGAATTTTATCATTTAGGAAAAAAAACCCCAAAACCAAGAAAATAAACCAATTTAAAATAATTCTCTACATTGTACTGTTCATCTGCAGAATCAGCAGACAAAGCTGCTGTACATCATCAGCAATCACTGATGAATCTTGTTTCTCTGTGTAGAGTTTGGATTTTAGCAGAAGTACGACAACACCAAGTAGCAAGAGAGTGACAGCTCTGAGAATCACTTTGGACATCTTCTACCAAGTAACAGCAGAAAGCATCGAGCTGCATCTCCAAACAAGCAAGCCAGGGGCTAAGAAAATGTTAGGACGCATTATTTCTTCAGTCAGTCAAGTGTCATCCTACAACCAGATGGAAGCTGACCAGCAGAAACTCACCAATCCTGCATGAGCTGTTGTCTTGAGCTCCAGATGAAGGACCCTCTCCTGACCTGGCTCTCCTGGAGTAAATAATTTCGGAGCGCGGTTTTCATTGGAGAGAAAGAAGCGATTCCCTTTGCCTCCAGCTCCTCCGTAAGCTGCAATGTACTCCTCTCCATGCTGAGTGAGGTCAGCCACAACTCTGCCATCCTCCTTCACCAAAGTACCTACAGGGACCTCAAAGTGAAGAGATGCAAGCATTACACTGAAGCTCAAAGCCTTGCAGCACATCCTCCAGCCAATTTCAGATTTGCTGAAAACCACTCCTGCATATTCTGGAGGTGAGGAACCCAAAAGGAGAATTGTATTTCATGAAACTCACTTTCTCAACTCAAACAGCACCATCAGACATTTACCCTTCATTACACATGAGATCTGCTCACAATAAGGTTCTCCAGCCTGAAAATCAGGCAGGTACCAAGCTACCACAGAGCAGGCAATGCCCACTGACTTACTTTAACATACATGTGTGCGCCATTAGCTCCGTAACAGTTTTTGCTTCCTCCTCTCTCTCCGTGAAAACCCTGATAGAAGGGGAACACTGAAGAAAGTGATTTCATTTGCTGGTCAGCTGTAAAGCAAAGACACACATTTTGAACACATTGCTTTAGTAAAACAGGCACAGAAAAGTCACCTCTTGACTGTTCTCTCTCGTTTTGAATATTGCATGAGTGTACATTCTACTTGCTGTCCCAACAATAGCATATCAGGGAAGACTAACATTAATCTAAGTCATTATGAAATTCAACTGTCTGTACTTACCTGCTTAGGTTTATTAACATGGTCATTCCAACCAAAATTAATTTGCTAGATTAGATTTTATTTTAGGGTGGTGGTAGAAACAGCTTTATTCATCTTAAGAGAAAAAACACAACACAAAACAGATTCAGTGAGGTTTACCTTTAAAAATGACATGACCCCCCATCACCTCCATTTCCACCATCAGGACCTCCAAACACTTTTCTGGGCTCGCTGTGGAAGGAATGGCCCCCTCCTCCTCCTTGTCCTCCAACCACGCGCACTCTCCGCTGATCCACGAAATAACGCGTCTGCAACGAGGGTGGGGGTTGTTCCCTCTAAGTACAATTTATCAGACTCATCTTCCAAGAAGTTTTAGTTAATAGGCAGATCTGCTATTTTTAGCCATGGTGAATTCCATTCAACAGTAAAAAAAAAGAAATCAGAACTCTGCTGCCATTCGCAGATCAATGAAATGCAGCGTACAAAGCGTAATGATAAAGAAAAACAGATCTCGTATTTCAAGTTTTTTTAAGGACTTTTAAAAAAGGAAATGCCTAAGGCTATGTTGAGATAACTTTATCTGTCTCCAGAAAGGGGGCTGCAATTCCCAAGGGAAAATATTAGAGAATATTTATTCATTGACAGGTGGAATTGTTTACACAGAGGGATGAGAAGAAGCATGACTGTGATCGCTTTCGAATTCTGTCAGTTACTAAGGTACTGTGTAACCAGACAAATAGCAAGCGAGGAAGAAAAACTCTTACTAGTGTTATGATGTCAAAGAGAAGCAACTGCAAAAGAAACGCCTCTCAACTGAACTTTTGATAATCGAATTTATACTACTACTAAAAAGCCTCTTTTAGAATGTATCTGGCACCACCACATGGCGAGACAGTAAACTATGGCTTTTAATGAGAAGTGATTTATGGATCAATAGAAAATAAGATTTTCCAGAGACGTGTAAATATAAAAATAAGATGAAGAATTAATTCTAGGACCCTGAAGTTTCTCTGACATAAAGTGATGCTTGTTTGGCACCTGACTACACCGTAAGACTAAACAACCAGTGAGCAACAGAACAGTATTTTAGATTTAAAGCTAAAGTACCATTTTACAGCTTTAGCTTTAAAAACACTTTTTGGTTTCTAGACTTATGGATGCTTCCAACCCAAAGAGGCCAAAGGGAAGGGGACCGCTACTACGAGCACTGTGAACAGGGGGCAGGCTCATTTCCTCACTATTCTGGAAGTTTATTATATTTGAACCAGTCTTTCCTCACTCAGAGAGTCGGGAGCTGTGTCCGAGGCACCCCGAGCTCACACAGAGCCCAGCACTTACCAGCTGCCGCTCGGAAATGGCTCTTTTCTGCCTCAGCCGCCTGTCCTTGGCGCACCGGGCGCAGGTCGTGGAGAAAGCCGGCGGGCTGAGCAGCACCAGGAGCAGGCCCGGCTTCCAGGGGCTGCGGCCGCCCGGCCCGGCCCCGCAGCGCCTCAGCGCGGCCCCGGCAGCGGCCGGGAGAACCGAGCCGCCCATGCCGGCCCCGCACAGCACCGCCATGGAGGGGAGGTGACAGCACGGCTCCGCCTCGGCCTCCCGGGCGCAGCCGCTGCGGAGAAGCCGCGCCCCGGCAGTGCCCGCCCGCCCTTTCTTAGTCCCGCCTCAGCCCGGCACCCGCCTGCTCTCGCAGCCCTCACAGCCCTGCCTCAGCCCCGGCTTCAGCTATCACAGCCCCGGCTCAGCCCGGCATCCGCCTGCCTTCACAGCCCTGCTTCAGCCCGGCACCCGTCTGCTCTCACACTCCTCACAGCCCCAGCTCAGCCCCGGCTTCATCCATCACAGCCCCGACTCATCCCTAGCTCAGCCCTCACAGCCCCGCTTCAGCCCCTCACAGCCCCAGCTCAACCCTCACAGCCATCACTGCCCCAGCTCAGCCCTCACAGCCCCGCTTGAGCCCCGTGTCCCCGGAGCGGCGCCCCTGAGGGCGGAGACAGCCCCAGAGTGACAGAATCCATAGAGGCTTCAGTTGGAAGGGACTTTAAAGATCATCTTGATGCCTTGGGTTTTAGCTGTTATATTTTTCAGAATCTCTGCTGCTTACTAAGTCTGAAACATCGTATTAGGTGGTAGTAAGTTCTCTTCGCAGAGTAGTTAGACAAAACCTTTCTAGCTAGAGAATCAAGGACAACTGATACCCAAAAAGCAGAAAAGCGAGGAAAGCCAGGGGCTGAGACTTCATAGCCTGGGGCTGTGGTTGGATAATTGACCTCAATATGTAGATGAACCAAAACTTATAAAAGTGCAAAAACTCATGATCGAGATTCATCTTGGATTTAATTTGAGTGTAGTCCCAGCTGGGCTCTTGCACTGCCCACGGTGGATCCTTTCAATAAATTCCTATTTTATTCCAGCCTGGCCTTGGACACTTCAAGGATGGAGCAGCCACAGCTCCTCGGGCACCCTCACAGCACCGAGCATCCTCCTGATACCCCCTCAGCCATTCCCCCTCGTCATGTCACTCCAGGCCTTTATAAATAGTCTCTTTCTGTCTTTCTTACAGCTCCCCTCAGGCACTGGAAGGCTGCAATTAAGGCACCCCAAAGTTCACCCCTAACCAGGCTGAACAATCTGCATTCTCTCAGCCCTTCCTCACAGCAGAGCTGCTTCATCCCTCTGATCAGCTTGGTGGCCTCCCCTGAGCTCTCTCCAACCGGTCTGTGCCCTGAGAAGCAGAATTCTGAGAATTCTGAGGGGCAAAATTCTCCCTTCTTGCTGCCCACCCTGGGGATCAGCCCAGCACACGGGGGGGATTTCTGGGCTGGGGGAATTTCCAGCTCTCACCCACCAGCACCCCTAAGGAAAGGTTAACCTGTGCTATTCATTCCATCTGCCACAAGAAAAGCACCACCAAATCCACGTTCAGATAATATTTAAACTAAACCATTTTCAAGCATTCTGTATTACAAAACAGAAGATGATACAATCATGGAAGAAGTCAAAATGCTGGCATCACTTTGTTTCCACATTAATACATAAAAATGGACGACACATTAAATAACATTTTGTTATTAACAATTAGAAATATTAACACCAAAAATCATGTATAAATTAGGAAATAAATGTACAAACTATTTCCAAAGTGCTCTTTCAAATACATTATATACACAACATTCACGAAGTTCTTAATGTAAGACATTTCAGATTGATGTAATGTTGCTGTTTCGGGTTTGAGTGTTGTTCATATTCTCTCAAAAGCATTTCAGCACTTTCAAAAACCACATAAAAGGCATATTCCCAACCTGGCAAAGAGCAATATTGCATTCTTCTGGCTACCTGTAATAGTAATTATAATAAAGAAAACAATCTTACTTCCTTTCTGTTCCTTGCTATTTGAGAGTACTTATTTGTATGAAAACACCAGCAGGAAAGATGAGAGAAATGAGGACTGACTAAAAAAATGTCTTCTATTTTCCAATAGCTGGAATTATTAACATAGGAAGGACAGTGCTTGGACATTTAATAGTAAACTCTCTAGTTGTCCAGTTAAAGATTTTCTTCTGAAGGAAAAAAGAGTATTCAATTGATAGATGTGTTTTCCTTGTGGTCTTCATTTTTCAAAATATAAAGCACTCAAAATCCCATAAATAATACCAGTCAGACAATGAAAAGGAGAAAATCCTACAGAGTGTATTTACTTTAGATTGTAAATTTGCTGTTAATCTCATATAAAAAAATGTTTATGGGCTACAGCCACCCCAGCTTTTTGTTTCAGAGAAATTTGGACACAGTATTTTGTTCAACACTTATATAAGCACTTTAAAAGTGCCTTTTTTTCACCCCCCCCAAGACTTTATAAGAACATATAAAACTGAATAGAAGTGACTTACATTGTTCATACTTATTTTTACATACCACTAATTTTTCTCTCTAAATTCTCCCTCTATAGGTATTCTCTCACTGGTTGACCCCATTAATAGCTCCCCTCTCTATATGCATAATAATGTCTCACAATTAAAGCTGAATTTAATTGCCTTTTTTTTTTTTTTACCTCTGAACTACTTTTCTGTCAAGCTACAATAGGAAAATAAAAGTGATGATGAGCTGTAAGAACAACAGACCAACAAATTTGACAATATTTATGGTTATAATGCTTGCTGGGGAATCTGAGCAAGGGCAGTGCAAGAATCAGAATAAAGAAGGATGCCAGCCACCTGCTTGCAAAATTTGGCACAAAAATGTATATGCAAGTTACAAAATTTGGAGTAGGATATTCAAAATGGGATTTCTGCCAGATATTTCTCTCTGCTAAGCACAATATGAAGCAATATTGATGTTGAGCAGTGTATTGACCTGACTCTGCAGGTCTCAGAGCTCCCTTCTGTTTTTCTTTCCATGACAGAAATACCTTTGTTTACATGGACATATAAAAGGTGCCTCTATTTATTAACATTTCTAGGACCATAGGTTTGGATCCTCTTTCTGTACCTTTCACAACAGAAATGTGGACTTATGCAGATTACTGAATTACAGGATTTGGGTAGGTAGGCATTACAGAAGTTATTTTTTGTCATATAGCACAGAACTGTCTTTTTATAAGGAATGTATCCATCCCCTTGTTCTGTAGTAGTAAACTGAAGAGCCATGGATTTTGGAGGCTGGCAGGTAATCTTCAATGCATCCAGTTAAAAAAAAGATCAATAACTTACCACAGGGAATTTCCCTGGACTGAGATGTGACTGATGGGCTTTGCATTGAGCCAGACTGCAGAACAACCTGGCTGTTTTCCAGAACGGGGCACAACTGTGATCTAATGATCCTAAAGCTATTCAGAAACATCAAGAATGGGACAAGAGGGGGTAAATGGAAAACTTCTGCGTTGTATCAACATACAGTACTATACACAGCACCAAATATCAAACCATTAAAGCATTGTCTTGTTACCAGTAGTGCACTGCTTCATATCCAGCATGAAATGATCACTGTTCACATACAGACGCTGCTTTGTGCTAAGGGGTAACCAACATATTACAATTAATCAAAACTGCCTGTACATCCAGTTCAAAAGATTGAGATACTATTGAAAGGAATCTGACACAGCACTGTATTCTTTTATTGCTGGTAATTTCCATATTGTCCCTGTTAAAAAAAAAGAAAAAAGAAATAGAAATGTTGAAGGATAATAAATTGGAGGCTTACTGTGAGGCAATTTCTTTTGGACTGTGAATTCTACAAGACCTACTAAAGTATCACCCAAATACCTGCACCAAATTATCAGATAGATTTATAGACAGAGCTAACAACCAGGTCTGCTCTTTCAGAGCAGAGATTTAGACAATTTACCTGCTCATAGCCATAAGGCCTCTGTTGCTGAGCGGATGGGCCTGTCTGGGAAGTTCTGTAACTTCCATATTGCTGTCCCTGTCCCTGTTGGTAGCTGGAATACTGTGAAGAGGCTCCTTGTGCAGGACCTGAGAAGACAGTAAAATCCATTACAGGCTTGATTTGCTGGGGGACTTCTTAGAGTTAATACAATCTAAAACAAATAAGGTAGTTGCAGCAGTGTAAAATTTCAGATTTTAAACTTAGATCAAAAAATGTCATAGCACTTCTAAGCAAAGCCTCTCTGAAATCTGTATTGGCTCAGTTATGACCTCTATGCAAACTACCTGGTATTTTAGTAAGAACTGCACATTTCAATTCCTATCTAATCTGGCTGTGCCACCATAGGCAACAGAGGAGTGATTCTCTGGACTGCTGATGTTCTTTTTCATGTCAGTTCAGAAGGACTAGGTGTGTAGGAGGCCTGGGAACCCAGGCAGTGACCTCCTGATGATGTTTTACACAAAGTCAACATGAAGAAAATGTGTATTTTCTAACTCCTAGCAAAAGAGAGAGGGATTTATGATGAAATGCAGTGCTATACTAAGGTATGTTACTGCCCAGAATCCCTTTACTAGATCTTTGGCTATTTTGGTACATTGTTAACCCAAGGAAATAGTTTACAGCCTATTTTAGTCTAGGAATGGAGGTATCAGGATGAAACACTGCAAACACCTGACCAGCCACTGAGAGTTTTCTTACCATATCCTTGCTGTTGTCCTGGGTAACTCTGTTGATTTGGGTATTGCTGCTGGGAATATGTTTGCTGTTGTGCAGCTCCCTGTTGGTATCCTGCCTGCTGCTGGCTGTACTGAGAATTTCCTGGAGAGGGAAATATTGGAATTGTTTGGTCATAGGTGAGGCAGATATTTCACTGTACAGGTGGATCATAAGGAAAATAAAGGTGTAAGGACCCTTGGTCTGGAACTCATACACAAATACTTCTCTTAGAAACAGATAACTGGATTTTGCCAAGCAAGATGTTTATTTCTCCAGTTATTTTTAATTCTTTTGAATAGCAGAGTTACTTATTTATACACATCACTAAGCAAACAAACAAACAACCTGTTCCCCAAAGGATTTTTTTTTACCCCAGAAGGGCTTCAGAAGAAAAAGTCACAAAGGTAAGTCTGCCAGAGTAAATGGCTGTTTTCTCAAGAAGCCCTCTCATTGTATTTTCTTCTAGGTAATGATGTTTTTCCATATATCCCAGAAAGACCACTTATCTAGTTGTTAATGGTATTTTTTTTTCAAATACCTATGATGGAAATTCCATTTGCTGTATCCTGAAACAATAAAATGAACAGAGGCTCTATAGATGACATTGCTTCCTAAATGCCACCTTGCTGCATCATAATTCAGTTAATATTTCCAGTTAATTTAGAGTCCAGATATCTTAATAATGTATTGGATTTATTGCTAAGATTTTGCTGTATTTTCCTACCTCCTTCATAGTAGTGCTGTGTAGAGTCATCAAACGACCTGTCATAGCTCTGTTCAGTGTAGGAGGATTGCTGATAGGCATAATCACCATGTCCTGCAAGGAGTCACAAAGATTTGTCAGACACATTCTTCATGGGACCTTAGACACAGTATTGAATATATATTTAATATATATTTTGAAGCTGCTTATGCACCAAGATGAGGCTAAGAGTAAATATAGACCCTTAGGGAGAACATTGAACACATGGCAAGGAAAGTCATGCCAATAGATAAAACTCTTGTGTTTACTAATCCAAACTGGGATTTGGGCTCTTTTTGGAGCAGTTTATGTAGCAGGGTGCACTGATGTGCATGTTTTGTACCAGACTCCCAACCCCAATGTTCTAATTTTCCATCATTTAAATGGTAAATGAAGCACGATAGGTTTGCCATGTCCTTGGATGTGGCAGTCGTGGTGCTCTGTGCTTTATCAGTACCATGGTGAGCCCAGCTCAGAGGAATTACCATCTGGGTAGTATTGCTGATTCATGGGTTCTGAAGAGCCTTGGCCATGACTGTACTGCTCACTGTAATATTCTTCCTGACCCATGTACTGCTGCGAGGAACCTGCAAGGCACAAGACAAGGCAAACTGAGCCTGTGGACTCCTAAGGGATGGGTTTCTCTTATCTAATATTTTTTTTAAAGAAAACAAAGTTTATGTCTGGATAAGCAAACAATTGAGAGCAGTTATAAAGATTATTTGCTCATTAGAAAAAGGAAATAAATTTGTATTTCAGACAAAGAAGGCTGAAATTGAAATCACACAACAGTCAGTAGCACATTCCAGAATCACTCACTTCTGCAGCAACACAGAATGTAAGGACTACATTTCATCTACTAATCTGAGTTATTAGAAAGAACAGGAATGGATTCCATGCTCAAGAGCACAGTCAGAATTAAACATATTTTCACTGATTTGTTTCTTAGCAAAATCCAGTTTATTTTAGAATCAGTCTAGCAGCTTTATTGCCTCTTAGAACTTTATCCAGAGAGGTCTTAGAGCATGGTAGTTATCCTCTGGTGTTTTTCTTTCCTTGGCCTAATTTTTCATTCTAATTGCTGGCAAACTGTATCTTCTCTCCAGAAATGTGTTCCTTCCTAACTGTGCCATGTTAGGGCTGATCCAACACCACAGGAAAGAATTGAATAGAGTCCCAGTGGCTTGAATGAGCTGTATATCAAATTGTTCATCTTTTCTTTAGAGATTTATGATCCCTTTTAGACAGAATTATTTTTCTAAACACATGAAATAATTAAATAGATAAATCTTGAGAATAGATTCAGGTTCATCTCATTGTCATGATACTTAACCCATCCAGGATTTCCTGTGCTCCTGGGTGGGATTCTCTGTTTGTCGATGTGACTTGGAAATTTCGGTGACTTATGTACCCCACAGGACAGACTGAGTATCACCAGTGTATTGAGAGTCCTATCAGCAATCTGATAGCAATTTTACCTTGCTGTGAAGCTCTGTAAGGGCCCATGGGTCGCTGCCCCATCATGCTGTTGCCTTGGTTGCTCTGGCTCATCATGGCAATGGAGGATTGTCCCTGGTAGTGCTGGCTCCCTCCTTGTGCCGAGTTGTAATGTGATGTTGCAGCTTGCTGGTGCATCATGGAGACTACAATGGACATGGAAAAGATTGTTTTCCAAAGCTGGGGCAGTTCTCTCCTAGTCTCTTTGGAACCAAGTTAAAACCTTCAGCTAACATGCATCCTGATAATTCTGTGAATTTTCCACAGGGGGAGATGTTTTCCTACTGGATTTATTTACTCTTCTGCACTGGAATCCAGAAAGGATCTTATTACATGGTCAGTTCTTGCCATTTGCTTCAGCAGGTATTTAAAAATACATCCAACCTTGATTATTATTAGCTTTCTTAAAATAATGTAAACCTTATTGCAGTAGGGTTAAAGAAAGAAACAAGAAATTATGTTTATTCCTGTCTACCTCTGGACTATTTAGTTGCTGCATTTTTTTTTCTAATATACTCTTTCTTCTGCTTCCATCTTCTCATACACCTGATGATTATAGAGCTTAAGTAAACTGATATTTTAGGATTTATTTGATCCCTAAATTTCATGCTGCTGTAAAGAATTCTAAAGCATCAGACATCCCATTCAATGTGACTGAATTAACAAACTTTTTTTAAAATTAAGAGATTAATTGAGTTGTCTGCCGTCTTTTAATGCCCTGCAAACCATGTGAGGTACCGATAAAATAACGAAATGGGGCAGTACAGTACAAACAGTAAAGGTGTTGTAGCCTGGCAGGTACTTTGTGCTTGGGTGAAGGTGCTGCTCAGATCCCTCCCAGGGCTGTGGGATTTGCTGCCAGGGCTATCAGACAGTGCTGCTGCACCTCTACCTAACCCCCTTTTCCCCAGCTCAGCCCCAGCCATGGCTAAGTTGAAGCAAGTCTGAAACTGTTCTGACTTACACTGGCGCCTACACCTGGAAATTCAGAGACGGCTTAAATCTATCTATTCCTCTTGTTTATTTATTGCTTTCTACAGAAAATATTTACAGAACCAAGTGGTGTGGTAAACCCTGTGAGGTCACTGGAAAGTCAAGGAGGCTCAGGAGGAGGAGGAGGGAGTTTACCTGGGTTGGACTGCATGTTGATGTTTGTTCGAGAGACGTAATTGCCTATTGAGCCCTGGCCTTGCATTGGCACGTTCTGAGACGCAGGCACTGTGTGGCTGTAGCCAGGGCCAGTCCCATGGCTGCTGACAGTCATGCTCAGGGAGGTCGTGGGCATGGTGTTCTGGCCTGACTGCTGCATAGACACGTGGTTAGGACCTACAAAAATCAGAGAGAAAATCTGAGTTAGTATTGGCAATGCACAGTGAGCACGAGGCCTCGCAGCCTTTCTGAAATACCTCATGATAAGGCAAAGCAAAAAACCCAAAAATCCTGATTATTGAAACTCCCTGTTATCTACAGACAAATTAAAACTGCCTGCTGCACAGTTAGAGTGATCCTCCTCTTCCTGGCAGCCAAATCGAGGCTGTACAGGATTGCAGATGGGAATAACAAAACCAGCAGCAATGCAGAATAAAAAAAATGCCAGGAATTTCAGGTACTCCAGAAAATACATGGACTCTGGAAACATCCTAGCCTTTTGAAATTCGTTCTTTCCTTCCCCCTTCACACAGGGTGACAATGGGAAGGCACAGCAGTGGCTGGGACACACTTTGCACATTGCTGCATCCACTGGGCTCCTCTATGACCAGCTCAGCTTCTTACCTTGGGCTTCTGCAGTACCAACAGAGCCTCTACTCAGAGAACAAGCTTATCTCTCCCTTTCCTGAAGTTTGACTAAAAGCACCTCAGAGGAAGATAAATTTTCCAAGTCACCATAACAATGCCAGATGTTACTCCCTTTCCAACATCAGCATGTAATCATCAGACTGCTCCAGCCACAGCCTGGGTTTGCACCATCCTGCTTATCTGGCACTGTGCTTCTTTTTTAGGATTCTGTTGGGTAGCTAATATTGGGGGAAATTAGGTTCTTGTTTGTTGTTTATTGCTGTAAGTAGTTTTATGAATGAGTTTTGGAAAGTTGTTTTCACTGTATGTTGTTACTATCCAAGTTGTGATGGTGCATACTGTGGCCTATCTAAATTCAGACATATTGTTGTCAATCTCAGTTAATTTAGGTAGAATGCAGAATCCTTAGAACAGGCAGAATTTTGTTGTAATATTTAAATAATGATATTTTAATTTGGGGTTATTAAGTATATCTGCAGCCTCTGAAAAATGTCTAACTCATTTAGTACAATCCTCATTAATTACCCTTAATGGTTTTCATAGACATCAAAATGAGAACATTTGCTGTAAATTATGATATTTTCCTCTGAAGAAGAGATGCAAGCAGCAGTTTCAACAAGACATAAAGAGAGCCAGCCCTCCTGAAATCAGTGGAGCTGGGTCAAAATGCTGCTAACAGAAAATTATCTCTGTGTTTTGCTTCAGTTTAAGTTGTAAAGCTGATCCTTGTGCAGCACAAGGTCACACAGTGTGTGAATGGAGATAGCAGTTGCCTTGAGTGAGAGATGGAGAGCAGCAAGTGTTGGTAAACCTTGCCTTATTTGCATGGGAAAAAATAGAGATTCTTGGCCTTCTTTAAAATAGGAAAAGAAAAGAAAAAGGTTGGCTAATTTGTGATTGTAAGGGAAAATATGTGGATGAGTCCAGTCCTCAGGACTCCAGTCTGGTTCTTTCAATCAGCAGCAAATTACTACAAAGATCTGGAGGAGGCTGGGGAGCAAATCAGAAAACCAACAACAGTAGCACTGAAAATGTCTACTCCTAATAACACAAAACAATGTTTTGACTGACTTAATACATTACTCATACTCAGTTTTAAATCTTTCAAAACAAAGGCCCTGAAAAATTTAGTAAGTTCACTTTACAAGCTGCATCTGTTTAAAACAGGTCACTTATCCATTCGTTTAAGAGGTACTACAGGCTCAACCACAAAGGGGTTTTAAAAAACTGAAGTAATTTCATGGCTTCTGTCTGCTCTTGAGTCCCCCTGCCAATATCTGTGATTTTACAATCAGATATTTCTATTTATAGAAACTGGTTTTGCTCTCTGTTCACTCTGGGAGACACCCACAGAAACAAGAACTGACTGAATAACTATGATCTACCAAATAAACAGATTATTCATAATATAAAATGCACATATTAAAAAATTGTTTTTCAATTAGTTTAGTTGCATGAACAAAACCGAGCAGACAGATTATATTATCTCATTAATATGAAATATCTGTGCAAATTATTTGACTGTGCAATACAATCTCTGCAAGCTTCTGTAGAGGACAAAGACTGGTGCAACATCAAATGATTTGTAAGGAGAAATGTATCCTGGAAGGTCTTTGCAATCTGAAGGCTTGGTTGTGTGGTTAGTCATGCAAACAATTCCATTTTACCCTGGCCAACCCTGCCACTTCCATGAGAAAAATACTGTAACATATAATTTTTGTTACTAAAAACTTGGATGCATCTTTACCCGGTGATTTTCATCATGCATTTTTTTTTTAAAGTCTTGAATTTGCTCTGCAGAAACACAAAGCCCTCTGCAGAAGCCAACATCATCCCTGCCTGTAGCCATTTTGTGGTGATTTCAGCATGTGCCTGAAACCCCCATATGCCTGAAAGGTGAGTTAGGAGAGGTCTTTTCCAGCTCTCTAAGTATATTCTGCATTAATGATTTTGTTGCCAGGCAACAGCAAAGCAGCACAAAGGGGACCAAAGCTCACCATTGCTAATCTGACTCTGCATGAGGGAGGAAGGAGGAAGGCCGGTCCCGATGGCATCGCTGAGATTGCTCTGCGAGTGGAGGGATTGGTTGGATGCGCTCTGACTCATCCCTCCCGGGCCCAAGTTTATGTTTTGCGTTGGTGGCTGTGAAACAACAAGGAGGAAAAGCAAAATTTTTTTTTTTTTTGGTTAGGTTTTTAATTAGAAAAACAGCAGCCCCCAAATAAGCCTGGCTATGAGTAAAAACTGCCTCGGCTAAATGCGTGTTGGTTTTTTGGGTAAACCTTTTCTTGGTTTGACTCCTCTGCGTGAGTGACATTGAGCATGACAGAGCAGCTGACAGGCAGCAGCACAGGGAAGGGCTTGAAATTGTGTTTGTCACAGAGTGTGGCTTCTGTGCTCGTTCCTCTGCGCTCACATGGATTTCCAAACACAACCACTGCGGGGAATGCATTAGCAAAGACAACACGGGAGTGTGGTGACAGATTGACCTTTGCCAAGCTATGCTGCAGTTTGTGTTGTGTGTGGCACTTCCCAAATCAATCCACTGAGCAAGAACAACAACATGTGTAAAGACAAAGCAGTGCCCGAGTGTTCAATTCGATTTTTGATGTAAAACAGCAGCATTATTTCCCCCAAGTGAAGAATACAGTAAGAACAGGTAAGGATATTGAATGTGGAACAAATGTTCAGATCTGTACCTCTGCATCATAAACCTTGAGCTGTGGGCTATGACAGTAACACAAATGTCCCAAAAAATATAATTTAAACACAGAAAAAGCAATTTTTGATTTTTTTGGTGGTCTACTTGGCCACTTCAAAACTTTTAGCTGCAAAAATACTAAAAAATGGTTCATTTATAGTGATCAGTGACAGCATCAAAGAACATTTCCCTCTGGCATAGCTAATGTATCTGAGGGAAATAACTGTGGTATTAGTTATACTAATAACTAATTATTAGTCACAGTAATTGTACTGGTACTTACAGCAGGAAGCAAGGACTGCATATTCTGGTTAGAGTCTGCTATTGTTGCCAAGTAAACCAGATTTCTGTGCAAGATTTGTTGGTATCTACAGAACAAGGAGTAAAGCTTATTTGGAAATGGTGAACAATACACAAAATTCCATGTCTTTCTCTTTTTTCCCCCCTATTTACAAATGGCTAGTTCAATTACCTTAACCCATTTTTAATCTGTCCTAATAAATAGCAGTAGCAATGACCATGTCACCCATCAAGGATCAGTGTGCTCAACACCTCTTTTACAAAAGGATAAACTTGGGGGAAGGGAGAGGTAAAAACCACTTTGAACTCCTTTGAAAGCACTTTGACCTGTGGAGCTGGGACCTCACTCTTTGAGGATTGACACCCAGTCAGCTGCTCCAACAATCAGACACTTTTCCTTTCTCTGATTCCCTGCTAGGAATGAAATTCCAGAACTCCAAAGCCCAAAACCTGGTTTCCCTGCCAGCAAGCTGAGAAGAA